>NC_134364.1:109168504-109768504 GCF_048569485.1 Anomaloglossus baeobatrachus
TCAGCCTCCCCCAGCATCAGCCTCTCTCCTTCCAGCCTCCCTCAGCATCAGCCTCCCCTTCCCAGCCTTCCCCAGGATCAGCCTCTCTCCTCCCAGCCTCCTTCCTCCCAGCCTCCCCCTCCCAGCCTCCTTCAGCATCAGCCTTCCCCTCCCAGTCTCCACCAGCATCAGCCTCCCCCTCCCAGCCTTCCCCATGATCAGCCTCTCTGCTCCCAGCCTCCTCCAGCACGCCGTGCTCCTCTGACGACACTCACACACCCGATCGCATCCACTCACACACACCCGATCGCATCCACTCACACACACCCGATCGCATCCACTCACACACACCCGATCGCATCCACTCACACACACCCGATCGCATCCACTCACACACACAGACACTGACGATATCGCACATACGCGCTGACATTCACAACATCCGGAGATACCACATGCCTCTGGCCATGTGATCCTCCGTCAGGTCCTGGAAGGTCACAACAGCACAGTATCGAGGCCGAGAAGCAAGCGATATCGCTGGATGCTGTGAGTGTGTGGATGCGATGTGAGGTGTGTGTGAGGTGTGTGTGAGGTGTGTGTGAGGTGTGTGTGAGGTGTGTGTGAGAGTGAGTGTGATCTGATGTGTGTGTATGTTTGTGTGTGTGCTGTTATGTGTGTGCATGTGGATCTTCCGCCGGAGCAGGACCTTGATGCGCTTGTAACCATGCGAGCATGGTTACCAACGTATCCACACCACTCCCGTGCGAGCGGGGGCCGGGGGGGGGTGGGGGGGGTGGGGGGGAGTACAGTACTCACCTCCGTGACAGCCGTGTCAGTTCGGGGAATGCGCGGGGGGAGGGAGGGGGCGGGGCCAGAGCTAGCGTGCATTGCGTGAGGGGGGCGGGGCGTGGCCGAATTGCCAATGCCTGCAGGGTGCCGGGGCGAGAGGCCAATCTGTGGGGGGGGCGGAGCCTGGGCGAGCGGCTGGCCAATCCGTGTGGGGGCGCAGCCTGGGCGAGCGGCCAATCCGTGGGGGGGGGGGGGGGGGGGGGCCATGGCGAGCCCAGCGGCCAATCAGCTTTGTGTCACCGTAAGGACACAATTTTGGAGCATGACAGACAGACAGAGACAGACAGACAGACAGACAGACAGAATAAGGCAATTATATATATAGATATATATATATACATATATATATGTATATATAATTGCCTTATCCTGTCTGTCTGTCTTGCTCCAAAATTGTGTCCTTACGGTGACAACCAGCGGATTGGCCGCTGGGCACGACATGGGCCCGCCCCCCCCCGCACGGATTGGCCGCTCGGCTCGCCCTGGCCCCGCCCCCCATGGATTGGCCGCTCGCCCCGGCCCCCTGCATGCATTGGTCGCTTGGCCAGGCCTCGCCCCCTAATGCATTGGATGCTCGCCCTGGCCCCGTCCCCCCGCACGCATTCCCCGAACCCACACGGAGACGCCCGACACCCAGGTGACTGCTGCAGCACCCGAAGCCCACACCGCAAGACAAAGTGGAGAAAAGCCACTAGCTTACCCCGCCTCCTGACACACGTGTGCCAGAGCCGGCGTAGGCTGGTATCCATAGTACACATCGGGTAACTATAGAAACCGCTTTCCTTAGTTACCGATGTGTAAGATGGTTACTAGCTTACCCCGGCTCATGTCAGCACTGTCGCTTACCTTTTCTCCACTTTGTCGCATCCGGCACGCTCCCGTGCACTGTGTACACTACAGTTGCCGCGCGACAACCTCCGATTACGCGTTGTCATGTGACCAGGAAGTTGCGGCGCAGCCACTGTCCTGTACAGTGTATGGTTACACACACACACACAGCAGACACACATGGATACACCGGGCGCATACACACAGCGCACATGCATGTATATACACACACACACTGAGCACATATACACACATAGCAGGCACACATGGATACACTGGGTGCATACACACAGCGCACATGCATGTATATACACACACACAGCAGACACACATGGATACACCGAGCGCATACACACAGCGCACAGCCATGTATATACACACACACTGAGCACATATACACACATGGATACACCGAGCGCATACACACAGAGCACATGCATGTATATACACACACACTGAGCACATATACACACATGGATACACCGAGCGCATACACACAGAGCACATGCATGTATATACACACACACACAGCAGACACACATGGATACACTGGGCGCATACACACAGAGCACATGCATGTATATACACACACACTGAGCACATATACACACATGGATACACCGAGCGCATACACACAGAGCACATGCATGTATATACACACACACACAGCAGACACACATGGATACACTGGGCGCATACACACAGAGCACATGCATGTATATACACACACACTGAGCACATATACACACATGGATACACCGAGCGCATACACACAGAGCACATGCATGTATATACACACACACTGAGCACATATACACACATGGATACACCGAGCGCATACACACAGCGCACAGCCATGTATATACACACACACTGAGCACATATACACACATGGATACACCGAGCGCATACACACAGCGCACAGCCATGTATATACACACACACTGAGCACATATACACACATGGATACACCGAGCGCATACACACAGCGCACAGCCATGTATATACACACACACTGAGCACATATACACACATGGATACACCGAGCGCATACACACAGAGCACATGCATGTATATACACACACACTGAGCACATATACACACATGGATACACCGAGCGCATACACACAGAGCACATGCATGTATATACACACACAGCAGACACACATGGATACACTGGGCGCATACACACAGCGCACATGCATGTATATACACACAGCAGACACACATGGATACACTGGGCGCATACACAGTGCACATGCATGTATATACACACACACAACAGACACACATGGATACACCGAGCGCATACACACAGCGCACATGCATGTATATACACACACACACGGCAGACACACATGGATACACCGAGCGCATATACACAGCGCACATGCATGTATATACACACACACAGCAGACACATGGATACACCGAGCGCATACACACAGTGCACATGCATGTATATACACACACACATAGCAGACACACATGGATACACCGAGCGCATACACACATAGCGCACATGCATGTATATACACACACATAGCAGACACACATGGATACACTGGGCGCATACACACAGCGCACATGCATGTATATACACACATAGCAGACACACATGGATACACTGGGCGCATACACACAGCGCACATGCATGTATATACACACACACATGGATACACTGGGCGCATACACACAGCGCACATGCATGTATATACACACACAGCAGACACACATGGATACACCGAGCGCATACACACAGCGCACATGCATGTATACACACACACACATAGCAGACACACATGGATACACCGAGCGCATACACACAGCGCACATGCATGTATATACACACACACACTGAGCACATATACACACATAGCAGACACACATGGATACACCGAGCGCATATACACAGCGCACATGCATGTATATACACACACACATAGCAGACACACATGGATACACCGAGCGCATACACACATAGCACACATGCATGTATATACACACACACACACATAGCAGACACACATGGATACACTGGGCGCATACACACAGCGCACATGCATGTATATACACACATGCATACACACAGCGCACATGCATGTATATACACACATAGCAGACACACATGGATACACTGGGCGCATACACACAGCGCACATGCATGTATATACACACACACACACATGGATACACTGGGCGCATACACACAGCGCACATGCATGTATATACACACACAGCAGACACACATGGATACACCGAGCGCATACACACAGCGCACATGCATGTATATACACACACACATAGCAGACACACATGGATACACCGAGCGCATACACACAGCGCACATGCATGTATATACACACACACACTGAGCACATATACACACATAGCAGACACACATGAATACACCGAGCGCATATACACAGCGCACATGCATGTATATACACACACACAGCGGACACACATGGATACACCGAGCACATACACACAGCGCACATGCATGTATATACACACACACATAGCAGACACACATGGATACACTGGGCGCATACACACAGCGCACATGCATGTATATACACACACATAGCAGACACACATGGATACACTGGGCGCATACACACAGCGCACATGTATATACACATACACATAGCAGACACACATGGATACACTGGGCGCATACACACAGCGCACATGCATGTATACACACACAACAAACGTGGATACACCGAGCGCATACACACACAGCGCACATGCATGTATACACACACACATACTCTGCTGTACACTGACCCAGCGATGCGGTCCCCGGCTCTGAAGTCCCCAGCGCTGTTTCTGCTTCCAGCTCCTCAAGGCACTGAATATTCAGTGCGTATAATGAGCGGCGATAAGGAGCGGGAGGCAGCAGAGCCAGAGAGAAGTAAATATAGAGAATATTTTGATTAAAAAGACGCATATTTTCTCCGGTATGTTTTACACTGATGTCGCACGGATCACATCAGTGTTCGATCCGTGTGACATTCGTGCTGCCGAAGATACCTGCGTGTGTGCGTGCGGGGTCATGAAAAGTCACACGGTCCGTATGCAAACATGGACGTGTGAGGCACATCATAGAATAACATGGGTACGTGTGCCATCCGTGTTACAAAACGCATGTCACACGTACCTAAAACACGGACGTCTGAAACCAGCCTACAGGAGCGCGCAGGATCCGACAAAGTCAAGAAAAGCCGGATGTGTGAAACCACTAGCTTACCCCGGCTCCCGGCACACGTGTGCCTGAGTCGGCATACGCTGGTAACCATGGTACACATCGGGTAACTATAGAAACCGCTTTGCTTAGTTACCCAATGTGTAACATGGTTACTAGCTTACCCCGACTCTCGGCACACGTGTGCCCGAGCACGCTGTTAACCAGTGTACACATTGGGAAACCACTTTGCATAGTTACCCCATGTGTACCATGGTTACTAGCTTAGCCCGGCTCCCTGCCCATTCAGATCATTGGTCTCCCACTGTCAAACACGCCGATGCGTGCTGCACAGCAGGAGACCAACAAGCAAAAAATAAACCAGCACTGTCGCTTTGCATAGTTACCCAATGTGTACCATGGTTATCAGCTTACCGACGTACGCTGGTAACAAATGGTACACAATCCTGTAACTATGAAAAGTGCTTTCGTTAGTTACCCAATGTGTACCATGGTTACCACCTTACCCCCGGGCTCCCGACACAAGTGTGCTTGAGCCGGCGTACGCTGGTAACCATGGTACACATCGGGTAACTAAGCAAAGCGCTTTGCATAGTTACACAATTGTGTAGCATGGTTACCAGTGTACGCCGGCTCCCTGCCCATTCAGATCGATGGTCTCTCACTGTCAAATACGCCGATGCGTGCTGCACAGCGGGAGACCAACGAGCAAGAAATGAACCATCATTATTCAAGACTTGCTGATTATATTATTATTCAATCTGCTACCCTACATACACATTCTAGACTACCCGATACGTTAGAATCGGGCAACCTTCTAGTATATATATATATATATATATATATATATATATATATATATATATATATTTGAGTGTATATATATATGTGTATATATATATATATATATATATATATATATATATATATATATATATATATATATATATATATATGTGTGTGTGTGTGTGTATATATATATATATTTATATATGTTGTGTATATATATTTATATATGTTGTATATATATGTGTGTGTGTGCGCATGCGTATATGTAGAGATATATATATATATATATACACACACACACATGTATGTATGTGTATATACTGTATATAGATATAGCTGTGTGTGTGTGTATATATATATATATATATATATATATATACACACATACACATCTAGGTGTGTGTGTATATTTCTGTGCATAAATATATATATATATATATATATGGGTATGTGGGCATATATATTTGTGTATATATACTGTATATATAGGGGTGCGTGTGTGTATTTATCGGTATGCATTATACACAAGGACAAATCTGTGTAATGGAATCCTATCTAGCAGCGCCCCCCCTCCCTCAGCACGGTGACCGGCGGTGAGGGGGTTACTGCTCCTCCGCCGCCGCTCCCGCACTGTGCATTCCCGGGGCCGCTCCCGCACTCGGCCTCCAGCGGGATTCGGAGCCGCCGCCATTCCTCACCTCCTACCTGCAGCCTCCTCCTCCTGCTCCGGGAAACAGGATGTGACGTCACCACACCCCTCTGCCCCATCGCTCCTGCAAGTGTGAGGCGAGATGTGATTGGCTGCTTACCAGGATACCAGGATAACGGGACGCGTCGTCCCGTGGTGACGTCACCTCTGGTTACCTATGGCGACCAGCGTTCCCCTCACACGCAGGGGCTGTGTGCAGATGCCTCCATCCTTGTGTTGTGGCTTCGGCCCTCTTGGGTGTCTCCTCTCTCCAGGAATGTGTATGGCTGTAGGAGCTGTCACCATTCACTTTACATTATAATGAGGACTGTTTTATGATCTGTTAATAAATATATTTGAAAAACACTTATTTTTCACGTTATTTTTTAGCTTTTCTGGTAATATAAACATAACGATGAAAACCAGAGGTCACCAGGCACCGGAAAGGAAATCCCACCGGGATGTGCCCCCGTAGAGGTCACTCCGATGGCGGTTGGTGCTGGCTGTACAGCACGGTCCACACCGGGCTCAGGGGGAGCAGATTCAGGCCCTGAGCTACCCCATATTCCGCCATCTCCGCGTGACCTATTATATTTCATCATGGGGCGGAAATGGTTAATATTAAAAAAATACATAAAATCTCCCCGTTCCCCCATGGTCTCTTCTCCCCCTCTGAACGGGCCCGTACGTGGCTATGGCTTTTCAGTGACTGTCTGCAGCGGTCATGTCCATACACCAGGCCCACTTATCTTGTAATGCTCATAGAGCAGCACTGACCTGGCGACTCTGATGAGAGGTGTTGTAACTACTCGGTACCTGTGTATAGCGACTCTACTGCTATCCACAGTCCACAGAGCTGCATTTGGGGATCGTGTACTACGACGGAACATTTCTGATAATAAATTGGTGAATGAAATATAGTGTGGGGGGAGTCTTTATTCATATAAAGTATATGTGTGTGCAGTGGCGTAACTAGAGTTGGATGGGCCCCAGTGCAAAGTTTAGACCTGGGCCCCCCCTCCACATACACAGACACTTGGGGTAGGGGATAATGACACTGACACTCGGGGTACAGGATAATGACGCTGACACTTGGCTCTCACCCACAGCACCCTGACATCCCTCTATCAGCACCCAGCTTTCCTATGTTCTGATATTTATCTTGTCCTCAGCACCCAGCTTTCCCATATCAGAGCATGAGAAAGCTGGGTGCTGAGAGATGTATATCAGAACATGGGAAAGCTGGGTGCTGAGAGATGTATAGCAGAGCATGGGAAAGCTGGGTGCTGAGAGATGTACAGCAGAGCATGGGAAAGCTGGGTGCTGAGAGATGTACAGCAGAGCATGGGAAAGCTGGGTGCTGAGAGATGTATAGCAGAGCATGGGAAAGCTGGGTGCTGAGAGATGTATATCAGAACATGGGAAAGCTGGGTGCTGAGAGATGTATATCAGAACATGGGAAAGCTGGGTGCTGAGAGATGTATAGCAGAACATGGGAAAGCTGGGTGCTGAGAGATGTATATCAGAACATGGGAAAGCTGGGTGCTGAGAGATGTATATCAGAACATGGGAAAGCTGGGTGCTGAGAGATGTATAGCAGAGCATGGGAAAGCTGGGTGCTGAGAGATGTATATCAGAACATGGGAAAGCTGGGTGCTGAGAGATGTATAGCAGAGCATGGGAAAGCTGGGTGCTGAGAGATGTACAGCAGAGCATGGGAAAGCTGGGTGCTGAGAGATGTATATCAGAACATGGGAAAGCTGGGTGCTGAGAGATGTATAGCAGAGCATGGGAAAGCTGGGTGCTGAGAGATGTATATCAGAACATGGGAAAGCTGGGTGCTGAGAGATGTATAGCAGAGCATGGGAAAGCTGGGTGCTGAGAGATGTACAGCAGAGCATGGGAAAGCTGGGTGCTGAGAGATGTATATCAGAACATGGGAAAGCTGGGTGCTGAGAGATGTATAGCAGAGCATGGGAAAGTTGGGTGCTGAGAGATGTATAGCAGAGCATGGGAAAGCTGGGTGCTGAGAGATGTATAGCAGAGCATGGGAAAGTTGGCTGCTGAGGGAAAGAGCCTTTTTTCCCTCAGCACAAAACATTTCCATCCCATACTTGTATCTTTGTCCCCCCTGTATAAAGTTCTCAAAATACTATAACAGCCCCCACATAGCCTTCCAAATAATTGTATAAAGGGTCTCACATAACCCTTCATATATTAGAATGCAGACACATAGCCCTCCATATATTATAATGCACCCCCATAATCCTCCATGTATAAAGTATTCCTTCAATTATAATGCATTTCCCATAGTTCTCCATGTATTAAAATTCACCCCATAGTTCTCCATATATTATACTGCACCACATAGTCCTCCATGTTTTATAATGCACTTCCATAGTCCGTGTATAAGGTAGCCTCCATAGTCCTCCATATATTATAATGTAGCTCCCATAGTCCTAGATGTATTATAACACAACCCCATAAAACCTCAGATGGTATTATGCAGCCCCATACTCCTCCATGTATAATTCACCCCTATATTCCATGTATAAGGTGTCCCTTCATTTTGTATTATACAGCTGTGAAGATGTAATTTACCCTCTCACTGTATATGCTGTGATACTATGTCATGATATGCATATTTCCCTGGTTGTATTAGTTGTAATTCATGTATTTCCTTGGGGGAGCTACTGATCTCAATGTGTCTCTCTCATACAATTGTAGTCTTGGCATCTAATGTGATTATGTAAATAGCCTGTCCTCTTCTTTCCAGAGTTGTGTATCTAATCTGTAATTGCATTGGCCAGTGAAGGAATAGTCATTGTTCTGCACAGCAGGGGATCCCTTCATCTACTGTGGCTGGCAGACATATTGGAGCCCTGTGATGGACCAAACCATTGATGATAGGATGTGTGACCCCCACCCCCTGAACATGGTGGGCTGGTCAAGGAGCACAGACAATGCATTTCCCTTTTTGTAACTTCAGAGTGAGCTGAAACTTGAAGAGAGCAGGAGCCCCAGCCTGGGTGGCTGTGGGCACGGACGGAGCTAGGCCTGTGTGGCGGCCCGTGGGATTGTGTGGAACTCTTTGGACTACTGTAAGGACGATTGCTTTGTTATCCGGTCCGAGGATTGTCGGGAAGGGCCCCCGAATCTGTTTTACGTGGACTTATCGTGTGCTGTTCTTGTATTCCTGTTAATAAACCTGTTGGATCGTCCCTCGGCCTCGTCCATCCTTTGCTCTGTTGTACACCCCCGTCACAAACTGGTGGCAGCGGTGGGATCAGAGCAGAAGGAATGGAGGACAATGGCTCAACATCAGGAACCAGCACTGCAGAGTACAAGACCTGGACTTTGGGGAGCCTGCAATCAAAGGCCCGTGAAGTAGGAGTTCGTTTCAAAGGACTCTCCAAGGAGCAGCTGATTGAGGCGCTAGAAGGAGTCTGCTCGCAAAATGACGTGGAGGAAGGATCCTCACAGCAAACGGAAGAAAGACGGCAGCCGGAGGTAAATACCCAAAAAAGTCAGTGGGTTGTGTGGTACGAGGAGATGATGGCCTTGCTGGGAGAGGAGACCACCATAGAAGATAAGAGGGAGGCCATGCGTGGAGCTAAAGAGAAGGAGCGCAGGATGGAGGAGATGGCACTGCTGGATAAGGAGCTCGCTGTGGAAGCCGCGAGAGGTTCCAGACAGACTGTAACCCCAGCACCCATCATGAGGGAACTTCCCAGGGTGTCCCGCAAAGACTTTAAGCCGTTTAATGAGGCTGCAGGCGACATTGAGGGCTTCTTCCAGGACTTTGAGCATCAGTGTCGATTAATGGAAGTCCCGGACAGGGAGCGCGTCCGGCATCTGGTTGGGCTCCTAGAGGGGGGAGCTGCTGAAGCCTATAGAGCTATGGACCCTCGGTGGAACTGTGAGTATGCGGAGATTAAACAGACTATTCTAAAACATTATGCTGTGACCCCAGACACTTACAGGACTCAGTTCCGTGCTTTAGCCTGTGATGGGGAAGTGTCTTTTAAGATATATGCTCATAGACTCAAACAAATATGTAATCGCTGGCTGGAGGCAGAGGAGGCCTTATCTTGGGAGACCTTCCTGCAGGTCATCCTAAAAGAACAATTCTTTGCCCAGTGCCCTGCTGAGATCCGGGAATGGGTGCGTGAGAGAAAACCAGCGACAGTGGAGGAAGCTGCTGCTCTCGCTGATGAGGCTCTCACCATCAAGCCTCAGTGGAGGGTTCTGTTGGAGGATGGAGAGACGCCTAACAGCTCCACAACACCGGATGCCCCCAGTTATTCTGTCCCCATTGTTCCCCGTTCCTCTAAGCCACTGTTAGAGAAGCCATTTTGTATCTTTTTGGTATAGATCGAAGTTCAGTATAGAGTTCATTATAACATATGAAGTTCATTATATTCTCCCACATATGGGTATTTGATTAGTTATGAAATCGTTACGCAATCCATTATGCAAGCTTGGAATGAGTAATTGATGTATGAGTAATTGATGTTCTATTCCACATCTGCTATTGTTTATACGGTCATCTTGACCTGGAGCTTGTTTGACAAGGTTTGATTGAACACATCTCTTAAAACACTTTTATTACATATCTTTGGCTTGAAATATTAATCCTCTCTTGGCAATGAAACATTAATCCCTTCCATATGGGATGATATCATGAATAACTTTCAAATGACTATATTTGGTATAATCTAAAGTTGTATAATCATATCACGTGTCTCATATTGCGTAATCAGTTTGAAAGGTATAAAGAAACCTTCAAAAATCTAATAAAGCAGCAGAGCTAATTTGAACCACTATAGACTTCTGTCTTTATGGTGTTTTAAGCGTGCTCTCACAACCGGCCGGTCCGTCCCAGCTACCTGAGAGAAAACAAGACCCCGGCTTTAACACCACCACATGTTGATACCCGTGTTAATGTGCCTCCAGTTGCTTCTACTGCACTTTCTGGAATACGCCGGGGAGAGGAAGTAACAGAGCGCAGGTGTTATGTTTGTAGGCATCCCGGGCATTTGCAGGCCTCATGCCCAGCCAGGCCATGGAGGAATCATCCTCAAACCCCTACAGCACCTTCAGGTGGGAGCCGGCCTCCAAGTTCCCCTACCCCTTACCCAAGAGGACGCCTTGGATGGAGGGAGACCCAGCTCAGATGCTATCAATGTGGACAGCCAGGGCATCGGCAAGTCTCCTGCCCAGCTGTTCAAATGAGGACTGATCCTGCACCCAATCGGATTGTTAATTATTTACAGCCCAGTGCCATGGAGGAAGATGTGGCACCGTTATGTGAGGACTGGCCTAGTGACTCAGCACCCCATGTTGCACCACCAGGAGTTTACGGGGTGCGACCCGCAGTTATGACGACTTCTGCTCATCGAGGTAAGCACTTGCAGGAGGTTGTGCTGGATGGACAGAGACTTGTTGGATTTTGTGACTCGGGTGCTTTCCTCACACTGGCTGATCCCCGAGTGGTTCGGCCTGAGGCAATCCATAGAGGACCTGGGATTGTTATTGAACTGGCTGGTGGACAATGGAGGACTATTCCCACAGCCACTGTGGATCTGAACTTTGGTTTTGGGGTCAGGCGATGTGTGGTTGGGGTGATGGGTGGTCTGCCTGCAGCTGTTCTCCTGGGCAATGATGTGGGAGAGCTACGATGCCAATTCGTGGCTGCATGAAGCCACATGTAAGTAACGCTCTGCCTGTGTGTACTTAACCAGTGACCTGTAGAGGTCCCTAGTACGTACACAAGTTGGGAGGGGGAGGGATTGTGAAGATGTAATTTACCCTCTCACTGTATATGCTGTGATACTATGTCATGATATGCATATTTCCCTGGTTGTATTAGTTGTAATTCATGTATTTCCTTGGGGGAGCTACTGATCTCAATGTGTCTCTCTCATACAATTGTAGTCTTGGCATCTAATGTGATTATGTAAATAGCCTGTCCTCTTCTTTCCAGAGTTGTGTATCTAATCTGTAATTGCATTGGCCAGTGAAGGAATAGTCATTGTTCTGCACAGCAGGGGATCCCTTCATCTACTGTGGCTGGCAGACATATCGGAGCCCTGTGATGGACCAAACCATTGATGATAGGATGTGTGACCCCCACCCCCTGAACATGGTGGGCTGGTCAAGGAGCACAGACAATGCATTTCCCTTTTTGTAACTTCAGAGTGAGCTGAAACTTGAAGAGAGCAGGAGCCCCAGCCTGGGTGGCTGTGGGCACGGACGGAGCTAGGCCTGTGTGGCGGCCCGTGGGATTGTGTGGAACTCTTTGGACTACTGTAAGGACGATTGCTTTGTTATCCGGTCCGAGGATTGTCGGGAAGGGCCCCCGAATCTGTTTTACGTGGACTTATCGTGTGCTGTTCTTGTATTCCTGTTAATAAACCTGTTGGATCGTCCCTCGGCCTCGTCCATCCTTTGCTCTGTTGTACACCCCCGTCACAACAGCCCCCCCCCGACCTCCATTTTAATGCAGCCCTATAGACCTCCAGTATAATGCAGCCTCATAGACCTCTATGTATATTACACCTCTATATTCAATGTATAAGGTGTCCTTCATGTTTATTATGCAGCCTCACCAGGCCTCCATATATAATAATGCAGCCAACCTCTCCAGGCCTCCATGTATAATATAGCAGCCAGCCTCCCAGGCCTCCATGTATAATATAGCAGCCAGCCTCCCCAGGCCTCCATGTATAATATAGCAGCCAGCCTCCCCAGACCTCCATGTATAATAATGCAGCCAGCCTCCCCAGGCCTCCATGTATAATAATGCAGCCAGCCTCCTCAGGCCTCCATGTATAATAATGCAGCCAGCCTCCCCAGGCCTCCATGTATAATAATGCAGCCAGCCTCCCCAGGCCTCATGTATAATAATGCAGCCAGCCTCCCCAGGCCTCCATGTATAATAATGCTGCCAGCCTCCCCAGGCCTCATGTATAATAATGCTGCCAGCCTCCCCAGGCCTCATGTATAATAATGCTGCCAGCCTCCCCAGGCCTCATGTATAATAATGCTGCCAGCCTCCCCAGGCCTCCATCTATAATAATGCTGCCAACCTCCCCAGGCCTCCATGTACAGTATCATACAGCCTCCCCACCCCAGGCCTCCTTGTACAGTATCATGCATCCTCCCCACCTCAGGCCTCCATGTACAGTATCATGCAGCCTCCCCACCCCAGGCCTCCATGTACAGTATCATGCAGCCTCCCCACCCCAGGCCTCCATGTACAGTATCAGGCAGCCTTCCCACCCCAGGCCTCCATGTACAGTATAATGCAGCCTCCCCACTCCAGGCCTCTGACCACCGTGTACTCACTTATATATATATAAAAAAAAAAACAAGTACTCACCGCTCTCCTCCTTCCACTGCTGCTCTGTCCTGACGTCTCCTTGTTCCACTGCTGCTGTACTCCCTGCTCTCCTCCTTCCACTGCTGCTCGTCCTCCCCTCTCCTCGTTCTCCAGATGCTGCGGTCGGCGTCCTCCCTCCCTTCGCTCTGTGCACTCAGCTCAACTCAAATATCAGAAAGGCAGAGAAGAAGAATGGTGAGAACAGTCAAGGACAATCCACAGACCACCTCCAAAGACCTGCAGCATCATCTTGCTACAGATGGTGTCAATGTGCATCGGTCAACAATACAGCGCACTTTCCACAAGGAGAAGCTGTGGGAGAGTGATGCGAAAGAAGCCGTTTCTGCAAGCACGCCACAAACAGAGTCGCCTGAGGTATGCGAAAGCACATTTGGACAAGCCAGTTACATTTTGGAAGAAGGTCCTGTGGACTGATGAAACAAAGATTGAGTTGTTTGGTCATACAAAAAGGCGTTATGCATGGAGGCAAAAAACACGGCATTCCAAGAAAAGCACTTGCTACCCACAGTAAAATTTGGTGGAGGTTCCATCATGCTTTGGGGCTGTGTGGCCAATGCCGACACTGGGAATCTTGTTAAAGTTGAGGGTCACATGGATTCAACTCATTATCAGCAGATTCTGGACAATATTGTACAAGAATCAGTGACAAAATTGAAGTTACGCAGGGGATGGATATTTCAGCAAGACAATGATCCAAACACCGCTCCAAATCTACTCAGGCATTCATGCAGAGGAACAATTACAATGTTCTGGAATGGCCATCCCAGTCCATAGACCTGAATATCATTGAAAATTTGTGGGATGATTTGAAGCGTGCTGTCCATGCTCGACGACCATCAAACTTAACTGAACTGGAATTGTTTTGTAAACAGGAATGGTCGAATATACCTTTATCAAGGATCCAGGAACTCATTAAAAGCTACAGGAAGCGACTAGAGGCTGTTATTTTTGCAAAAGGAGGATCTACAAAATATGAATGTCACTTTTATGTTCAGGTGCCCATACTTTTGCACCAGTCAAATTTTGTTTAAATGCGGATTGCACATTTTCTGTTAGTACAATAAACCTCATTTCAATCCAGAAATATTACTCAGTCCATCAGTTATTAGATATATGAAACTGAAATAGCTGTTGCAAAACCCAAATTGTTATAAAGAAAAAAGGTTAACATTACTAGGGGTGCCCAAACTTTTTCATATGACTGTATATGCCCCCAGACCCTCCTGTGATGTATATATGCCCTAGCATCTCTAGTGATGTATATGCCCCCAGCCCCTCCTGAGAGGTATATATGTCCCAGCCCTCCAGTGATGTATATATGCCCCCAGCCCCTCTTGTGATGTATATATGCCCCAGCATCTCTAGTGATGTCTATATGGCGCCATGGACTAGCCAGGTTGTCACAGGTAACACACACACACCCCCACCCCCACTAGACAGTAACATTAGCCAAACACAAAACCCTTGTTGCCTACCTCCAGGGTCTGATGTCCACACCAGGTGGGGTGGAGCCAAGCGGTTGGCCCCACCCACCGAGGAGTTCACAGGCCTGGAGGCGGGAAAAGTGACAGATTTGTCCTGGAGGTTGAAGTGAGAGGAGAAAAGTGGAGAGTGTCTGGGTTTGTGGCCCAGGCACTGACAGCAAGGTTGGCAGACGGTGGTGGCCGTCTGCAGGAGTGGTGAATCAACGTGGAACCGTAGGACCGGGGTTGGGCGGTGGCCCACCGGTACCGACCAGGGAGTGAAGTGAAGCCAGCACACACAGGCAGGGCCATTGGACCCCGAATAGGCTTGGAGTCGCCGTCAACAGTCAAATCCGAGTGTGACAGGAACCCCAGGGGTTTCCTAACAACCAAAGACCCGTTAGAAGGCAACCGTCCGCACCGTGAGGGTATACAGCTACCGCCTAAGGCTAGAGACCCAAGGGCCAGCGCCTGCGGGCAAACGGGCTCCTCCGGCATCCATACACCGGGGAGCGGACTACCGTTGGGGACCCATCGTAGCCAAGACAGTACACAAAGGTGCAGGGAAAGACAGCCGCCATCACCTGTCCGGGGAGAGACACTGCAGCCGGCTGCGGGACCCGTCCATCCAGCCGTTTGGTTTACCGGAGACTTTGTGCATCTCTTGCTGAGTGAGTACACCCGTGCCATCCGGCACCGCGCCGCGCTGTCCCTGCAACCCTGCACCTCACCTACCCTGCCTCCCCGTCACACCACCGGGCCCCGGGACCACCAACCCCTACCCTCGGAGGGGGAAAACAACATCCCAGCTGCTCCCTACCATCGCTCCCGGGATCCTCGTCACCAGCAGCGGTGGTGCCCATCTTCACCACAACCCGTGGGTGGTGTCACAGACTATATCCCCCAAACCAACCACCCTTTTCACTCACGGGCGAGGAACGCCGCTCGAGTCCCCGGATCCGGCCCACCGCTCGAGCCACCGAGCAGCAGCTGCAGCAGCGCCGGACCCGAGCGTTAGCGAGCGCAGCGCCGCGCCACCCGCGACATCTATGTCCACAGCCCCTCCTGTGAGGTATATATGCCCCAGCCCTCCTGTGATGTATATATGCCCTCAGCCCCTCCTGTGATGTAGTTGCCTTCAGTGTCTCCTATGTGATGTATATGATTTACCAATCTGTTTACTGAGCTCCAGACCAAGAAAAACCTGGAAAAGAAGTTGTGAGAAGCAACATAATCAATATGGAGTAAGGTTTATATTTTAAGTATTCTCCAAAAATCCTGTAAAACCATGCTAGGGCTTATGTTCAGGGTAGGTCTTATTTTCAAGGAAACATGATATGTGTGATTGATTGTTCAGACCAGCAGCGATGTTGAGCTGCTGGTCCAATCTGTGTGCTCCTCAGATACTGCAGAAGCAAAACATTGGAGTTGCACAGTGGCACTTAATATGGCTGGATCGTGACCTAACAGTCAACATTAAAGCATGCATACAAGCTCTATTTTAAAGCATTTGTAAGTGCTGCACATGTTCAGACATTATTGAAAATGGAGAGGATATTTAATAACAAGTAACTGCAAAGTTGCTTCTTTTTACCAGCAATTTGCACTTTAACCCAAATAAGATCATGGGAATAACACAATTGTTAATTAAGGTTAATCAAGATCTTAGTTTGTAGATATTACAGAGAGTCTATATTATAAAACCTATTTTTAGCTTCTATTTCTTGAAATGTAAAAATAGATTGTCTTTTTGAACTCAATGTCTTTGTGACCAAGTTTAATGCTCACGGGGCAAGTACGGGATTAGTGGGTCCACCAGACCAAAAGGTACCGATCACTTACCAGGAGGAGCAAACTGCACCACTAAAACCACCGGAGGTGGCCATATGTACACAGGCTGGTAAGCAGCCAGCTGAGGGCAGGTCCAGGGGATCAGCGGTACGTCAGAAGCTGGTGCCACAGGTACAATACAATCTTTGGTTGTAACAGCAGCTGCAGTAGCCGGTGTTGCAGATTCAGCCAAAGTGGATGGATGGATCTGGTAGCAATGACCGATGTGAATACTTGTGGCAGCAGGTATCATGGTAGGCGGCCGGCGTGGATGCTTGCAGCAGCAGCAGATATCGTGGAAGTCGGCCGGCGTGAGTAGTCAAAGCAGCGGACTTGTAATTAGAGATGAGCGAACCGGCCGTGGTTCGGCTCGAGTTCGGTTCGTCGAACGGGGGTCCCGTTCGAGTTCGGTTCGGTGAACGTTCGACGAACCGAACTCGAACCGCATAGGAAACAATGGCAGGCAATCACAAACACATAAAAACACCTAGAAAACACCCTCAAAGGTGTCCAAAAGGCGACAAACAACTCACAACACAACACAAACACATGGGAAAGTGACAAGGACATATACTCATGCGAAAACAAAGGAGCTGGACAAGAAAAAAGAGGAGGAGACACAGATATGGGTATATGCAAGGGAACGTCCATGCCATTACTGTGCAACTTGAGCCCTGCTCATTTTAGGCTTCCAATCTGGATAAATTGCCTGAGCTCGACACGTACGCCTTGGGGATCTTGTTGTGTCCCGCAGCCAGCGTTTTCTCGGAACGTGTCCTCAGTGCTGCTAGGGGTGTGCTTATAGCTAAGCACACGCATCTGTCCACTGACAATGTGGACAGACTAACGTTCACCAAGATGAACAAGTCATGGCTCTCAGAGGACTTTTCTTCCCCTGGCTCAGCCAGGGGAGGCGAAAGGCACGTGTATTTTTGAGAGTGCTTCATGCAAAGCATCTGTTTCATTTTGAAAAGGGGGATCAAGTGATGCCAGTCAAGTGGGGTGTGTGTGGCCCAATTAGTGGAAACGAGGGAGACTGTGGTTGGAGTCCCCTCGCTTTTGAAAAAAGAACCAAGATGAACAAGTCATGGCTCTCAGAGGACTTTACTTCCCCTGGGTCATCCAGGGGAAGTGAAAGGCACGCGTATTTTTGAGAGTGCTTCATGCCAAGCATCTTTTTCTTTTTCAAAAGGGGGGTCAACTGATGCCAGTCAAGTGGGGTGTGTGTGGCCCAATTAGTGGAAACGAGGGAGACTGTGGTTGGAGTCCCCTCGCTTTTGAAAAAAAACCCAAGATGAACAAGTCATGGCTCTCAGAGGACTTTTCTTCCCCTGGGTCATCCAGGGGAGGTGAAAGGCATGTGTATTTTTGAGAGTGCTTCATGCAAAGCATCTTTTTCATTTTGAAAAGGGGGGTCAAGTGATGCCAGTCAAGTGGGGTGTGTGTGGCCCAATTAGTGGAAACGAGGGAGACTGTGGTTGGAGTCCCCTCTCTGTGTTTTACATGATTTTCGAAGGGCATGACATGCCTAAGAGGTTGAGTTTCATCATCTGCAACTTGTTGGCAACAGAAAGGCTGCCTTTACACCCTTTTGAGACCGAGGATTTTCGAGACCTTATGCCCATTGCAGTGCCCCAAGAGCCGATGGCCAGTTGTCACTCCTTCTCCAAGTAAGGCGTGCCCGCGCTACCACAGAAGGTCGCACACAACCTCACCGATTCCTTGAGAAACTCTGTGTGTGACAGGGTGCATTTCACCACAGATACTTGGACCAGTAAGCATGGACAGGGGAGTTACATGTTGCTGACTGGGCACTGGGTAACTATGGTGAGAGATGGAGAAGGGTTTGCTGTACAAGTCTTGCCATCCCCACGACTTGTGTGTCAATCCTTCCTCTGTATGCACAAGTTCCTCCACTGCTTCTGCCTCCTCAACCTCGTGTGGGTCCTCCACCTCGGCCCAAACCCTGTGTGGTCAGGCCACCCTTCCTTGTAACTGCGCCCAAGGAATCCCACACACCTCCTTACTATGCTGGCAGCAGAGCTCAAGGCCATCAGGCGGTCAAATGTTTACTTTGAAATGTAGGGGAAATGTGAGACACCGCTGAGGAATTGTGGACGGTAAGCTCTGGAGAGTGAGACCGAGTTTCATCAATGGTTGTCTCCACTCAACCAGCAGTCAGGGAAGGTCGGGTGCGACAATGATGCAAAACAGTCTGCGACCCTTCTTCAGGGCAATGTGACACACGTGCCTTGTATGGCTCACGTGTTGAACCTGGTTGTCCAGCAATTTTTAAAACACTATCCCGGCCTACATGGCCTTGTGCAGCGGGCACGGTGTAACGCCTGCCTGGATCGACACACTCAGATGGGCTGTAAAGGATAGGCTAGAGGCAAGCCACTCACCAAGCTGGACACCCAGAACCCTGAAACCCTTTAACCCCTATACAGTGATTTGGAATTACACAGGGCCCAAGGTGATCAATACCTGTGGAAGGCTGCAGTTCCAGAGAATAGTAGTCATGCAGGGTCAAAAACATTAATTGAGGAAGAGGAACAGAACGGGATGGCCAGGACTTAATCAGAAAACAAGCAGAGGTGAAATGCGGATCGGCCAACGAGGTACATAAACAGCAGGCAGGAAAAGTAGTCAGGTAACAAGCACACAAACTCATAAAACTGAACTGGGGTTAACAGTAACAAGAGGTTCATAGCTTTGTCTGGCAGTGGTCTGCAGACAGGAGGGGCCTAAAAAAGGGTGTGGTGTCTTCCCATTGGTTGTAGCTGAATGATGGTACTTCATCTGTGAGATACCCACCACCTACATTCAGCCTGTGGTTCTGTATCTGTCAAGGTAACGCAACCCAGTGTGTGACAATAACCTGCGTCCACCTGCGCCGCAGGCATCGACTCCTTTCCCATCATCAGCACTATGCACGAAAGGAACACGTTGTCACTTGGCGACCGGAGTACAAATTGATTGAGTGGACTACGTTGGTGACTTAACAGCCGTGTGCGGCAATGATGCAAACCTGTCTGCGGCCCTTCGGCAGGGCAAAATAACACACGTGCCTTGTATGGCTCACGTGTTGAATCTGATTCTCCAGCAATTTTTAAAATACCATCCCGGCCTACATGGCCTTGTGCAGCGGGCACCCTGCTATGTGCTCACTTTCATCCTTCGCACCCAGCAGCTCAACAACTTTCATCGCTCCGGAAGTCTTAGGGTCTGGCGGTTAAACGCCGGAAATGCGATGTTCCGACACGCAGGAATTGGAATCTGCACATGTTGCAGCGTGTGTGGCAGCACCGCAGAGCCCTGCTGAAATACGGTATGACGTATACCCTGGGCTAACTTGATCCAGAGGTGGTGCAGATCACGCTGCTGGAGTGGTGTCAGATCAAGGACCTATGCACCCTGCTACACAGTTTACAAATGTCGACTAAGATGTTTAGCACTGGCGATGCCATTCTCAGCGTGACAATTCTGGTCATCTACAAGATGGAGCTCACTGTAAGCATTATTCGGAGTCAGGTGTTGGGACAAGAGGAAGGGGAGGAAGTACAGGAGGAGTCATATGCGGAAGGGATAACAAGATCTACGAGGTCCAGATGGTCAGCGGCACCTAGGCGGCAGTCATGGTGGGGGAGAGGGATTAACAAGGGCGCATAGTATCAGCAAAAAGTGTTGAGGAAGGTATAGGAGCCCATGAAGAAATGGAGGACGAACTGGCGATGGGCATGGAAGACTCAGCAGATGAGTGAGAGCTTGCTCACATTTCGGTTGTGCGAGGTTGGGGGGAGAGGGCAGAGGAAGGAGGCACGATTCTCACCTCTCTGCCACCAACACACCAAGGACTTGGTCCTCCTGGATGCACAAGACACATGAGCGCCTTCTTGCTGCACTACCTACAACATGACCCGCGGATTGTACGAATTCGAAGTAATCCTGACTACTGGGTTGCCACACTGTTAGATCCCCGGTACAAGACAAAATTTGGCGAAATAATTCCTGCCATAGAAAGGGACGCACGTATACAGGAGTATCTGCAGAAGGTGGTACGGATTCTTAGATCTGCTCTTCCACTAAACACCAGTGCTGCACAGAGGGAATCTCAACGCTTTCTCATGGATAGGAGGAAATGGTCTTTTCCTTGTCCACATCTGACGGACCGAGGGCTGGCTGCTGTGCTGAGATGGCATTGTGTACGGTGTCCCTGCAGAGTTGCACTTTTGGTCATATACAAAATAAGTTGAAAAAGGACAGATGCTGGTGGAAAGGGGAACAGGTGTGTTGGAAAGGGGAAAAAAGTTTTTGTCCGTGGGTTTGTTGGTTAAGCAAAAGTAACATTTGCTGAAGAAACACCATCTGTTACGGTGGGACTGGCAGATTTGGATAAGGTGGTATATAATCTGTGACCGCTATATAACGAAAATTAATAAGAAAAGAAAGAGAAAGGTATATATCCCCATCAGCAGTCAGTGTCCACCGTGCTCCCAGATGGAAAAGGAGAGGTTGGCAACTGGAAGGTTTAGTGGACGATACAGATCTGTGTGGCTATGAAACTAATAGTTGTCTGAACCGAGTTAGACGCCACTCGGATCTGGAGACTGGGAGCCCTGTTAGCATCACAGGGTCCACAAGCCCACCCAGCCCAGGAACTCCCTGTTAACATCACAGGGGCCTTTGAGTACGCTGACCGTGTGCATTGGGGCCACACCTGTGGACAGCAGGCGCATCAGCAGCAGCAGGCCTGTTAATGCCACTGGGCTGCACAAGCAGGACTTGTAGGACAGGAGCTGGTCTTAACCGTTCTGCGTTACCAACTGTGGTGGCGACCTGCATCGACGCCCTATCCCTGCCTACCTCTGGCCTAAAGCCGCAATGGGTTCAACACATGGAGGTGTGCTCTTTCGGAGCATAATAGAATACTGCGCACCTCCTTGTTGGCTCCAGCCCGTTTGTTAACCTGGGTCCGCCCCAAACCAGGGTGGACCACAATGCACCTCCTGGAGACAAAAGCAGAGTGACACGTCATGAGTGGCATAACTAGCGTCCTATTTGGAATCGCAACTTCAATAATGACCTCATGGCTGCCACGACACAAACACCTCACCACTCATCGTCTGACCATCAATAATGAGGTGACAAGTCATACGGGCGGGCCTCTGCAAGCCATTTGGGAGTGGCCTGGCCACATCGTCAGGACACCTAATGCCCTGTGGTCTATATGGGCCCCCCACATCAGGGGCAGGGCCAAAGAGTTCATTACCGGACCTAGTCTCTTATGCAGTAAGTGCCTGAGCATGCTCAGTAACATGAAATACAGTCTCTGAAAAAAGACTATCAGCTTTAGCATGGTGTCTAGGCACAAAACAGGACTTAGACCCGGCACGGAATGCAAGTACCTGTGCAAAGAGGCTTTTCACACTTAGTGTGGGAGCATGCGCTGTATCCCGAAATGAAGACTTAGCCTCAGGAATGGCACAGTCAAGCTGAGCATACTCACTAGGCGAAACACTGTAGTTAGGCTGCAGCTGGGGTTAATCGGCACACGCATGCGCACTAGCTGCCTCTCCACACTTACACGTGGAGGAGAAATTGCTCTTCGGGTGTGGACTTGGAGATGCTGTCTATGAACAGAAGGAAAAGCTAAAGGAAGCCTCACTTTCTATCCCTCCGAATTATCAAATGCAGCAATGAATTCCCTGAGTTTGCTATAACATTAGCGTAGCAAAATGTGCATGAGGGTGTCATGCAGAGGTGCTAGAAATAGCTTGGCACCAGTGGGACAATAATGAAATACAACAGCCAGTTCTATGATGCCACTAAATGGCAGTATTTTTTGCTATCATTATAGCTTATTAAAAACAGAACAGGAGGGTGTCCTGCACAGGTGCTAGAAATAGCTTAGCACCAGTGGGACAATAATGGAGTACAACAGCCACGTCTTGTATGCCACTAAATGGCAGCATTTTTTGCTATTATTATAGCTTATTAAAAACAGAGCAGGAGGGTGTCATGCACAGGTGCTAGAAATAGCTTGGCACTAGTGGGACAATAATGAAGTCCAACAGCCACTTTTAGGATGGCACTAAGTTTCCTCAGTGTTTGCTAGTATAATGGCTTAGTAACAATGAGTTTGAGTGTGCAATGCAGGCAGACATGCTGCAAATATCTTTGCACTAGTGGGACAATAATGAAGTCCAACAGCCACTTTTAGGATGCCACTAAGTTTCCTCAGTGTTTGCTAGTATAATGGCTTAGTATCAATGACTTTGAGTGTGCAAAGGGCAGGAGGGTACAGTGGCAGGGTTGTGGGTCTGGGTACAGGAAAGGAAGCCTCCCTTTCTATCCCTCCTAATGGGGAAATGCAGAGAGGAAATCCCTGACCTTAGCTACACAGACGCTGACATCTTGTGTAGCTGTTAAAATCTGTTTTCACGGACCTGACTGTCACCTATGGCTCTGAGCCTGCTGTTATTAGCCCTTACAAGGGCTGAAAGAAAATTCTATCCCTATTCTGTATAGCGCTGTGTGTAGAGCGTACCCAGCAGTATCGGAGACAGGAGCTACGCCAGTGATGTCTGACACCAAGGACGCAGAAGGCAGATAATGGCGTGCTGGAGGAAAATGTCCGTTTTTATAATGCAGGGACATGTGACATGGACATCCTATCACACATGCCGTTGCTTCTCTGGCTAAAAGTCCACTTAGCTGTGTGTGTGTCTGGGATTGGCTGACATGCTGGCCCACCCCACTACACGCGCGCGCTTAGGGAAGGAAGACAAGGAAAAAAAAAAAAATGGCGATCGCCATTATCCAAACAGCAGTGATCTGAAGGCGCTGTTCCCGCACACTATACACTGAAATTTCATAATAGTGTGAGTCACAGAGTGACTTACACTATTACAGCGGAAAGCCAGCTAGTAATTAGCTTGTCTTTCTGCTGCTAGAACCGTTCTCGAACGTATCTAGAACTATCGAGCTTTAGCAAAAAGCTCGAGTTCTAGTTCGATCTAGAAGAGCCCCCAAAATCACTCGAGCCGCGAACTAGAGAACCTCGAACCGCGAACCGCGCTCAACTCTACTTGTAATACACTGGAACATGAGTACTAATCAGCCACATAATACAGTATAATGACAGCAGCAGCAGCAGCACAATGGGACCTGAGAATTAGCTATCTTAGGAACTTGCTGCCGAGTCAACACCCTAAAGGGGAAGGTGCCTTAAATACCTAAAGCTTCTCAGCTAAGCTGAGAGGCACATGCACGTCAGGCCATACTGGCCTTTAAAGAAAAGGGGTGTGATGCGGCGCACCTTACGGGCATTTCCAGGAAGCCTGTGTGGTGTTCACAGGCCCTGGGGGACAGCAGCATGGGACGGGGCAGCCACTGCTGGATGGCTGTGAAGGCGAGAGTGAGAGAGAGGTGGGCAGGACTATGCGGGGACACTGGTATGGCCATTACACCAGAATATTTAGAAGCAGTGCAGTTTTTACATTATTTTTTTCAGATGGTAAATGTATTTTTTTGCAAATTAAATAAAGTGATGTAAAAAACAAACAAAAACAAAACAAAAACAGAAGACGTAATTTTAAAAAGGGCTTAAACTAATTGAAAAATTAGAAGATACAATACTCACCCTCACCGATCTTTAGAAGCACCTTTTACCGGCAGTATCAATATATGACCACTCAGCCAATCACTAGTTGAGTCCATTCATTGATGAGGTCAGTGATTGGCTAAGCAAGGATTTCTGTCCATTTGCGCTGAGTTGACACCAGACCAAGAAATATAAACCAGCAATTACCAGGTAAATGTTTGTTTAGAAGAAATAGGGTATCAGTGAGGGTCAGAGTATTACTTTATTATTACTTTATTACCAGTTTAAGCTCTTTAAAAATAACTTTCATCCACTGGGCATTGTCAGTATTGCAATGTAGATATAGGAACTTGGGTTGAGATGAGAAAAGTGGAATTGGATTCTAACCAAATTTTTAAAAAATCTACATTTGCCAAAATGTGGATTTTTTTGTAATTTGCTCCCGTGTGGACAATCAAAATGGCAACCACTGACCACCATTTTTATGAACTGTGAGAGGTCATGAAAATGTGAAAGAAAAGATTCCTTATACAGACCTTACCGTTCATGTATCCAGCCTCTTCACTCCTCAGAGTTATCATCAACCATTTCATCCTCACTACACCATCAGATTGCCACCGCTCGGGCTTAAATATTAGGTTAAGAGTCCGATGAGATAGAGGTCGCTTTGTTGTGGTTGGTGGGCACACATGAATTGGCAAACTTCGGCGTTTACAACCTTTCTTTTAAAACTGTACTCTATAAAGCAGTAATGCAGTTTAAATGCTATATACTTAATGTTTGCATTCATCTTAATGCTTACAGAGTGCTGCTGTATGCTTTTTTATGTACTACACAGAAATAGCAGCTGGCATCTGTTCACATTGGCTTTATTCAGTTAGGTGGTGCTGGTCAGCTTTTTTGTTTTATACTTTGTGAGGTCACACCTAAGAGCACATTATAAGTTTGGCATATGTGACTACTTTTGAAAGGACTACAATTAAAATTAAAAGGGTATAAAGTGTCCATTTCAGACAGGTAATTCTTATGTATTATGATATAAAATAATGCAATTGGGGGAGATTCAGATGGCCACATTCAAAAATGGCATATTGTGAATGTGATTGGCTTTCTGTGATACATTGTGGATAGGTGCAGGAGTTGCTTTCCTTTGCTTGGTCTGTTTTGGTGTTTAGAACTGATCAGAATTATGCGTACTGTGGTTTGCGTGGAAAATCAACTATGAGAATAGGCAAATTGTCTTTAATGGGTCAATGTCCTGATCAAATAAGTATATATTTGGCCCATGTGCTGTCCATGTGCACAAATGGACCCAATATAAGCTGATCCTAATATGCATACAGAGTTTTTTCTTGGTGTTTTTAGGGCAAAAGTCGAACGGAAATGCTTTCTCCTCCAATCTCAAAACTCATCATAACTTTGAGTTTCTGATCGGAAACCTAGGCAAAAAGACTCCATGTGCATATAGCTTAATAGATACTTTACCTTTAACTTTAGATAATTGATAGCTTCTAGTGTGTTGTCATGGGGTGTGATGAGGTAGCTTGGAATAGAGAGGGGCACCTACACTGGCCCTAATACTAGGGGGGCCCTAGCTGTCCCTGTTCCCAAAGATACATCCAATAGTTACTACCTTTGGGCCACCTTCCCCATCCTAGCTCCTGAATAGTCCCGGTCTAAACACCCTCTTCTCCACCCCTGGGGAGGCCGGGGACAAGAATGGTTTATCCCACACAAATAGACAGACAGGGGAAAACCAAAACTCACTGCACACACACACACACACACACACACACACACACACACACACACACAGATAACACAATACGTGCTCAGGAGGAAATAAAGAGACAATGAGAATATTTCCACAACATACCAAATAACACAGAGGAGATCACTAGAACTAGATTTATAACCATCTCATTTTCAAATGCCCCCTTTAGACTCAGGTCCCTCATTTGAGCATTCCCAAAGTTCCCTCCAGAAACCACCAACTCCAGGTTGTAAAGGGCCCGTTACACGCTTCGATTTATCGGGAGATATGTCGTCGGGGGTCACGCATTCTGTGACGCATATCCGGCATCGTTTGCGACGTCGTTTTGTGTGACACCTACGAGCGATTCTGAACGTTCGCAAATAGGATGAAAATCGTGGATCGCTCACACGTCGTTCATTTTTAAAAAATTGATCGTTTTGAGGAAGCAGCCGACATATTGCTCCGTTTGACACCCTACCAACATCGAACAACATTCAAACGACCGCTTGGGTCCAACAATATATTGTTGATCGCTGATGCATCAATTTTGAGATCGTTACGTGTGACAGCAAATAAACGACCTATAAGCGATACCGGCAAATCGTTAATACAATCTGGGCGTGTCACGTCGCACATGCGATCGTCAGATAAATTGTAGCGTGTAACGGGCCCTTTAGTCTCCTGGGACATCGTCTCATCTTCGTCGTTGACCAACACACACAGGAGGAACTCATCCACCTCCAACTGCAATAAAGTCTTATCATTGAAGGCTAACTGTCCTCTGAGACACTGGGTACTGCCCCTTTTTTCCACAAATCCCAGAACAAAATAAAGTCTCGCCATATTATTACTGAGTGCAACAGGACTTTCACCACTCTGACCTCATGAGTCTCTGACCTTCAGTTTGTTTTTATGGACACAGTGACAACAGGGTAGTCCTTGGCGTCCCCGTGGATACAGTGGATTCCCACCATCTTCCCAAGAATCAGCCAATGTGGGAGTGTTGCTGTCGTGGGCGGAGGAGGAGATGCTGCACTCACCCACTGCTCGGGTCCGGCTGCTACTGCTGCTGCTGCTCGGTGGTGGCTCGAGCGGTGGGCCGGATTCCGGGGACTCGAGCGGTGTTCCTCGCCCGTGAGTGAAAGGGGGTGGTTTGGGTTTAGGGATATTGTCCGTGACGCCACCCACGGTTGTGGTGAGATTGGTGACACCACCGCTGCTCTGGACGGGGATTCCAGGAGCGATGACAGGAAGCAGCTTGGATGTTGGTTCTTCCCTCCGTGGGTAGGGGGTTGGTTGTCCCGGGGCCCGGTGAGGGAGGTAGGGATGGATGACAGGCGGGTTATGGGGCCTGGTGAGGTGCAGGGTCACGGGAGCAGCGCTGTGCCGCACGGCACGGTGGTACTCACTCAGCCAATGACGAATGCAAAGTCTCCGGTAAAACAAACGGCTGGATGGACGGGTCCCACAGACGACTGCGGCGTTTCTCCCCCCAGCAGGTTGATGGTGACTGCCTTTCCCTGCACCTGTGTTGTGTTACGGTTCCAATGGCTTCCCACCGGTAACCCGCTCCCCAGCTTGGATGGATGCTGAGGGAGCCCCTTTTGCCTGCGGGCTCTGGCCCTGGGAACTGTAGCCTTGGTGGTGACTGTGTTTCCCTCTACGGTTTGAGCGGTTGCCTTCAATCAGGTCTTGACTGCTGGGAAACCCCGGTGGTTCCCTTCGCTAACGGATTTGACAAATTTAACGGCAACTCCTAGCCTTGTCGGGGTCCGTAAGCCCTGCCGGATGGTGCTGGCTTCTCTTTACTCTCCGATCCGGTACCGCCGGGCCACCGCCCATCCACGGTCCATACGGTTTGCTCCAATTAGCATCTCCTGCAGACGGTCACCACCGTCTGCCAACCTTGCTGTTCCGTCCGGGCCACACACCCGGACCGCCTTCAGACTGCTCCTCTACCACTTTTCTTCCTCTCACTTCAACACTCTAACCTCAACTTCTTCCTTTTCCCGCCTCCAGGACTGTGAACTCCTCGGTGGGCGGGACCAACCGCCTGGCCCACCCCCTGGTGTGGACATCAGCCCCTGGAGGAAGGCAACAAGGATTTTGTGTTTGGCTTCGGTGTGCCTAACTGGGGTGTTGGGTGTGTTTGTGTAGTTCTGTGACGACCTGGCTTGTCCAGGGCGCCACATTGCCCTCACGAGAGTCTAGAAGTCCCACTACTCTTACACTGTTTATTTCTACAGGATGTGCCTGCGGCCCCTCACTGAGTTGACTGCCCACACTGCAGGCTGGATAGGCATAATATGAGGAGTGCCAACCAATGCTGCAGTCCAGTGGTGGTCAGGGGACAACAGGCAGCTATGTGACCTAGTCCTTGGCTCCTCCAACAGATGATGTTATTGGCTGGGGTCTTTGTCACATCTCTACTCGCCCTTTTGGACCTTGGACTCACCCCTCCTGTGGCTCTTGTACCCTTCTTTTGGGTGTCACTCCTAGATTGAACTCCAGCAGGGAAATAGTAAGTCCCTTGGCTTCCCCAGGGAACTCTTTATCACCTGGTACCTTTCCACCAATCCGTCCAGGTCATCGGCATTCCGTGGGTCTCCCTGGGTGACACAAGTCTGTACCGGCTTCAGAAGATAGTGTACGAACATGTCCATTACAACCCGCTCTACCATGTGTGCTGGGGTGTGTTACTGGGGGACTGGCAGATTAGGATAAGGTGGTGTATTCCCAATCGCCAGTCAGGGTCCACCGTGCTCCCAGATGGAAAAGGAGCTGCTGGCAACCCGAAGGGTAGGCGGAGAATACAGAGCTGGATGGCTCAGAAATAATAGGAGCCTGATCCAAGTTAAATAACACTTGGATCAGGAGATTGTGAACCCTGTCAGCGTCACAGAGTCCACAGACCCAGTCCAGGAACTCCCAGTTAACACCACTGGGCTGCACTAGCAGGACTGGACAGTAGGAGGGAAGCGCGGTGCCTGACCCTATCATGTTCAGCCACGGGTGTCTTGACGTGACTGGCACCGGACGCCTATCCCTAACTATTGCTTCCAATCTAAGAGGCTGATGCCGCAATAGGTTCTACACATGGAGGAGTGCTCACAAAAAGCATATGAGAAGACTGCGCACCTCCATGTTGTCTCCAGCCCCTTTTATGACCTAGGGTCCGCCCCAAACCCAGGGTTGACCACACTGGCACCTCCAGGAGTCAACAGCAGAGTGCCACATCATCGGTGATATCTCCAGCGGCCTATCCAGAACCGCCATGTCACTGATGACCTCATGGCAGCCACGCCCCAAACCACTTCACCAGTCATCGTCTGACGACCAATGATGAGGTGCCAAGTCATAGGGGCGAGCCTCTGCGAGCCAGTCCGGAGTGGACACATCATCAGGATATCTTATGCCTGCCGGCCTATCAGGGCCTGCCACCTCACGGACATGCCCAGTGAGGTCCTTACAGGACATAGCCTCTGATGCACTAAGTGCCTGAGCATGCTCAGTAGCCTGAACGAACAACAGTCTCAGAAATCAGACCATCTGCCTGAGCATGCTCTGTAGGCACAACACAGCACTTAGACACAGCACGAAGTCCAAGTACCTGTGCAAAGAGGCTTTACGCACTAAGTGTGGGAGCATGCTCAGAAGTCCGAACTGAAGACTAAGCCTCAGAAATTACACAATCAGGCTGAGCATGCTCACTAGGCGAAACACTGGACTTAGGCTCTGGTTGGGGTAAATCTGCACACGCATGCACACTAGCCGCCTCTCCACATTTACTCGTGGAGGAGGAAGGAGACAGCTGGACAACCCGAGGCATGGCCAAAAATGGTGGTCGGCACCTGAGCGCAACTGGAACCGCAGCATGCTGTATGCGGCTATGGCGGCGCCGATTCGTAACAGGGGTGGAGGACTCTGGCTGCAGCTATTTTTATACCAGGGGCGGCATGATCCGGCAGATACCAAACACATAGTAAGTTTACATATTAATTATGGGGACAGAATTTCTATTAGAAGCTGTGATTGTTATTGACATGGTTATACTACTCTTTTACCACTAGATGGAGTTCATTATCCAATATTTGATAGTGAATAAATACGATATGTCTTATACTGAAATGAATATTCTACTATAGAGATGACCACATTATTGTTTCACCACTAGGTGGTATTTATTACCTGTTGTAGTATTTTCTGATAGAATATAGCCCATCAATGTATGAATGATTGTAAACTCTATGTATTTTGTTAGTGGACATGGATTCTATGCCCACTTATTCATTGCTATATTGTGCTGTGGATCATTGGAACTAGCTATCCCTGTTTATTGAATTGACATATTTTGGTTTAATAAGATGTTTCTGAATTTTTAATAATTAAATTAATAAATTCTTGAGCTTTAATACTCTTGTGGAAATTTATTTTCTGGTTGGTTATAGTTTTTTGAGGTTAGCTCCACTACATATCTTGTTTTTTTATGAACACCCTATACCTTTAACACCTCGCCTATTCCCCCTTCCACAACAACATCGTCATGGTTTACCACTCATGGTTCATGTATCCTTCCCTTTTCAAACAGATGCTTTGCAAACCTAAGCCCACACCTGTCAGACGCCTGAAACAAAAGATTATTTCTTTCCTGCCTGAGTTGGCAATATTGTGAAGGCACTAAAAAGCACCACTACCTACAAATTAGTTTCACAGCGTAATTTAGAGCAGACAAGGAAATGTGCTAATATGACCCTTTTTAGCTTGTTGAAAAGCAAATTTTCAGCAGTCACTAATAAGAATACCTATAAATGTGTTTCACTGTGTAATTTTGAGTAAGCAATTAAAATTGGCAAGAACAACTTTTTACATACTTCTCTAGCAACTTTCTAGGCCACACATGGCTAACTAGCAATAGCTATAAATGTGTTTGCGTAATTTTCAGCAGGCAATTAAAATTGGAAGAACCACTTTTTAGATACTTCCCTAGCAAGTTTTTAAGCCACGCATGGCTAACTAGTAGAACCTATAACTGTGTTTGCAGAATTTTTGCAGGCAATTAAAATGGGCAAGAACCACTTTTTACATACTTTCCTAGCACTTTTTAGGCCAGCCACTGCTAACTACCAATACCAATAAATGTGTTTGCATACCTTTGAGCAGGCAGGAATATTTACATGCTTCACTGGAAACTCTTTAGAGGCACAACAAGTACCAATCCCTATTTTAATCATGAAATGTGCTGATTTGTGGCACACACACATCGTTCTCTACACTGCACGTCCCTATTCTAAACTATCGCTCTCCTATCTATATCAACTACCTAGCATTAAACCCCTAACTAAGCTCACTGTCTAGCAGCCCTAGCGGCAGCACTGTAGGCAGCACCTTCCTTAACGTTTCATATTCACAGAATGACACTGACTCAACATATCCACAATTTATATGCACACAGACATGTGACAGGTAGCCAATCACAGAAGTCCTTCTGTCTGTACCTAGTGGATGTTTGCTGCACTGTGATTGGCTGCAGTGTCATCCACAAATAAAGTTAGGAAAAAAAAAGGCTTCTCCTGGCTAAGAGTTCCCGCCTGCTCCACTGATTTTACACATCCCCACATCAGAGAGCACCACAATCGTGGTACGTCATGGATCATGTCACTATGATCGCCGCTGGCTGCCGTGGGCAGTCCGCAGTGATCCGCGCACATAGCTGATTTCAACAGCTGACATGTGTGCCTGTTAGTTGTGAGTGGAATCTCATTCCACCCGCGACTATTAACCCCTTACATCTCGCTGCCAAAATCTGTCAGCAAGATGTATATGCGCACAGCCATAACTTTGACTTACCCAGTCCCCAACGGAAGTCACGTGCGTGATCACACGGGATGTCCGGTGGTTGCCATGGTAGCACAGGTCATGTGCTGATGCCTGTAGCTAACATGAGTCACTTTCTCTCAGTGCCGACGTAATGCCAACATTGAAAGTAAAGCAGCATATCTGCAGATCTCAGCTCTGTAGTTGGGTTCTGAAGATATGGAAGAGCGATCAAATTGCTGATTATTATAGTCCCCTAAGGGACCTAGTAAAATAAAAAAAAAAAGTTAAAAAAAAGTTTTTAAAAATAAAAAAAAATAAAAAAAAGTTAAAGTTTAAATTACCTCCGTTTCGCCCAATTGAAAATTAAAGGCTAAAAAAATTTAAAATATACACATATTTGGCATCGCCGCGTTCAGAAACGCCCATTCTATCAAAATATAAAATCAATTAATCTGATCGGTAAACGACGTGGTGGCAAAAAAAATTCCAAACGTCAAAATTATGTTTTTTGGTCGCTGCAAAGTTTGCGCAAAATCCAATAACAGGCGATCAAAACATTGCATCTGCGCAAATATGGCCCCATTAAAAACGTCAGCTCGAGACGCAAAAAATAAGCCATCACTAAGCCATAGATCCCGAAAAATGAGTACGCTATGGGTTTCGGAAAATGGTGCAAAATAAGCGCCACTTTTTTGGACAACCTTGTGAATTTTTTTATCCCCTTAGATACAAGTAAACCTATTCATGTTTGGTGTCAATAAACTCACAACGACCTCATGCATCACAGCGACACATCAGTTTTACCATATATTGAACATGGTGAATAAAATATCCCAATAACTATTGTGCAATCACACTTTTTTTGCAGTTTTCCAGTACACTATATGATAAAACTTATGGTTTCATTTAAAACTACAACTCTTCCCACAAAAATCATGCCCTTATAGAAGAGGCTAATTATTTTGAGTGTAAAGGCCCCGTCACACTAAGCAACATCGCTAGCAACATCGCTGCTAACGAACAACTTTTGTGACGTAGCAGCGATGTTGCTAGTGATGTTGCTGTGTGTGACATCCAGCAACAACCTGGCCCCTGCTGTGAGGTCGTTGGTTGTTGCTGAATGTCCTGGGCCATTTTTTAGTTGTTGCTTTCCCGCTGTGCAGCACACATCGCTGTGTGTGACAGCGAGACAGCAACAACTAAATGTGCAGGCAGCAGGAGCCGGCTTCTGCGGAGGCTGGTAACCACGGTAAACATCGGGTAACCAAGAAGCCCTGTCCTTGGTTACCCGATATTTACCTTTATTACCAGCCTCCTCCGCTCTCACTGTCAGTGCCGGCTCCTGCTCTGTGCACATGTAGCTGCAGGACACATCGGGTAATTAACCCGATGTGTGCTGTAACTAGGAGAGCAGGGAGCCAGCGCTAAGCATTGTGCGCTGCTCCCTGCTCTGTGCACATTTAGCTGCAGCACACATCGGGTAATTAACCCGATGTGTGCTGTAACTAGGAGAGCAGGGAGCCAGCGCTAAGCATTGTGCGCTGCTCCCTGCTCTGTGCACATTTAGCTGCAGCACACATCGGGTAATTTACCCGATGTGTGCTGTAACTAGGAGAGCAGGGAGCCAGCGCTCAGTGTGCGCTGCTCCCTGCACGTGTAGCTGCGTGCACTGGTAACCAAGGTAAATATCGGGTTGGTTACCCGATATTTACCTTAGTTACCAAGCGCAGCATCTTCCACGCGGCGCTGGGGGCTGGTCAGTGGTTGCTGGTGAGCTCACCTGCAACTCGTGTAGCCACGCTCCAGCGATCCCTGCCAGGTCAGGTTGCTGGTGGGATCGCTGGAGCGTCGCAGTGTGACATCTCACCAGCAACCTCCTAGCAACTTACCAGCGATCCCTATCGTTGTTGGGATCGCTGGTAAGTTGCTTAGTGTGACTGGACCTTAAGGCTCGTATCTAATTTGAAATTGGCAAACCTTTAACAAAGAGGACACCTCATCTCAAGTTACATCTAGAGGTTCCATGATTCCCAGCTGTTAATCTCATTGAACATATTGTATGCCCAGCCCTTACATTTCCTGATTGATCTCAGTTGTTATTTCATACCAGTTTTTCAGTACTTAAAAATAAAAAAGTCATGTCATGGTACCTGTTTGAAGCTCACGTTATATCAGATGTTCAGTGACGTTTCATCCTGAGCCAACCTCCAAAACAAAAACCTGTACTTGCAAACCACTCTGATAGGGTTCTTGCCCCTCATAGCTGGAGAAAAGGTCTTGGATGGACAAAGAAGTAAAGTTTTTCCATGCCGTCTCCTACATGTCGAAGTCCCCGGCGACTCATCTCATTTTTAACCTGATGAGACATCAACATTGAAACGTGATGCTTGAATGATGTCAGGCCATGTCTACTAATCATAAGGATTATGGAGGGCAGGAGTTGGGTTTGCAAGGTTCCTGTACAGTTGCCCATTGACCTGGCCGTTGGACTAGGCTCCTGTGAATGAATTGTTTCATCTCTGGTGTAAACACTTTCATGTCCTCTCTAGCACACAAGGAGCCACTAATAATTTAAACGTGGTAGTGTCAGACCTCACGTCTGATTAGTGGAGGCTACAGCACATGGATCTCCACAACCAGTGGTGGGCAGATATAGATGGCCTGCAGTGTTTCTGATTAATTGAAGAATTTCCAGTGCCTTAAGACAGAGATGTAATTGAAAAAAGCTATAATGAAAAAAAACAGGTTGTACTCCATGCCTTACCCCTTAGCGTTTCTCGGTAATGTTGGATTTTATGTCATTTACCAGCTTAGCAACTGGACAAAGGCCATGTGTAAGGTGTGTATTTTATTCAGGGCCACAAAGGTGGCTTTATATAAATATAAAACACAGTGAAAACGAAAATAAGAAGAGCATTCATGGGAATGTAAGTTTATTATAGTGAAGATGCACTTCCATAAGTCGTATTGCTTGCTTCTTCACTCCACTTCAAGACCTTGAGTTCAGTAGTGCAGCTTACTTTAAGGCTCTCCTTCTTGTGTCTACAAGCCAAAAACAATAGAGTATTACAATTAGTACTAGATATGATGTTCTGAAATCACATTCTTTTTGTGGTTTTCAAGACTGTTTTCACACCCCTACTCTTCTCCATCTATGTCTTTGGCCTGACACAACTCAAAATTGTATGGTTTCCAGCACCATCTATACGCTGATGACACCTGTCTGGTGCAAAGGTCAATTCTCTGCTATCCAGAATCCTACAGTGTCTCTGAGCCATATCCTCAATCTTCTCTTGAGTCTTTCTAAAATGCATTATGGACAAAACCGAACTCATCATCTTCCATCCATCTCACTCAAACCTCTATGTAATGCTCCCAGGGAATGCGAGTGGAAGTGGACCCACTAGACCACAGGAGGGACCTAGTCTTTCCCTGACATGGAAGGGGCTTAACTAAGTGCCAATTGGGTATTCACCAGAGCCTCAGATTGTGAGGATGGGCTTTGCTGCCGGTAGACACCAGGTCCCACTCCCACAGCAGAGTTGGCTGACAACAAAACATGGATATGGTCATGGACAGGAAGAGCAATGATGCCATTAGGCTAGGACATGAAGGATAGGACATCGGACCAGGTGCAGAATTCAGGCTGTTACCAGGCAGGACGGGTCCAAAAAAAACCATGAACAGGTTACTCACAGGAATTAAGGCTGAACAGGACCAAGACATTAGGGAGGTTAGCTTCAAAACACATTCTGGTCACATCCAGTAGATGCATTCTGGGCCAGTACTGGAATACAAGGCTGGACACTTCCAGGAACATGGAAAGGACCAACTCAGGAAAACGAACATGACTGACACTGGATCACAGACTGGATGTGTTCAGGAACTTCAGCACACACAGTACTGGTCCCAGGCAGGACTGGGGCTGGATACTGGCAGCAGGGCCGCCATCAGGGCGTTACTAGTGAGACTGGTGTAGGGGGCCCGGTGAAGAGAGGGGGCCCGGCTGAGCCACGGACAATTACTTTGCTTTATTAGGCCCCGGGCCAGCCGAGCCCTCACCCCTCTTCACCGGGCCCCCTCTAGTCACAGCCGCAGCAGAGGAACCGGCAGTGTTCTTTTGCCACTATACACGTGGCTAATTTGCATCACATGCAAATTAGCCATGTGTGATGGAGATACCAGGTATGCCGCTGCATACCCGGAATCTAGGGGGAGGGGGTGCTGGCACTGTATCTACTCCGGGCGCAACTGTGAGGGGGGCGCTGTAGCGCTGCCTAATGCGTCAGTGTAAAGTCTCCCCGGGGGCTGTGTTTGCCACCCTGTAGTGGGAGCCGGTTATTCTCTGAGCACGGCTGCAGATTCTATGTGTGTGCGCTGACAGCCGCTTTCATAGAATCTGCAGCGAGCGGCTCCCACTGCTCAATTGTCCTTGTGTCTGTCAGTCAGACGCGAGGACAATTGATTAACACTGGCACTGACTTCTGGGTCAGAGTGATGGCTGTCATGTGACCAGGTTAGCTGATCACACTGCTGACCCGGATGTTAGGGCCACAGCGCGGAGGCGGCAGAGGATGCTGAAAAGTGCTCCAGTGGAGCTGAAGACACGGAAGAGAAACAGTATGGGGTGAGAAGGAGGTATCTATGGAAACAGGTCCCTCCCCCACCCTCTCTCCGCCATACTATCTGTAGATAGAGTATGGTCGGAAGAGAGGATGGGGAGGGAGAAATTTCTTTGGACACAGTATGGGGAGAGAGAGGATAAGAGGTCCTGCATGGTGAAAGAAGGTTAAGGGTGGTGCATGAGGGGGGAGAGGATGAGGGGTGATGCATGGAGGGACAGAGGATGAGGGGTGATGTATGGGGAGAGAGAGGATGTGGAGAGAACTGGAAATAAATTTTGAGGACACAGAATAAAGAGTGACATAGTATGAGGAGCAAGTGGGCAAGATGGGGAGTGAGGGGAAAAGTATATGGATACACAGAAGGTAGTGCGGAGACAGGAAGGGATGAGAAGAATGTGAGAGGCACAGAATAGAGACTGGGTAGTGAAGGGGGGTAATATGGAGAAGGGACAGAATAGAAGGACAGTGTGAGGTTATAGCAAGGAGGGGGAGTGTTATAAGGGCACAGTATAAAGACTGGACAGTATAAGGGGACACAGTGTAAAGGACAGTGTGAACAGTAGGCTCAGTATAGAAAGCAGTGTGGAGTTCATGTACCATAAGAGGGACAGTGTGGGGTCATATTTTGTGCAGAGAACACAATAAGAGAGGCCATTATTTATTCTCAGGCACAGTATTGGGCAGATATTTTTAAATAGGTGTATTATAATCATTCTGCTATTTTTAGGGGCATCGTGTCGGGATGTGCTGCAGAAGACCAGAGAAGATGGAAATCTGCAGAGACGAGACGTGAATGTGAAAAGTCATCATTGCATCAGGACAAGATTAAGAATAGAAAGAAATTACTAGAAACAACGTCATCTATAAGGTACCTGAATGTAAATGTGTATTTGTGATAATGACTGTGTGTCATCATTAGGCCTTGGTCCCACTTGTGCATTGCTTCTTATGAGAACGCATAGTAACTGATCAGCTGCTCTTTCTTCAGGTGCCAAGACAAATGATATGTGCACACACAGAATGTGGTGAGCCTTCCTCATAAAGATGGCTGCAGCCGAGGTGCAAGATGCTGATGTCACAGCCACTCAACCTCCACATTAGGGGGGAGGGGCGGCTGCTTAGCATAAGACATGCACACTAATAAGGCTTGCACTGGGAGCCCATCATATAATGAGTGAAATGCACAGTGTCTGAACTGTGACCTATAAATGACGCCAGATGTAGTTTTTTGTGGTTTTTCTAACTAATTCAGTGTAGGGACTCGCAAGTGTGAGAATCCTTGACGAACGAATTGCGAGCTTACATATTTTGGGCCAAAATATAAACTAATATCTCACTATTTGAGGTATGGCACATTTTATCCATTTTTGCAGGATGTGTGTGGACCTTTTGAATTCAGGTGGTTAAATGGTGAGCCTGTCATGTGTTATGTACTCATAGTGCTAACTGACCCGCCTGGACCTGGTGTTGTGCGTCATTTATAGGCCATTATTCAGACACTGTGCGTCTCGTGTATCCGTGCGAGATGCACTTATATAGTGCTGTTTTGCCCGCCTGACCTGGGTTTCTGGCGTCATTTATAGGTCACAGTTCAGACACTGTGCATTTCACTCATTATATGATGGGCTCCCAGTGCAAGCCTTATTAGTGTGCATGTCTTATGCTAAGCAGCCACCCCTCCCCCCTAATGTGGAGGTTGAGTGGCTGTGACATCAGCATCTTGCACCTCGGCTGCAGCCATCTTTATGAGGAAGGCTCACCACATTCTGTGTGTGCACATATCATTTGTCTTGGCTCCTTTTTGGTGTTTTTTTGATGTAGTTTTTTGTGGTTTTTCTTTCTTCAGGTGGCCAGAAATGCTTATTTCTGGATTTGCTCCGTCCTCTGATGGTGTTCGCGGCCGGGTACTGCACATCCGCCTCATTGATTTTAATAGTAGGCTGCTGCCACTATCAGAAGACGGAGCAGATCTGGAACTGAGCACTTCTGGCCACCACTGGCACGGCACTAAGAACAGGCAATTGGCTGGGGTGCCAGACCCTGACCAATCAGACATTGGTGATCTATCCTAAGGAGACAGATAATCGCTCTGTGAGCCGAAGACAGGAGCGGGACGATCGCCGGGGGTGGTGGAGGGGCGTTATGGAGCGGGGCGGTGTAGAAGGTGTTATGGAGCGGGGCGGTGTAGAGGGTGTATTATGAAGAGAGGCGGTGTAGAGTGTGTATTATTGAGCAGGGAGGTGTAGAGCGTGTATTATGGAAAGAGGCGGTGTAGGTGATGTGTTATGGTGTTATGGAGAGGGGCGATGTAGAAGGTGCATTATGGAGAGGGGCAGGCGATGTAGATGGTGTATTATTACTTTTCTGAGGGAAATACTTCATTTTCTTGAACAACTTCAAGGGTGCTAAGACTTTTGGCCATGACTGTGTGTGTGTGTAATATATATATATATATATATATATATATATAAATAATACATATATATGTGTTTTTCCAAGAGTGGTGGCGGACTGTGGAAGGTTTGCGAGGTGGAGGCAGAGCCGGGGTGGAGCCTGGGTGGAGTCTCAGGGGGGCCCCATAAATTTGCCAGTATGGGGCCCTGAAATTCCTAGTGGCAGCCCTGACTGGCAGACCAGAGCAATAGGATGGACAAACAAATGGGTAGTAAGAAACCTAATGAGCTTCTCAGGCCCCTCCAATCAGGGGAGGGAGCGTTAAATACCTGGTGCTTCCCAGCAATATCCTGGGGACACCTTTGCAAGGTACTTACGCTTCCCCTTAAAGAGGCAGCAATCTTGCACACTCTACCTGACTAATTTATCAATGTCTGTCAAGGAGACAGACTGAGACAGCCCAAGAGATTATGCAGATATCCCACATTGCCACAATTTTTCAAGAAATACGCTGAAATGGCATAGAAGGAGTTTATCCGCTCTGCCATGAAATGAAGAAGCAATGATTCCAGGATCCTAGGTCAGTGATTTAATGACAGCATGTTTCGGAGTTAATGGCACTCCTGCATCAGGACAATTCACAATAGACTATTTTCAGTTGTGATTTGTCCTGATGGAGTTCTATTAACTCTGAAATGTATTGATATTAAATCACTCATCCAGGATCTTGGTTTCTTTGTTTCTTCATTTCATAGCAGTGTGAATTAACCCCTTCTCCTCCATTTTAGTATTTTCTTCCACATGGGACTGCTGTAGCTGTTTTCATGCAATTACAGCGGTTGTGACTCAGGCAACTACGCAAGGGATGCACATTTACCTTGGTCTTAATGCCGGTCATCCGGATAAGACCAAATTTGCGCATTTATTGTCTCTCCAATTTGTCAAAGAAAAAGCCGGGGGTCACACAGTTATTTCACCTCAGCTACCAATTTTTCAAGGAAAGCACTCCACTGCCTTTAGTCGTCAGGACAGTATGCATTTGACTGACGATTAATGAAAGAGATGACGGCTGCTTTTGCCAGCAGGCTGATTATTGGTGAACTGACAGTGAGCGTATTGTATATATACCTGATTTCAATGCATGGAAATATATATATATATTATATATATATATATATATATATATATATATATATATATATATATATACAGTCAGGGCCAGAAATATTTGGACAGTGACACAAGTTTTGTTATTTTAGCTGTTTACAAAAACATGTTCAGAAATACAATTATATATATAATATGGGCTGAAAGTGCACACTCCCAGCTGCAATATGAGAGTTTTCACATCCAAATCGGAGAAAGGGTTTAGGAATCATAGCTCTGTAATGCATAGCCTCCTCTTTTTCAAGGGACCAAAAGTAATTGGACAAGGGACTCTAAGGGCTGCAATTAACTCTGAAGGCATCTCCCTCGTTAACCTGTAATCAATGAAGTAGTTAAAAGGTCTGGGGTTGATTACAGGTGTGTGGTTTTGCATTTGGAAGCTGTTGCTGTGACCAGACAACATGCGGTCTAAGGAACTCTCAATTGAGGTGAAGCAGAACATCCTGAGGCTGAAAAAAAAGAAAAAATCCATCAGAGAGATAGCAGACATGCTTGGAGTAGCAAAATCAACAGTCGGGTACATTCTGAGAAAAAAGGAATTGACTGGTGAGCTTGGGAACTCAAAAAGGCCTGGGCGTCCACGGATGACAACAGTGGTGGATGATCGCCGCATACTTTCTTTGGTGAAGAAGAACCCGTTCACAACATCAACTGAAGTCCAGAACACTCTCAGTGAAGTAGGTGTATCTGTCTCTAAGTCAACAGTAAAGAGAAGACTCCATGAAAGTAAATACAAAGGGTTCACATCTAGATGCAAACCATTCATCAATTCCAAAAATAGACAGGCCAGAGTTACATTTGCTGAAAAACACCTCATGAAGCCAGCTCAGTTCTGGAAAAGTATTCTATGGACAGATGGGACAAAGATCAACCTGTGCCAGAATGATGGGAAGAAAAAAGTTTGGAGAAGAAAGGGAACGGCACATGATCCAAGGCACACCACATCCTCTGTAAAACATGATGGAGGCAACGTGATGGCATGGGCATGCATGGCTTTCAATGGCACTGGGTCACTTGTGTTTATTGATGACATAACAGCAGACAAGAGTAGCCGGATGAATTCTGAAGTGTACCGGGATATACTTTCAGCCCAGATTCAGCCAAATGCCGCAAAGTTGATCGGACGGCGCTTCATAGTACAGATGGACAATGACCCCAAGCATACAGCCAAAGCTACCCAGGAGTTCATGAGTGCAAAAAAGTGGAACATTCTGCAATGGCCAAGTCAATCGCCAGATCTTAACCCAATTGAGCATGCATTTCACTTGCTCAAATCCAGACTTAAGACGGAAAGACGCACAAACAAGCAAGACCTGAAGGCTGCGGCTGTAAAGGCCTGGCAAAGCATTAAGAAGGAGGAACCCCAGCATTTGGTGATGTCCATGGGTTCCAGACTTAAGGCAGTGATTGCCTCCAAAGGATTCGCACCAAAATATTGAAAATAAAAATATTTTGTTTGGGTTTGGTTTATTTGTCCAATTACTTTTGACCTCCTAAAATGTGTAGTGTTTGTAAAGAAATGTGACAATTCCTACAATTTCTATCAGATATTTTTGTTCAAACCTTCAAATTAAACGTTACAATCTGCACTTGAATTCTGTTGTAGAGGTTTCATTTCAAATCCAATGTGGTGGCATGCAGAGCCCAACTCGTGAAAATTGTGTCACTGTCCAAATATTTCTGGACCTAACTGTATATATATATAAATAAAAACTTTGGTACAGTCACTACCAACTCCACAGTAGAGGTGAGTGAACCTAAGCAAGTCAAATTTAAAAATCAAGTTTCGGGTTTGGGAATCGGATACTTTACGTGGGAACAAAACTCGCATGAGCAAAGCTGTGCTCAGGTACACTTGGTGCTCAGCCCTTGCAGTCTTTGAACGGCTCCCACTGGGGGTAACATCAGCACGATTACATGTAGTGTGCAACACAAAAAATTGTTTGAAAATCAACACCCACCCTCCCTTGGAAGTATTGTGCTTATGGCTGGCTGTATGTGGGTGGGAATCAAATTGCCAATCAGTGACTTGATCCAGGGTTCAGATCAAGCTCGAGCCTGTGGAGACTCGGCTTGTTTGCTGCCAGCGAACCAAGCCTCCATGGAACTCTACAATAACCCAACAAAAAAATCGATTTCTATTGGCTGTCACCACCAATCACTTATGAAGTCCAATTGGGCCTCCATTACAGATAATGTATGGTTTTGGGGATGCAGTTTATAGAGCAAGAGGAATAAAGCTATTATTTTTTAATTATATAATTAATTTAACTTAATTTAATTATATAATAATTATAATCCAAAAATAGGCAGTGTTTATAAAAATATACAAAATATTTTACAAAACAATACAGTATACAATTGCAGAAAATAAAAAGTAATAAAGAAAGAAAATTACTAAACCTGATGTCACTTCAATAGCTTCAGAGTTTAGAGGAGGGAGATACTGGTTAGAAAAGACTGAGAGGACCCATAGCAAGGACTGATCAATTTGCCTTTATTAGAGCAAAGTTACGCCCACAAACCTCCACTTGATAAGCTTATGTGGGGGCTGTTTGTAGGATGTGTTTAACCCTTCAGAATTTTATGAGCTCCCCAACTTGCAGGATGTTTTTGAGCCTGGAGGTCAAAGATATTGTGATCATATTTATTATCATGATTTTACCTTTCTATAAATATGAAACATGTTATGTGTATTGTCATCCATCTGCTTGATATTATTTTGGCACTCATAGGCATGCCCCACAAATATGAAAATATATACATGTTCTTCCTCTCATGTTCATGATGCTAATAATATACCATATTTTTCGGACTATAAGACGCATCGGACCATAAGACGCACCCTGGTTTTAGAGGAGGAAAATAGGAAAATACATTTTTTTAAGCAAAAAATGTGGTCATGACACACTGTTATGGGGCGAGGATCTGCTGCTGATACTCTATGGGGGTAAGTTAAAAAAACAAACAAAAAAAAAATGGCATGCAGTTCCCCCAATTTTGATAACCAGCAAGATATAGTCTCACAGCTGGAGGCTGGTGTTCTCAGGCTGGGGAGACTCACGTTATTGAGAGCCCCCAAGCCTAAAAATATCAGCCAGCAGCTGCCCAGAATTGCCGCATCCATTAGATGTGACAGTCCTGGGGCTTTTCCCAGCTCATCCCGATTGCCCTGATGCAGTGGCAATCGGGGTAATAAGGAGTTAATAGCAGCAGCCCATAGCTGCCACTAAGTCCTAGCTTAGTGATGGCAGGCGTCTATGAGACACCCGCTCATCACTAAACTGTAAGTGAAAGTAAATAAACACAAACACATAAAAATCCTTTATTTGAAATAAAAGACAAAAAAACACCCTCTTTCACCACTTTATTAACCCTTAGAACACCCAGGTCCGATGTAATCCATACAATGTCTCACAACGCATCCAGCTCTGCTACATCTGACATTTAGAGAGAGCAGCCATAGAACACGATCGCTCTCTGTGAGGATCAGGCCGCAAGTGAAATGAGCCGCAGACATCAGCGGTAACTCCAGCTGTCACCGCACGTCACCTGACTGAAGTCACCACGGATCTCGCCATCACCAGCCGCGGCCGGATTTGCGGTAACAGCTGGAGGACTCCTGTGATGCCCTGGCCGGGCCAAGTAGTCACAGATAGGGCCCTGCACTACGCCAGTCCCCTAACAAGGTGACAGCAACCAAAGATTTAAACCCTAGTCACCCCCCTCAGTGCTTGATGGACACACCAAGGGGCGGAGCCAGGCGGTTGGACATGCCCACCGAGGAGTCAGGATGGCCTGGGGCGGGAAAAGTAGTCAGATGAGTTTAGGAGTTGAAGTAAAGTGGAGGTAGGCCTGTGTGTCAGGTCTGCAACTAACTGACAGGTGCCAGGGTTGGAGCCCGGGCACCTTTAACTAGGAGGCATACGGAGGCCTCTGTCTGCAGGAGCCAGGAAGACGGGTTGGTGGAACCATGGTGGACCGGGACAGGGTAGTGGCCCGCCGGTACCGTCCCGGGGAACCGACTCGGAAACCGGAGCACAAAGGGGGGTACTCAGATCCTGAAGCCAGGTCCAGAGCTACTGGGGGCTAGCTAATTAACTGATTGCGGCCAGGACTATAGGTTCTGTCCCACCCAAAGTCCCGACTGAAGACAACAGCCCAATGAGGGGGATAGAAAGCCACCGCCACGGCAGAGAGATCCCACGGGCCAGCGTCAGCGGGCAAAGGGCTCCTTAGGCGACCACAAGCCGGGGAGCGGACTCCTGACGCTGCAAGCGCAAGTAGTCCACCATCACACAAACGGTGCAGGAGAAAGGCAGAGACCACCAACCGGATGGGGGACCAGACTGCAGCCGGCTGCGGGCACCGACCACCTTCACCTTGGTTTACCAGAGACTTGTGTGTGTCACTAATCGTGAGTGCATCAGTGCCCTCTGGCTGCCCATCTCCCTGCACTGCCCAATTCTCCCCAACGCCATCTTTTGGTGTGAAGATTCCCGCCAGAGTCTTCTTCCCCGCGAAAAGAGCGCGAAAGCTGAAGCTCCGCCCCCTGAGAATACGGCCGTGCAGCAAAGCCGAAAGTCGCAAAACAAAACTTACCGGAGTGCCACAAAAAGACCAAGGGGGGGAGAAGCGGGTGAAAATCAGCGGCATGTAACTAACGCTGGGAAGTGCAGGGACGCCAGGACTCTGCAGAAACCCATTCCTGGATACCAACGCGGCAGGATGTGTCGGAGTACGCAGGCCCAAGCCCACTTCATGCTGGCGAAGTGGGCGTCGGAGATTAAGGGCCTGGCTTACCGGAGACTTGTGTGTGTTACTAATCATGAGTACATCAGTGCCCTCCGTCTGCCCATCTCCCTGCACCACCGAACTCTCCCCAATGGGTCACAGGGCCACTATCCCTACCCATGGAGGGGTTAACAACTTGCTGCGCAACAGCTCCCCCGGGTGCCCCGTAACTGCAGCGGTGGTGTCCACCTTAACCCGTGGGTAGCGTCACAAACTCAAACACGGCTCCGGACGTACACCTACGCCCCACCCCAAACTGCCAACCCCTTTTAAATCGGAGTGACCGTGGGCCCCCGGGTCCGGAGACCCTCGAGCCACCCACTGAAGGTCCGGACCCGAGCGGTTCGGCTGCCGCCGAGCACGGGGCGGCACACTCCCACTGCATACTCACCTCTCCTCACTCCACGCAGCATCACTCGCTTCCTGTCTGTGTGCCAGCTGACCTGTGTGGAGCCGTGTGTACAGCGATGACATCATCCCTGTGCTTATCGCTCTCCACACACTGTGGGCCGGTAGACAGGAGGACACCGCAATGTTGCAGGGGAACAATGAGTATACCGTACTTATTCACTGCCCCCCACGCTGAAGATGGTGCACGGGGGGCAATGAATACAGCTGCACATGATCCTTCAAGGCTGTAGTTGCCTGGGGTGATCACGCGGACCGGCTCTTTAGTATGCGCGCATCCCCCGCCCATGATGGTCAAGCATATCAAATGAGCGGGCCTACGTGGTCAGGGTAACACTGCTACAGCCTGCTCCTGCCTCTGATGACCCGCTTCACCACCACCGCACCCGCCTTCACCCGCTCCACCACCACCACACCGCAGCCATCGGACTATAAGACACCCCCCCCACTTTCACCCAAAATTTGGGGGGGAAAAAGTGCGCCTTATAGTACGAAAAATACAGTAGCTAAAAACCCCATTATTCATATCTAGACACCAGAGACAAAATGTCTTCCAAGATGGTTTGATAAGAGCACATTGATGCATTTGGAAAGGCAGTTCTCCTACTCTTGTTCTCTCCAGAAACCAGAGAGATGTCATAAATTTTACAATTTCTCTATGACAATTTCATCATGTTTCCCCCTTTATCACATGTCTGCTGTCTCGTAGTAACCTTTGACTTTAATTTATCTTTTAAAACCACATGCTCAAGCCCTTATCACTTCCTTCTGACTCCAACTGAAATATTGTTCCAGAATTTGGTTTTTCCTCAGCTCCAAATCAAGAAAATTTTAGTATTTGACCTCATTTTTTCCCTCCTCTACTATTGCAATATCCTCCTTTGTGGCTTCCCAACTAACACTCTTACATTCTTCCAATCCATCCTTAACTTCGCTGCCTGTTGAATCCTCCTCTCTCCTTGCTACTGTTTTGCCTCTCTCCACTGCCAAACAAATCTCTTCACTTGTTACACTCTACCAGACCAGTATATATGACTTACAAGGGCATCTCTGAACTAATTTTCCAATAGAGCCCTAAAAAAGTAATCTGAGGTCTTCACAAGATCTCATGCACTCCTCCACTCTTGTGAGTGCCTCACCCAACCATCGCCAAGACTTCTCCAGAACACCTCCCTTCCTCTAGAATTCAGCGCCTTTGCATGACGGATTGTAAATTTCATCACAGACTAAGTAAAATAAAAGCTTTTTATATGATATCCCTTTCATTAACAAACCCAAAAACAAAGAGTCCACTATTTGGGATTTTTTAAGACACCTGCCGGGTGTGACCAGCCAGAGAGGCGGGTCTATCTATGAGTCTCCCAACTTTTATCAGAAGACTTGATGGCTAAGGTGGGCTTTGCACACTACGACATCGCAGGTGCGATGTCGGTGGGGTCAAATTGAAAATGACGCACTTCCGGCATCGCATGCGACATCGTAGTGTGTAAAGGCTCGATGATACGATAAACGAGCGCAAAAGCGTTGTAATCGTATCATCGGTGCAGCGTCGGCATAATCCATGATTACGCTGACGCGACAGTCCGATGTTGTTCCTCGCTCCTGCGGCAGCACACATCGCTGTGTGAGAAGCCGCAGGAGCGAGGAACATCTCCTACCGGCGTCACTGCGGCTTCCGTAGGATGTGCGGAAGGAAGGAGGTGGGCGGGATGTTTACATCCCGCTCATCTCCGCCCCTCCGCTCCTATTGGCCGCCTGCCGTGTGACGTCGCAGTGACGCCGCACGACCCTCCCCCTTAATAAGGAGGTGGGTCGCCGGCCAGAGCGACGGTCGCAGGACAGGTGAGTCCATGTGAAGCTGCCGTAGCGATAATGTTCGCTACGGCAGCTATCACAAGGATATCGCAGTTGCAACGGGGGCGGGCACTATTGCGCTCGGCATCGCAGCATCGGCCTGCGATGTCGCAGCGTGCAAAGTGCCCCTTACACATGGCTACCAATATCATCTACTTGATATGGCAAAAGATAAGATTAGCTATTAAATAACAAATTAATTATTTTTTTTAATAAGTAAAATACTTTTTCACTCACCATTTTTTCCACTAGTTTGGGGTAAAAAGAATTCCAGAATTGACATTTTTGACTGTTCCATTTTTGCTTGACTTCAATGTGATCCGCTTTCAGAATGGCGTATTTTTGTTCTTCAGGTAAATACTGTGGCCAGTTAAATTTATCATCGCTTGGGTTTCTACAATATATAATCATAGCAAACAACATAAGTTAATTGGATCATGACTAGAAATCGCTGAAAGAGCTTCCTCACACTGATTTTCCATTTGTCTAGTTTACAAAATATACTATTAGCAAATTCTGAGAAAATAGAGGAGTGTCCTATTCTCATGATCTTTGACCCCGATTTATCAAAGCGATTACACCAGAATTCTGGCACAATATGCTGAGAAAAATGCAACATTTTTGTACAATGCAGACTTTTAGCGTTTTCAGTTTTGCTCAGCTCGGAAAATATTGGCATTGCTGGCGCAAGCTAGGGAGATTCAGTGGCATGATGCGAGAGATCATCTAATATTTGACCTCGGAAATCTCCAACTGGAGTAAGATTTATGGGGAGGTGCAAGGAGACTCAAGCCACTTGCCGATCACTCATGATTCATTAACAGGCATAGCGTCTGACTCCATCACGGCCTCTCATCAAGACCAGCGAGAACATTGCTTGTCTTGACGAATCAAGGACTTCATGTTTTGACCATAATGAACATTTCTTTCTCTAGAGGACCTATCCTTTTCTGCATTATACCATCAGTCCACTGACTGTAATGAGTATTGTCCAGTGCTTAAATTTCCCTGTAGTAGCGCTACTGAGAATTGTAACATATCCAGCCGTGTTTCCATACAAGAAACAGCTGATTACTGGGTTTCCTAGTTTATATAAGGGGTTAAAAAAATCGGAAGTTTGTCCGACAAAAATTGGCGCACTTTTTACGCCACATTCCGTGACCCATAGCGTTCTCATTTTTCGGGATCTATGGCTCAGTGATGGCTTTTTTTTTGCGTCTCGAGCTGAAGTTTTTAACTGTATCATTTTTGCCCAGATGCTACATTTTGATCGGTTATTATTGCATTTTGCGCAAAAGTTATGGTGACAAAAAAAGTCGTTTTGGCGTTTGGAATTGTTTTTCCACTACGTCGTTTACTGATCAGATTAATTGATTTTATTTTTTGATAGATCGGGCGTTTCTGAACGCGGCAATACCAAATGTATGTATATTTTTTATTTTTTTAACCCTTTTCATTTTCAATGGGGCGAAAGGGAGGTGATTTGAACTTTTAGGTTTTTTGTTTTTTTTTTAAATTTTTTAAAACTTTTTTTTATTTTACTAGTTCCCCTAGTGGGCTATAGCGATCAGTAATCCGATTGCTCTGCCTTATCTGTTGATCACAGCTACACAGCTGTAAACAACACATACGCTCACTTTCTGGTTCACTCGGCTGTGAAACTGAAAGTAGTTCATGTGTAGTACATGAGTCATCACATGACCCTGTGCTACCATGACAACTACCAGAAGTCACGTGATCACGTCACGTGTCTTCCGGTATCGGGCGGTAAGTAAAAGTTTACCGCCGATGTCGTTATAATGGCGCTGTCACATATTGACAGCGCCATTTAACAGGTTAAACGGCACGAGCAGATGACAATTCTGCTCATGCCTAGCAGGCACACATCTCAGCTGTGAAAATCAGCTGAGATGTACGTCGATTGCGGAATGGTGCAGTAACATTATGACCGCTAGGACGTAATATTACTGCCCGCGGTCATTAAGGGGTTAAAGGAAGAAGTGAAATGTGCTGCTTCTCTTTGGCCTTTTCCAAATGTCAGTTACAAGTGAAGGAAATGAGAATGAAGCAGTCGCTGATTGGCTGGAGGGCTCATGGGATGAAACAATGTTACACAAGTCTCAAGAGACCCAGTCCCATCATTGTTGGAACATTGACATCAAGATGAAATATAGCTATTGAGAAGGGATTGTCTGAGTGGTGGACAACCCTTTCGATTTGACAGGGCCCCTCTTTTCTAGGTTCATGGACTGTTTAGTAAAAAAAAAACAAAATAAAAAAAACAACCCACTCAATTCATAGTTTATGTGGAAAAAATGTGAGTGCCCTAGAATGAAAAGGAATTAGACCATAAAGACTTTGTCCTACTATGTAACCCTTCCCCAAATGTTGAGCTACTGATTTGCCCCTGACAACTGAGAAAATTTCTCAGCAGCAGCTTATAGCTTCTTTTTCACTCCATAGGCTTAGTCTTGGGTGTTTAAATAGTACATTTGTTACGAAAGATATATCAAATATACTGTATTATCCTGTCCTTTCTTCTAAAAACTAACCCTAGTTATAACCTCAGGCTCGGCGTGTCTTTAGAGCGTGCCTCCAAAGCCAAACTTAATATAATCCTCAAATCCTTTGTGTGTCCCTGGAGTCTGGGATTAGAGATAAACAAAAACATATTTGAGTGAAATTTGATTCTACTCAAATATTACAAAACTCCACATTCGGAAAAATGAATACACGAGGCAGCAAATTACAAAAAAAAATTTTCAACAACTGGTTGCCAATTTTGCTGAACCATAAAAGGTCCATTAAAAGGTTAAAAATAAAAATAATACTCATCTTACTGCTCAGTTTTTCAGACCCTCAATTTCTTATTGTCACCGAACCGGTTCTCAGCAGATCATCTTATATCCACCACTCGGGCCTCTTCACACAGTGACTAAGCTGAGACTTCTGGCTCTCATGAGGTCTGGCATATTTCTAAATGCAAGATTACGATGAACGTTGTGACATCATTACATCTGGATTTTACCAGATTTTACAGAACTACCTTGAGCCTCTTCCGAGCTGATGTCTCCAAACCAATCGTGAAGAGTCCTGAGATTAGAGCATGAGCAGTGGTGATATATACAACTAGGAGAGGATGGGTGACAGTGAGGAGCTGTGAGGCTGAAATGGAGAGCAATAACTTGAATATGTCTATTATCTTCTACATATAACTTTACATATGGAGTCTGGAGAGATCATAGAGCATAATAAGGGATTTACAATTTGAGAAAAATATCTTCTTGATGAATCAAATTTCCAAGGAAAATCTGCGTGAACATGCAAATTTCGAATTTTGTATGGTCCACCTATCTTGACGGGATACACATATATGACAGATGTTTCCCTTTGAGTATATCTAGTTAACCATTTCCTTAATTTTTTTGTTCAAGTATTGGGCGACTGTCAACCAGTATGGTCAACATTACAGCTCATAGCGGGGCACTCACCTCTATTCCGCAACATACTCACAATAAAAGTCTTCTTACCCTTCTCTTGCAAAGTTGGCCCACATTTTCATAACCCTTCTGCTAAACACTTGCTCCTTATTTGAGAATTTTTCAGGGAAACTCAATGGCTGACCAAATAGTACTGGCAATTCGGATGCATGTACCACCCCCATCCACTCTGGATACGTTTCAATTGATGGACGATGATCGTATTCATAGACAAATATTTTATTTTGATCCTTTGCAGCAGAGTTTGCAAAATACTTTGAAGGACACGTAAAATGAATGTCTTTTAATATCCGCTCCAAGGCATCACGATTCTTCTCCATGTTTTGTTCATCATCCCAGTCTTTATACAGTAACATCATAGATTCTAAATGGAGATCATTTGTGGTTGGGAAGAAAAATTTCAAGCCTTTTTTAAGTTGCTGTGTAGTGATTAAACTTAAGTTTTTTGCATTAAATCCTGGGGCACCAAACAGTGGAAATGGGTTACCATCATTTTTTGTTACCCCTATTAAGACGTCAATATTGCTAATTGAATGTTTTACTAAGTTTTTTGGGATATCAGATACAAAATCATTGTCTACAACTGGAACAAAGAGCGTCAGGGCAAATTTTGAATCAATTAAAATTTGTTTTTCGACTAATTCTTTGGCATCTACTTTCTGTAGACAGGCTATCGCGGCATCATCATCTTCTGTAGGACAATTAACCATCTTGGCTAATTCTAAGGACAACTTCCTTGACCTTTCATAGGAATTAATAGCCCAGAAAGCTGTTGGTGATCCACTTTGCAGTATAGCTCTTTTGAAAAAAGGCTGGCTTCCAGAACTTATCACATGATACCCTACACTGCCAGCACCAGCACTTTCTCCAAAAATTGTAATACTCTCTGGGTTCCCACCGAAAGCTGCAATATTTTCATGAACCCATTGAAGAGCCAGTCTTTGATCAAACATAGCGGCATTTCCGGGAGCATTTACATTTTTTGGAAAAGCTAAGAAACCAAGTGCTCCGAGCCTATAATTCATTGATACTACAATCATACTCTCAGAAGCTGCCAGCACACTTCCATCATAGATTTCAAAAGCAGAGGTGCCGGAAATAAATCCTCCTCCATGAATATACGTCATGACATGTGCAGGTTTAGATATTGATTGAGGAACCCATATGTTTAGAGTAAGGCAATCCTCACTTATTTTATTTTTTACAAGATACACATCGCTTCCAGAAATCTGAGTGTAGTACTCTCCTTTATCCTGGGAACAAGAGCTTCCTAAGGTAGTGGCTTCGTAGATTCCTTGCCATGGGGCCCGAGGTTCTGGTTTTTTGAACCTTTTTTCTCCGGTTGGTGCCTCTGCATATGGAATTCCAAGATAGGCTTTGACAGTTTTAGATACCACTGACTTTTTTACTCCACTCACTTTCCCTTGCTTTGTATCTACAATGGTGTCATCTTCTGCCGTACAACATACAGCAAATATAGTTAGTATTGCGAAACAGACTTTATGGCAGCAGAACCACATATTTTTGTGCTCCGTGCCCTTTTCTGCAATTTTAAAAACAGGATAAATTGATTTACATCACATACTTTTTTCGTTGAATAATATTACACATTAATTTATCAATTCTTAAAGAGCAATCTAAATGTTTGCTTTAATTTTAAATTTTGCAGACACTCTACATTTCTGAAGTGGTGGTCTGGGTACCCCCCAATCTCTCAAAAGACAGAAGAGAAGTGTGCAACCTAGGAGGCAGGAGTGGAGTACGAATGCAATAGTAAGTCATGGGGGTTGACTCTTGAAGAGTGACATAGCGCATGCTCTCGCTAAACTAGTCTTGCTAGAGTAGAAGGTGCCCAATTAAACAAGAGGTGTATGCCACTTAATGAATTTGGTGTGTCTTCTGAGTGGTGTCGAGAAATGAGTAACACTCCTGTTAATAAAACTTTGTCATTTTTGACCAATTTGTTGGGGAGAATAGGGGCCTGGACATGCCCTAGTTCGGAGATGTCTCCACTTCATCTCTAACCACGTTGGCATTTTTGACAACTCTCCATTGCGCAAAAAATCTTGTGACTTTTTAAAGCAGTCTTATAGACTTCCTACTGCATATGTACTCCACTTACCTCCCAAGCTATGTACTTTTCTGCCATCTTTTGAGTAGTCAACATGACTTTGGCAATCATGCTCCATCAACAGATCAGCCTGGAAAAGGAAGAGATACTTTGTTGGCGTGAAGCCACAGAATAGCCGGCAGGAGCCGTCCATGACCACTATGAGCCAGCAGCGGGCAGAACAGGTAGGTAGGTAGACAGACTACCTGTCTGTCATATCTACAATAAAATAGTCCTGGATAATGTCTTTTATAGCATTATCGGACCTGACAAGTTTCTTTAAGGAAACCAATTGTTTATGGAGTCTTTTTAACAAAGCTCCATGGTAAAAAAAAATAATCTACACAAGCTCAGTCAAAGACGGAAGAAAACTATTTTACTAGAAATACCTATTGTAAGCAGCTTACCTTCATGTCAATGTCCGATGCTTTGTAAGCCTTGTACCATTGGATACAAGGAAACATTTAAGTATAAATGGCACCAACCCATGAGTGAAGGAGACAAATTTTAGGGATATTCCGAATATTGAGATTAAGGAAGCATTTATTGATACAAGTGGTCAACGTGTTTTGAAACCATTCTGCTTTTTTCAGATCATACACACAAGTACATTCAGAGGCAGACATTTCATTGGTGGAATCTGTGCAATTACACAGGGGACCAAGAAGTAAGGTGGCCAATTTCTACCTTGAAAGCAAGTGTAATTGTGAATGATGATAAGTTAATGGACTGCAAAAGGCCCATATATCATTCTTGCACAGTGGCCATCTGTTGACTGTGTCTGCTAGGAGTATATTTCTGTCCTCCTTAAAATACTTTGAGGGATGATATTCTTATACCACCTAGGGCTATTAGCAAAGATCAACACCCATTTGTAGAGAGCTGTTTTGGGGTACTTATTCTTTATCAGTAAATTTTGATTGGGTCACATTCTTCAGCCATTCTTGACTGTGTACTAAATTGGAACAGATTACTGCAGATTTGTTTTCATTGCTCGTAAAAGTCACATTCCAGCATTTTTTTTCTATTTTAATATTTCTTAGCTACCAGTATTGTATGCTCAGTGGGTGCATTAAAATGCTTGTCGGTGACTTCAGCTGTTTCCAGCCCTGTTCTGGACTCGCTCTTGCATCATGTGACCTCAACGCTTTCTTAATGGCCATTAGTCCTTCTCCTGATGTAAGTCTATGAGAACCTTGTCCTGGGTCTCATGGACTTTAGTTTGAGAAAGCGACTTCTAACCCACACATAAATCCTGTGTGTTTGGGCTTGTCACAACTGTGATCACTTGATGCAGGAGAATAGAGCAGCGCTGCAAACGGCAGAAGATGGCGACCAGTAATTATTTTCATGTGTACACTGTACACACATTACTGATAGCTAAGAACTGCTGGTGTGGTGCATTGAACATTGACTTATAGGGTACAATAGGTGAAACTAGCAAGATATTTAACTATCCTATGTGAAAGTGCTAGGTTGCATATTGGGACAATCACAATAATTTACAATGTCTGTGGCAATAGAATAATCTCTTACCATTTGTAAGGAGTCGATTTGGGCGCCCATAGGCCCCCACGTGACACGATTCCGGTCATTCTTGTTATCCTATGAAGTCTAGCCACAGACTTCATAAAATTACAAAAATGGCAGCAATTGTGCCAAGATTATTAATTTCACTAGGTACTGACATATTGCAGTGTAAAATACAAGCGATTAAACAATCATAGAATCAAGTCCCCTAAGGGCTCTAAAATTTTATAATAAAAAAATGTAAAGAAAAAGCAGAAAACTTTGAATAACCCTCATTTTGTAATACAAACAAAAATAGCATAAAATAAACATTTGTTATTGCAACATGTGCAAAAGTTTGATTAATTAAAGTATAAAATGATTTAACCTTTAGAAAAAAATCCACAAAAAAAAAAAAATAAAATAAAAAAAAATAGATGAAGCATCCTTTCACCCCAAAAATATGTGACAATGTCATGTAAACATCCTACATAGACCAAAATAATACCAATGAAAACAATTTGTTGCTTAAAGCCCTCACACACCTCCATCGATGGAAAAATAGAAAAGGCACGGTTCCCAGAATTTGGCGATAGAAAACAGATTGTATTGTACCGACTTTTACATTTTTTAAATACTAAAATAATTATTTTTTACAAGTTTGGAATTGAAAAAATTATACAAAGCTTAAAAATCCTAAAAATAAAAGTAAAAAAAAAAATATTAAAATAGCCAAGATCAGTATAGATCTGCATAAATTACATATACGATTCAAGAAGAAAATTGAAACGTTTGACAAGACATTTCCAAAATAAACATCCTGACTCCTGGAAAGGGTTGAGAATCCAAGGATTTGATCGTGTTCACTTGGGGATGAGAGGAGGTGACATAAAGACTCGATTACTACGAAAAGAAGGCCGATGGATTACTGTTTTGAGGACGATTTCACCACATGGTCTTAATGAACAATGGGGATTTAATAGCTTTCTTTAGTACAAATAATTGTCCGTAGGATTAATATAAAAGGGACATTGATATATGGTCAAGTGGGTATATGATCTGCAGGGTCTATTTAGGATTGTATATATATATATATATATATATATAATGCTGAGTGTATGTATGTATGTATGTCTGTATGTATGTATGCATATATGTATGTATGTGTGTGTGTCCGCTAAAGGAATTCGCACTGTAGCATGTACAATCACGAAATCTTGCACAGACACTCCATTTGACTCAGGGAACATCATAGACTATGTTGTGAGGGAAACCTATAACCCTGCGCTTTACAGTTATTCGCCAAAAAACCTGCCCCCATTGAAGTCAAGGGAGCTGGGAGCCACAGTGCAGCCAGAACTTCAGAAGAATGCGCAGCCACACCCTTATATGGAATGTTGGTGTGTCAGAATGCAGACAGGGAAAGAGACAGACAGGGAAAGAGACAGACAAACAGGGAGAGAGACAGGAAAAGAGACAGACAGGGAAAGAGACAGACAGACAGACAGGGAGAGACAGACAGGGAAAGAGACAGACAGGGAAAGAGACAGAGAGACAGGGAAAGAGACAGACAGTTTAAGAGACAGACAGACAGGGAGAGAGAGACAGGGAAAGAGACAGACAGGGAGAGAGAGACAGGGAAAGAGACAAACAAAGAGACTTGGAAAGAGACAGACAAAGAGACAGGGAAAGAGACAGACAGACAAGGAAAGCGACAGACAGGGACAGAGACAGACAGGGAAAGAGACAGACAGACAGACAGAGAAATAGACAGAGGGGGAGACAGACAGAGACTGGGAGACAGTTACTATCCTGGGCAACGCCGGGTGCTACAGCTAGGATACATATATATATTATATATATATATATATATATATATATATATATATATATATATATATAAATATTTTTTGTGGGGGGTTAGAGGGTTGTTTTTGTGTTTTAAATGTTGTATGAGAGTTGTTTCCCAGGTTCGAATAAAACACAGAGAGCATTATGGATGTCTGGTGCAATATTAGGATGACTGTATGTGTGTCAGGGAATTGTTGGGGTCATGGTCGTATTTGTGTAATTAAATGTATGCATATGTGAGGGGTTTTGTATGATGGTGATGAAATTAATTATTTATTAATTAGTCGTTATTTTTTCCACTTTTTTTGCCTACACTTACACGTTTACACAAACACACACATATATAATTATTTATTTATTTATAAAAGAGTTATTTTTCTATATATAAGGGAGATTCTTGTGTGTATATATAGACACTTGTGTATATATACAGTATATATATTTTTTTAGATATATTCTTGTATATTAAATATTTGCACATATATAGATATATTTACATGTACAATATGGATGTTTTACACATTATACATACATAAAATATTTTTTGTATATTAATGATTTACATATAAGTATAAATATTTTTAATATTTTTACACTTGGTTTGCCACATAATATACAATGATTTAATCACATTTATTTATTTCATATATTTTTTTATGTGTTGTCCTATTCACACCTGGTACTCATATCGTAATTCTATTTTTTATATATTTTTAATATTTATTTATTTTTTACATATTTTTACATGTTATATATATATATATATATATATATATATATATATATATATATATCCTTTTACACGTAGTGGATTGTACATAATATATAAATGAATATAGATATTTTTTCATATACTATTTGTTATTTTTATTTTTATGGGCATTCACGTATACACTTTGCATTTAATTGTCTCACACAGTCACTTATCAAGACTTCAATGAAGGTAATATTTTTTAATATATATATATATATATATATCTACAGTATATATATATATATATATATATATATATATATATATATATATAAAATATACAGTGGAACCTTGGATTAAGAGGAGCCTGGTTTGAGGGAGTTTTGCAAGACCACCAAAGCTTTTTAAAAATTTGTATCTTGGTTTAAGAGCAATACTTTGCAATAAGAGCAAATACTGACCGTGCATGCTTCCTGTTCTATCCTTTCACCGCGTTCTGGCTCGCTCTGGAGGTAACTTTCTGTACATATTTACTGTATACTGTATACCATGTACAGTACAGTATATACTATATAGCATTTCTATCAATTTGTATTTATGGATACAGTACTGTAATTTCTTATTGATAACCAGTGCAGCACATTGCTTGTATTGTACCTCCCGCACCAACAATTCTATTGTAAGCTAATGTACAGTTTAATTTGCTTTATATGCTTTTACTGTACTGCACAGGTTTTGTATTAGTGTACTAATATGAATATAGTATTATATGTATTATATATTATATATAATATTGTATTATATGAATAAAGGTCATTCATTTTCCTTTACTGTAATAAATTTGTATAAATATAGTAAATATTTGGGCTGTGGAACAAATTGTCTGTTTCAATTATTTCCTATGTCAAAGTTCACCTTGATATAAGAATAACTTGGCTCGTAATCCAAGGTTCCAATATATATATATATATATATATATATATATATATAAATATATATATATATATATATATATATATTTTTATTAATTTTTCATGTTATTAGTAATTATTTTTTATAATATATTTTTTCATCCCATTATAGAATGTAACTGTGAGATGCTTATGTGCATATCTATTGTATTTTATGGTTGTAATGATGGTTAGTGTAATAATGCAACTAGTTCTGTCTGACGATTCATGCAGAGTGCAACCAGCTTCCCCTGTGTGTTTTCTAAGTGCACGGTCCCAGTACTGTGCACCGCTGTCTTGTGCCCGCGCTCTTTGCAGGGTGCGTGCATCCTTGCATGACGTCGCCAGGTGCGCAATGCGCATGTCTGGTGACGCGTCCGACGATGTCGCCTCCTGTACTTGCGGTAAGGTGCTCAATCATGGTGGCGCCCAATAGTAAGGGACGGGACAATTTGTGATTGGCGGCAGTAAAGGGGAAATTTAGGATAAATGGGGACCCTCAGCTCTCTGACGTCTCTCCCCAAGGAAGTGTTAGTGAAACGTGCGTTGGTGTGGGGAACAGCATCACACTCTGCCCTTCTACCTTGCAGCAATAATAATTAGGTAATATTAGCAGTGATTTTTGAGCTGATGATGGTATTTCGGTTACTTGCCTGAGGAGATTTAAGTATATTTAATTATTTTGACCTAATTGTTTTTTCCCCTAATACCTTAATATATATACATAGATATTTATTGGGGTCATGAGTGTGACCTGCTCCCTTGCCATACGTTTTTATGGATTTAACTATGTCTGATGTGTAATTGATTTTAATTTGGTTCTGTTGCTATCAATAAAGATGTAATTTATATTGTTATTGCTTGTGTGTTTTTCTGGGACATTTTTTTATTTTATTATTATTATCATTATTTATTATTATAGCACCATCAATTCCATAGCGCTTTACATGTGAAAGGGGTGTACATAATAGGGCAAGTACAATAAACGTTCATAAACAATACAAGACACAGACTGGTACAGGAGGACAGAGGTCCCTGCCCGCGAGGGCTCACCGTCTACAAGGGATGAGTGAGATACAGTAGGTAAGGTTGAGTTCATTGTGCGGCGCTGCATCAGACTGAGGGTTATGGCAGGTTGTTGATCTAAATCTACATAAATTACATATAGAATCAGTTTAAAAAAATGTAATTCAATATTTTTCCTGTGGGGGCACTGCAGGGAAATTAACTCTTCATTCCAGGTTTCTTCACAAAGTATATCTGACTTTTGGGAGCTACGTATATACCATGTTATTAATTTATGAATTAGGGATCCATTAATAAAAAAAAAAATATATATATATTGTCCAAAATAGAAACTTTTTCGGCAAACTCTAGAAATTTTTACAACTTTTTTAAAAAATATGTTAATATTTTAAATTCTTCCAATATCCTATAATACTCACCACCGTCTTGTCAGGGTATGATTTCTATATTAAATAACATTGTCGTTAACTTTATAAAAAAGGTTTAGTCTCCGCCCTTCACAAAGTTAATCTTAACTTGACAAATAATTTGAAGCTAACTTTCCCAGTTTAGAGTCTAAGGCCGCGTGATAGATCAAATATTAACAGATAAAAATCAACAAAGCCATAGGTTACCGAAAATTTACCTTCAAATTAAAATGTCAAAACAGACAGAACGTTTAGGTTGTTTTTTATATATATCTTTAATACCATTTTTTTTTTATTTCTGCAACATAGTTAGGACCATTTTGTCTTATCATTACTAGAATTAGGTAATTTAAAGCCTATGTAACCACAGAGAAGTGAAACTGTACAATACTATTAAAGGGAACCTGTTAGAAACTTCTCCCCCCAAAAAATTAAGACGCAAGTTAATCCCCCTTTATAGCTTCAAACTAATGAAAAGAGATCATGTTTTGATGCTATACAGGTACATCTCAATAAATTAGAATATCATCAAAAAGTTAATTTATTTCAGTAATTCAATACAAAAAGGGAAACGCATATATTAAATAGAGTCATCACACATAGAGGGATCTATTCCTATATATTATATAGAGTCATTACACACTGAGGGATCTATTCCTATATATTATATAGAGTCATCACACACAGAGGGATCTATTTCTATATATTACATAGTCATCACACACAGAGGGATCTATTCCTATATACAGTTAGGTCCAGAAATATTTGGACAGTGACACAATTTTCGCGAGTTGGGCTCTGCATGCCACCACATTGGATTTGAAATGAAACGTCTACAACAGAATTCAAGTGCAGATTGTAACGTTTAATTTGAAGGTTTGAACAAAAATATCTGATAGAAATTGTAGGAATTGTACACATTTCTTTACAAACACTCCACATTTTAGGAGGTCAAAAGTAATTGGACAAATAAACCAAACTCAAACAAAATATTTTTATTTTCAATATTTTGTTGCGAATCCTTTGGAGGCAATCACTGCCTTAAGTCTGGAACCCATGGACATCACCAAACGCTGGGTTTCCTCCTTCTTAATGCTTTGCCAGGCCTTTACAGCCGCAGCCTTCAGGTCTTGCTTGTTTGTGGGTCTTTCCGTCTTAAGTCTGGATTTGAGCAAGTGAAATGCATGCTCAATTGGGTTAAGATCTGGTGATTGACTTGGCCATTGCAGAATGTTCCACTTTTTTTGCACTCATGAACTCCTGGGTAGCTTTGGCTGTATGCTTGGGGTCATTGTCCATGCAATGAAGCGCCGTCCAATCAACTTTGCGGCATTTAGCTGAATCTGGGCTGAAAGTATATCCCGGTACACTTCAGTATTCATCCGGCTACTCTTGTCTGCTGTTATGTCATCAATAAACACAAGTGACCCAGTGCTATTGAAAGCCATGCATGCCCATGCAATCACGTTGCCTCCACCATGTTTTACAGAGGATGTGGTGTGCCTTGGATCATGTGCCGTTCCCTTTCTTCTCCAAACTTTTTTCTTCCCATCATTCTGGTACAGGTTGATCTTTGTCTCATCTGTCCATAGAATACTTTTCCAGAACTGAGCTGGCTTCATGAGGTGTTTTTCAGCAAATTTAACTCTGGCCTGTCTATTTTTGGAATTGATGAATGGTTTGCATCTAGATGTGAACCCTTTGTATTTACTTTCATGGAGTCTTCTCATTACTGTTGACTTAGAGACAGATACACCTACTTCACTGAGAGTGTTCTGGACTTCAGTTGATGTTGTGAACGGGTTCTTTTTCACCAAAGAAAGTATGCGGCGATCATCCACCACTGTTGTCATCCGTAGACGCCCAGGCCTTTTTGAGTTCCCAAGCTCACCAGTCAATTCATTTTTTCTCAGAATGTACCCGACTGTTGATTTTGCTACTCCAAGCATGTCTGCTATCTCTCTGATGGATTTTTTCTTTTTTTTCAGCTTCAGGACGTTCTCCTTTACCTCAATTGAGAGTTCCTTAGACCGCATGTTGTCTGGTCACAGCAACAACTTCCAAATGCAAAACCACACACCTGTAATCAACCCCAGACCTTTTAACTACTTCATTGATTACAGGTTAATGAGGAAAACGCCTTCAGAATTAATTGCAGCCCTTAGAGTCCCTTGTCCAATTACTTTTGGTCCCTTGAAAAAGAGGAGGCTATGCATTACAGAGCTATGATTCCTAAACACTTTCTCCGATTTGGATGTGAAAACTCTCATATTGCAGCTGGGAGTGTGCACTTTCAGCCCATATTATATATATATCATTGTATTTCTGAACATGTTTTTGTAAACAGCTAAAATAACAAAACTTGTGTCACTGTCCAAATATTTCTGGACCTAACTGTATTATATAGTCATTACACACAGAGGGATCTATTCCTATATATTATAGAGTCATCACACAGAGGGATCTATTCCTATATATTATATAGTCATTACACACAGAGGGATCTATTCCTATATATTATATAGTCATTACACACAGAGGTATCTATTCCTATATATTATAGTCATCACACAAAGGGATCTATTTTTATATATTATATAGAGTCATTACACACAGAGGGATCTATTGGTACATATTATATACTGTAGAGTCATTACACACAGAGGGATCTATTCCTATATATTATATACAGTAGAATCATTACACACAGAGGGATCTATTCCTGTATATTATATAAAGTAGAGTCATTACACACAGAGGGATCTGTTCCTATATATTATATAGAGTCATTACACACAGAGTGATCTATTTCCAGTGTTTATTTCTGTTAATGTTGATGATTATGGCTTACAGCCAATGAAAACCCAAAAGTCATTATCTAAAAAAAATAGAATATTATATAAGACCACCTGAAAAAATGATGTTACACTCAGAAATGTTGACCTGCAGGAGCCGGGAAGATGGCCAGGTGGAACCGTAAGGGACTGGGACAGGGTAGTGGCCCGCCGGGACCGAACCGGGGAACCGACTGGAAACCGGAGCACTAGGGGGGTACTCAGACCCGGAACGAGGCCCAGAAGCCACTGGACCACGTCGAATTTACTGATTGAGGTCTGGACTTTAGGTCCATTCCCATCCCAAGTCCCGACTGAAGACAACAGCCCAGGGGGATAGAAAGCCACCGCACAGGCAGAGAGATCCCACGGGCCAGCGTCTGCAGGCAAACGGACTCCACGACACATACATAGTCGGGGAGCGGACTCCCGTTGCTGAAGCATAGGCAGTCTACACCAACACAACACGGTAAAGGAGAAAGACCAAGACCACCAACCCGGGTGGGGGACCCGACGCAGCCGGCTGCGGGCACCGACCACCATCAACTTTGTTTACCAGAGACTTGTGTGTGTCAATAATCGTAAGTACAACAGTGCCATCCGGCCGTGCGCTGTCCTGCACCGCCCAGCCACTACTGTCCCCAAACGTGTCCCGGGAGCACCACCCCTGCCCACGGAGGGGTTAACATCTTGCTGCCCGACCATCTCCCCCGGGTGCCCCGTAATTGCAGCGGTGGTGTCTACACTTTTACCACGTCCCATGGGTGGTGTCACGAACTCAAGCACGGCTCCGGCTGTACACCTACCTAACCACCCCCCATCGAGATCGCCAGCAACCCCCCTTGCAGAGCGACGTGACCCGCGGGTCCGGAGGCGCTCGAGCCACCCACCAAACGAGCCCGAATCCGAGCGGCTCGGCTGCGGCCGAGCGCGGGGCGGTACACGTGCAGCCTACGGGCATTCACAGGAGGCCTATGCAGCATGCACAGGCCCTGGGCAACAGCAGCATGGGCAGAGGATTGGGCAGCTACTGGATGGCTTGGAAGGTGAGAGTGCTGGCGTCCCCGCTGGGGGAGGGGGACAAAACAGCATAGGGATACCGCTATGTGCTTTATACCAGGGTATTTAGATGGAGTGCATTTCTTACAATATTTTTTTAAATGTATATTATTTGTAAATTAAATAATTGATGTAAAAAATAAAAAAAAAAACAAAAGGAATTTTAAAAGGGCTTAAACTAGTTGAAAAATTAGAAGATACAATACTCACCCTCATCGATCTATAGGAGCGCCCTTTATCGGCACTATTAAGATATGGAAACTCAGCCAATCACTAGTTGAGGGCATTCGTTGATGAGGTCAGTGATTGGCTGAATAAGGATTTCTGTCCATTTGCGCTGAGTTGAGACTAGACCAAGAAATACCAACCAGCAATTACCAGGTAAATGTTTGTTTAGAAGAAATAGGGTATCAGTGAGGGTAAGAGTATTACTTTATTATTACTTTATTACCAGTTTGAGCTCTATAAGAATAACTTTCATCCACTGGGCATTCTCATTATTGCAATGTAGATAAAGGAACGTGGGTGGAGATGACAAAAGTGGAATTGGATTCTGACCAAATTTAAAAAAAATCAATTTTTGACAAAATGCAGATTTGTAATTTGCTTCCGTGTGGACACAGCAAAATGGCAACCACTGGCCACCATTGTTAGGAACTGTGAGAGGATATGAAAATACTTACATTGACCTTACCGCTCACCTATCCAGCCTCTTCACTCCTCACCGTTACCATCAACCACTTCATCCTCACTACAACTTCAGATTGCCACCGCTCGGGCTTAAATATTAGATTAAGGGTCCGATGAGATAGAGGTGGCTTTTGTTGTGGTTGGTGAGCACACATGAATTGCCAAACTTGGGCGTTTAGAACCTTCCTTTTAAAACTGTACTCTATATAGCAGTAATGCAGTTAAATGTTATATACTTAATGTTTGCATACATCTTAGCTACAGAGCGTTGCTGTATGCTTTTTTATGCAATACCGTCTTTCCCCAAAAATAAGACATACCCCGAATATAAGCCCTAGCAGGATTTTTCAGCGTTTTCGGAGTAAGGCTTAAATATAACCTCTACCCCCAAAATAGGCCCTAGTCACGGTTTATTAATGAAGGGTCCATGCAGCTAAAAAGTTAAAGAATACTGTAGGACACTTCATTATACAAAGCAGACACCCCCTAAGGAGAGAAGAAAGAAGACAGAACTCAGATGCCTAACGGGAGGAGCTGCAGGGGAACACATCAAGGACAAGCGGTGGAATGCACACTCACACACATCAAATCGTACACCCACACACATCAGATCACACACCCACACACATCAGATCACACACCCACACACATCAGATCGCAAACACAGACTCATCACATCCGGCAATACCGATTGTTTCTGGCTGGCAGAGGAACCTGGGATAGTGCAGTGGAGCACAAGGACCTGCAGTGGAATGCATGGCAGACCTGTGGTGGAATGCATTGATGCGTTCCACCACAGGTCCTCGCACTGCACTACACTACATCCGAAGTTCCTCTGCTAGTTGGAAGCAATTTCTATTGCCGGATGTGGTGAGTGTGTACATTATGTTTGTGATCTGATGTGTGTGTGCAATCTGATGTGTGTGTACGAGTGTATGTGTGCACAATCTGATGTATTTGCGTGTTGACCAGAATCAGGGGAGGACCATGTGAAGCATAGCTGCTGGGAGCACCCACCGAAGATTGCAGGAGGACCTAGGAGTGATGCAGATGCCCAGGTTCTGGTAAGTGTGATTCTTCTGAAAAGGGATCTGAATTTTTTGGGGGTAAACTGACAATAAGCCCTACCCCGAAAATAAGCCCTTGTGTATTTGTAGGGGCAAAAAAAAATACAAGACAGTGTCTTATTTTCAGGGAAACATTGCATGCAGACATAGCAGCTGGCATCTGTTCACATTGGATTTATTCAGTTAGGCGGTGCTGGTTAGCTTTTCTTGTTTTATACTTTGAGAGGTCACACCTATGAACACAATCTAAAATGGTACATTCTATTATTTTCGAACAAACCATAATAAAAATTAAAAGGGCATAAAAGTATCCATTTCAGACAGGCAAGTCTTATATATTATTATATAAAATATTGTGTGAGAGGGATATTCACATGATCACATTCTAAATGTGAATGTGATTGGCTCTCTGTGATACATTGCGGATAGGCGCAGGAGTTGCCTACCTTTGCTTTGGCTGTTTTGGTGTGTAGAACTGATTAGAATAATGCGTACTGTACTTTGTGTCAAAAATCACCCATGTGAATAGGCAAAGGGACTTTAATGGGTCCATGACCTATTCAGATGAGTATATATTTGGCCCATGTGCACAAGTGGACCCAATAGAAGTAATCCTAATGTACATACAGAGTTTTTCAAAGTGTTTTTACAGCAAATATTGAATGGAAATGTTTCCCCCTCCAATTTCAAAACGCATCAACACTTTGAGTTTTGATCTGATAACTAGTCAAAAAGACTCCATTTGCATAAAGCTTGATAGATTATTTACCCTTATAACTCTAGATAATTGACAACTTCTAGTGTGTTGTCATGGGGTGTGATGAGGTAACTTGGAGCAGGGGCACCTACACTGGACCTAGGTCTAGTGTGGCCCAAGCTGTCACTGTTCCCAAAGATACGTCTAATGGTGATGATGTTTGGGCCACCTTCCTCACCCTAGTTCTGGAATAGCCCTGGTCTATACCCCCTCTCCCTCACCCCCGGGGAGGGCTGTGACAAAAGTGGTTTATCCCAGATAAATAGATAGACGGGGAAAAACAAAACTCACTGTGCACACACACACAGTTAAAACTATACGTGCTCAGGAGGAAATAAAGGGAGAAGGAGAATATTTCCAAAACACACCAAATAACACCCAGGAGATCACCAGAACAAGAACACCACAACACAAGGACTGGTATCGCAAATGAAGCTATAGTTGGCATGGCTGAACAGGCTTTACTATCTTTTAAAAGGCAGAGGCGGCTGTGAGAGGTCTCCTGTAACCTGTGACCCAGGAAGCAATCCACAGGCTGTCAGAAATTACTGAATTTTTCGCTTTATAAGACGCACCTGATTATAAGACACACCCCGAAATTTGGTGAAGGAAAAGAGAATTATTTATTTGTAATGTTAAATGGGGTCCGTCTTATGATGCCAGTGTCTGTCTAACAAATCATATAGGGTATATGTCCCTCATAGCCCCCCATCCTAAAATTAGCCCCCTTAATCTGGATATGGCCCCTTATATTGAATATAGCCCCCTTTAGCTGGCACGCATCCCCCAGTGATGCCATATGTCCCCCATTGATGGCACATGTCCCCTATTGCTGGCAAACGTCCCCTATTTATGGCACATGTCCCCCTGTGCTGGCACAAGTCTCCTATTGCTGGCACGCATCCCCTATAGCTGGCACATGTCCTCTACAGCTGGCACAGGTCTCCTATAGATGGCACACGCCTCCTACAGCTGGCACAGGTCTCCTATGGATGGCACATGTCCCCCTGTGCTGCCCATGGCCCCCTATGGATGGCACACATCCCCCTGTGCTGCCCATGGTCCCCTATGGATTGCACACATTCCCCTGTGCTGCCCATGGCCCCCTATGGATGGCACACGTCCCCCTGTGCTGCCCATGGCCCCCTATGGATGGCACACGTTTCCCTGTGCTGTCCATAGCCCCCTATGGATAGAACACATCCCCCTGTGCTGCCCCTGTCCTCCTATGGATGGATTGCACACAATCCCCTGTGCTGCCCCTGTCCCCCTATGGATTGCACATGTTCCCCTGTGCTGCCCATGGCCCCCTATGGATGGATTGCACACAATCCCCTGTGCTGCCCATGGCCCCCTATGGATTGCACACATCCCCCTGTGCTGCTCATGACCCCTATAGATGGCACACCTCTCCTGTGTTAGATATAGTCCCCATGCTGCTGCGCATAGTAAAAAAAAACACTCTTTCCTTACCTTCTCCAGCGCTGTCCTCCCTCGTGTCTCCCTCCGTGCTTGTGAGCTCCTCCACTTCCTGGTTCTCGGTGCCGGTCATGTGATCGGTACAGCAGAGTGATATTATCTCTGCGTGCCTGATCACAGCGGCAGCAAAAGACCGGGGAGAAACGCTGGAGGGGGTAAGTAAAGCTTTTTTATTTTAGGATGAGCAGCAGCATGGGGGCCATATCTAACACAGGGGGGGCATGTGCCATCAAAGGGGAGCACAGGCACATATAATATGCGCTGCTCCCCAGCCCATCACCGCGGTGCGGTTTCAGCACCACGGTGATGGACAGCGGCAGTGCATATTATATGAGCGGGAGCAGGAGATCTGCCGCTGGCTTCTATATCCATCACCAGCCCTAGCAGCGCTCCAGAGCTGCTCCCATCTCCCCTGGACTCTAGTCTATATATATATAAACACCCCCCGTATATTCGGATTATAAGAAGCACCCCCTACTTTCCCCCAAAATTTGGGGGAACAAAAGTGCGTCTTATAAAGCGAAAAATACGGTAACTCCTTCTAGACTGATCAGTAAAAAGCACACAAATAGTCGACGCCCTAGTCTGACCGAGCAACATATAAGCACCATGGAAACTATAATATACTGTGTCAGACTCTGCAGTATGAACAGGGTCAGAAGTCGCCATGACACTCAGTGAGTTTAGAGCTGAACACCGTGTGACGTGTGTTAAGAGGCAAGTAAACATTTTTCAAAATTGTTGCGATTCTTCAAATTTATTGAATTTTTATGTTTTTGGTGGGTTTTCACTCTAGAAACTTCACAATTCTACTAAACAATACAACTTCAATTCAAACTTGATTGGCAAGGATCCACTGAATGTGCATCTCTTGGGCACTCTTGTTCAGCCTTCACAGTAGTACTCCATAGATTTACATCAAAGACTTTACCTACAAGAAATGAGACAATTGAGTTATCAGTATTACTAAGTGCGCAATTTCTAATTTGTATTGGTGTAAACCACTCTTTGCTTTTCCTTTTAAGCCATGGCTTATCGTACTATGTTTTTTTCTATATGTCCCTTTATCCCTTCTAGGAATGGGTTATTTTTCAAAATTTCGTTTTACTTTTTCCTTGTCTCCTTCCAAGGACTATGGGGCCAATTCATCAAGACTTGCGAAGCCCAAACTCACACGACTCCATTCTTAAATTCACTAATAGACTGTCACACATGTGACTAGCAGGGATTACTTAGTACCTGGTAAAGCTCCAGAAGATGTTACAACACACAGGGAACACAAATGTCACAATAGAATGGAGGTCCCTGCTGCTAGGCAGAGGGTTGAGGGAACACCTCCTAAACTCACCTCAAGCTGACTCCTGAGCTCCCTAGTGTTCCTATGCCAAGCCGATATCTTAGGCCCTCAGCTAACCCTCCACTTGCCCTGGCTAGTGCGCAGGCCAACAAGATCACTAGACTCGCCACCACAATACACAAACATAAGGGAAGGAATACAAACAGGGGAAATATCATGCAAGGAAAAGACATTCCGGGTGGCTTTAGTGCAGCAAACACCACTGCTGCACACAAGACGACAGACATAACACTTCTTACAGAGCAGGCTCCTTCCAAAGATGACCACATAGAATTGAGGATTCACTTTCTATCACGGGCATCATGGGATCAGATCACATTACTTAACTAGGGAAGGGGAGTGATTCCAAAGAGACACACCTGAGATTGGCAGCTCCAGCCCGCAGCCAGGTTGGAATAGGTGTTTATCCCTTACAGCACCACAAGCAAGGAGATTTTATCAAATAACAGTAGTGAACCTGCCAGTTGTGAGGCGCTGTGACCTTCTGACACCAGATTCACTCAGGGTCTTCTCCGAGTGAGATTCACTCATGATATAGAAACACACCACTTAATTAATATACTCTTCAAAGTAGCATACACCTCCATGCACTGCTCCAAAAGTTGTACTCCAGTCTGAAATGCCACTTTCCCACCTTAGGTCTTCCTCAGACTAGCCCATTTTGGCAGAGCTGATCCAACGTGGCGTGAGGTACAAAAAACCCCACAAAACCTTTGCCCAAATCTCTTTCGCAACTTTTTAAAGCTTTTTCACCAGTATATTTGCTTAAAAGCTTTGATGAATTGGCACCATATACCTTCTAGCGCATATATATTATGTGCGTGTGTGCTCAGATGGGTGCTGCTTCCCAAACTGCAGAATTCTTTGCCATCTTGTGAACTAATTGACTTGATTTTTCAACACGGTGTAGATTTGTACTACAAGAGATCCTTAGACAAACTTGCTCACTTGAATTTGGAATTTCTATACAGGCTACCTCCAATCCTAAAGAGGCAGGTGTACTTTATTCTGTGCACTCAATGCTGTTCAATCAGTCCCCTACATGTGCCTGGAATCTGCATCTTTTATTTTAGCCATGCACTAATTGGAAGCTTCCATCCATTTTCTCCAGCAGCTTTCCCCAAGTGACCATCAACATCTTGTCCTAGTCCTTACAGATTTCAAGTAGACTAATTCATTACCCACCACTTTACTTCTACAGTTCCTTACCGACTTGTCCTACAAGTTTGGGAAGGAGGAAATTCCAAAACTGGCATCGTTTAGAATATAAATTTCTTTGAACTTCCCACTTGCCAGTCTTCATCACAACGTGGTTTTGTTCTTGAGAAGTGTACGGAGGCCATAGGAATGCATTGTCGTCATCGTAAGGGATTCTGAAAGAAAATGATTTTTTTATTCCTAAAAATAATCTAATATTCTTCTACCCGGATCTAAATGGGAAAATGCTGTCTGAATCAGATTTAACAAAAATTAAATAACACTTGCTATAGGACTACTGCCTAAAATAAAAAATGATCTTGAGTTATCTGTCATCTCTCTCAAAGTCTCCTTCTCACAATCTCTGCTTTACCTAAATCTTAGGTCATTTGGAGACCATTGAACATCATCAATCAATATTAGTAGGAAATCCAAGCTCGTTCAATAATCATCAGAATAAATATGTAGTGCTACTCGTAGAAATGCTATAGCAAATTCTTCAGTTGCAATCGGGCCTTAATTCTGCTGAATATTGGGTTGCAATGCTCAGCACAATTGCTGCCCTTATGTTCTGCAGATTAGGCCAGAGTCACACTTGTGCGTGACTTGCGCGATTCTCACATCGCATCACACGGCACGACCTGACGGTCTCCGGACAGGAGCATCTCAGCTGCATAGCAATACATGCAGCTAACCCGCTCCTGTTAGGAGAGTGTGTGGCCGTGCCGGGTTATGCGATGTAAGTCTCTCACAAGTTTGATTCTGGCCTAATAAGGGACTTAGAGATGGTAACTCACTATCATACAATTTTAGGATAGGCCATCATTGTAATATCCTCCAAGATTTGTAGTTAGAGACTTTTAGGAAACATAATCATAATCAATCATTTGGCACCATTTATGAAGAGGCGGAGTGTCCAATGAAGAAAGGTGAGTATGCTGAGAATAGTTAAATACCTTTATTGCAAGTCCTTCATCAAATCGCTTTTTGGCTCCAGACTGAAGCCTTCATCAGATGTTTGTCACCTGACGAAGGTTCCAGTGCAGAGCCACAAAGTGGCTACTATTATCAGCATACTTGCGCTTCTTCATCGGGCAATGCACCGGTTCTCCAATGCTTCATAGTTATTATAACTGAACCCACTCAATTCTCAAATGGGTATATCTTCAGTGCTGTTTCCCACATTCATAGGTGAAGTGGGCTCACCACCCTTACCACCATTGTTCTACCACCGCAGGCAACTCTTCTTTGGCACCATTTCACACACATTTAATGCACTAGCCTAACTGGGATAGCACTGGCACTGCAGCTGTGCCTAAATGATCAGCGAGGGGTCTGCAATAGCTGACATCTGTAAAAATGCTGGTCCCAAATTTTTAACCCCATACATGCCACTTTTCATATTAAAGGGTAATTCCAAACCCTAGGAGTTATCACATATCCAAAGAATAAGTGATTCATTACTGTTCCATAAGGGATTGTGTATTGTAACCCTCCAGCGATTCTGAAAATGGGGTACTTTAGAGCCCTGGTTAATTGAGCCAGTGGTACAGCATGTACTCAACTATCTCCTGCAACCCCTTAGTGAATGATTGGAGTGATGTGTTTCATATCTGGCCACCACTGCCTTCATAATGGTGCATTTAAGAACCCAGTTCTCGGGATCGAAAGGGCTTGAAATGTTTGTACTCTTACCGATGAGCAAGTTATTAATTATTCTATAGATGAGAATAAGCATTTAACCTTGGCATATAATTGTCTATCCATGACAATAAATTGTGGAGCTATTGATACCTTTGTTGGGAACGGGTGATGTTAACAAAGGCGCTCAATTTTGTTATATAGGTCAGTATTTTAAAGATGACCAACCACCAGGATTTTCCTATATAAACTAAAGCCAGTGCTATACTGGCACTATCATGCTGATTCTAAACATACCATTAGTTGTGAGATCGGATGTATACTTTTTGAAATATAGGCAAGTAAAGTTTGTGAAATGTGCTGTTATTTCATTGATACTAGCTACAGAATATCTAATAGGTAGGGTGGGTTTTCCAGTTATTCCCGCCCATGTCTGCTTGCCTGTCCTTCCTCCCTCCTTCCTCCCCCTGTAATAGCAGAGACAGGGAAAGAAAGGACAGGCAGCAGACAGAGGCAGGAATAACTAGCAAAACCCAACCCACCTATTAGATATTCTGTAGCTGCTATCAGTCAAACAACAGTGCATTTAACAAACTTTTCTTGCTTGTATTTCAGAAAGTAGACATTCGATCTCACAACTGAAGGTCTGTATAGAATCAGCATGATAGTGCCAGTATAGCACTGGCTTTAGTTTATATATGAAAATCCTGGTGGTTGGTCCTCTTTAAGCCTTGGGAGATACAAGACCATATGAAAATTAAAAAAGAAATGTGCCATAAAGGTGTCATAATTATTTTAGGTAAGACATCTACACATCCTTAGTTGTTACTTTTAAGTAGACCGTTATATCATACCGTACCCAGTTCTCGCAAAATTGCCCCAGACTTTCAGAATTCTTTTGCTGAGCAACTGTTCTTCTTCTGTGAAATTACTTCCTTTACTCAAAGGCTTTCCAAACATAAATGGCAAGATAGCACCGTGAAGGACTCCCATCCATTCAGGCCAAACTTCTTGTGAGGATCGATGGTTAAATTCATAAAAATATACGTTTGTTTTACGTTTTGCCATTTCATCGGCAAAATGTTTCATTGGACAAATCATGTAATAATCTCGTAATATAAGCTCCATGGCTTCTCTGTTTTTCTCCAAGTTGTCTTCATCCTCCCAATCTTTGTATTCAAATAATATGGATTCAATTCCAATATCTCCAGCTATTGGGAAGAACCTGGTAATTCCCTGTATTAGCTGTTCGGTGGTTATTAGACTGTCATGTTCTCTGCTAAAACCAGGTGTCCCTGACACGGTAAAAGGATTTCCATCATCTTTGGTGCCTCCTATTAAAATTTCTGTTTTCTTAGACATCTGTTTTATAATATTGTTTGGCATATCACTAATAAAGTCAAAGTCAATAATTGGTATAATGCGCGTGAGAGCAAATGGGTATTTTGTTTCAACCAAAAATTGCTTATCGACTATTTTTGTAGGATCTGTATTTTGAAGACATGTTACCAATGCATCATCATTATCAACCGGACATTTTAAAAGTTCGGCTAATTTTATAGTCAGCCTTTTGGCTCTTTTATGGGTATTTATTGCCCATCCCGCACTAGCAGAACCACTTTGCACAATCACCCTATTAAAATAATTTTGGCTTCCTGGAGAAAGTAAATGTAAGCCAACACATGCTGCTCCACAACTATGTCCAAACAAGGTAATACTGTCAGGATTTCCCCCAAAAGATGCAATGTTTTCGTGAACCCACCGAAGTGCTAACTGTTGGTCAAACATGCCAGCATTTCCCGGAATTTCCTTATTTCCTGGTAATGCCAAAAAACCTAAAGCTCCAACCCGATAGTTCATTGATACCACAATCACGTCCTCCGAAAACGCGAGAAGGCTTGGGTCATATAACTCCATGGAAGAAGTGCCGGACAGGAAAGCTCCACCAAAGATAAATATCATTACTTGCGTTGCCGACTTTGGATTAGATGATGGAACCCAAACATTCAAATATAGACAGTCCTCACTCATTTCATTGTTGACTTGCCACATATTTGCACCAGGAAAACTAGCTTGTGCTTCATTTCTTTTTTGATAACAGGATTTGCTAAATTTTGAAGCATCATAGACACCTTGCCATGGTTTTCGAGGTTCTGGCTTTTTGAATCTTTGTGTTCCCGTTGGTGGTTCTCCGTAAGGTATTCCTAGATAGGCAATCACTGATCCAGAATTTGTAGGTATATGGAAACCTCTGACTTTCCCTTGTTTCGTTTCCACAATTGTTCCATGCTCAGCATAGACATTTACAGTTAAGGCAAGTATCAAAATGGCATATGCCACAAAAAAGGGGATTAATTTAGGACTTTCTTGTTCCATTATTCCTGAAAGAAAAATGATATACAAATAAAATGCAACTGATTACTTTAAGGCTCCACAGCCTCAATGAAATATTGCTGGAGTAAGAGCATTTACCGAGCAATCTTAACTTTTGAAGATTAGGAGAAGTGGATAAAGCTAGCAACCATCTTGGAAAAAGGGTCTACGCATTTTGGGCCTAAACATAGAACTGGCCCTTAATCATGACAACAGGTTTTCATGATTAAGGGCCAGTTCTATGTTTAGGCCCGAAATGCATAGACCCGTCTACACGCTGAGCTTTTATTCACTGCACATTTTTTATGGATTTTTCACAATAAAGCTTCAGAGTTTTTCCAAGATGGTTGCTGGCTTTCTCCACTTCTCCTGATCTTCATTGTTACACCAGCATCCGGCCTGATGTGCCTGGCATCATCCACTATTTGGGGATATATATATAGGTCTAGGTGAGCTGTGATAACATTTTTTTTAATCTTAAGTTTTCACTAAACCTGCATTTACACTGTCCAATTACCACCGATAAACCACCCCAAACAACTACATGTAAGCCGATTGGAAGTCATTTATTGGCCTGGATTACCACACATCCATGTGCACTGAACTATTGTTAATATGATTGTTTTGTGCCTACAGAATATCAGTACTCTAATCATCGTTTGGGCTAGGAATAGGGTCAAAGGACAATATGCTTCGTAGAGCGATGATTTTTAAGTTAGGATAAAAAAAATATTTCTACAATAAATGAGTATTTTGCTAGTTTGTTGGGTGATTGACAGATGAGCATTCCTAGGAGTCCATGTTTGGAATTATTGACCAATGTAAAGGCACGCTAAAAACGTCAACATGGAAAGGAAACATTGAGGTTGTTGTTGCCAAGCTCAATGACATTAGCAGGCTCCACAGACAGTCAGTATATAGGGACTTCATCCTGACTTTTCCCAGACATATGATGTGGAGGAAAATAAGGAATTAAGATGTTTGATTTTAGCTACTCGCACAAATAATACGGCATATGGGTTACTCGTTACATTGCGAGTTTTTCCCAATGACTTGCATTGCACATCCTATTTGGAATGAATATGCGAGTATTAGACAGTATCGTTATGAGTATAGCGAATGCAAATAGTTAGGTACGCGCTCAACTCTACCAATGAGCCTTTTGATATTGGCAAGACAAGCCAACACCAGACTAGTCTGCCTGTGGTTCACTTGAAGAGAACACAGGAGCACTGTCGCGGGTGTGTAATGGGTGGCAGACAGTCCTGTGGTGTCCGGCAATAGAAATTCAAGGCGCTTGGCTGCATAAAGTGCTCCCTGTCTATTATTCCTGCTGTTAGTATTCAGTGTACTAGGTAGCTCCCCTGCTGGGTTTTCATCCTTTTCCCTTTACGACCCTGAGGAACTCCTCTTCCCTTCAGCTGCTAATCATCTGTATTTCCCTTTTGGTATAAATACTCTCAATTTCCCTGAACTTGTACTGGTGATATTATTCAGTTCATTCAAGCTCTAAATGAAAATATCTACCTTAGTCATCTGTGGTTAAGTAGTTTATTAACTTTTCCCCTGTGTTTCCTCCTTGTGTTTTCTATAGTATTTAGTCGACGAAGAGTTTATCCCACCATTCCCTATGTGAGGTCCAGCACTAGGAATACCTAGGGTCAGGTATCCAGCTTGGCACATAGATGCGGACCCTATCTAGGGTGGTGAGAAACCCCAGGGACCAGCGGGAGGTTTGGTCAGGGGTCACCATCTCACACTTCCCTAGAAGCAGGGTTCCCCTTCCCTTCGCTTTGGCCATTTGCTTGGTACTCCCCGTTATTTATGTGTATATTTAATATATATTATATATTTGTGGCAAGCACAAGGCAGATTGAGCGGTCCTATATGTGGAAGAGCCCGGAAAGATAGCTGGGGGTCAAACTATAGAGTCAATTATCATACAGCCAATAGCTAACTATTTTTTATGAGACCCTTTGAACTTCTTCTTGTTAGTGCTCTTAAAATGACATCCTTTGGACTAGAGATGAGCACATAATCCAAAATTTGAAATTTGGGACATCCAGCTCTGATGAGTCCCAAGAGGGCTCTACACATTATGGCATGTACCGTAACCTTGTGTGTGCAGATGCTGAACTGCCCAGACCCGCAAGTCCTGGCATACTGGGAGAAGACATGGAATTTAATCGGGAGTGGCGGGAATCAGAAGATATGTTGAGGACCAGATTGCTGACAGTGAGGAGTGGTGAGGCCAGAAAGCTGAGCGGTAACATGAGTATAATGGGTTTTTTTAAATTTTTCGTAACCTTTTGATGGTCCCTCACATTTTGGCAAATGTGGATTTGTGTAAAATTCAAGTACAATTAAATTCTGCTTTAGATAGTTTATAGGACCAAGTATGTCAAACGTTACTGTATATGAGCAATAGGTGAGCAATTGACTACAGGCATTCGGAAGAATGGGTACTGAGCAAAAACATTTCTAAACAGTTTACTACTTTTATAACTCTTTGGACCAGCAGAGTACATTTGTTTGGAGGTCATTGACCTCAGTTCATCTCATCTTTATTTGCCCTTGTAAAAAAAGAAGGTACTCATTGCTGAATTGTGATTCTTGGATAGTGATGATAGTTACAAAACTGGAACCTTGGACTTTAAGCTTCAATATCGAATCAAAGGGGATAATATTTTTACTGCTGTTCACATATTTTTATTTGTCACTAACCAATCAACTGGACCTGCACGCCCTATGAGTCCTGATTCTACCTTGTATAAATCCTAAAATGATTAACAGTGGTGTAGTATTTACACACATTAACTGACCAAATTAATATGATGTATTAACCCTTATCCACATATTATGTACTGTACTGGTGAGTCCTATGTGTCACTCGGAGATTTTCACAAACTTCCCCGACTGTCATGGCGGCATCGAGTTCTGTTCAGCCTACAGATTCTGACACTTTGCCTGATAACTCCTCTGGTGTCTGTGATCTACGCAGGCAGACTCGGGCATTTACCAGCTCAGTGCTAATTCAGAGGCAGGCTTGCAAGTGTTAATCTCTGCTAGTCTGCTTGTTAGGCTCCTTTGATCACCTGCTGTGGGGGAACCAATCACATATGCTCTTCTTCTATATATTCTGGACAAATCCTTTCACCTATGCCATCTATATTTTATCTTAGCTGATCTGGTGAGATGTGGTGAACCAGACTATCTGATGTGATGCATGTTGCTGTAAGCAGTTGAGGTGTTAACCCTTGTTGACTTTTTGTTGCTGCCTTCGTTCTCTTGCTTTTTTCCTGAGTCTCTAATTGTTTGTTCCTGTGAGTTTACAGTGTGTCAGAGTTTTGGTTTTCCCGTCTTTGTTCTTATCGGTTTACCATCTCGCTCATGCCCTATCCTATACTGGGGGATATTGGAGCAGTATTTTTCAGGAGTATAGATAGGCACAGGACTCCAGCGTCTCCACCATTAGGAGTAATCTGGAGGTGAGCAATAGCCTAGTGTAATTGACAGCATAGGAGCCACCCATCCCTCGCTATCCCAAAGTACCTTCGCGACACTATACCGGCTCCCTGACTTTGATGCAGGCTCACAAGGTAAGCACACATAAATCCTGGCAGAAGATGGCTGTATTATTTAGCCATCATCTGCCTTTAACAGGGTTGGATTTTTTTCCTCACTTTCTAGTACATCACATAAGAAAATGAATGGTGACATTCAAAATATAACTCGTCCAACAAAAAAAAAATTCTCATATGGCTATTTTGATGGAAAGGTAAAAAAGTTTTGGCTCTTGGAAGAAAAAAAGGAAAATCCGAAAACGCAAAAACGGAAAGGTGCCCAGTTGGGAAGGGGTTAATCAGACATTATCACTATTGATGGAATTTCATTGGTGATAGTCTATTGTTCAATATAGTAAGAAATTGCAAGACATTAAAAGCTGGTTTGTAACAAATCAATTTACCTCCATTTCAAATTAGTCCAAAGCCGCCAATGACTCTGTTATGTCTCCTAGAACTGTATCTGAGTTCTTTAACACAAACACAGCCGTAGTAATCTCAACAAACAGTGTATCACAAAAGTGAGTACATCCCTCACAATTTTGCAAATATTTACTATATCTTTTCATGGGACAACACTACAGATCTGACCCTGTGATACAATGTACAGTGTCAGTGTGCAGCTTGTATAACAGTGTAAATTTAGTGTCCTCTAAATAACTCAACATAGCCAGTTTGATACAGGTAAAATATATCTTTGTACCGATTTATCTCAACACAGCCATTCATTTTTAAACCACTGGCCACAAAAGTGAGTGAATGTGGCCACATTTTACCAGATTAGCCATTATCCCTTCATGGTGTCATGTGACTCATTAGTGTTACAAGGTCTCAGGTGTGAATGGGGGGGGCAGGGGTGTTACATTTGGTGTTCTCTCTCACACACTCTCTCATACTGGTCACTAGAAGTTCAGCATGGCTCCTCATGGCAAAGAATTCTCTGAGGAGCTTGAAAAAGAATTGTTGTTCTACATAAAGATGGCCGAGGTTATAAGAAGATTGCTACACCCTGACACTGAGCTGCAGCACTGTGGCCAAGACCATACAGTCATTAAACATGACAGGTTCCACTTAGAACAGTCATCGCCAAGATCGACTAAAGAAGTTGAGTGCACGTGCTCAGCATCATAACAAGAGCTTGTCATAACATTTATCTGCATAGCTGTCATCCCAGAAGGAAGCCCGAAAACAGTTTGCTGTTTGCAGACTAAGGACATGGATTACTGGAACCATATTTTGTGGTCTGATGAGACCAAGATAATTTTATTTGGTTCAGATTGCATGGGTGCACAGAAAGCAGGGGTGCACAGCATGGGTGCACAGAAAGCATGGGTGCACAGAAACCAGGTAAGGAGTACAAGTGTGCCCTGCCTACAATAAGGCATGGAGGTGGGAGTGTCATGGTTTCGGTCTATATGAGTGCTGCTGTCTTGCAGGGAGCAATAATTCATTGAGGAAACCATGAATGCCACATATACTATGACATACTGTACTTAAGCAGAGCATGATCCCTCCATTCATATTTCAATATGATAACGACCCCAAGCACACTTCCAAAACATCCACTGCCTTGCTATAGAAACTGAGAATAAAGGTGCTGCACTGGCCAAGCATGTCTCCAGACCTAAACCCTATTGAGCATCTGTGGGGCCTCCTGAAATGGAGGATGGAGGAGCGCAAGGTCTCTAACATCCGCCAGCTCCGTGATGTCGACATGACGGATGGAAAAGGATCCAGTCAACTCCATGCCTAAAACAGCTAAAGCAGTGCTTGGAAATAATGGGATCACAATATATTCATACTTTGTGCACACTTTGGCCATTTTCACTTAGGGGTGTACTCACGATTTTTGCCAGTGTTTAGATATTAATGGCTGTGTGCTGACTTATTTAGAGAACACCAAATTTACACTGCGATACAAGCTGCGCACTGACTACTCCATATTGTATCAAACTGTCATATCTTCAGTGTTGTCCCATGAAAAGAAATAAAATATTTACAAAAATGCTAGGAGTGTACTGACTTTTGTGATATTCTGTATATCCACTGTGTGTACTGTATATATACAGTGGAAACCAGAAGTTTACATACATTCTCTATACAGAAACATCTGCAGGTTTTTCCGTCCGCTCTCTATACAGACACATCTGCAGGTTTTTCCCTTCGTTCTTAATACAGACACATCTGCAGGTTTTTCCCTCCTCTCTCTATACAGACACATCTGCAATTTTTCCCCTCCGTTCTCTATACAGACACATCTGCAGGTTTTTCTCTCCACTCTCTATACAGACACATCCGCAGGTTTTTCCTTTTGTTCTCAATGCAGACACATCTGCAGGTTTTTCCCTCCTCACTTTAGAAAGACACATCTGCAGGTTTTTACCACCGCTCTCTATACAGACACATCTACAGGTTATTCCCTCCGCTCTCTATAAAGACATATCTGCAGTTTTTTTTCCTCAACTCTCTATAAAGACACATCTGCAGGTTTTTCCCTCCGCTCTCTATGAAGACACATCTGCAGGTTTTATCCTCCGCTCTCTATAAAGACACATCTGTAGGTTTTACCCTCCGTTCTATATAAAGACACATCTGCTGGTGTTTTCCTCCGCTCTCTATAAAGACACATTTGCAGGTTTTATCCTGCGCTCTCTATAAAGACACATCTGCAGGTTTTTCTCACTATCTGACATGAAATCAGAATAAACCTTTCCTGTTTTAGATCAATTAGTAGCAACAATTATTTATATTTGCCAAATGCCAGAATACTGAGAGAGAATTTTTTTTTAGTTTTTTTTTTACTATTTTCTGCAAAGTCAAAAGTTTAATAACCAAACCACAGAGGAAAATCAAAAACAAAAAGTAAAATTAATAATCTTTATTGTGACAAAAATTAAAACATGGAGTGTAATAACAAAGAAAGTGCACAAGATGGCGTACCAGCGCAGCAGAGAGAGAAAGTGACGGGTTAAAAAAAAACAGATGTAATATCAGCAATAGGGAATACCTAGTCACAGGTTACAAGTTACAATATATCAATCCCCTCAGTGACAAGTGTATGACAGCACCTGTGATACTGAAGTATACTATAATGGCATGCAAGAAACAATAAATAACCTTAAAACACGTACTCACTGCTGGAATGGCGCCAGGTCCCAACCAACGCACGTTTCGGTGATAGCCTTCGTCAGGGTGATGAATGTTTTGGAGTGGCCATCACAAAACCCCGATCTCAATCCTATTGAAATTTTATGGGCAAAGCTGAAAAGACTGGTGGCAAGAAGATCTACAAACATGGCTCAGGTACACCAGTTCTGTCAGGAGGAATGGTCCCCAATTCCACCAACTATTGTGAGAAGCTTCTGGAAGGAGATCCAAAATGATTCACTCAAGTCATACAGTGTAAGGGCAATGGCACCAAATACTAATGACATGGAGGAAATGTCACTGTGCAGAAAGTAATAAAAATGCCTGAAAACATTCTCTCTCATTATTCTGGGATTTGGAACATAGAAATAATTTTGGTTCCTAACTGACCTAAAACGGGAAAGGTTTACTCTGATTTCATTTCAGATAGTGAGAAAAACCTGCAGATGTGTCTTTATAGAGAGCGGAGGGAAAAACCTGCAGATGTGTCTTTATAGAGAGCAGAGGGAAAAACCTGCAGATGTGTCTTTAGAGAGTGGAAGGAATCTTCTGGTTTCAACTATATGATTTGCCCTCCTGGGTATAAGCACTAGAATACAGCCTTGTTCACTTTAATAGAAATACAATGCAATAAATTACACAGTCTGAGGCTGAAAGCGCCTCTGTATAGGTATTAAAACAAAACGAAATATGTTTACTTATCACAATCGGCTAAAATCTTAGTAGTACCGTAATTCCCCTAGTGATCATAGTGATATGGCATACCCTAGTGACATCCAATAACATTATTAGATGATAGCACTCCTCTGAGTGGATAATGATGATAACTTGCCGGCAGAAACCAGTGCTCTTCACTTGTGCATTAGTGATGAGCGAGCATGCTTGTCACTACTCGGTACTCGCACGAGTATCGCTGTACTCGGGCTGCTCGGCGGGGACCGAGTAATCTTGCGATACTCGTGCTGTACTCGTGGTCTTCATTTCTGCATGTTGGCGCTCTTTTGAGAGCCAGCCCTCATGCAGGGATTGGCTGGCAGACCACTGCAATGCCACAGCCCTGTTAGTTGTGGAATTGCAGTGATTGGCCGGCCTGCACAGCGTGACCGAGCCTTTATATCGGCCGGCGCGCTGTGCTCTGCTCACAGCTATTCAGACAGTCAGTGTAGGGAGAGTGTCGCTGATTCAGGGAAAGCTTTGCGGCCCTTTATAGCTTTTTCAGTTGCAGGGCTGCAAACAGTGTGACCAAAAGTCCTTCTCAGGACTATTCTAGTTGTATACAGGCAGGCAGGGTATAGCCAGGTCGGAGTACAGTAGCAGAGTCCTTCTCAGGACTATTGTTGCTATATACAGGCAGGGTATAGCCAGGTCTGAATACAGGCTAGTGACCAAAAGAGTCCTTGTCAGGACTATTGTACCAGTATACAGGCAGGCAGGCAGGCAGGGTAGTGGTGACCGTATACCAGCCTTCATCATATCTGGGGCTGGTGTACACAGTGTAAAACAGTCCAGATAGTGTCTGACTTGTCTGTAATTGTCGCTCCCCAAAAAAACCTGTTAGGTTATTATTGCGTCCGTGCTTGGTTTTTAAAACCGCACGTGTGTGCCTGTTGGTGGCAGCGTACAGGTGCACTTGTGTGCAATTTCCACACACTTTGATATAACGCACAAGTAGTGAATATACACGTCAGCAGTGCACAGCATTGCAAAATGCGCAAGGGCATTGGCAAGGAACAAGGAAGTGGACGTGATGGTGGTGCAGGCAGAGGCCGAGGTCGTGGGCAAGCTCTAATTTCGCCACAACAAAGGGCCACATCTAGTCGCTCGCACGTCCTGTCCCAAATTCTTGGGGACCGCAGCAGTACACCGCTCTTGAACCAAGACCAGTGTCAACAGGTTGTTAGTTGGATAGCAGATAATGCTTCCAGTCAGATTGGCACCACCACAAACACTCTGTCTTCCACACGGTCAAGTGTCAGTAGCCGTGATACTGCACCGCACATTTCTGAACCTGATCCTCCTTCCTACCACCAGGCTGAGTACACGTCCTCCTCGGACATTAATGATCCCACACTTGGACACTCGGAAGAGCTGTTCACGTTTCCATTCACACATTCTGGCCTCTCGCCAGCTCATATTGAAGTGGGTCACGAGGAGATCGTCTGTACAGATGGCCAAATATTTGAGCAGCCACGTTCTCACGAAGTTGGCAACGTGTCTCAACAAGTGGTGGACGATGATGAGACACAATTGTCAGCAAGTCAGGAGGAGGAGCAGGGTGCGGAAGAGGAAGACGACGTGGTGGATGATCCAGTAACTGACCCAACCTGGCAGGAGGATATGCAGAGCGAGGACAGCAGTGCACAGGGGGAGGGAGGCGTAGCATCACAACAGGCAGTAAGAAGCAGGGTGGTGGCCCCAGGCAGAAGTCAGGCAACCGTTCCCCGGAACAACACGACGACACAAGGTGCCTGTACAAATGTTAGGTCTTCCCGAGTCTGGCAGTTTTTTAAGTTGGATCCAGATGATTCAAAAAAGGCCATTTGCAACACCTGCCGTGCCAGCATCAGCAGGGGTACCAAAACTAGCAGCCTGACCACCACCAGCATGATCAGGCACATGTCAGCCAAGCACCCGACTTTGTGGGAAGTACAACAGAGTCGAGGAGCAGTGCTTGCTGATGTCACTGCTACGTCTTCGCTGGTTGTGCATGCGAGCCAATCCTCTGTCCATGCTGCCTGCGAACAAGCCTCCTCCACTCCTGCACCTGCAGTTGCCTACGCAGAAAGAACACCATCATCAAGCACGTCCTTGTCCCAGCGCAGCGTTCAGTTATCCATTCAGCAAACCTTTGAACGCAGGCGCAAATACACTGCCAACACCCCACATGCCACAGTTCTAAATGCTAACATTTCGCGACTGCTTGCGCTGGAAATGTTGCCTTTTAGGCTGGTGGAGACTGAAGCATTCCGTGACCTGATGGCGGCAGCTGTCCCACGTTACTCGGTCCCCAGCCGCCACTATTTCTCCCGGTGTGCCGTCCCCGCGTTGCATAACCACGTGTCACAAAACATCACACGTGCCCTGAACAACGCTGTTTCACCCAAGGTCCACCTAACCACAGACACGTGGACAAGTGCTTGTGGGCAAGGCCGCTACATCTCGTTGACGGCACACTGGGTTAATATTGTGGAAGCTGGGACCCAGTCTGAGCGAGGGACGGAACACGTCCTTCCCACACCAAGGTTTGCAGGCCCTACCTCAGTCAGTGTTTCACCCACACTCTACAGCTCCGGAATGTCATGCTCTTCAGCCTCCTCCTCCTCCTGCGCATCCTCATCCACTGTGCCCTCCACACCAGTCACAAGCTGGAAGCACTGCAGCACTGCCTCGGCGAAGCGGCAACAGGCTGTGCTGAAGCTAATCTGCATAGGTGACAAACCCCACAATGCAGAAGAGCTGTGGACAGCTCTGAAACAGCAGGCAGATCACTGGCTCACACCTCTGAACCTAAAGCCAGGAAAGGTCGTGTGTGACAATGGCCGGAACCTGGTGGCGGCTTTGAGGCGAGGCCAGCTGACACATGTTCCATGCGTGGCCCATGTGCTCAACCTCGTGGTTCAGCGGTTTATAAAGTCATACCCAGAGCTGTCTGATCTACTGGTAAAAGTTCGCCGCCTGTCTGCACATTTTCGAAAGTCACCTACTGCTTCAGCCGGCCTTGCCGGCTTTCAGCGCCGTTTGCATCTTCCGGCTCACAGACTGGTGTGTGATGTCCCCACGCGTTGGAATTCAACTCTGCACATGTTGGTCAGGATATGTGAGCAGAAGAGGGCAGTTGTTGAGTACCTGCATCACCTAAGCCGTCGGGAAATGGGTCAAACTCCACACATAACACCTGAGGAGTGGAGATGGATGTCAGACCTATGTACCATCCTCCAAAACTTTGAGGACTCCACCAAGATGGTGAGTGGTGATGACGCCATTATTAGCGTCACCATACCGCTACTCTGCCTTCTAAAACGGTCTCTGCTGAAAAACAAACATGATGCATTGCAGGCGGAGCGCGATGAGTTGCAGCAAGAAACAGTAGTGGGTGTGGGTGATAACACACAGCCCAGCCTCGTCTCATCACAACGTGCAGTGGAGGACTATGACGAGGAGGAGGATGAAGACATGGAGCAACTCTCCGGCCAAATTGAGGATATGACATGCACACCAGTCATATCCTCGGTTCAGCGTGGCTGGCCAGAGGACAGGGTAGATGAGGAGGAGGAGGAGGAGGAGGAGGACAGCATGTTCAGTCATCTTGTTGGTCAGGCTACTGAAGTCCTGGCTGTTAAGAGTCTGGCGCACATGGCTGACTTTATGGTAAGCTGCCTGTCTCGTGACCCTCGCGTTAAGAACATCTTGGCCGACAATCATTACTGGTTGGTAACACTGTTAGACCCACGCTACAAGGAGAACTTTTTGTCTCTTATTCCCGTGGAGGAGAGGTCAACCAAAATGCAGCAGTTTCGGAAGGCCATACTCACGGAAGTAGGCAAAGCATTCCCCTCACAAAACGCTAGCGGCATAGGTCATGAATCAGTGGACAACCGAGGCGTACAGCCGAGAGAGGCACAAGTCCAATCCGCCAGAGGTAGGGGAACAGTCTTTAAGATGTGGGACAGTTTTCTCAGCCCCTCACGTACCACAGCCCCTGAGGTGCGGGGTAGTGCCACAAGAAATCCTAAGTTTGCCCAGATGCTGAAGGAGTACCTTGCAGATCGAACAACAGTACTCCGACATTCCTCTGTGCCTTACAATTATTGGGTATCCAAGCTGGACACGTGGCATGAATTGGCTCTCTACGCCTTGGAAGTCCTGGCCTGCCCTGCTGCTAGCGTTTTGTCAGAGCGTGTTTTTAGTGCCGCAGGTGGAATCATTACAGATAAACGCACCCGCCTGTCAACTGAAAATGCTGACAGGCTGACTCTGATCAAGATGAACAAGGGTTGGATTGGGCCAGACTTCACCACACCACCAGCAAATGAGAGCGGAATTTAAAGTTTGCCATGTACCTCCACTCACCCATGGGTACACACTTCTGGACTTTGGATAATCGCTGGACTCCTCCTCCTTCTCCTCATGCGCCACCATGATGATGACCGTTACAAATTGCAATACTTAGGCCTTTGTTTCAGGTATACCCCCAGTGGTAAATTTTTTCGCCCATTCTTTGCAGAATGGACATTACAACGACAGGAGACCCGCTCCTTTGCAATGGGAACAATGTTTTGAGGCCCTCATGCACGTTTCTACCCAGGGACAACGTGGAGCCTCCCAATTTTTGGCTGCCCTGCCTAAGGGCTATACTATAATACACCCACTTCCTTAAAATGGACACTTAAGGTTTTGAGGCCCTCATGCACGTCTCTACCCAGGGACAACGTGGAGCCTCCCAATTTTTGGCTGCCCTGCCTAAGGGCTATACTATAATACACCCACTTCCTTAAAATGGACACTTAAGGTTTTGAGGCCCTCATGCACGTCTCTACCCAGGGACAACGTGGAGCCTCCCAATTTTTGGCTGCCCTGCCTAAGGGCTATACTATAATACACCCACTTCCTTAAAATGGACACTTAATGTTTTGAGGCCCTCATGCACGTCTCTACCCAGGGACAATGTGGAGCCTCCCAATTTTTGGCTGCCCTGGCAAAGGGCTATACTGAAATAGACCCACTTCCTTACAATGGGCACTTCAGGTTTACAGGCCATCATGCACGTCTCTACCCAGGGACAACGTGGAGCCTCCCAATTTTTGGCTGCCCTGCCTAAGGGCTATACTATAATACACCCACTTCCTTAAAATGGACACTTAATGTTTTGAGGCCCTCATGCACGTCTCTACCCAGGGACAATGTGGAGCCTCCCAATTTTTGGCTGCCCTGGCAAAGGGCTATACTGAAATAGACCCACTTCCTTACAATGGGCACTTCAGGTTTACAGGCCATCATGCACGTCTCTATCCAGGGACAATGTGGAGCCTCCCAATTTTTGGCTGCCCTGGCAAAGGGCTATACTGAAATAGACCCACTTCCTTACAATGGGCACTTCAGGTTTAAAGGCCATCATGCACGTCTCTATCCAGGGACAATGTGGAGCCTCCCAATTTTTGGCTGCCCTGGCAAAGGGCTATACTGAAATAGACCCACTTCCTTACAATGGGCACTTCAGGTTTAAAGGCCATCATGCACGTCTCTATCCAGGGACAATGTGGAGCCTCCCAATTTTTGGCTGCCCTGGCAAAGGGCTATACTGAAATAGACCCACTTCCTTACAATGGGCACTTCAGGTTTACAGGCCATCATGCACGTCTCTATCCAGGGACAATGTGGAGCCTCCCAATTTTTGGCTGCCCTGGCAAAGGGCTATACTGAAATAGACCCACTTCCTTACAATGGGCACTTCAGGTTTAAAGGCCATCATGCACGTCTCTATCCAGGGACAATGTGGAGCCTCCCAATTTTTGGCTGCCCTGGCAAAGGGCTATACTGAAATAGACCCACTTCCTTACAATGGGCACTTCAGGTTTACAGGCCATCATGCACGTCTCTATCCAGGGACAATGTGGAGCCTCCCAATTTTTGGCTGCCCTGGCAAAGGGCTATACTGAAATAGACCCACTTCCTTACAATGGGCACTTCAGGTTTAAAGGCCATCATGCACGTCTCTATCCAGGGACAATGTGGAGCCTCCCAATTTTTGGCTGCCCTGGCAAAGGGCTATACTGAAATAGACCCACTTCCTTACAATGGGCACTTCAGGTTTACAGGCCATCATGCACGTCTCTATCCAGGGACAATGTGGAGCCTCCCAATTTTTGGCTGCCCTGGCAAAGGGCTATACTGAAATAGACCCACTTCCTTACAATGGGCACTTCAGGTTTAAAGGCCATCATGCACGTCTCTATCCAGGGACAATGTGGAGCCTCCCAATTTTTGGCTGCCCTGGCAAAGGGCTATACTGAAATAGACCCACTTCCTTACAATGGGCACTTCAGGTTTAAAGGCCATCATGCACGTCTCTATCCAGGGACAATGTGGAGCCTCCCAATTTTTGGCTGCCCTGGCAAAGGGCTATACTGAAATAGACCCACTTCCTTACAATGGGCACTTCAGGTTTAAAGGCCCTCATGCACGTCTCTACCCAGGGACAACGTGGAGCCTCCCAATTTTTGGCTGCCCTGCCTAAGGGCTATACTACAATAGACCCACTTCCTTCCAATGGGCACTTCAGGTTTACAGGCCCTCATGCACGTCTGTATGCAGGGGCATTGGTGAACCTCACAATTTTGGACTGCCCTGGCAAAGGAAAATACTACAAAGACTCACTTCCTCAAAATGGGCACATTAGACTCAAGAGGCCTTCATGTACGTCTCTTCTCAGGGACATCGGAGTGCCACACAATGTTTTCACGTAAAATCTTTCATGTATTAATCTCAAAAAGTAACATACACCAGCTCTATCTCACTATTGGGTATGTGCCCTTAACATTTCCGCCATGAAAAATCATTTTGGGGTCATTTTGGAAGGTTTTCTGGTGAGTCCGTAAAAATGGCGTAAAACGCGGACAAAATTGTTCACAGCTGTGACTTTTCAGTGATAAATGCTTCAAGGGGTCTTCCCCATGCTGTTGCCATGTCATTTGAGCACTCTTCTGAGACTTTTGTGACATTTTTAGGGTTTCTCCATGCTGCCGGGGGGTCATTTCACAAAAATACTCGGGTCTCCCATAGGATAACATTGGGCTCGGTGCTCGGGCCGAGTACACGAGTATCTTGGGAGGCTCGGCCCGAGCTTCGAGCACCCGAGCTTTTTAGTACTCGCTCATCACTATTGTGCATTTCTATTCACAAGATTGTAAATGATATAATATTCCAAGTACTCACCAATATGTCTTCCATTAACGTTTCTGTCACCGGTGCTGTCTAAACTGTGCTGCTATCATAATTCCTTAGAGGCTGACACTTTTCCACTAATACGAAACAAAGGTCAGTAAAGACTTTACTTCCTCAGTAATAAACTGTTACTCAATAGCAATGTAACTAGCCTTATCCAATCAAAAGAAAGCACATACAACATATTACCGTAAGACAATCTTATAATGAAAAAATGTTCATGTACAGTAAATGTTGTAAGATCTCTGCTGTGAATATCTAATATACTTAAAGGGAACCTGTCAGGTGCAACATGCACCCAAAACTACAAGCAGTTCTGTGCATATTGCTAATCCCTGCCTAACCGTCCCTGTATACACTAGCATAGATAAAGAGATCTGTAGAAAAGGTATTTCTAAAGATACTTTATGATATGCTAATGAGGTCAGCGACTAGTCATAAGGGCGTTAGTTCCTGCGCTCATTCCGCCCTCTTAGCATGTTAATACATACACAGGGGCATACTAACTGATAGTCAATGCCCATTGCATAGCATCATCAGCGGTGATGTGCATACCTGTGTCTGTTGTCACCGCAACTTCCCACACTTCCAGTCAAGCGCACTATGAAGCCAGGTGCACGAGTCCCTGCTTCAGAGAGGTCTAGGGAGCATGATTGGAGTCCCGAGACTTGTGATCATGCACACTGCCCGGAGTCTGATGCGGTGACAATGCATGCAGGTACACGCATCACCGCTGATGACGCAGGGCATTGGGTACTTAATAGTATGTTAGTATGCCCCTGTGGGCGTGCTAACATGCTAAGAGGGCAGAATGAGTGCAGGAACTAACGTCCTTACGACTAGCACCTGCGCTCATTAGCATATCATAAAGGATCTTTAGAAATACTTTTTCTAAAGATTTCTTTTCTTTATCTATGCTACTAGATACAAGCACAGTTAGGCAGGGATTATCAATATGCACCCAGAACTGCTCGTGTTTCTAGGTGCATATTGCGCTTGACAGGTTCACTTTCAGTTACAATCGTTTGCTCAACTGATGACATTTCCCAAAATCTATTGGCATTTTGAATCTTATTTCTTATTACTTTGCATGTAATGCATGTAAAAGATTTTGCTTTTAATTAGAAACGTTTAACAGCTTTGCTTCTGCAATATATTGCAAACTGCATGAAGCTTCTGCAATACATTGCAAGCTGCTCGATGCTGTTCAGTGCCAGCCCTACTAGTCTACTAGTCTTGCTCCCTTCCTGTCTGCTCCTGAAGAAGAATGTACACTTAAATTCGATTTGATATGGAAATAATTGAGCTTAATTCTACATTCAAGAGAAGACTTAAGAGCTTGGAGACCACTTGAGAGAGGCTGGAGACACTGAATGGCTGTTAGCAGCTTGTCATGTATTGTATGAGTAATGCAAAAAATAAAAGCTGTGTAATGTTTAATATGTGCTTCACCTGTAACTGCCAAAGACGCTGATCAAATTAGTCTTTTCTAATTTGCTAACTGCTGCCTACACCCTTACGAAGTGGTGATGCTGAATGCACACGACCAACATTGGTCCAAATTTGGTGGCTAATAACCAAATGTGGTTGTCATTTAGCTGCATTTGTTCAGCCGCATTGTCTGATGTCACTCTGTTGAAATAATAAGATGTACTTCTCTTTCCCATGACTGTAAACACCGCGTGCAGAATTATTAGGCAAGTTGTATTTTAGAGGATTTTTTTTATTATTGATCAACAACTATGTTCTCAATCAACCCAAAATACTCATAAATATCAAAGCTTAATATTTCTGGAAGTTGGAGTGGAGTTTTTTTTTTTTAGATTTGGCTATCTTAGGAGGATCTGATTGTGCAGGTAACTATTACTGTGCAGAATTATTAGGCAACTTAATAAAAACCAAATCTATTCCCACCTCACTTGTTTATTTTCACCAGGTAAACCAATATAACTGCACAAAATTTAGAAATAAACATTTCTGACATGCAAAAACAAAACCCCCAAAAATTAGTGACCAATATAGCCACCTTTCTTTATGACAGTCAACAGCCTACCATCCATAGATTTTGTCAGTTGCTTGATCTGTTTACCATAAACATTGCGTGCAGCAGCCACCACAGCCTCCAGACACTGCTCCCAGAGGTGGACTGTTTTCCTCCCTGTAGATCTCACATTTTATGAGGGACCACAGGTTCTCTATGGGGTTCAGATCAGGTGAATAAGGGGGCCATGTCATTATTGTTTCATCTTTTAGACCTTTACTGGCCAGCCATGCTGTGGAGTAGTTGGATGCATGTGATGGAGCATTGTCCTGCATGAAAATCATGTTTTTCTTGAATGATACAGACTTCTTCCTGTACCACTGCTTGAAGAAATTGTCTTCCAGAAACTGGCAGTAGGTCTGGGAGTTGAGCTTCCCTCCATCCTCAACCCGAAAAGGTCCCACAAGTTGATCTTTGATGATACCAGCCCATACCAGTACCCCACCTCCACCTTGCTGGTGTCTGAGTCGGAGTGGAGCTCTCTGCCCTTTACTGATCCAGCCTCTGGCCCATCCATCTGGCCCATGAAGAGTCACTCTCATTTCATCAGTCCATAAAACCTTTGAAAAATCAGTCTTAAGGTATTTCTTGGCCCAGTCTTGACGATTTATCTTAGGTTTCTTGTTCAGATGTGATGGTTTTTCAGCCTTCCTTACCTTGGCTATGTCCCTGAGTATGGCACACCTTGTGCTTTTTGATACTCCAGTAACGTTGCAGCTCTGAAATATGGCCAAACTGGTGGCAAATGGCATCTTGGCAGCTTCACGCTGGATTTTCCTCAATTTATGGGCAGTTATTTTGTGCCTTTTTTGCCCAACACGCTTCTTGCGACCCAGTTGGCTATTTGCCATGAAACGCTTGATTATTCAGTGATCACACTTCAAAAGTTTGGCAATTTCAAGACTGCTGCATCCCTCTGCAAGACATCTCACAATTTTGGACTTTTCAGAGCCCGTCAAATCTTTCTTCTGACCCATTTTGGCAAAGAAAAGGAAGTTGACTAATAGGCACACCTTATATAGGGTGTTGATGTCATTACACCGCACCCCTACTCATTACAGAGATGCACATCACCTGATTTACATAATTGGTAGTTGTCTCTCAGCCTATACAGCTTGGAGTAGGACAACATGTATGAAAAGTATCATGTGATCAAAATACTCATTTGTCTAATGATTCTGCACACAGTATAAATTGGAATACAATTTTTGTACGTTGACAACAGGTAAATGTGCACTTACTACACACATCAACATAAAAGTAGATAAGGGTCATTTATTTTTTCTCTCTTATCTAGTTTTATTGCTTACAGTCTGCTCATAAAGGAGAAAGAATCCATGTGGGTGAATAACCTAGAGATTTTTCAAGAAGAAACTCTGCTAAACTCTGGGATAAGAGGATCATTGCAAAATGTAGGCCAGTCAATTCCATAAACCATGGTTTTTACTGGCTCCATGTTCTCTTCTGTATGATTGTATATTATTTAATTTATTACAGAGCATGCTTGATGGGTAAAAAAGATCAGGGGTGAATAGTTGCTATATCTTTAATAACGACAGGTCTTTGTTTCACAAAAATCCCCAAGTTGGTCATCCTAAGAAAAGTCAAGAATTCGTGGCAACCGTACTGATGAAATGGAGGCATTGTTGTCAACAGGAGATGAATCAGAATGCGGCAGACCAAGGAATGAACCAGGAACATAGTCAAGAAAAGTCAGGGCTCAAAACTAGGAGAAGAACAACAAATGTCAGGAAGACATTGGAGAAAGACAAGGCAGATGCATAGTCAAAAACGATGTCCAAGGTCATAATTGGGGGGAAGATTTAGTAGTTCATAAAATCATCAATACATGGTCACCAAGCAGTACGATAATATCACACCGTACTACTGGATGTCCTGAAGCAGTGCAATGCAAACTCCACTAGATGGCAACACAGTGGTGATAAGACCACGTACCCTGCACCAATAGTAGACCAGGAGTAGTACAGGGAAGTAACCACAAGGTGGCAGTAGAATAGTCAGAGAGCTAGGTCTGTCACCAGAGGTCAAAGTATAAGGGGGAAAACTAAACTCAGCGTCAGAAGCAAGCCACTGGGTCAGGAGCTGGTCGGTCACAGAGATATCAGGGGAGAGAGACAGAACCAAGTCAGGGACGGAGCGTAAGTCAAAGACCGGGAAGTCAAAATACATAAGGGAATAATGTACAAGGGACAGGGCCAGGAGCGGACTGACAGACATGGATAGGAAGTCAGGGGAATGCGGTAGGTCGGATAAGGGAACTCACCAGAGCCAGCTACGCACGCTGTAAGCATAGACTATAACTGGCGCTGCACAAGAGATGCAGCATCAAGATATAGTGAGCCGGAAGCAACAACGAGGTAGAGAGAGGTTAAACCCTGACATGATCAGGCCAGGGCAGGAACACTGCCCTGCCAAGGCAGATTCTGGCCTAGATCATGACAAATAAAGTTGAAGTCTCTTATATATAGGTCACAACGACCTAATATTTTCTTTGGGCACTGTTTGTCTTGGCAACTTTATTTCTTAATGTGTAATCATTTGGGGTGTGCAAATAACATCATGCTGCACAAATGCACTGTGTGAACCCAGCCTAAGACGTTATACGGATGACTCTTCTTTAGGGTTTCCATTCAACTTTATAAATGTGCATCATTAGAAGGATTCTAAAAACCCTAAAAATTTCAACCAAAGTTTTATCTTAGTATAAAGTGATAAAATTAATAAAACTTTACCTATCTATGGTGCTATTTCAGTTAGTGCCAAAACGTCTTTGCTAGAAGCAAAGATAAAGAGACTTGCAGTGAACTTGAAGAATGGGAGATTTGTAAGAGATTTGGGAGATTGGGAGATTTCAGGTATTCCCTCACCCTTTATTCCCAGTGCCATTTAGTGACCTGGTGAGCTGTCATCCGTGCACACTTTAGTTGTTACGGGGGGACCGGCAGATTAGGACCAGGGGGTATATATCCTAATCGCCAGTCGGGGCCCACCGTGCTCCAGATGACAAAGGAGCTGCTGGCACCTGAGGGTTAGGCGGAGACTATAGAGCTGGATGGCTCTGAGATAACCCAGGAACTCTGGGAACCGGTCACGTGTGTTGGGACATGTCAGACCGGACGACAACCCGATTAGCGTTTTGGTGCACCTAGCGCTACACCAACCACGTGTGCAGGAAACACGTCAGGCCAGGTGGTAACCAGGTAGCGTTGACCGGAAGACCGCCACGAAAGCACCCTGTCGGCCACGTGTGTAGGACACGTCAGGCCGAGCGGTCCTCTGATTAGCGTTTCTGGCCACCTCTCGACTGGCCACGTGTGTGTAGGACACGTCAGGCCAGATGGGTACACCAGTAGCGTTGACCGGGAAGCCGAGGAGGATAAGGAACACCCTGTTAACTCCACAGGGGTCCTGGGGTACACTGTCTGTGCGCGTAGGGGGCACAACCGGACAGGTGGCGCAGCAGGTGCGTTGTCCGTGTGCGTAGGTGGTACAATCGGACAGGTGGCGCAGCAGGTGCGTTGTCCGTGTGCGTAGGGGGCACAATCGGACAGGAAGCACAGCAGCCGCAGCCCAGTTAACGCCACTGGGCTGCTATAGCAAGACTGGAACGGCAGGAGGGAAGCACGGCGCCTGACCCTGATGTGCCAAGCCACGAATCTTGGCATGACAGGCACCGTTCGCCTAACCCTACCTACCACTTCCCAACATAGGCTTATGCCGCAATGAGGCTCTAACATGGAGGTGTGCTCTGACTGAGCAAAAGTGAAGACTGCGCACCTCCATGTTGTCTCCAGCCCCTTTTATTACCTGGGTCCGCCCCAAACCCAGGGTGGAACCACCAAGATCCAATAGCAGAGTGCCATGTCATCAGTGACGTCACATGCGACCTATCCGGAACCGCCACGTCATTGATGACCTCATGGCAGCCACGCCCCAAACACTTCACCAGTCATCGTCTGACGACCAATACTGAGGTGCCAGATCATAGGGGCGGGCCTCTGCGAGCCAGTCCGGAGTTGCCACGTCATCAGGACACCTGACACCCTCTGCCCTATCAGGGCCTGCCACCTCACGGACATGCTCAGTGAGGTCCTTACCGGACCTAGCCGCTGATGCACTAAGTGCCTGAGCATGCTCAGTAGCCTGAGCAACAGGCTCAGAAAGCAGACTATCAGTTTGAGCATGCTCAGTAGGCACATCCCAGCACTTAGACACAGCACGAAGTCCAAGTACATGTGCAAAGAGGCTGTTAGGGTTAATTGTGGGAGCATGCTCAGTAGCCTGAACTGAGGACTTAAGCTCAGACATAACACAATCAGGCTGAGCATGCTCACTAGGCAAAACACCGGGCTTAAACTCTGGCTGGGGTAAATCGGCGCACGCATGCGCACTAGCCGCCTCTCCACACTTAGACGTGGTGGAAGGAGCAGCCAACTGGACGACCCGAGGCACGGCCAAGAACGGCAGCCGGCGCCTGGGCGCAACAGGAACCGCAGCAGGCTGCTTGCGGCTATGGCGGCGCCGGTTCGTAACATTAGTAGTCAGTGGGTCCCTGTGGCCTAAAGCTTCCTGGGATCCCCTCCGTTTCACAGTTTTTATCCATATAGCAGGCAGCCTGGACAATGTAATGGGCTGGACTCCTGTTCCTGTCCCCAGGTCCCCTCTTTGCTGCTTTGCCCCGGACACTCAGGTTGGTGAGGGACCCTGATGATCCCCTCACCTAGCAGATTTAACAGGTAGCTTGAAGCATACGCCCGTTCAAGGGTTCTGCTCCTCGCCTGTGCTGGATTCTGTGAGTCCTGGTCCCGCACTCCTCTGTCAAACCTAGGTTCCTTGAGCATTGGTTACTTACTTCACATCAACCCTTCTCCTTTTTTTAGCTCCAGTTCTTTCTTCAGGTTTTAACATCTTTCTCCTCACTTTTTCTCATGTCCTCCTCATTCCTAATGGACGTCCTCTTCACTCTTCACTGACGTCCTCATCCCTCTTAACTGACTCAGTTCCCGCTCTCTGTTTAAGTCCAGCCCCTCTCCTTTCCGGATTTCTAGCTTACCGATTGGATGAGCCCCCTTCCAAAAGGAGGCTTTCATCAGGCTTGTCTCTAAGCTGTCTCCAGGCAGGGAAAAGGGGTTGTGTGTTGGTGTGTTGTGTTATCACCGGCACTGGTATTCCAGGGTTTGGTTTGTCCATAGGTTACATATTTTGTGGCACCTGTTACCTCAGGGGTGCTACATTTATATCATTCTGTAGCCACCAGTGACAGGCCACAGTTATGTACCATGCTTATACATGGTGTAATATTTTTGCTTCGGTGCCATTTTTTTTCTCTGGTGCCCTTGGTATTTCTTACAACATTGCCCTTGCCTTTATTATTATTATTATTATTATTATTATTATTATTACTTATCACTATTGTTCCATACTCTAATCGCCTTTTGGTCCCTTTATTTATTTTTCCCTCAGGTCAGTTTTGTCTGGATTTGCCCTATCATTTTACGGTGCACCTTATATGCATTCCTATTTTGTGCTTCCGCACGCCTGCTCTATTTTGTTGCCATTGACAATACCTTCAGCTCTCCCCTAGTGCGCCTGCGCTACCCTACAATGTAAAACCACTCTCCTGCTTCTACAGCTTCTGTGCGTGCCTCTACTTGCCGCTCATTGTATTATGCCATTGATGGCACCACTGCCCATTTCTTTAAGCGCATGCACTAGCGCTCGTGCTCATATGCTTCCTTTATGGGGATGGGCTCATTGCTGGCCGTATTTTTGCGCTCATGCGCTTGCGCCCGCGTTCCATATGGTCAAGACCACACCAGCTACACACCACCACAGGTGATTATCATTTTCTTAATATTAAATGTATAATTACCTTTGTTAGTGCTTCTTCCTCACCTTCCCCTGATGAAGCATCTGTGGTGGCGATACGTGTGGGCATCGCTATGTGACTTATTTCTGCCCACAGGATTCGCCCCGCTGGTGCGTAATTGTGCATCGTCCCTGTATGGACCACCAATTGTTCACCTTATACTCATTTTGACTTGTTATACAGCCATTATTGAACCAGGCTTGTTTTTATCAATCATTCTTGGCTGGCTTTCTGGGACCCTGTGTATACTATTGGGTGAGATTACTGTATGTTGTGCAATTGTTTTCCAAAGCCTATATTTTTATTCATTCTACTTATATAGCACTGTATATTTCACTATAGGTTTTAGTTTTCCATATTATGGGGTTGTTTAATCTTGTCCTATGTGTTACATGGTTTTAATTGTTTTTACATGGGATATGCAATAGAGGTCATGTTTTATCGTATTCTATAGGATGTGCTCTCTTACCCATGTGCAGTGTCTTTTTCTTCTGTTTTGTATTCTGTTTACTTCTGTACCAGAGAGCACCCATCATGTTGGGATTGTTTATTCAAGCAGTGCACTCCTCCTTTTTGATGTTCACTGTGGATATTGACACAATCTTACCAGCTTCCGCCAGCATCTTCACAAGGTCTTTTGCTTTTGTTCTTGGGTTGATAGGCACAGGTCTGACCAAAGCACGTTCATCTCTGGTACACAGAACCCATCTCCTTCCTAAGCGGTAAGATGGCTGGACATTCCCATCTTGTTTGTACTTGCATATAATAGTTGTACAGATGAACGAGGCACTTTCATGTTTCTGAAATTGCACTCAAGGATGAACCAGACTCTGCAACTCCACAATTCTCTTACTGAGATCTTGGCTGATTTCTTCTGACTTTCCCATGATGCTACACAAAGAAGCAGTGTGTTTCAGGTGTGCATTACAATACATCCACAGATGTGTCCCTAATTAACTGAGGTGATACCAATAAACCTATCAGAAGCTTCCAAAGACATGACATCATCATATGGGCTGTCCCACATTGTTTAAAGGCATAGTACTTTTAGTGTATGGAAACTTTTGACTTTATAGAAAGTAACTTAAAAGTTTTAAAACATTCTCTCTCTCAGTATTCTGGCATTTGACAAATATAAATAATTTTGGTTCCTAATTGACCTAAAACGCTAAAGGTTTATTGTGATTTCATGTCAGATAGTGAGAAAAACCTGCAGATATGTCATTTTAGACAGTGGATGGAAACTTCTGGTTACAACTGTAGATGACTAGTTTGGTACTGCCCCAGGTGGCTCTGTAGGTGATTGACAGGTCTCTCACTATGGGCTTAGGATGGGGTTGAAATCTTTTTCACAGAATTTCCTTAAAGGGAACCTGTCACCAGTTTTATGGCCTATAAGCTGCGGTCACCACCACCAGGCTCTTATATACAGCATTCTAACATGCTGTATATAAGAGCGCAGGCCACTGTGAGAACATAAAAAACACTTTATAATACTCACCTAAACTGGTCGCTGCAATGCTGGTTGGCCCAGTGGGCGGCTCTGTTCTCCGGGACCGGCGCCTCCTCTCTCGGCCATCTTGCTTCCTCGTCTTCTGAAGCCTGTGTGCATGTCGCATCCACGTCATACACACTCACCGGTACTGAGGTCCTGAGGTTATGTTTATGTTATACTCCTGGCCTGGGCTCTTATACACAGCATGTTAGAATGCTGTTTATAAGAGACCGGTAGTAGTGGCCGCAGCTTATAGGCCAAAAAAATGGTGACAGGTTCCCTTTAAAACACTTTATAGTTAGCTGAGTTAAACAAAATTAACTTTTAACAAACATAATTAAAAATAGAGCCCACAAAAACAGACATACATATTGTTAAAAATATATTACGTACCTAGATAGGTCAGGGGGACGTCACGTCTCATATTCCAAAAAAAGACTACAACAAGGGAAGGACACTAAATATGTGAGTCCGTCCCTGTGATGTCACTGGAAAGAAATCACCAAAAACCTACTAAAGAGTTTTCAAAATTAAGGGATAGTACCACTTTCAAAAGATAGGCAATCTTATTTCAGAAATCCTCAACAGCTGACCCTGATAGGCCCTAAAAATCTCTACCTATCAATGGAGGGTATCATACCATAACTGTTTTGGGCTCCCCCACTCACCTTCGGGAAGCCCTAGAGCAACCCTACGATGTCCCTACTCAAAGTATAGCACCAAACACCACACACAAATTGATTTCAGGTACTTATCTAATTGGTTGCATCCAAGATGTCACTGGGCAACCAGTCAGTCATAAAAGTAAATTTTTCAAGGAAAAGACAAAATTGTGTGGGTGACCCCAAACATTTGAACTGTAGTGTATACAGTTGTGCTCAAAAGTTTACATACCCCAGCAGATTATTTTCTATCTTGGCCTTTTTACAGAGAATATGAATGATACCACAAAATCTTTTTTCCTCATGGTTAGTGGTTGGGTGAAGCCATTTATTGTCACACTGTTTTTTCTCTTTTTAATTCATAATGATAACCAAAGACATCCAAATGACCCTGATCAAAAGTTACCATCCCCCAGTTCTTAATACCATGTATTGCCCCTCTAACATCAATGACAGCTTGAAGTCTTTGTGGTAGTTGCGGATGAGGATCTTTATTTTCTCAGATGGTAAAGCTGCTCATTCTTCTTGGCAAAAATCCTCCAGTTCCTGTAAATTCCTGGGCTTTCTTGCATGAAATGCGTGCTTGAGTTCTCCCCAGAGTGGCTCAATGATTTTGCGGTCAGGAGACTGAGATGGTTACTCCAGAACCTTCACTTTGTTCTGCTGTAGCCAATGCTGTGTCCTTGTGTTTTGGATCGTTGTCATGTTGGAACTTCGAAGTACGTCCCATGCGCAGCTTCTAGGCTGATGAGTGCAAATTTGCCTCCAGTATTTGCTCATAACTTGCTGCATTCATCTTTCCTTCAACTTTGACCAAGTTTTGTGTGTTTTTGTAACTCACACATCCCCACATCATCAGCGATCCACCGCCATGCTTTACAGTAAGAATGGTGTTCCTTTCCTCATAGGCCTTGTTGACACCTCCCCAAATGTAACGTTTATGGCTATGGCCAAAAAGTTTGATTTTGGTCTCATCACTCCAAATTACTTTGTTCCAAAAGTTTGGAGGCTTGTCAAGGTTCTGTTTGGCGTATTGTAGGCAAGATGCTTTGTTGCATTTGTGCAGTAATGGCTTTCTTCTGGCGACTCAACCATGCAGCCCATTTTTCTTCAAGTGCCTCTTTATTGTGTATCTTGAAACAGCCATACTGCTAGTTTTCAGTGAGTCCTGTATTTCAGCTGATGGTATTTTTGGGTTTTTCTTTGCATCCTGAACAATTTTCCTTGCAGATGTAGCCGAAATTTTTGTTGGGCTACCTGATCATAGTTTAGTTTTTACAAAGCTCCTAATTTTCCATTTGTTAATCACAGTTTGAACACTGCTGACTGGCATTATCAATTCCTTGGACATCTTTTTGTATCCCTTTCCTGTTTTAGACAGTTCAACTATCTTTTCCCATAGATCAGTTGACAATTCTTTTGCTTTCTTCATGACTCACAATCCAGAAACATCAGTGGCTGGTTGAAAGATGCAAGAGTCTCAGACTCAGCTTTTATGCACACACTAATTACAAGGAAACAGGTCACAGGTGAGGATGCTACCTTTATTCAAACTCATTTGTGTTGACTTCTGTGCATGTTGTCAGGTCAAAATCACCAGGGTGTGTTAACTTTTGATCAGAGTCATTTGGATTTTTTGGTTGTCATTATGATGTGAAACACAGTATGTAGTTTATTAATCAAAAAACTCCAAAATAGTCACCAAATGAAACATGGCAATCGAACATTTCCTAACCAGTGCAGGCAAATAACATCAAGGAAGGAAATTGTGACCAAAACCAAATAAATAATAACATCATAAATCTTTATTATAAATATTGCAATGAAATAAAAAACCAATGCAAAATAAAATAGTGACAGGGTTGTGCCCAGAAAGTAACCACAACTACAAAAGTGACAGTGCTAGCAAGACATGGTTTTCCATTCCTTGAAAAAACATACAATGCAAAACATAGCTGCAATGTGAAAAAAGTGGTTACAAACAAATTTGTATGCAAGGGGTTGTGATATAAATGCCTAGTGGAATCCCCAGCAAGTGAATGTTATATAACTGGCTATCCTGCTGTGATACAGTTAAAGTGAGACAATTAAACGGATGATCAATATGTAATAATGAAATGCTTTTACCTCTGTGGATGAGCGCTGCTGTAATGTGCTGCCTACCAACGCGTTTCGTCTGCCAAAGACTTCCTCAGGGGGCGCTGGTGTAATGTGGGGAAAAAGGGCACCCTTTATAAACCTATAAAATGCCGTTCAGCTGTGAATGTCAGGAGAACCGGATGTAACGGTGCATGTATCACATGACCGCTACTGCGTCATGTGACTCCAGATTTATGATTTTATTATTTATCTGGTTTTGGTCACTATTTCCTTCCTTGGTGTTTTTACCTGCATTAGTTATTACTTACAGCAAAGATGGAACTGCAGCTGTATATTGCCCAGGCCAAAAGACTACTACTACTCCAAGAGGATACAGCTAAGCTTCCACTGGGTGGAGGCATCACAGCGGCAGGAGGAGCAAATCACACACACACTTCCAAACATGGAGGAGGCGATTCCTGGATGGTAAAACTGTACAATGATGGCTTTCATAGAGCACTGTTCACACTAGCAGAAGCACAGTAACAAACCTGCAGCCTATTAGGCGACGCCCATACTATTAGATCAGGCAGGCTGCCAAGCCGTACCCCATCTGCGCACTACATAGGGGCAGAAACTCTAATAACAAGGCCTAACAAAATGGGGCCTGGCTGTATCTTGTACAAAAAAATATGAGGTTTTTTTTGTTGTTATGGCCATAAGACGGAAGCCTACAACCCTCGTCACTGGAACCTCATGCTTGTAGGTCCCTACACTATATATAATATAAAAAAGCAAAAAAGAGGAATACATATCATTACTTACAGCAGAACTGCAGCTGTATATTGCCCAGGCCAAAAGACTGCTACTCCAGCAGGATACAGCTAAGCCCCCACTAAATGGAGGCATCACAGGTGCAGGATTTGCTCCTCCTGCACCTGTGATGCCTCCACCTAGTGGGGGTTTAGCTGTATCCTGCTGGAGTAGTAGTAGTCTTTTGGCCTGGGCAATATACAGCTGCAGTTCCATCTTTGCTGTAAGTAATGATATTTATTCCTCTTTTTTGCTTTTTTATATGCCTGCAGTAGTTAGGACATTTTCGATTGGCATATATCATTTGGAGACTATTTTGGAGTTTGTTTGATTATTAATTCCTTTTCATCTGTTTATATAGCAGTATATCTCTGCCTCCACAATGTGGAAAATGGATATGAAAACTTGAAAATTAAATTGGAAAATGAAGGCAACAGATATGTTTGGACAGGGATCATCCCATGCTTTTAATGATACTTCTACATCTAATAAAATAATGGTTAGAACATATAAAAATGCACTTTACAGTGCTCTGTCTGCAATAAACTTTCCTACATCCATGATCTTTTCATCACTAATAAACTTTCTTTCCTTGGCATAAAAGAAACCTGGCTCACCCCCTCTGACACTGCCTCTCCTGGCTCACCCCCTCTGACACTGCCTCTCCTGGCTCACCCCCTCTGACGCTGCCTCTCCCGGCTCACCCCCTCTGACACGGCCTCTCCTGGCTCACCCCCTCTGACACCACCTCTCCTGGCTCACCCCCTCTGACACCGCCTCTCCTGGCTCACCCCCTCTGACGCTGCCTCTCCCGGCTCACCCCCTCTGACACTGCCTCTCCTGGCTCACCCCCTCTGACACGGCCTCTACTGGCTCACCCCCTCTGATACCACCTCTCCTGGATCACCCCCTCTGACACAGCCTCTCCTGGCTCACCCTCTCTGACACTGCCTCTTCTGCTGCACTTTCTTATGGTGGTCTCCATCTGTCTCACACCCCCCGCCCCAGTAACTAGCATGGTGGAGGAGTTGGTTTCCTCCTGTCCGACCATTGCTCCTTTACACCAATTCCACTGCCACCCTCTGTTACTCTCCCCTCTTTTGAGGTGCACTCTGTCCGCATCTACTCCCCCTCCAACCTCCAACTTGCTGTCATTTATCACCCTCCAGGGCCAGCCACTGCCTTTTTTAACTATTTCACCACCTGGCTACAACATATCCTTTCCACTGACATCCCCACCATCATCATGGGTGACTTCAACATCCCCATTGACACTTCTCACTCATCTGTCTCTAAACTTCAAACACTCGCTTCCTCCTTCGGCCTCACTCAATTGTCTTCTGCAGCTACTCATAAAGATGGTTACACGCTGGACCTCATCTTTACTCGCCTCTGTTCCCTTTCTAATCTCTCTAATGCGTCTCTCCCCGTCTGACCACAACCTACTCACATTCTCTTCCCTTTCTTTTCCAAATACACAACCCCCCTCCATAAACTTTCACACCCACGCATAAATCTCAATCACCTTGATTTACACTCACTTTCTCAGTCGCTTTTCCCTCTTGCAGACATTGCTTCTTTACATGATGCAAAAAAAGCAAAAAAGCTGTACAACGGAAATTTATGAAAATAGAAAATGAGTTTATTTAATCAATCCAGAAAAGACATACATAAAAAGGATTAAAAGAGAACTTTGGTGAGAGGACCAGCAGGTGGAGTACTCATCCACGGCTCAGTAAGGTATTAAAAAAAAAAATGTATTGAGAGAAAGAGTAAAACCAGCTGGACAAGAGCACCACACAGAGATGTCCACCGGCTACCACTTATATAAATATAGATGGCTACAATGCCATATACCACAAAGACCGAATGTCCAAGGCTAAAAAGTTTGTGGTATTCAGAGGACAACAATAGGGTGCAATTGAAACAGCATAAACGCTCTGCAATACAATGAAATGAATCATATACTTGAGTTGTGGGGTGAGGATCCAGGAAACCCCGACCTATAGGTTTCGATCTAATGCATTCTTCCGGGGGTCTTTACATGATGCAGATGCTGCTACCACTTTAGACACCACCATCTTTGCAGCTCTCGAATCAGCTGCCCCCGTCACACACCAAAACCCGCACAATCAACAGGCAACCCTAGCACACAAGTCAGACTAAATAATTGAGACGGGCTTCCAGAATCGCTGAGCCCAGTTGGAAGAGGTCTCATTCCGCCGACCACTTCATCACATACAAACAGAGGTCCTCACCACTTTCAAGTCTGCATTCGCTGCTGCAAAAAACAAACCTACTTCTCATCTCTCATAACCTCTCTATCTCACAACCTTAAACAGCTATTCAACACTTTCAACTCTCTCCTCCGTCCCCCAGCACCACCTTCCTCTCCTCTGATCTCAGCTGAAGACTTTGCCTCTTTCGTCAAGCAGAATATTGACAATATCAGAGCAAGTTTTGGCCCACAATCACCACAGCCAGTCCTCACAACTACTCAGCCTCCTTCTTCCAGCCTCCTTACCGAAGATCATCTTTCCACTCTACTCTCAAGATCACATCTCACAACCTGCTTGCTTGATCCACTTTCATCCCACCTCATCCCAAAACTCACCACAGTCTTCATCCCGACCCTAACCCATCTCTTCAACCTATCACTAACAACTGGTGCATTCCCTTCATGCTTTAAACATGCCTCCATTACACCCATCCTCAAAAAGCCCTCCCTTGACCCTTCCTCTGTGTCAAACTATCGCCCCATATCACTTCTCCCCTATGCCTCAAATCTACTGGAACAGCATGTGGGATGCCCTGGCCTATCAGGTCGACTCGTCACAGGGTATTGCACAATTTTCTTTTCTGTGCAGTACCCCATCTCCTACTTGGTTCCAGGTGCCAGCCAATGATGTTGCTAAGACCAGCATGCAAATCACACACACACACACACACACACCAGTGGGTAGGTCAAGTGAGGAAAGGGCCGCCCACCGAAGGGTTAAGCAGACTTGGTGGGAGGTGACTGGTCAGTCGTCGGCAGGGGAGCAAGGAGAGTAGTGGCTCTCAAGTAGCTCTCAGGAATTGTGATATATATAAAAAGGATAAAAAGAAATCATGCTCAAATCATGATTTCTTTTTTCCTAAGGAAGGAGACGGAGATGTCTCTGAAACGCGTAGAACTGTATAAATAAAAGGAAATCTTTTTAATCTACAACATCTGTGGTTTTTAGCGTGGCATTAAACCGGTTCCCTTTTTACTTATATATATATCACAATTCCTCTCCGGGGGCCGCTGCTAAACCACCGTACACTCACAAGCGATCATAAGGGCTTGTAACTGGCACAACTTCACCAGTTGAGTGTATTTCTTTCTTGTCTATCTACCCTCATACCGGGTAAGACCCTATTTGCGCTTTTTCCCTCCTAAAGTAGCTCTCAGGGGGAGAGCAGGCTGGGGAGTTGGAGCTCCCAGAACAGCGTGAGAGAGCAGCCCTCATAGAGTAAGGTGCTCAGGGGTACAGGCTCCCGGAGGGTCGGAATAGACTGGATCACATCAGGCAACATCACAGGGAATGGTCACCTGGACGTGTTCCCCCTCAGCGGCAGCGGTACTGCAGGACGTTTGGTTTTATCACAGTCTGTGTGTTTACTGACCTTCCAAAGCAGCAAAGCCTCATCCAGCACCACGACTACCAACTGTGAGTTTCTCTTCTCCCTGTCTCCCAGGCCTACAGCCCATGGCTCCCCCTACCATCACATAGTCCCGGGGCATTCCCCCTACCCGTGGAGGGGTTAAACAACTGGCTGCCCATGCCATCGCCACTGGGTACTCCCAGCCGCAGCTGGAATACTTCACCCTTACCTCACACCACGGGTGGCGTCACAAACTGTCTATACCATCCCCTGTACATAATCCTCCTTTACAGTATCTGAGTGGCCGCACGACCCCCCCCCGGGTCCGGAGACCCCTCGAGCCAACGCGGATCCGGATCCAAGCACTCCGGCTGCTGACGCGGGGGCGGCACACATGTCCATCTTGAACTATCCTCATACCTCTCCTCCTGCTCCCTCTTTGACTAGTTACAATCTGGCTTCCGACCCCATCATTCTACTGCAACTGCCTTAACGAAAGTCAGTAAGGACCTACTAACCGCTAAAGCCAACGATACTGCTCTGCTCTCCTCCTCCTGGACCTGTCCCCTGCTGTTACGGGAGGACTGGCAGATCTAGATAAGGTGGTAAATATCCCAATCGCCAGTCGGGGCCCACCATGCTCCAGATGGAAAAGGAGCTGCTGGCAACCCAAAGGTTAGGCGGAGAATACAGAGCTGCATGGCTCTGAGATAACCCAAGAAACCTGGGAACCGGTCATGTGTGTAGGGACACGTCAGACCGGACGACAACCGAGTTAGCGTTTTGGTACACCTGGCACTACACCGACCACGTGTGCAGGGAACATGTCAAGCCAGGTGGTGACCAGGTAGCGTTGACCGGAAGACCGCTGCGAAAGCGCCCTGTCGGCCACATGTTTAGGAGTCGGACACGTCAGGCTGAGCGGTCCTCTGATTAGCATATCTGGTCATCTCGTGAAGGACACGTCAGGCAAGGTGGTCACACCAGTAGCGTTGACTGGGAAGCCGATATGAGGGGAACAGGCTACACACAACCAGCCCAGGAACTCCTTGTTAACACCACAGGGGTCCTGGGGTACGCTGTTCGTATGCATAGGGGGCACAACCAGACAGTAGGCGCAGCAGCCGCAGCCCGGTTAATGCCACTGGGCTGCTGCAGCAAGACTGGAATGGCAGGAGGGAAGCACGGCGCCTGACCCTGATGTGCCGAGCCACAAATGTTGACGTGACAGGCACTGTTCGCCTAACCCTACCTACCGCTTCCAAACAAAGGCTTATGCCGCAATTGGCTCTATACACAGAGGTGTAATCAGAACAAGCATATGAGAAGACTGTGCACCTCTATGTTGTCTCTAGCCTCTTTTATAACCTGGGTCCGCCCAAAACCAAGGGTGGACCACAATGGCACCTCCAGACTCCAATAGCGGAGTGCTATGTCATCAGCAACATCACCAGCGGCCTATCCGGAACCGCCACGTCACTGATTACCTCATGGCAGCCACGCCCCCAAACACCTCACCAGTCATCTTCTGACAACCAATGGTAAGGTGCCATGTCATAGGGGTGGGTCTCCGCGAGCCAGTCTGGAGTGGCCACATCATCAAGACACCTGATGTGTGTCAGCCTATCAGAGCCTGCCACCTCACGGACATGCCCAGTGAGGTCCCTCTGATGCACTAAGTGCCTGAGCATGCTCAGTAGCCTGAACAACAGTTTTAGAAATCAGACTATCTGCCTGAGCATGCTCAGTAGGCACAACACAGGACTTCGACATGGCACGATGTCCAAGTACCTGTGCAAAGAGGCTTGTTACTAAGTCTGGGAGCATGCTCAGTAGCCTGAACCGAGGACTTGGCCTCAGAAATGGCACTATCAGGCTGAGCATGCTCACTAGTCAAAACACTGGACTTAGGCTCTGGCTGGGGTAAATCAGCGCGCGCATGCGCACTAGCCACCTCTCCACACTAAAGCGGGGTTTACACGCTGCGACATCTCTAGCATCGGCTAGCGATGTCGAGCGCAATATCACCCGCCCACATCATACGTGCGATATTGTGTGATTGCTGCTGTAGCAAACATTATCTCTACGGCAGGGTCACACGCACATACCTGCTCTGCGACGTCACTCTGGCCATCGAACCGCCTCCTTTCACATGGCAGGTGTCCAATAGAAGCGGAGGGGTGGAGATGAGTGGAACGTAACATCCCGCCCACCTATTTCCTTCCGCATTGCCGGTGGACAGAGGTAAGGAGATGTCCGTCGCTCCTGCGGTGTCACACACAGCGATGTGTGGTTCTGCAGGAACGAGGAACAACATCACTAATTAATAGAAAACGATATTTTGATTCAGGACGACCTCTCTGCGGCAAACGATTTTGACAGCTTTTGGGATCGTTTAAGGTCACTCGAAAGTGTTACACACTGCGATATCGTTAATGACGCCGGATGTGCGTCACAAACAACGTGAGCCCGACGATAATTCATTAACAATATCGTAGCGTGTAAACCCCGCTTTAGTCGTAAGGGAGGAAGCAGCCAGCTGGACGACCCGAGGCACGGCGAAAAACGGCAGTCCGCGTCTGTGCGCAACAGGAACCACAGCAGGCTGCTTGCGGCTATGGCGGCACAGATTCGTAACATCAGCCTTTGACACAGTAGACTATTCCCTTCTAATACAGATTCTCTCATCTCTGGGCATCACAGACTTGGCGCTATCTTGGATCTCCTCATACTTAACCGACCGAACTTTCAGCGTCTCCCACTGTCACACCACTTCCTCATCTCATGCCTTATCTGTTGGTGTCCCTCAAGGTTCAGTTCTAGGACCCCTGCTGTTCTCCATCTACACCTTCAGCCTGGAACAGCTCATAGAGTTCCACGGCTGCAGTATCATCTCTATGCAGATGACACACAGATCTACCTCTCTGAACCTGATATCACCTCCCTACTAACCAGAATCCCACAATGTCTGTCTGCTATTTCATCCTCTTTCTTTGCTGGATTCCTAAAACTGAACATAAACAAAACAGAATTCCTTGTCTTTTCTCCTCCTCACTCAGCCCCCCCACTTGACATATCCATCTATGTTGATGGCTGCTCACTTTCCCCAGTCCCACGTGCTCGCTGCCTGGGAGTAACTCTAGACTCTGATCTCTCTTTCAAGCCACATATCCAAGCCCTCTCCACCTCCTGTCGCCTCCAACTCAAAAAATATCTCCCAGATTCGTACATTCCTTTCCCAAGAAGCTGCAAAAACCTAAGTACATGCCCTTATTATCTCCCGCTTGGATTATTACAACCTCCTTCTCTGTGGCTTCCCTTCTAACAGTCTTGCACCCCTACAATGTATTCTAAACTATGCTGTCCAGCTAATCCACTTGTCCCCCTGCTACTCCCCAACCTCTCCTCTCTGCCAATCCCTTCACTGGCTTCCCATTGTCCAACGACTCCAGTTCAAAACACTAACCATGGCATACAAAGCCATCCACAACCTGTCTCCTCCCTACATCTGTGACCTAGTCTCCTGGTACTTACCCGCACGTAACCTTCGATCTTCACAAGATCTCCTTCTCTACTCCCCTCTCATCTCCTCTTCCCACCACCGCATCCAAAATTTCTCCCGTGCCTCCCAAATACTCTGGAATGCTCTGCCACAACATATCAGACTCTTGCCTACCTTGACAAGCTTCAAAAAGAACCTGAAGACCCACCTCTTTGGACAAGCCTACAACCTGCCGTAACCCTCAGTCTGATATAGCACCACACAACCAGTTCTACCCTCACTTACTGTATCCTCACCTATCCCTTGTAGACTGTGAGCCCTTGCGGGCCGGGACCTCTGTCCTCCTGTACCAGTCTGTGCCTTTTATTGTTTATGATTATTGTACTTTTCCCTATTATGTATACCCTTTTCACATGTTAAGGGCCATGGACTAGATGGTGCTATAATAATAAATAATAATAATAATAATAATAATAATAATAATAATAATAATGCTATACACTCACTGTGAAAGCGCCCAATGACCTGCCTAGTAGCATTCATTGCTTTTGCCATGAATCGTCAATGATCATAACAATCATAATTAATTTAATCATCATAGATTATGTATTTGCCCCTACAAATTGGTGGTAGCAGAGGGATGTCTTTGTAATCTCCCTGACAGCCTCTATGGGGCATATTAATGAGATTTAAGTTATGCAAGGGCTTAAAGATTTGGAACTTTGTTACATGATGTGATCACCATTATTCTAATTACCAAGAATTATCCAAACCACAAAAGATTATTTTTGATCTAAGTGGAGTTATTTGTTGCTAGAAACATGAAAAATGAGGATAACATGTGGGTAGCAATCTCCTAATGAGAAAGAAATGATGACAAGAATATTATTATTATTATTTATAGAGCACCATTGATTCCATGGGGCTGTACATGAGAAGGTGTTACATAAAGAATACATATAAAAATTACAATAGACAGACTGGTACAGGGGGAAGAGGGCCCTGCCCTTGTGGGCTTACATTCTAAAGGATTTTGGGGACGAGACAGAAGGTGAGGTGTTGGTTGGGTGACAGTGCCAGCACGGTGGTGAGGCAGCAGCTCCGGCGGTGCTGACGCAGTGAGGTCATTAGAGATTATAGGCATTTTTAATTCTAATTTTAAAGGATTACTTCTATTATCACCTTCCCGATGGTGATTTTCCATTTTTGCGCTTTTGTTTTTCCCTCCACTTTTTTAAAGAGCCATAACTTTTTTAGTTTTCTACCAATGTAGTGACATAAAGGAATTTTTCAGGATGAGTTATGCTTTTTAATGACTATATATGTACCGCCCCGCTCTCGGCCGCAGCCGAGCCGCTCGGATCCGAGCTCTTGTGTCGGAGGCTCCAGCGTCTCCGGACCGGGGGTCACGTCGCTCTGAAAGGGGACTAGCGTGTTGAGTGAGGTTGTTTAGGTTTAGATTAGAGTTCGTGACGCCACCCATGGGTTGTGGTGAATGTAGGCACCACCGCTGCCAGTTACTGGGCACCCCGGGGGAGATGTTGGGGGCAGCTTGTGATGTTAACCCCTCCGTGGGCAGGGGGTGGTGGCCGTGGTGCAGTGTTGGTGCGTGGCCCGCAGGCACAGTGGTACTCACTCGGACAAACACACAGGAGTCTCTGGTAAACCAAATGGAGGATGGTCGGTGCCCGCAGCCGGTCGCTTCGGTCCCCAAAATGGTTGATGGTGTCCGTCTTCTCCTGCACCTGTTTTGTAGAATTGGACAACCGCGCTTCAGCGACGGGAGTCCCGCTCCCCGGCGTGTACATCAGGAGAGACCGTTGCCCACAGGCGCTGGCCCGTTGGATCTCTTGGCCCTTGGCGGTGGCCGTTATCCGGAATCGGTGGGCTGCTGCCTTCTTTTGGGACTTTGGGTGGGAAAGGACCTGAAGTTCAGACCTCAATCAGTTAATTAATGGGGTCTGGTAGATTCGGGACCACGTTTCAGGGTCTGAGTACCCCCACTTGTGCTCCGGTTTCTAGCTGGTTCCCCGGTTCGGTACCGGCGGACCACTACCCTGTCCCGGCTAGCTACGGTTCCACCAGGACTCTCTTCCCGGCTCCTGCAGACAGCCACCACCGTCTGTCTCCTAGCCAAAGTACCCGGGCGCCTACCCAGGACACTGACAGATTTCACTCCTTCTAACTCCTCTCCTAAAACTGATCTGCTTTAAACTGCACTCCTTTTTCTGCCTCTGGGCATGTGAACTCCTGGGGGGTAGCCAACTGCCTGGCTCCGCCCCCATGGTGTGGACATCAAACCCAGAGGGAGGTGACTAGGGTTTACTATGTTGGCTGCTGTCACTTTATTTGGGGATGGGTGTAGTGCATGGGGCTAACTGTGACCACCTGGCTAGTCCAGGGCATCACATATACACTTTTTTAAGTGATGAACTGGAATGCATGAACAAAAATTCCAAGTTTTTTGAATTTGCAAAAATAATGCTTTTCATTACCTTTTTGTTTTTACAGTGCTCATGATACTATAAGAATGACCTGGTATTATAATTCTCCAGATTAATACCATTATGGTAATAGCAAACATTCATAGTTTTTTTTTTTTAGTAGTGACACAATTTATGAAAACGCAACATTTTTTTGCTTGTGTCTACTAGGGTATTGCTGTATATAGTAAAAATCATGATCTCATATGAATATCAGTCAAGGGCTGAAATCTTGACAGGCACTTGGGTGCTATGGACCGACTTTCACAGGCAGAGTCTGGTTGGGCATCAAAGTAGAAGACCTGATACATGTTGGGAAGAGCTTAAACGCTATGAGTTGTGCCACTGACGCCTTCTGGAGACTTCAGGTTATTAAAGGTAACACAATATTATCGATTATCCATATGGAAACTTTATTAAAATTACTTTTTCAACAAAACAATTATATAATAGATAATTAAATGATTTAAATAATTTCTAAATGTGTAAGTTAAGATTAATTATGATTTGTTAAAAAGAAAATTACACAAAGAAATCAACAATAATGACATTAGGTCTTTTGCAGGATGAACTGTTAGGATTACGGAATATTCCAGTCCATGGCCAGCTCAAGTTATACTGTAGAGAAAGACAGAAAGATGTTTTAGAAAACCAAATAAGTCCAGTTCTATACATTGTTACCTAAAAATGTAATGTGCTTTATTTTCATATTTATTTATTTTAGAATTATTTGATAGAGTTGATGCAAATCAATATGAAGGAACTGGTCTACAGGCCATATCAATAATCTGCAAACCATCTCTTACCTGCCAGCTAGCTAATATTTTGCATTCCATCTAACAAAAAGGATTGCCCTAAAAAAAGCTCCTTTTTTGTAGTCATTTTACATTGTTAGGTATTTTTAAGTTAAAAGGTTTTTCTAAGAATTATATAAAATGGCCTCCCTCATATATTTCAGATGGCAGCCCATCCTAGTCACATGTCATTAGCAGCTACATTCTAAAAATATATAGCTCCCGAGACCTGTGTGTCAACTGATTAAAGCTGTATCACACATACCTCAGATAGAGGCCAAAGCACGATTCTCACAGGCAAAGAAATGTTTTAACCCTTATTTTACTTCATGAGATCTCTAGCTACTTTCTCCTCTGTCAGTCTGCCAACTTTATAGCAGTGCACAGAGATTGACTTCACTGAATTGCAAAACAAATGTTCACTATTTAGCTAAGCAAGGAAGAGATATATTTCTTCTATGCGCCATTGCTGCTGACTTAGGTATGTGTGATACACCTCTTAGTTGACACAGATCTTGGGAGCTCTATATCTTCAGACTGCAGTCCATACTATCACATCTTTAAGATAGGCTACAGTTTGAATTATTATAGGGAGGCCATTCTGTCTCATTCTCAAACAACCAGTTTAATAGAGAGGTTGAGTTGAAACTTCTTTGCTTGATAAAAGTAGAGAAAATTTACAAATGTTTCTAACTTTGCAGGATGTGTTCATTCCTACATTACATAAACTCACTGACCTAAATGAGCATTGTGAAGAGTATATTTTTCCCTGTAATAGTGGGAAATTGAACACTTAGTAACAGGTTTCCTCACAGATGATGGTGAATTTGTACACAATAAAAAAATAAAAATATATCTCCGTGTAACTAAATAACTTTTAGAAAGACGTATCTATGACATATCAACGTTTAGAGACCATATCAAGCTCTTTACTGAATGATGCAGTTGTGGTACCCCAGGGTTGCCACAGTAACAACACAAAGGGTTAACTCCCCACACACAACACCAAGACCTCCTGGCCAGAAGGGGGAGACCAAGCTGCTTCCCTGTATATTCTGGTGGGAAGGGGAAATGGTCAGTAGTTTCAGTTTGGAAGTTCAGTGCAGAGCACTGAGGAGAAAGGATTTCTGCAGGTTGGAAGCTGGCTTTAGCTCACCTCAGGATCCACTGACCAATTCCAGGCCTAGCTGAGGGTCTGAGGAAAGGAGAAAGCGTACACAGAGGAACATTCCTGGGAGGCAGAGCATTGCAGAGCTCACCCCAGTGGAGCACACAGAACGGATGCTGGATCCGAGACTGCAGGTTACATACTGTACAGTTACCACCAGAGAAGTGAGGATTCCAGATATTTCACCTGTACCACAGACACAAGCAACATAGGAGAGTTCAGGAACATACAAGGAAGGACTCGAGTTGCCTGTCAGGTCGGTACCTAGGAACAGAGCAGAGCCGGCTGCATAGTTCACACAGCAGCAGGGCCACAGACACACAGTGCAGGCAAGGAAGCCAAAACGGCCCGGCTGGGTGGGAGAAACCCTGAACCCCTCACAGACTCCGTGGACAGTACTCTGCTGAATACCATCATCAGTAAAGGACAAAGAAACTGCAAAACCGTGAGTCTGCCTGTTTATTGTGCTCGTGTCCTGCACCCCCCCCCCATAGACTAACACACTGCCCCGGGGAAAAGGCTCTACCCGTGGGGAGCCGTCCCATCTCAAGCTGCCTTCCATCACCCCAGAGGTTCTGCAGCAGCGGTGGTCATCTCTGATCACATTCCACGGGTGGCGTCACGAACATAACCCCCCTTTTTATTGTGGAACCAGGGAGCACAGACCGGGTCACGACACCGTGATCCCCTTTCCAGAAGCGACCCTTGGCCCGGTTCTGGGTATCCCCTTAACCCCTGGCGACACAACTTTGGCGTCACGAACAGGATGCGGACTGGACCCGGCTGCAACCCGGGTGACGTGTGCCTGTAAAGACTTATTGCATCGCATAAAAGACTTGCACTGTGAATTGTTGCAACAAAGAACGGACTTAAACTTTGCAAAGATACCTGGAAAAATCCAAAAACATCATTGGTAAAATTTTCCAGGCGCCATCTTTAATCGCGCCATTAGCTGCTACGCGCGGGAAAACATCGCGCCTAAACTAAGACTCCGCCCACCGCTTGCAGAGGAGGTGCGCTCGGTGCTGCGACCCGAACGGAAACGCAGAAAAGTGTCCCAGGCTTGCTGTCAAGAAGACTGGTGAAATTAACTAAGGGGGTGCAAAGATGTCGCAGCAGGGAGACGCTGTTGTACCTGGCGGTGCAGCAGCACCTATCATGCCGTTCCTGATCCCGTACACCCCGGGTGCAGTGTGGCTGCCGCAGTACTCAGGTGAGCCCAACACACTTAATGACTTTATCGGAAGGCTAAAAATCTACTACAGCATGTACCCCCTGACAGAAGCCCAGCGTGTTGGTATGCTTATGGGACAGTTAACTGGCAATGCCCAGCGGGAGGCTACATCCTGGCCCGGACGATGCAAAGGACACTGTAGAGCATATAATAACTGGACTAAAAGCAGCTTTTGAATCCACTGCTGGCAGCCGGGCTAAAATGAGGTTCTTTGGATGCAAGCAAAAACCTAGAGAGAGCGCAAGAGACTTTGCCTTAAACTTGCAGGAGGCGCTCAGAGCACTTAAATTAGCAGAACCTGCCTTAGCCCCTGGAGCAGATAAGCTGCTGATAGACCAATTCCTGGATGGACTCTCATCCCCTTCCCACTGGGGACAACTGAGCATGATGGTGATCCAGGATCCAGGACTAACATTTGCCCAGCTAAAGGATAGAGCCATCCGCCTCCAGCAGGTGGAGGAGCCGCAGGATATAGACTCTGTTCAACACCTTACAGTGGCACCCCAGCAGCCAGTAGTGCCGGTGACATCAGCCATGTCAGCGGCTGCTGCTAACCACCTGGAGCCCATCACTAATGAGGCTCTCCATCAAAGGCTTGATGCCCTGACAGACACTGTTGCTTCCATGGCTAGAATCGTCCAGGAGCTGCGTGGATCCAAGTCTGCACCCAAGATTGAGCTAACGACCAGCAAGGAGGATGTCCCATGGATGAGGCCTAGGAGATACCAAGCGACGAGAGGACGATCCAGCGACCGCTACCAGCCGGATGGACAGCCCATTTGCCGCCATTGCAATGAGCCAGGTCACTTTGCCCGTGAATGTGCTTTAAATGGGGATCCCCTGGGGAGGCGGGCCGCTCCTCAGGAATGAACTCTCAAGGTCCTTCACCCTGGCATGACAAGTATGTGGGGGGACGTCCAGTCATCCCCATCGTGCTGGATGGCATTCCGCTCAATGCCTTGCTGGACACTGGTTCCCAAATAACATCAATTCCGCATGTCCTTTATAAGAGGTACTGGGCTGATTCAGACGTTAGCAGTGGTCCATCTAATGTTGCATTGAATATATGGGCTAGCAATGGTGAATTAGTACCACAGGTTGGTTTCAGAGAAATGACTAGTGATGAGCGAGCATGCTTGTCACTACTCGGTACTCGCACGAGTATCGCTGTACTCGGGCTGCTCGGCGGGGACCGAGTAATCTCGCGATACTCGTGCTGTACTCGTGGTCTTCATTTCTGCATGTTGGCGCTCTTTTGAGAGCCAGCCCTCATGCAGGGATTGGCTGGCAGACCACTGCAATGCCACAGCCCTGTTAGTTGTGGAATTGCAGTGATTGGTCGGCCTGCACAGCGTGACCGAGCCTTTATATCGGCCGGCGCGCTGTGCTCTGCTCACAACTATCCAGACAGTGAGTGCAGGGAGAGTGTCGCTGATTCAGGGAAAGCTTTGCGGCCCTTTATAGTTAGTTCCGGAGCAGGGCTGCAAACAGTGTGACCAGAAGTCCTTCTCAGGACTATTCTAGTTGTATACAGGCAGGCAGGGTATAGCCAGGTCGGAGTACAGTAGCAGAGTCCTTCTCAGGACTATTGTTGCTATATACAGGCAGGGTATAGCCAGGTCGGAATACAGGCTAGTGACCAGAAGAGTCCTTGTCAGGACTATTGTACCAGTATACAGGCAGGCAGGCAGGCAGGGTAGTGGTGACCGTATACCAGCCTTCATCATATCTGGGGCTGGTGTACACAGTGTAAAACAGTCCAGATAGTGTCAGACTTCTCAGTAATTGTCGCTCCTAAAAAAACCAGTTAGGTTCTTATTGCGTCCGTGCTTGCATTTAAAAACAGCACGTGTGTGGCAGTCGGTGGCAGCGTACAGGTGCGCGTTTTGCACAAACTATTATATAACGCACAAGTCTAGTGTATAATACACGTCAGTCAGCAGTGTCTGATAGTGTCAGACTTCTCAGTAATTGTCGCTCCTAAAAACCAGTTAGGTTCTTATTGCGTCCGTGCTTGCATTTAAAAACAGCACGTGTGTGGCAGTCAGTGGCAGCGTACAGGTGCGCGTTTTGCACAAACTATTATATAACGCACAAGTCTAGTGTATAATACACGTCAGTCAGCAGTGTCTGATAGTGTCAGACTTCTCAGTAATTGTCGCTCCTAAAAACCAGTTAGGTTCTTATTGCGTCCGTGCTTGCATTTAAAAACAGCACGTGTGTGGCAGTCGGTGGCAGGGTACAGGTGCGCGTTTTGCACAAACTATTATATAACGCACAAGTCTAGTGTATAATACACGTCAGTCAGCAGTGTCTGATAGAGTCAGACTTCTCAGTAATTGTCGCTCCTAAAAACCAGTTAGGTTCTTATTGCGTCCGTGCTTGCATTTAAAAACAGCACGTGTGTGGCAGTCGGTGGCAGCGTACAGGTGCGCGTTTTGCACAAACTATTATATAACGCACAAGTCTAGTGTATAATACACGTGAGTCAGCAGTGTCTGATAGTGTCAGACTTCTTAGTAATTGTCGCTCCTAAAAACCAGTTAGGTTCTTATTGCGTCCGTGCTTGCATTTAAAAACAGCACGTGTGTGGCAGTCGGTGGCAGCGTACAGGTGCGCGTTTTGCACAAACTATTATATAACGCACAAGTCTAGTGTATAATACACGTCAGTCAGCAGTGTCTGATAGTGTCAGACTTCTCAGTAATTGTCGCTCCGAAAAACCAGTTAGGTTCTTATTGCGTCCGTGCTTGCATTTAAAAACAGCATGTGTGTGGCAGTCGGTGGCAGCGTCAGGCTCCATATTGTCCCTGGATAGAGACGTGCATGATGGCCTGTAAACATGAAGTGCCCATTGTAAGGAAGTGGGTCTATTGTAGTATAGCCCTTAGGCAGGGCAGCCAAAAATTGGGAGGCTCCACGTTGTCCCTGGATAGAGACGTGCATGAGGGCCTGTAAACCTGAAGTGCCCATTGGAAGGAAGTGGGTCTATTGTAGTATAGCCCTTAGGCAGGGCAGCCAAAAATTGGGAGGCTCCACGTTGTCCCTGGGTAGAGACGTGCATGAGGGCCTGTAAACCTGAAGTGCCCATTGGAAGGAAGTGGGTCTATTGTAGTATAGCCCTTAGGCAGGGCAGCCAAAAATTGGGAGGCTCCACGTTGTCCCTGGGTAGAGACGTGCATGAGGGCCTCAAAACATTGTTCCCATTGCAAAGGAGCGGGTCTCCTGTCGTTGTAATGTCCATTCTGCAAAGAATGGGCGAAAAAATTTACCACTGGGGGTATACCTGAAACAAAGGCCTAAGTATTGCAATTTGTAACGGTCATCATCATGGTGGCGCATGAGGAGAAGGAGGAGCAGTCCAGCGATTATCCAAAGTCCAGAAGTGTGTACCCATGGGTGAGTGGAGGTACATGGCAAACTTTAAATTCCGCTCTCATTTGCTGGTGGTTTGGTGAAGTCTGGCCCAATCCAACCCTTGTTCATCTTGATCAGAGTCAGCCTGTCAGCATTTTCAGTTGACAGGCGGGTGCGTTTATCTGTAATGATTCCACCTGCGGCACTAAAAACACGCTCTGACAAAACGCTAGCAGCAGGGCAGGCCAGGACTTCCAAGGCGTAGAGAGCCAATTCATGCCACGTGTCCAGCTTGGATACCCAATAATTGTAAGGCACAGAGGAATGTCGGAGTACAGTTGTTCGATCTGCAAGGTACTCCTTCAGCATCTGGGCAAACTTAGGATTTCTTGTGGCACTACCCCGCACCTCAGGGGCTGTGGTACGTGAGGGGCTGAGAAAACTGTCCCACATCTTAAAGACTGTTCCCCTACCTCTGGCGGATTGGACTTGTGCCTCTCTCGGCTGTACGCCTCGGTTGTCCACTGATTCATGACCTATGCCGCTAGCGTTTTGTGAGGGGAATGCTTTGCCTACTTCCGTGACTATGGCCTTCTGGAACTGCTGCATTTTGCCTGACCTCTCCGCCTCGGGAATAAGAGACATAAAGTTCTCCTTTTAGCGTGGGTCTAACAGTGTTACCAACCAGTAATGATTGTCGGCCAAGATGTTCTTAACGCGAGGGTCACGAGACAGGCAGCTTACCATAAAGTCAGCCATGTGTGCCAGACTCTTAACAGCCATCACTTCAGTATCCTGACCAACACGATGACTGAACATGCTGTCCTCCTCCTCCTCCTCCTCATCATCTACCCTGTCCTCTGGCTAGCCACGCTGAACCGAGGATATGACTGCATGTCATATCCTCAATTTGGCCAGAGAGTTGCTCCATGTCTTCATCCTCCTCCTCGTCATAGTCCTCCACTGCACGTTGTGATGAGACGAGGTTGGGCTGTGTGTTATCATCACCCACACCCACTACTGTTTCTTGCTCAAACTCATCGCGCTCCGCCTGCAATGCATCATGGTTGTTTTTTGAGCAGAGACCATTTTAGAAGGCAGAGAAGCGGTATGGTGACGCTAATAATGTCGTCATCGCCGCTCACCATCTTGGTGGAGTCCTCAAAGTTTTGGCGGATGGTGCATAGGTCGGACATCCATCTCCACTCCTCAGGTGTTATGTGTGGAGTTTGACCCATTTCCCGACGGCTTAGGTGATGCAGGTACTCAACAACTGCCCTCTTCTGCTCACATATCCTGACCAACTTGTGCAGAGTTGAATTCCAACGCGTGGGGACATCACACACCAGTCTGTGTGCCGGAAGATGCAAACGGCGTCTTAAGCCGGCAAGGCCGGCTGAAGCAGTAGGTGACTTTCGAAAATGTGCAGACAGGCGGCGAACTTTTACCAGCAGATCAGACAGCTCTGAGTATGACTTTAGAAACCGCTGAACCACGAGGTTGAGCACATGGGCCACGCATGGAACATGTGTCAGCTGGCCTCGCCTCAAAGCCGCCACCAGGTTCCGGCCATTGTCACACACGACTTTTCCTGGCTTTAGGTTCAGAGTTGTGAGCCAGTGATCTGCCTGCTGTTTCAGAGCTGTCCACACCTCTTCTGCATTGTGGGGTTTGTCACCTATGCAGATTAGCTTCAGCACTGCCTGTTGCCGCTTCGCCGAGGCAGTGCTGCAGTGCTTCTGTGTCGCCCTGGACAAGCCAGGGGCCACAGAGCACAACACTTAAACACCCCACACTCCCTGCAGGCATAACATAGTCAAAACACAAAATCCTTGTTGCCTTCCCCAGGGGCTGTTGTCCACACCAGGGTGTGGAGCCAGGCGATTGGTCTCCACCCACCGAGGAGGAGGGAAAACACAGGCAGTGAGAGTTAAGCTAAGGAAGTGGAAGGAGGAAAGTAGTAGAGAGGAGAAAAGTGACAGCAAAGAGCCTGAAGTTGGTCCGGGTGTGTGGCCCGGACAGGACAGCAAGGTTGGCAGGATGTGGTGACCGTCTGCAGTGGAGGCCGATTGGAGTCTGCCGTAAGGACCGTGGACGGGTGGTGACCCGGCCGTACCGGACCGGTATACAAAGAGAAGCCAGCACCATTGGCAGAGGACTTTCGGATCCCGGCAAGGCTTGGTGTCGCCGTGAATTTGCCAAATCCGTTAGTGAAGGGAACCTCAGGGTTTCCAAACAGCCAAGTCCAGATAGAAGGCAACCGTACAACCGTGAAGGGGAGACACAGCCACCGCCAAGGGCAACCGTCTCCCAGGGCCAGCGCCTGTGGGCAAAAGGGGCTCCTCCGGCCCATATCCAGGTCGGGGAGCGGGTTACCGTTGGGAAACCATCACTACCAACACTTAACTTAGGTGCAGGGAGAGACAGTCATCACTAACCTGCAGGGAGGAACAACCGCAGCCGTCCGAGTGACCCGTCCATCCAGCCACTTGTTTAACCGTGAACTGTGTCATCATCATTGGGCTGAGTGAGTACCTCCGTGCCGTGCGGCACAGCGCTGCCCCTGCGACCCTGCACCTCATCAGGCCCCGCAACCCGCCTGTCATCCATGTCTACCCCATCACCAGGCCCCGGGACAACCAACCCCCCTACCCACGGAGGGGAGAAATAACAACAAAGCTGCTCCCTGTCACAGGCTCCCGGGATCCCCGTCCAGAGCAGCGGTGGTGTCCACACAATCACCACAACCGTGGGTGGCGTCACGGACAATATCCCCAAAACCCAAACCACCCCTTTTCACTCACGGGCGAGTAGCGCCGCTCGAGTCCCCGGGATCCGGCCATCGCTCGAGCCAACGAGCAGCAGCAGCCGTAGAGCAGCGTCAGCCGGACCCGAGCAGTGGGAGAGCGCACCGTCCCCTCCTCCGCCCGCGACACTTCCAGCTTGGGACTGGTGTGGAGGGTAAAGTGGATCAGGATGCGCAGGAGGAGGAGGAGGCTGAGGAGCATGACATTCCGGAGCTGTAGAGTGTGTGTGAAACCCTGACTGAGGTAGGGCCTGCAAAACTTGGTGTGTGAAGGACGTGTTCCGTCCCTCGCTCAGACTGGGTCCCAGCTTGCACAATATTAACCCAGTGTGACGTCAACGAGATGTAGCGGCCTTGCCCACATGCACTTGTCCACGTGTCTGTGGTTAGGTGGACTTTGGCTGAAACAGCGTTGTTCAGGGCACGTGTGATGTTTTGTGACACGTGGTTATGCAATGCGGGGACGGCACACCGGGAGAAATAGTGGCGGCTGTGGACCGAGTAACGTGGGACAGCTGCCACCATCAGGTCGCGGAATGCTTCTGTCTCAACCAGCCTAAAAGGCAACATTTCCAGCGCAAGCAGTCGCGAAATGTTAGCATTTAGAACTGTGGCATGTGGGGTGTTGGCAGTGTATTTGCGCCTGCGTTCAAAGGTTTGCTGAATGGATAACTGAACGTTGCGCTGGGACAAGGACGTGCTTGATGATGGTGTTCTTTCTGCGTAGGCAACTGCAGGTGCAGGAGTGGAGGAGGCTTGTTCGCAGGCAGCATGGACAGGGGATTGGCTCGCATGCACAACCAGCGAAGACGTAGCAGTGACATCAGCAAGCACTGCTCCTCGACTCTGTTGTACTTCCCACAAAGTCGGGTGCTTGGCTGACATGTGCCTGATCATGCTGGTGGTGGTCAGGCTGCTAGTTTTGGTACCCCTGCTGATGCTGGCATGGCAGGTGTTGCAAATGGCCTTTTTAGAATCATCTGGAGCCAACTTAAAAAACTGCCAGTGTCAGAGTTCCGGGTTTTCCAGTTTTCTTTTGAAAGAGCTTGCCCTTTGTTAACATGGAGTTTTCTGTTCTGTTGCCCTACTTCCTGTCCATCTGTTTAAAAGCCGCCCCTAAAGCTTAGTCCAGTGCCTGAGTATACTGCTTCCTGTGTGCTCCTGCCCTGCTGCTTTTGGTTCCTGATTGTTATTCGGATCCTCTTGGAAAACAACCGACACCGACTCTGGACTTCATCTGGTATCATCTAGCTGTGCCCGGACTCCGTTTGCCGTCTTTGGTCGGCACTTCTGCCCGGTTCCTTCCGTTTAATACCACTCTGGACTCACATCACGTACGGACATTTTTGGACTTACCTATTGCCCTTTTGTGTCCCGGCTGCTGCGCATTTAGGGCTTCTGGGGTGATTGCCAGACAGTCCCTGTATAGGGGTTCGCTCTTGGTGGTCTCCCTGGGGGAGTCCGGTGCGCGGTCCCGGGAATTTCCTTTCGCTCCGTCCCTGGAAGGTATTTCCTGTATTTATGTTCTACTGTGTTTTTGTTCCGTTTATGTACATATTTGCTGGTTGCATATTATAAACGTCTTGCACCAAGAACTCGTCTCTGGTTGTCATTGCCCTAACGCAATCGAAATCCTCAATACATACAATAGTATTACAGCCAGACTCGGGAAGACCTAACATTTGTACAGGCACCTTGTGTCGTGTTGTTCCGGGGAACAGTTGCCTGACGTCTGCCTGGGGCCACCACTCTGCTTCTTACTGCCTGTTGTGATGCTACGCCTCCCTCCCCCTGTGCACTGCTGTCCTCGCTCTGCATATCCTCCTGCCAGGTTGGGTCAGTTACTGGATCATCCACCACGTCGTCTTCCTCTTCCGCACCCTGCTCCTCCTCCTGACTTCCTGACAATTGTGTCTCATCATCGTCCACCCCTTGTTGAGACACGTTGCCAACTTCGTGAGAACATGGCTGCTCAAATATTTGGGCATCTGTACATACAATCTCGTCATGGCCCACTTCAACAGGAGCTGGCGAGAGGCCAGAATTTGTGAATGGAAACGTGAACGAACAGCTCTTCCGAGTGTCCAAGTGTGGGATCAGTAATGTCCGTGGACGTGTACTCGGCCTGGTGGTAGGAAGGAGGATCAGGTTCTGAAATGTGCGGTGCAGTATCACGGCTACTGACACTTGACCGTGTGGAAGACAGAGTGTTTGTGGTGGTGCCAATCTGACTGGAAGCATTATCCGCTATCCAACTAACAACCTGTTGACACTGGTCTTGGTTCAAGAGCGGTGTACTGCTGCGGTCCCCAAGAATTTGGGACAGGACGTGCGAGCGACTAGATGTGGCCCTTTGTTGTGGCGAAATTAGAGCTTGCACACAACCTCGGTCTCTGCCTGCACCACCATCACGTCCACTTCCTTGTTCGTTGACAACGCCCTTGCGCATTTTGCAATGCTGTGCTGATGTGTATTCACTAGACTTGTGCGTTATATCCAAGTTTTTGCAAAACTCACACAAATGCAGCGGAAAGCTGCCACCAACAGGCACACACGTGCGGTTTTTAAATGCAAGCACGGAGGCACTAAGAACCTAACAGGTCTCTATCCAGGGACAACGTGGAGCCTCCCAATTTTTGGCTGCCCTGCCTAAGGGCTATACTACAATAGACCCACTTCCTTACAATGGGCACTTCAGGTTTACAGGCCATCATGCACGTCTCTATCCAGGGACAATGTGGAGCCTCCCAATTTTTGGCTGCCCTGCCTAAGGGCTATACTATAATACACCCACTTCCTTACAATGGGCACTTCAGGTTTACAGGCCCTCATGCACGTCTCTATCCAGGGACAACGTGGAGCCTCCCAATTTTTGGCTGCCCTGCCTAAGGGCTATACTATAATACACCCACTTCCTTACAATGGGCACTTCAGGTTTACAGGCCCTCATGCACGTCTCTATCCAGGGACAACGTGGAGCCTCCCAATTTTTGGCTGCCCTGCCTAAGGGCTATACTACAATAGACCCACTTCCTTACAATGGGCACTTCAGGTTTACAGGCCATCATGCACGTCTCTATCCAGGGACAACGTGGAGCCTCCCAATTTTTGGCTGCCCTGCCTAAGGGCTATACTATAATACACCCACTTCCTTACAATGGGCACTTCAGGTTTACAGGCCCTCATGCACGTCTCTATCCAGGGACAACGTGGAGCCTCCCAATTTTTGGCTGCCCTGCCTAAGGGCTATACTACAATAGACCCACTTCCTTACAATGGGCACTTCAGGTTTACAGGCCCTCATGCACGTCTCTATCCAGGGACAACGTGGAGCCTCCCAATTTTTGGCTGCCCTGCCTAAGGGCTATACTACAATAGACCCACTTCCTTACAATGGGCACTTCAGGTTTACAGGCCATCATGCACGTCTCTATCCAGGGACAATGTGGAGCCTCCCAATTTTTGGCTGCCCTGCCTAAGGGCTATACTATAATACACCCACTTCCTTACAATGGGCACTTCAGGTTTACAGGCCCTCATGCACGTCTCTATCCAGGGACAACGTGGAGCCTCCCAATTTTTGGCTGCCCTGCCTAAGGGCTATACTACAATAGACCCACTTCCTTACAATGGGCACTTCAGGTTTACAGGCCCTCATGCACGTCTCTATCCAGGGACAACGTGGAGCCTCCCAATTTTTGGCTGCCCTGCCTAAGGGCTATACTACAATAGACCCACTTCCTTACAATGGGCACTTCAGGTTTACAGGCCCTCATGCACGTCTCTATCCAGGGAAAACGTGGAGCCTCCCAATTTTTGGCTGCCCTGCCTAAGGGCTATACTACAATAGACCCACTTCCTTACAATGGGCACTTCAGGTTTACAGGCCCTCATGCACGTCTCTATCCAGGGACAACGAGGAGCCTCCCAATTTTTGGCTGCCCTGCCTAAGGGCTATACTACAATAGACCCACTTCCTTACAATGGGCACTTCAGGTTTACAGGCCCTCATGCACGTCTCTATCCAGGGACAACGTGGAGCCTCCCAATTTTTGGCTGCCCTGCCTAAGGGCTATACTACAATAGACCCACTTCCTTACAATGGGCACTTCAGGTTTACAGGCCCTCATGCACGTCTCTATCCAGGGACAACGTGGAGCCTCCCAATTTTTGGCTGCCCTGCCTAAGGGCTATACTACAATAGACCCACTTCCTTACAATGGGCACTTCAGGTTTACAGGCCATCATGCACGTCTCTATCCAGGGACAATGTGGAGCCTCCCAATTTTTGGCTGCCCTGCCTAAGGGCTATACTATAATACACCCACTTCCTTACAATGGGCACTTCAGGTTTACAGGCCCTCATGCACGTCTCTATCCAGGGACAACGTGGAGCCTCCCAATTTTTGGCTGCCCTGCCTAAGGGCTATACTATAATACACCCACTTCCTTACAATGGGCACGTCAGGTTTACAGGCCCTCATGCACGTCTCTATCCAGGGACAACGTGGAGCCTCCCAATTTTTGGCTGCCCTGCCTAAGGGCTATACTACAATAGACCCACTTCCTTACAATGGGCACTTCAGGTTTACAGGCCCTCATGCACGTCTCTATCCAGGGACAACGTGGAGCCTCTCAATTTTTGGCTGCCCTGCCTAAGGGCTATACTACAATAGACCCACTTCCTTACAATGGGCACTTCAGGTTTACAGGCCATCATGCACGTCTCTATCCAGGGACAATGTGGAGCCTCCCAATTTTTGGCTGCCCTGCCTAAGGGCTATACTATAATACACCCACTTCCTGACAATGGACACTTAATGTTTTGAGGCCCTCATGCACGTCTGTATGCAGGGGCATTGGTGAACCTCACAATTTTGGACTGCCCTGGCAAAGGAAAATACTACAAAGACTCACTTCCTCAAAATGGGCACATTAGACTCAAGAGGCCTTCATGTACGTCTCTTCTCAGGGACATCGGAGTGCCACACAATGTTTTCACGTAAAATCTTTCATGTATTAATCTCAAAAAGTAACATACACCAGCTCTATCTCACTATTGGGTATGTGCCCTTAACATTTCCGCCATGAAAAATCATTTTGGGGTCATTTTGGAAGGTTTTCTGGTGAGTCCGTAAAAATGGCGTAAAACGCGGACAAAATTGTTCACAGCTGTGACTTTTCAGTGATAAATGCTTCAAGGGGTCTTCCCCATGCTGTTGCCATGTCATTTGAGCACTCTTCTGAGACTTTTGTGCCATTTTTAGGGTTTCTCCATGCTGCCGGGGGGTCATTTCACAAAAATACTCGGGTCTCCCATAGGATAACATTGGGCTCGTTGCTCGGCCTGAGTACACGAGTATCTTGGGAGGCTCGGCCCGAGCTTCGAGCACCCGAGCTTTTTAGTACTCGCTCATCACTAGAAATGACCATTAAGATTGGGAGAATAGAATTGCAGAATCAGGGTATTATCATTGTTGATGTTGACCGACGAGAACGTGAACCAACTATGCTGCTAGGCATGAATGTAATTGAAAATTGCTTTGCAGAGGTAATTACTGTCTTGCAGCAGATCGTCGAGACTGCCAAACCTGGGCAACAGAGACTCCTGCAGAAGGAAATTAAAGCCTTGATGCTGAAGCAGCAGGTAGAAATGTCAGGAGGTGAAATTGGCAGTGCAAGGGTAAGTGACCCAATACCTATTGTAATTCCTCCCAAAACAGAAATGCTGGTCTGGTGTAGAGCCGCAATAGGCATCAGAGGGCGAGACTATCAGGCCCTGGTAGAACCCGTGTACTCAGACAGTAGGCCCACTGTACTGACGGCCAGAGGAATAGTTGAGGTACACAGGGGGAGAGTGCCAATACACCTTCTAAATTGTGGGGAAGATGAGGTCACTCTACCAAAGTATGCTACCATGGCTAAGCTATATACGGTTGATAACAACGCCATCACCACCGTTGAGCCCTTGAAGCCGTCAAGTCAGGCGGAAGACAATGGCTCAGAGGGAAAGCTGGAGGATTGGTGCCAAAAGCTACATGTAGGCACCGATTCTACACCCTCCCATCAAAAGCATGGAGTATACAGGGTAGTGAAAGAATATGAACAAATATTCAGCAAACACCCATTAGACTTTGGGCAGATCAAAGGGGTAGAGCACACTATACCCACAGGTAACCATCCACCCATAAAGGAGAGGTATAGACCAGTACCACCGGCTCACTACCAATGCGCCAAAGACATGCTCAAAGAAATGAAAGAAGCAGGGGTAATAAGAGACAGTTGTAGCCCCTGGGCAGCCCCACTAGTGCTAGTTAAGAAAAAAGATGAGACCATGAGGATGTGTGTAGACTACAGACGGATCAACCGCATTACACACAAGGATGCATACCCATTACCTAGGATAGAAGAGTCATTGGCTGCATTAAAATCCGCTACTTACTTTTCCACCCTAGATCTGACTAGTGGGTATTGGCAAGTTCCTGTGGCAGAGGCTGATAAGGAGAAGACAGCATTCACCACGCCGATGGGCCTCTGTGAGTTCAATTGTATCCCGTTTTGGACTCTGCAACGCACCTGGAACCTTCCAGCGACTGATGGAGTGCTGCCTAGGACATAAGAACTTTGAAACTGTCCTCCTGTACCTGGATGATGTCATAGTCTACTCCAAGACCTATGAACAGCATCTACAAGTCCTGGCAGAAGTGTTTGAAGCCTTATCCGGATACGGCATGAAAATCAAGCCATCCAAGTGTCACCTTCTAAAGCCAAGGGTACAGTACCTGGGACATGTCGTGAGCTCAGAAGGGGTAGCACCAGATCCTGAAAAAGTTACCGTGATCAGAGATTGGCCGAGACCCACCAGCGTGAAAGAGGTGAGGCAATTCCTGGGACTGGTAGGCTACTATAGAAGATTTATAAAAGGGTTCACGAAGCTAGCAGCTCCCCTACAAGACATCCTGGTAGGACAGTCAAAGAAGTCTGCAGCCCGAAATCCTCCTTTCCAGTGGAGTGATGAGAGAGAAGAGTCCTTTAAGAAGTTGAAGTGGGCACTGACAGGAGAAGAGATCCTGGCATATCCAGATTACCATCAACCCTTCATTTTGTACACGGATGCCAGCAACGTAGGACTGGGAGCAGTATTGTCTCAAAGGCAGGAAGGCAAGGAGAAAGTTATTGCCTTTGCAAGCAGGAAGCTCCGGCCTACAGAAAGAAACCCAGAGAATTACAGCTCCTTCAAGTTAGAACTACTGGCAGTAGTTTGGGCTGTAACAGAGCGTTTCAAACACTACCTGGCAGCTGCAGAATTTACCATCTTTACTGACAACAATCTATTGACCCACCTGGACTCGGCAAAATTAGGTGCGCTGGAACAGCGATGGATAGCCCGACTGTCAAACTACAACTTTGTCATCAAGTACAGGGCAGGCCACAAGAATGGGAATGCAGATGCCTTATCCCAGATGCCACACTCGGGGAACGTGGAAGAGGAACCGGAGGGACTGGAAGAAATTGAGCTGCCGGCCTTTCACCGTCCTAAGGTGGGACAGTATCAACCGAGTGTCTACCAAAAACAACAGCAGGCAACTCTCAACCCATTAGCACACCACAGATGGGCTGACACACAAGACAGCGATCCAGCTGTGAAGCTAGTGAAAGAACTGCTTACACAACAAGGTGCATACCCTAATCAGAATGCCCCAGCTGAGACACAACATCTCTGGAAAGAGAGAGGTAAATTGTTCCTGTACCAAGGGAAGCTCTGTAGAAGACACACCAATCCAAAAACACATGAGTTGGTCTGGCAGATCATCGTGCCCAAGAGAGACGTCAAGATGGTTCTGGAAGCTTACCACGACGGTGCAGGTCATTTTGGTTGGAAAAAGTTGGAAGTGCTCTTAAGAGAAAGATTCTACTGGGTTGGCATGAGGAAATCAATTGAAGATTGGTGTAGAAAATGCGGACCGTGCAACCTCAGAAGAAAGGATCAACAGAACCAGAGAGCTCCACTCCAGTCCATAGTAACCAAGCAACCACTCGAGCTAGTCGCATTAGACCACGTCAAGTTGTCACCAAGCCGGTCCGGCTATGTCTATGCCTTAACCATCGTGGACCATTACTCACGCTTCTTAGTGGTGGTACCCGTGAAAGACCTTACAGCTAGAACAGCAGCTAAAGCATTCCAGACGTACTTTTGCAGACCCCATGGTTACCCAGAACAAGTCCTTGCAGATCAAGGTCCAGCTTTCGAATCACAGATCTTCCAAGAATTCTGCAACATGTATGGCTGTAAAAAGATCCGCACAACAGCATACCATCCCCAAACAAATGGCTTATGTGAGAAGATGAACCATATTGTGATTGACCTGTTGAAGACCTTACCAGAGTCAGAAAGAAATCAATGGCCAGAGAAATTGCCAAACTTGGTGGACTTGTACAATCATGTCCCGGTGAGTTCTACAAACTGCACCCCCGCTTACCTCATGCGTGCAAGGCCCGGTAAACTGCCAATTGATTTAGATATGGGAATTCTGAAGCCAGATGCGGAAGTTCAAGAATCCAATTGGGATACCCTACGTCAGCAGCAGTATCGCCAAGTACAAGAGTGCGTAGAGAAAAGTCTCCAACAAGCTAGGGGAAGACAGGAGAGATCCTTCAACCAGCATGCTCTAGCAACCCCATTGCAACCTGGTGACCAAGTTCTCAAGAGGAAACGGCGCACAAACAAATTGGATAATCAGTGGGAAACCACCCCATATACAGTCTTACCATCCAGTATGGATAATCCCAAAGTGTGTCTCATCAGTAAGGATGAAGGAAGGACATCAGCTGTCGTGTCAAGAGATCAACTCAAACCGTGTCCTGAAACCCTGAAGATACCAGAAGTCACCTTACCCATACAGGTACAACCTGTCAAGAAGGAAGAAGATGTATTCCATACAGTCTTAGGAGATTTCCCAAAAACATGGCCAAATTACTATGGAGCAGTAGTAGTCCCAATGATCGCCTTCCCTCAAGTGGCGGAACCAGCATCAGAACTCGTACCACAAGAAGTCTCAAGACAAGAAGAACTGGAAGTCGAAACCGTAGAGGAAGAACAGATTCCTGGTCCCAGTGAGCTTGCAAGTCCTACAGTCAGCCCCCCATCCTCACAAGTACCAGAAACACCAAATAGGTACACTTCCACTCACACCATTATGCTAAGTACACCCAGTACACCAGCAGTACGCAGGTCACAGCGTAGTACTCAGGGTCAGATGCCAGCAAGATATAAAGACTAATGTGGAATTGCATATAAAATGTACATATGTTATAATGTTTATATGAAAAACCGTAACAGTTTAGTGTACAGAAAAGGTGAAAGAAGAGTGGTGTAAGGTGGCAGCACGGAGAGTTACAACTTGATCACATGTTGGTGGCCCGAGGGCCGTGAGGCCTACTGCAGTTATGACCAGAGTAGAGACACCTTTAAGAAATGTTTGTTGATTGAAATGTTTATTTAATTGCAACATTAAGACCAAAAGCCCAGTACCTACAAAGACTATACTGTATGAACACTTACATATTCTTGAACATTTTGGACTCTTTTTGAACTTTAAGGTTTTTGTATTTTTTCCTTTTGAGACTCTGTATTTATATATACACTTGTTGTTCATAACTTGTTTGTTTCTTTCACAGTCCCGGAGTACTGTTCTTCACTAAGGGGGAATGTGGCACCCCAGGGTTGCCACAGTAACAACACAAAGGGTTAACTCCCACACAACACACCAAGACCTCCTGGCCAGAAGGGGGAGACCAAGCTGCTTCCCTGTATATTCTGGTGGGGGGGAGGAAATGGTCAGTAGTTTCAGTTTGGAAGTTCAGTGCAGAGCACTGAGGAGAAAGGATCTCTGCAGGTTGGAAGCTGGCTTTAGCTCACCTCAGGATCCACTTACCAATTCCAGGCCTAGCTGAGGCTCTGAGGGAAGGAGACAGAGTACACAGAGGAACATTCCTGGGAGACAGAGCATTGCAGAGCTCACCCCAGTGGAGCACACAGAACGGATGCTGGATCCGAGACTGCAGGTTACATACTGTACAGTTACCACCAGAGAAGTGAGGATTCCAGATCTTTCACCTGTACCACAGACACAAGCAACATAGGAGAGTTCAGGAACATACAAGGAAGGACTCGAGTTGCCTGTCAGGTCGGTACCTAGGAGCAGAGCAGAGCCGGCTGCATAGTTCACACAGCAGCAGGGCCACAGACACACAGTGCAGGCAAGGAAGCCAAAACGGCCCGGCTGGGTGGGAGAAACCCTGAACCCCTCACAGACTCCGTGGACAGTACTCTGCTGAATACCATCATCAGTAAAGGACAAAGAAACTGCAAAACCGTGAGTCTGCCTGTTTATTGTGCTCATGTCCTGCACCCCCCCCCATAGACTAACACACTGCCCCAGGGAAAAGGCTCTACCCGTGGGGAGCCGTCCCATCTCAAGCTGCCTTCCATCACCCCGGAGGTTCTGCAGCAGCGGTGGTCATCTCTGATCACATTCCACGGGTGGCATCACGAACATAACCCCCCTTTTTATTGTGGAACCAGGGAGCACAGACCGGGTCACGACACCGTGATCCCCTTTCCAGAAGCGACCCTTGGCCCGGTTCTGGGTATCCCCTTAACCCCTGGCAACACACAGTTATTTTTGAATAATTAATTGCTGTCATGATGCGGAGTAGTGGAGAGTCTGGCATGAGCCAAAATATGCAACAAGCATGGTTTTCACCATAACAAACAAGGGGTACACCGAGGACACCTTAACAGAGGGCCCGAGGACTAGTGAGAGGGAAAAATGGACACCTCCTCCACTTACCTGCCGCTCTACCCTATACTCTTAGCCAGTCCGTATACAGATTCTTTACCTGTCGATGAGCAGGAACCTGAAACCCTGAGATGACCCTACCATAGTCCCTGGCTAGGAAGTGGGCAGGTGAAGGACACTGCTGCACTAAAACAATACTCCGGGAAAGGGAGACAGACAGGGTGAAACACAACAACAGACTGCTGCAGTCAGCACCAAGACTGCAGCCACCACAACAACTTCAGCAGAGGGTTTCAAACAGCTCCTTAAAGCTCCAAGGTCAGAATCCCAATGCCAATGAGAATAACTGGCACCCTCTGCTAGAAGCAGAGAGCATATAAAGGGACTGGGTGTGGTTCCAAACCGTAAACACTAAACACCTTTGTAAGGTAACGGCATGTTTGCTGTCAAGGAATGCAGACATTAACCCTCTGACTCGAAAAATAGGATACATTTAATTCACAGAGTCTCACCAGAAAAAGTGAGACTCAGGCCCAGAACCTGTCACTCATCTCCTGTAGCAGAAAGACAACCATAAGAATTGCATAATCACACAAAAATATAAAAATGAGGCAGTAATACTTACTAAAGGTATATGTCGCCAGGAACCCTGAAGTCTGAGTGTCTACATCAGTTTTAAAATTTATGACCAGAGTATTAGTAGTAGAGGTAATGACAGGGATACTTCTTACGCCACAGAATTGACCATATTGTATGCTCCCATCCCAGACTATTACATAATCGTATATACACATATACGAATCCTCTAATTTGAAGTCATTAAAGGTCAGGGTTATCTGTGGAGATTAGAAGAAGACATTTAATGGGATAAAAACACAACAACCCCTCATAGGGTTATATTGAAGGAAAAAAAGATATGGCTCTTGAAAGAATGGGAGGAAAAAACAAATGTGCCAAATCATGAAAAATGCCCACTGAGGGAAGTGGTTACGACACACTAAATCAAATTACGAAAAAAAAAAATTTGCAATTTGGTGAATGTGGACTTTTGCAATATTCAAGTAGAATTCAATTTGGTTTGAATAAATTCACTAATCTCTAGTGTTTATCACTGATTGAGAGATGTACATTGTTTTTTTTTTCACTTCTTGCTTGTGTTTATTTAGTATATGCTCAAACTACAAACACGTCATTTCTGCTTTAATGGACTCTGGCTGCATGTGTAGGCACAGCACAAATTTCAAGATGGTGGGGGATGAGGTAGGGATTACCTGACATATACCAAATACTGTACTCAGCAGTGATTGCGTAGTGGAGTGAGAAATGCTCCAGTATCCCCTGACAAAGCAATATGCGAAATGTGCATCGGGATACTGTGCAGTGTGTGTCATGTGGCATGTATTACAATCAGTGGCTTCAGAATGTATTCTCTGCACAGCAGCTTTATTGATATGCAGGATTTTTATTGCTGGATAATTGGCATTAGTTATATTTTATATTACTAATTAGTGTGATTTCTGTGTACTTTTTTGCATTTTCTCACCCACTCAGTGACTGTAGAAAATACTATGATTTTATTATGCTATTGTTAGTATTATAATATAAATTGTACTTTATGAACATTATGTCTATTGTAGAATTAACATTTTGTATCATTGTAAAGAAAAAAAAGAAAACCTTACCCTCTGTCCGACAGGAGCTTTGATTGTATAGTTACATTTCAGATTTGAGTAATAATTACTAGGGTATCTGGGGGAAGTGATATTTCTTCCGGGTGTGTAGAACGTTCCTCCACAGCTAACTGTAGAAATCACATTTAATCAAATTAATAAAGTGCAAATTAAAAAATACAGTATATTTTGAAATTATCCATGGTTAGATGATGTATTCCTGAAGTGTACATTTAAAAATATTTGTTTTAAAGGAATTTTAAAGCAAACCTGTTACCAGATTTGCCTTTCTAAACTAAAGCTAGCACCTTAAGCATCTCCTTGGCTGCATTCTATGAAGGTGCCCATTACCCCCTGACCTCCTGTAGAACTCCAAAATACCTTTATAAAATCTCCCGCACTGTACATAAATTGTCCGGTTTTGTCCAATGGGCGTCCTAATCTGTGCCTCCTGTCCCTCCTTTCGCCCTCCTCCTTGGCTGATTGATGTGGTTGACACCTCGGATTCCATCCATATAGATGGGCAAAATCTTGCACCTGCGCAGACATTTTCCCGGCTTGGGCAGGTGCACTTTGCTCTGCCCTATTGCGGACAGGGCCGAAAACATAGGTACACCTGTGTGAACCGGTGAATTCTCTGCGCAGGCACGAGACTTGGCCCGGCAATGTGGATGACGTCACCCGTTTCAGCCACATTCCAAGGCAAAATCTCGCATCTGCGCAGAGAACTCGCTAGTTTGCGCAGGCGCATATATTTTTTCAGCTCTGCTCTCAACAGGCGAGAGCAATGTGTGTGTGTAAGGATCCAGAAATATGGAGATTATGCCTGCCTACGTGGTTGGCATTAGAGGCATCATCCATGTCAATCAGCACAGGAGAAATGTGAAAAGGATTAACAAGAGGCGTAGATTAGGATGCCATTCAGACCAGACCAGACAATTTACATACAGATTAGAAGATTTTAGAAAGTTATTTGTGGGGTAATGTGCTCTCCCCTGTTGAGACCAGAGCCGAAAAAATATGTGCGCCTGTGTGAACCAGCGAGTTCTCTGCACAGGCACGAAATTTTGCCTGGCAATGTGGATGATGCATGTAACCTGTTTCATCCACATCCCCGGGCAAAATCTCGTACCTGTGCAGAGAACCCACCGGTTCGTGCAGATGCACATATTTTTTTGGCTCGGCTCTCAACAGGGGAGAGCGAAGTGTTTACGCGAGCCGGGAATATGGAGAATATGCCTGCCTACGTGTTTGGCGCTAGAGGCTTCATCCATATCAATCAGCACAGGAGGAGTGCGGAAGGATTAACAGGAGGCATAGATTAGGATGCTCATCGGACCAGACCGGACAATTTACATACAGGATAGCAGATTTTAGAAAGTTATTTGTGGGGTAATGTGCTTAAGGTGCTAGAAGTTTAGAAGGCCAAAATCTGGTGACAGGTTCCCTTCAAAGAAAGAAAAGAATGATATGTTAGTAATTGTCAATTCATTACTAATGCAGTCATCTTTCCATATATACAATAGCAAGAATTTTGTTATATTACTATATACATATAGCCTATGGATTTATTTGTTTATTTATTTTTGAACAGTTAAACTCTAAAGATTTTAAAAATATATATTTTTTCTAATACTGGATATATCCTTAAATAAGTTATAGAATCTGTATTCTGAAGGTATGTAATGTCGTAAAATTGTCCCTTTTTATCTAGCATAGCATTGATGAAGCTATCAAGTTCTAGTAAAGATTTGGATCATTGAATTCTATTGATTGTATAGAAAATTATAATCCAATAATCTACATTTTAATACCAGAAATAGTATATCTTACTGTACCTGTGGCGTATGAAGCTTTGAAGCCCGTCCCAGTAATACTACCGTCACTGGAAAACTCAATCAGTAATTGGTTGCTGGATGAAATAATTGGAGGTACGACTCCAGATCCACAAGTTCTGTCTATCAACACGGGATGCCTCTTAGTAGGACCATCATAAATCTTAATGTAGTCAGATGCACAATTAGGAGATGACTGGACATCAAAGGCAACAAAAGTCAACGAAACCTAAAATAAAATATATTTGGTGATTTGAGTGAACCATTAACATTGTCTAAAAATGAAACCTCAGAGAGCTATCCAACACCATGGTAGAGTGGTAAGATGATCCAGATGTCTATTTAGATGAAATAATTGGAGGTACGACTCCAGATCCACAAGTTCTGTCTAACAACAATGGATGTCTCTTATTAGGACCATCATAAATCTTATTGTAGTCGGGTGCACAATTAGATGATTGGACTTCAAAGTCAACAAAATTCAACGAAATCTAAAATAATAAAACATAATTGGCAATTTAATTGAGCGAACCATCAATATTGTCTAATAATTAAACCTCACAAAGATATCCAACACCATTGTAGACTAGTAAGATTATCCAGATGAATATTTAGCTGTGAGAGAAATTAACAATAGAAATAATTGAAAAATAAAACAATTACTGTATATTGTAAGTTAGATGAGAAAGAAAATTATCGTGATGGTTACATTTGAAAATAAATTTATATATACTAACTGTCAAGATTCCTCTGTGCAGAGCATCTTGCCTTTGGAGATGCTCTGCTGCACTTTCCTTTGTTACTAGCTAGCAGTGTGTTTGACAGCGCAGGATCCCATGATGGTGCTGATTACTCAGGTGTTCCCTCTTCCTGGGAATTTCTCAGGCTTCTTTACTGAACATGCACACCCAGTTGTATTTTCTGGTTCTGCAGTTGTGCTTTTGGTTTGTATCTCTGTTCTGATCTTTATTGTCTGACCCCAGACTGTTATTTGACTCCTCTCTGCCCACTCCCTGTTCCAGTCATGACCTCCTGCCTGCTTGACCTCGGACCAATACCTGACTACGTGTCTGCTTTCTCCCTGAACTTATTACGTGATCTCCTGGGCTTCTGACCTTTCGGATATTGCCCTGGCTACACCTCTGTTTTCTCCTTGTGCTTATACGTGTCCTCCTGTTAACAGACCCCAGCTTTGCTGACTACGCTCCTGTCCACACTCCCCATAAGTAGTGGCTAGCATCACATTAACTCAGAATTAGGATGGATACAAGGACCATCAAAGGTAATCACAGTTGGGTAAACCAATCTACAAATGTAACAATGTTCCAATAGTTATTTTGAAATGTGGTAAACAATAAATCAGAATTGAGTGATACCACCATATATCATGAGGGATATCCTGTAAGGGTATGTGCAAACTTTGTCTTTTAGACACCATTGAATCTCGCTAGTTTTCTAGAGAATGTTGACCGTGGTATTTTTCCTGAAGTTTGTTTTATCATCCTTTATTCTTACTGTGATGGTGCAATATGGGAGTTGTGTATAATTTTGTGAAGGTTCGTATTTTAGGCATGGTGCTCTGTCCATTCTGTGTACATTGTCTTTTTAAGTTAGGTTAATCACCCCCTGCCGGGCTTTTGTCCCTAAGACTGTGGGAGGGGGGCCTGGCATCTACCACACTCTCTGCTTACCTGGGAGATAATTCATTCTGGCTGAGAAAGACAAGAGAGAAGGAGTAAAATTAATTCTTTGAGAAAGAAGCTGAGGCTCCTTAGAGAGTGTGTGGGAAACGCCAGATTTCCTTGAAAAGGACTGCTGGGGGATTGTGACTAACCTCCTGGGACATTTATACCATTACTGGACTACTTTACCCTCTGTGTGGTGGATTATTTGATGGACATTGTGGATTGCATGGAATAAAAATTCTTTGGAATGTTCAATCACTCTCACTCTGTTGATTGTGTGATATTGGAGAAGGACCCCATGACATTTACTTTTTTTCTGCCATTTTTTTATTTTTATTTATAAATAGTGAATGGTTTCCAACCCATGTCAAGTATAGTAAGTTCAGCTCTTTCAACCACTTTGACGCCTGATCCCATTACAAAAAAAGCTCAAAACACCTAAAAATATTCACAGCTAGTCGTTTTAACTCTGTAGTTCATATTTTCATTGATTTTAGCATTTTATGTTTTTTTCCAACGGGTTTTGGACAAGACCCAGCTGAAAAAGACGTCATGAACTTTGGTTCCTTGTCAATAATTCTGTTACTTCATTACTGTACCTGATATGATGGTATTCTAAACAGCCAAACACAGTTGTAATTAGTTGGGTACGCGGATGGGTAGTTAGCTGAGGTCAGACTTCCACTACTTTGAATTAGTAAATTAGAACAGACATCTAAAAGGGAAGAATGATTCAATCAATATTTGTATGAAAAATATATTTAATATCCCATTAATTTTCTAATGACTCGATCTGATTAATCTTGGATACAACTTTTTGAAAAATTTGGATGTTCAAGAACTTACTACACTGATAAAGTAGATTGATTTTAGAAACATCTAGAACACTCAGTCCATCTCTTTGTCCAATTGGGACATTGGGATCAGGTATGGGCACTATGGTGGGTTGTCCTGAAGTGTTACTGTATGCATATCTGTTAACAAAAAAATATTCCACATTTTATATTAATTTTGGTCTTGCTAGTAACCATATATAACTACTGATGTCCCTAACCAATAACTTACTTGTCGTAATGCATCACTGAGGAGTAGTCGTACTCGATACCAAGATTATTAGTGTTTTCTTTATTAAAGTTTCCAGTATCACCTATAAAACAAAAAATCTGTATTAGTCTGTATATGATGATAATAATAAGTACATCCAATGTACCACACAAAATTAATCTTTAAGGTGAGCCTTCAGTAGTTACACCGCACCATGATATCGTGTTAGCGCATCTGTGTTATAGAAATTCCAGTTGGAACTCCAAAATAATGGTTGTGGCACAATGAATGTTGGCTTTAAAAAAGTTACAACTGTATGAGAATGTATATAAGTACTCATGATAGTAGCATTACCTGGTGATATATACTGGTACATGATGGTGACGTAGCTGTCACGGTCGCTCCTCATATGCTCATGCACAAACCCCAGGACATGGTTTAGCTCATGTTGTATAATTCCTTTATACATGCAACCGGAGATGTCTACCCCAACTGCCTGACCGCCACCCGTTCGCCCAATAATTGAGTAACACCTGTATTTAAAGTGGAAACAAGACTTTATTATAATGCCACAATTAGTAATTAATACTATTGCATTTTAAAGCAATAAACCTGTTTTTTACAATAGCATAGTAGCACTAAAATTGTGTATTTGTATTGTTTTCACAACATGTTTTTCTCATAAATGAGAGGAAGTAAAACTAGGAGAGTCACTAGTAGAGGAGGATCTTTGTGTATTAATCTGTGCTGTATCTCAGGTTTACAGGATCCTCATTTGTTTTTTTCAACCATTCTTTGTACTTATATTATTTTTTGTAATGTAGGGAAGGCCAGTGAGCTACTACCGTGTTTTCTGTATTGTAAGACTCACTTTTTACCCCAAAACTGGTGGTAAAATGGGGGTGCGTCTAATAATCTGGATATGGCTTACTGGGGCAGCGGTGGTGGAGTAGAGTCATAGGAGGCAGGGTAGGTGATACTGAGGGCTTGGAGGAAAAGGTGTCACTGCAGTGGAGAGGCTCAGTTGGGCCACAAGACAGGGTGTCATGGCAGCGGGCACCATTGATCTTACTGCAGGCTCCAATGAATCACCGGCAGTTGACACAATGGACTTAAAAAAAATGGCCACTGAGGTGACGCATGCGCAGATTGACACAGTGGACTTCAAGAAAATGGCCGCGAGTCCTCTCTGCACATGTGTTGCACCCGTAACCATTTTCTTGAAGTTCTTCTTGTCAATGGCAGGCGATTCAATGGAGCCTGCAGCCCACCAGCAGATCAACGACACCCGCCGAGCCAGCAATATCGCTGACTCTCCATCCACTGACCCTCCTGAGTGGCAACATCCCCCCTCTGATCCCGGAGCATCGCCGACCCTGCCTTCTGTGACCTTCCTGAGCCGCTCCACCTCCGCCTCTCCTCCTAGTGAGCTAATATAAGCAGAATTAGGATTATATGACGAACCCTCATTTTAACATTAAAAAGGATTTTTTCCTATTTTCCACCTCTCAATTTGGGGTGCGTTTTATAATCCAGTGCATCTTATAAAATTAAAAATACTGTATTTCCTTTTTATCTCTTTCTTGACCTACTCTTCTGGGGAGGGTTTACAACCCCCACTCCTATTTTGTATCAATTTCAATGTCTTGTGCCCATACCATTAACACAACAGTATTTGATAAAATAAGATATATTCTGCACTTGAAGAAAGTTGTCCACATAATCAAAAAGTTTAGTCTGAGAAAAGTTATGGAAAATCTCAGTTTTCATTAAACCCAATTATGATTTTTTGAACTTTCGTTTTTTCCTCCTTTTATTCCTCCATAACATTTTCGTTTTTCTGTCCACATAACCTTATGAGTGCTTGAATATATGTGACAAGTTATACTTTTGAATAACTATATGGAGATAAGGTATGCACCAGTGACTATGTAAGGGGAATACATGAAATAGCAGAAACTGCTGTGTGAATACTGACTTGAAAAATCCAATAGCTATATGTAAGAGTGAAAATGTGAAAAATGGAATCTGCATTACTGCCATGAACATATGAATCAAGAGAAATTTAGCTACTGAATTGATCAATGCAATAGAGCCCCAACACTACGCCCAAGTATTTCTCTACGTTGGGGTCCCTAGCTTGTGTGTGTCCTCTCATGCAGTTTAAAAATCTTACCGTGTATGGGAAGCTGAGACCCAGGCTATTTATGCGTATGATATGGAGTGGCAATAGGTGTGGTTGGGGAGGGTTCACAAACGAAAAACTACTAACAAATAAGGACTAACGTTTGGAACTCCATTCTATGTCTGAACTGGGTGCAAAAACCTAAAAAAAATCACTATATGGAGATAAGGTATGCACACCAGTGACTATGCAAGGGGAATACAACTGCATGAGAGGACACACACAAGCTAGGGACCCCAACGTAGAGAAATACTTTGGCGTAGTGTTGGGGCTCTATTGCATTGATCAATCCAGTAGCTAAATTTCTCTTGATTCATATGTTCATGGCAGTAATGCAGGTTCCATTTTTCACATTTCACTCTTACATATAGCTATTGAATTTTTCATGTCAGTATTCACACAGCAGTTTCTGCTATTACATGTATTCCCCGTGCATAGTCACTGGTGTGCATACCTTATCTCCATATAGTGATGATTTTTTAGGTTTTTGCACCCAGTTCAGACATAGAATGGAGTTCCAAACGTTATTCCTTATACTTTTGAATAACACCATGTTTTTTACAATGTGATGTAGTGGAAACAAGACATTTTTTTTTAAGTGTGGTGAAATTGCAAAATCGCAACGCCGCAATTATTTTTTTAAATTCTTTTATTTGTAGTGTTCCTTTTAATAATCCAAGTCACTATAATTCTACCAAGTATGGAAAGTGTTTCTTTTAATTGTTGAAACAAAAATCAAAAGTTTGTATTAAAAAAAAAATTGCTTGTGACGCTAATTTCCGATAATCGTAATATTCTAATTTTCGCGATATGGAGCTATGTAAGAGCTGATGTTTATATTGATATCAGATTGGGGTAGACAGGGTACTTTCATTGACTGTTATTATATTTTATTGTATTGTGGCAATTCTTATTACACCTTTTGCCGATCAGAATTTATTTTATATTTTGATATTTTATTTTATTTTGATAGTTCGGACTTTTATGAAAGCAGAGATATCAAATATGTATTTTTTAATTTCTTAATTTTTAATGGAGTATTTGGGTGTTTTGATTTGCACATTTTTTTTATTCCATATGTTTTACATTATTTTTTCTACTTTTCACTGCATTTGTTAGGACTCTTATGGGACTGGATTCCGCGATCATCCGCTTGCTTGTGCTACGTACCAAAATACCACAGTAGAATTGTGGGTTTTTAGAGAAGTGCCATGATGACAGGCATGGAAGTCATCGGCAGACGCCTGGTTGCAATAACACCTCATTGGCTTCCTACGTTTGAGTTGCGGGAGCACCATTGAGAGTTTAGAATGGATCACCCTCCTGTTGATGTGTTGTAAATACTGCTGTCACTAATTGACAGCAGCATGTAACAGGTTAACAGCTGCAGGCAGAGTTTTTCTCCACCACTAGCTGTCAGTGGTAGATGTTGGTTGATTACTAGAGGCATCATCTGCAGTTAGTTGGATACCATGTGACATAACAGCACATCACATGTCATTAAAGTGCTAAACTTAAGATCATGAATTATGGAGAAATGGAAAGTCCAAAATTTTAATAAGAATTGTGTAAAGATACTTAAAATTCATATTGTGGTATACAATCTTGGTCAGTAGACAAAACACATATCTAAAGAATGCAAATACAGACAATTATTATGTTTGGCAATGGCAAAGTTCAACTCTTTTATCAAAATTTTTTAAAATATGCCTACAATAGGGGATTCATGTTTAAATTAGTGCTGTAGACCAATCTTTGTACACATACCGTAGTTTTTAGCTTATAAGACGCACTTTTCCTCGTAAAAATTTGGGAAGAAAATGAGGAGTGCATCTTATAATCCGAATGTAGTTTACCGGGGAGTAGTGGAGAGGGGTTGCAGGAGGCAGGCATGATGCTACGGCTGTGCACTGCTCTACACTGTGCACTGCTCTGTGCTGCGGAGCTGTGCACTGTTCTGTGCTGTGGGGCTGTGCGCTTCTCTGTTCTGCGGTTGATGAGGTAGGGGCCATCCTGAAGATGTCGGTAGTGCAGGTTTCAAATAATGGCACCCTGAGTCGGCGCTTGCGCACATGAAGCTCTTGGCTCAAGATCTCATCTGCACACATGCCGCCTATGGACCATTGATATCCCAGCAGCGAACGTAAGGAAAATGGCGCCTGGAGGGGATGCGTGCGCAGATGAGATCTTGGCTTGTCATTGAGACAAGAGCTCAATCTGTGAACATACCAACTCCAGGCACCATGTCTTTGAAGCCCAACAGTTACTGGATGTTTTCTCTGCTTAACAGCGCCACTCAGCATCCGGGACACCCGCCGCACTGCCCGCAGCATCGCCCTGCTCCAACACCGCCCCTGCCTCCTGTGACCTCTGCTCCACCACCGTTAAGACACTACCAGATTATAAGACGGACCCCATTTTTTTACCTTTTTTTTTAAATTTGGGGTGCGTATTATAATCCGGTGCATCTTATCAAATGAAAGATATGTTAATTCCCTCACACAACAATAGTAAAAGAATGAATTCCCATTGCTTTACCTAAATTTTACAGTATCTACAAAAATATATTGCTGTGCATGAACTTGCATAGCCTTTTACTCAACACAACTTGGTGAAATCTGGAAGTAGAACCTACCCTCCTCCAGACACAATGTTGGCATAACTGTTTTCTACTGTCTGAGGCACAAACCTCACACATGTAAGTGATTCAAACTCATCCATGGAATTCTGAAACAGCTTGCGATGATCATCATCTGGAGTTACAAGAATATTTTTTATAATAAATCCATTGTCTGACATGGTTACTTTTGGTATAAAATAAGTAAGAAAAACTCACTATAAGCAGCTGATAAAACGTAGGGCACAATGACTGTCCCGTCAGCAGATTTGGGCCACAAGCAGGATGTACAGATCACAGCGTTACGTCCACTTTTCACCAAAATGTCACCGTTTTGTATGGGCAAACTGTTAGCTAAATGGAGAAGATGTTTATGTTTAAGTCTATCTATATCTATCTATGATATAAAAACTGAAGTGACAAAAAGGTACAGATGGTGTCTTACCTGGCAGTACCAGAAAAAGAATATAGGAGATCCACTAACAGAATGTGGTTGTATGAAACACAACCAGAAAACAGCACGTAACCAATGATGACTGCTGCAGAATCCAAGATGAGCGGTGATAGTAGTGAAGATAGAAAGGGTTAATCCACACTGCCCGAGGACGGATAATCACTAAAGATTAGTAGACGTAAAACATGTGGTTTTGTTTATTGTTCTATACGTTTCAGAGTCCTCATAACTCCTTCTTCAGGAACAAAAACAATAATGCACATCAACCATACAATGGAGTTGATTCCTTATATAGGAGGCTAAAATGAAAAAAAAAAAGGTGCGTAGGTAACGGGTGGTCACCTGACACATCACAAAATAAGAAGATAAGTTGTGGGCTATGAGTTTCATCATTTGAGTCCATTTGGGTTTGGTGACTAATGATAGAACTCATAGCCCACAATTTATTATATATTTTTTTTCTCAGAGGTTCGATCTCACATTTCCTTTACACGCTTTCTTTATTCTAAATGAAATAAAAAGTAATTATTTTTGCAAATTTTCTTTTATACTATAAAGACCAAATATAATCCATACATTTCTTTTAAATTATAAAGTCTGTTTAATGACATTAAAAGTTTTATGTGATGTGTCAGGTGACTACCCGTTATCTACACACCTTTTTTTGAATGTTAGCGTCCTATTTAAGGAATCTGCTCCATTGAATGGATGATGTACATTATTGATTTTTTGTTCCTGAAGAAGGAGTGATGATGACTCCGAAATGTGTAGAACAATAAAAAGCACATGTTTTATCTTTAGTAATCTTCAGTGATTATCCTTCCTCTTGTAGCGCAGATTAATCTTTTCTATCTTCACTACTATCACCACTATCCATCCATCCATCTATCCATCTATCCATCTATCTATCATGGCCGCAAGTGTTGGCACACTTGAAATTGCTACAGTGGGTCTTTCAGAAAATCATTCCAATTTCACATTTTGTCATGCACATGTTAATTTCCTTTGTGTGTATTGGATGAACACAAAACAAAAAACAGACAAAAAAGGCAAATTGGAAATAATTTCACACAAAGCCCCCAAATTGACTGAACAAAATTGTTGACACCTTTCCAAAATTTTCCATTTGATTAAAATTAAACACTATGGAGGACACCCAGGAGGACCCCACTGCTGACAGACAGGAAAAAGCTAGACTGCAGTTTGCCAAAATATACATGAGTAACCAAAATCCTTCTGGGAAAGTGTCTTGAGGACAGATGACGCCAGATAGAGCTTTTTGGTAAAGCACATGTTACGGGGGGATCAGGATAAGGTGGTAAATATCCAAATCGCCAGTTGGGGCCCACCGTTCTTCAGATGACCAAGGAGCTGCTGGCAACCCAAAGGTAGGCAGAGAATACAGAGCTGGGTGGCTTTGAGATAACCCAGGAGACCTGGGAATTGGTTACATGTGTAGGGACACATCAGACCGGATGACAACCCAGCTAGCGTTTCGGTGTACCTGGCGCTACATCGACCACGTGTGCAGGGAACACGTCAGGCTGGGTGGTGACCAGGTAGCGTTGACCGGAACACCGTCGCGAAAGCGCCCTGTCGGCCACATGTGTAGGACATGTCAGACCGAGCGGTCAACCAATTAGCGTTTCTGGTCACCTCTCGACTGGCCACGTGTGTGAAGGATACGTCAGGCCAGGTGGTCACACCAGTAGCATTGACTGGGAAGCTGAAGAGGATAACAGGTGCCGCAGCTGCAGCCCAGTTGTTTGTTTCTAAGCAGCCGCAGCCCAGTTGACTCCACTGGGCTGCAATAGCAGGACAAGACTGTAGGAGGTGGAAGCCCGGTGCCTGACCCTAGCGTGCTGAGCCACGGGTGTCTTGGTGTGACAAGCATCGGACACCTAACCCTACCTTCCGCTTCCAATCTACACAGGCTGTTGCTGCAATGGGCTTTATACATGGAGGTGGGCTCTAGCCAAGCAAATTTGAAGACTGCACACCTCCATGTTGTCTCCAGCCACTTTTATAACCTGGGTCCGCCCCAAACCCAGGGTGGACCACAATGGCACCTCCAGGATCCAATAGCGGAGTTCCCTGTCATCAGCGACATCACCAGCGGCCTATCTAGAACTGCCACATCACTGATGACCTCATGGCTGCCACGCCCCAAACACCTCTCCAGTCATCATCTGATGACCAATGATGAGGTGCTGTGTCATAGGGGCGGGCCTCCGTGAGCCAGTCTGTAGTGGCCACATCATCAGGACCCCTGATGTATGTCGGCCTATCAGAGCCTGCCACCTCATAGACATGACCGGTGAGGTCCTTACCGTACCTAGCCTCTGATGCACTAAGTGCCTGAGCATGTTCAGTAGCCTGAACAACAGCCTCAGAAATCAGACTATCTGCCCGAGCATGCTCAGTAGGCACAACAAAGGGCTTAGACATGACACGATGTCCAAGTACCTGTACAAAGAGGCTTTTCACACTAAGTGTAGGAGCATGATCAGTAGCCTGAACTGAGGACTCAGCCTCAGGAATGACACATTCAGGCTGGGCATGCTGACTAGAGGAAACACTGGACTTAGGCTCTGGCTGGGATAAATGAGCACGCACATGTACACTAGCTGCATCTCCGCACTTAGACGGGGATGAGGAAGCAGCCAGCTGGACGACCCGAGGCACGGCAAAAAATGGCAGCCGGCACAACTGGAACCGCAGCAGGCTGCTTGTGACTATGGCGCCGCCGATTCGTAACAGTAGCCCCCTCTAGCGGCCCCCTAACTCGAATGGTTTGTAGTCGCCACAGGTACCACTGTGCAATGGGCAGGAGGTGGAGACAAGTAGTGGGAGCTAAAATACTTGCCCCACCGCAATATCTCGCCAGACGATCACCAGATATGTGGGGAATGCCGTTTCAGCCAAGGCAGACCCAGCAGAATATCATCTGCAACCTTAGGGAGAACCAGAAACAAAATGGTCTCCCTATGCCCAGATGACATGGCAAGGGTATTGGGCACTGTCCAGTGGTGAATTACCTTGGGCAAAAAGGACCCATCCACCACACGGACTCTCACTGGCCTTGGCATTTGCACCAGTGGGATGGCATGCCGCTGGGCAAAAGAGGAGGAGATAAAGCTATCCCCAGCCTCTGTGTCTACATGTGCCCGTGTGGACCAGGTTGACCCCTTCAAGGATATGAACACAGGAAATGTTACCCTAAAGGATGACACCTGGCGCAGTCTGCCACCAGCTATGGTCACTGATTGCGGTTGCTTAACCTGACGCTTTGGGCAACGGTTGGCATAATGACCATATTCCCAACAAGCGAAACAGGAAGTACCCTTGGGACTCGATGACCTAGCAGTACCAACCTGAGAGATGTCCATAGGGACAGGGACGTCCTCTAAGGGAGAAGCAGTGGGAGAGACCACTATAGTGGCTGAATGACCCTCTGACATGCGCTTCAGCTGACCTTCGGCGGTCCGAAGGTCAATGCGGGTAGCCAGAGTCATAAGGCCCTCAAGGGTAGTTGGTACCTCATGCGATGCTAACGCGTCCTTCACATGCGAAGCCAACCCCTTCCAAAAAAGTGGAATGAGGGTCCTCTCTGGCCACCCCAGTTCTGCAGCACGTGTCCTGAACCTCACAGCATACTGACTCAAAGAGGTACACCCTTGCTCCAAAGTCAGTAGCTGTAGGGCCGAGTCGTGAGTCACCTGAACCTCCAGGAACACTTGCGCATGGACTCCAAGAACTCATCGGAGTCCTGAACTACGGGGTCATTCCTCTCCCAGAATGGTGTGGCCCACTTCAGTGCTCTATCAGAGAGCAAGGAATAGATAAACCCCATTTTCCACCTACTCTGTAGGGAACCGTGCAGCCAGCAGCTGCAGATGGACTGAGCACTGGTTCATGAATCCCCTACATGCCTTGCTATCCCCCAAAAACTTGTTGGGCAGTGAAAGGCGAGGGAGGGTTGGAGTGGGCTTGGTGGTAGACACCATTGCGGCAGCCCGAGTCACCACATCATCCATATCAGCAGCAAGAGCAGACTTCTCCAGAGACCTCACTCTGGCCTCAAGCTGCTGTATGAGATGACGTAACTGCTGTATCTCCGCCATGCCAGCCAGACCCTGGTGCAGTCTTACTGTTACGGGGGGACTAGAAGATCAGGATAAGGTAGTAAATATCCCAATCGCCAGTCGGGGCCCATCGTGCTCCAGATGACAAAGGAGCTGCTTGCAACCTAAAGGTTAGGCGGAGAATACAGAGCTACAACTATTGGTGCAATTTTTGGAAAATAGAAGAAACAAAAGATGACTGTCAATCTTACTTGGTCTGGGTCTCCATGCAAGATCTCACCTTGTTTGGTAAGAATGATTTTGAGAAAGGTCAGGAATCAGCCCAGAACTACATGGGAGGACCTGGGCAATGACCTGAAGAGTGCTTGGACCACAGTCTGAATGATTACCATTAGTAACATAAATGCCGTCATGGATTAAATCCTGCAGAGCACACAAGGTCCCCCTGCTCATGCCAGCACATGTCTAGGTACTTTTGAAATACGCCAATGACCATCTGGATAATTCAGAGGAGGCATGGGAGAAAGTCATGTGGTCAGATGAGAACAAAATAGAAAATTTTGGTATCAACTCCACTTGCTTTGTTTGGAGGAAGAAGGATGTGTATAACACCAAGAACACCATCCCAATTGTAAAGCACGGGGGTGGAAACATACTTTGGGGAGCTGCAAAGGAGACAGGATGACTGCACTGTATTGAAGGGAGGATAGATGGGGTCATTTATAGCGAGATTTTAGCCAACAACCTCCTTCGTTCAGTAAGAGCATTGAAGATGGGTTATGGCTGAGTTTTCCAGCATGACAATGACTCAAAACACACAGTCGGGACAACTAAGTAGTGGCTCCATAAGAATCATTTTAAGGTCCTGGAGTAGCCTAGTCGTTCTACAGACCAGAACCCAATAGAAAATTCAACCCAGAAGGTCACTCCAAATTAAAGTTAAGGTTTTCCTTCACCACATCTCTAACAGACGCAGTCTGTTCCTCTCCCTCAGGGACTCTCATCACTCTAACTGACTTCTTAACTATTAAAATCTAATGAACCACACCCCCTTGCTAAAGACCATGAAAAATAGCACTAAATAAAAAGGCCCAGAACTGAAACCATATGGCAGATGTTTTGCTTTTTTTTTTAAAAAAAAGTGGAATTCCCAGGGAAACATCAGGAGATAGGTGCAAAAACTGACAACTTTTGATCTGGTTAGTGATCCTCTTTAAGTTAGCGCTGAAATCATTACTTAATATCAATGCTTAAAATTAGATTTGTAGTGTCTATACTATGTGTATAGTTTGTTTTTACCTAAGCCTTTGTTGGCCTTCAGTATCTTGGTAAAGATGCCTTCAAATTCTTCTTCTTCCTTAACATCTGCAACTTAAAGTATATATACCATACATAATGAAATAGTTGAGTATTATAGAATTTTGGTCAAACATTTTTTTTAAATACATTTAATGCTTCTATTACAGTAGTTATAAATCTCTGTATAATAACATGAATATAATACATTTCTGCAGAATACTATAATTAAGAATAATGTTTATTAACAATGAGTGAATGCTCTAAATTTCAAATTAACCTGCTTCACAGAATTTGGCTAAAAAATTATTTTTTATGCAAATCTATTATCCACAAATTAAATTTACTGACAATCCTCTCTCTCTCTCGCTCTTTCTCTCTCTTTCTCTCCCAATTAAATTTATACTATTTTCTCTTTCTCGCACTCGCACTCTAATGCGTAGTTTGTTTCTATCCAAGTTTTCTTCATGGAACTTATGAGCAATGATGACCTCTCACTTTTCCTATTTACAACAGCATGGCTGCTGAATTTCCTGCTTTTGCTTTTATACGGGCTACAATTGTCTTTTCTGACTGGTTTGGCATATCCGGTATATTTAGAAAACCTTTAATGCACAATTAATCACAAGACTACAGTTTAGTAACTATTAAAGGAAAGCTACCACCAGATTTTTGTTACAAACCTCTCTATCTCACCCTCAAAACTCTACACATTTCTGCACAATGCATCGGGACACTGGTGTACTTTGGAACCCACGATGTCGGTGGTACAACAACCATACATCTCATCCATCATCTCTGTCTATAATCCTTCTGGGGCTCTATATTCTGCAACTGATCTAAGACTTAAGGCCACTTTACACACAGAGATAAATCTTTGGCAGATCTGTGTTTGCAGTAAAATTGTGGAAAATCAGTGCCAGGTTTGTGACCGTGTACAAATGGAACTATATGTCCATGATTTCATTGCAACCACAGATCTGCCAAAGATTTATCTCTGTGTGTAAAGTGGCCTTAACATATTCCATAATCTAGACCTGCTGCTTTTGTCTCCAAGACTTCTCTAGTGCTGTGCCAGTTTTCTGGAATACACTACCTTAGACAATCCTATTAATACCTAGTCTCTGCATTTTTAACTGTGCTTTAAAACACATCTCTTTAGACAGGCTGACCACCCCCCTTCACTAATTTAACTTTTCCATGTTTCAGCATTTCTAATTTTTCCTCAGAATCTGGTCCATCCTATTTGTCTGTGTCCACACCATCAATCCACCCAATTGCAGTTGCTAACTGTACTTAGATACTGGCTGATGATGGCTTATGCAGCATTACTTAATAACCCTAATTTTACCTAATGTTGCCTGCACCATTCCTGACAAGCACTTTTTACCTATTGTGTCCCCCGTATTTCCTTATAGATTGTCACTCTTACTGTAACTTTACAATGTCATTATTGTCTGCTGCAAAATATATTGAGGATTTAGAAATAAAACAATGATTATTGCCCCATCTGAAAGCAGCATGATGTTGGAACAGATATCCTAAATCCAGCAATGAGTCACTTACTGGTCTGTTTGCTGCAGTTTTGATAAAATCACAGTTTATCTGCTGCAGATCTCCCAATTGTCTGAATACTGAGCTTTGTATAACCCCACCCACAACACTGATTGACAGCTTTCTGTGTACACTGTTCATAGGCACAAAGCTGCCAATCAGCTGTTGGATTATACAGAGCTCATGAATATCGAGGATTACATAGCAAATTTACTAGTCATATGTTAATAATATTTTGTTAATCAAAACTGCAGCAAGCAAAACAAGAAGTGACATATTGCTTGAATCATTCTCTGGTTAGGTGTTGTGACCCAGACTTATTGGTGGTTGCTGTGCATTATCGCTGTTAGTGGTTGTGGAGTTATCCCTGGTTGTCTTTTTGTTGCTGTCTTCCTACTCTTGCTTTTCTCCTTAGTCTCTTACTGTTTATTCCTGTGATTTTGCAGTGTTTCTGAGTTTTGGTTTTCCCCTGTCTGACTTAATCTGTGTTTCCATCACACTCCTACCCTTCCTTCTCTGGGATGGGGGAGTAACAGATTTAGATCTGGTCAGGAAAATAGTAAGGTATGGGACTCCAGTGTCTCCCCCTTCAGGAGTATTCTGTAGGCTGGGGTCTCCTAGTGTGAAGGACAGTATAGGAGCTCCCTGTTTCTTGCTATCCTGCAGCTGTGACAGATGTTCTCCTCAACTAGTTGGTATTTGGACATATTTATTCCTGGAGGTTTTTCTGATTTTCCAGCATTAAGGCCTGTAGATGCTCTTTTTCAATTGCATTACAAGATTTTGGTCTAAAAAGTCACATCAATCAGATATGTCTTCGATAGACTATTTTTCAGTTTGCAAAATTTAGCAACCTTCAAAAATTAGAGAACTCTAGACTAGGGTTCATGTTTGAATATAGTTCTCTGACTAATGCTTAGTATAAACTTATGCATAGTGTAATGATTAACAATATTAATTTTTTTTCAGTATTGTTGAACACTATATGACTTGTATCCAGCATTTTTCATCAATTGTTCACTATTTAGGGTCTATTACTAATTTGTATAGCTAGTCATCTCTAAGCTATGTGGTTGAGTGACTAGCCCTTATGATGTTTTGCATACACAGTGCACTGAAACTTCTACACAGCTTTTTGTAGAACACCTCCAAATTCAGCAACAACATGGTGGAGATCATACTGAGTAAATGGGGAAGCCAGGTCACTGGAAAGACCTCAAGAAGATCGCCCAACGTACGTTTCAATTTCTTTGGTAAAAATTCTTCATCAGGGGAGATGGTTTTAAGGAATATGGATGTCCACCTTATGTCTTTAATAAACTTTTGTACTTTTTTTGCACTTTAAAAACTCTCTGCTTCTCTTTAATTATACTTTGTTTTTGAATTTGTGCTATATGTGGGGATTCGGCAGAATCTATACCCACAGTACCCATTGTATGGTGTTACGGAGCATTTTGTTCCCAATTTTTAACTTTAACTAGACTAATTTCTAGTGCTGGGCATGCACTAAGATGCTTGCGTGCTTGTTAGTCATAATGATGAGTGAACATTATGATGCACAACTGCTCTTTACTTGGGTTGAGCAGGTGAGATGCTCTGAAGGGCTCAACTCAAGTAGCGAGTATAATAGAAGTCAATAATTGGGCAGGCCGGCTCTCTGCCAACATACAGAGCATTTCAGAGAGAGGGAGGGCATTTTTTGGTGGTTTTTGGTGGAGGTAGTCGACACTATATCTGAAAACGTTGTTTTTACCCCCAGTGAGAGTAAAGGCTACTTTACACGCTTCGATATCGGTCCCGATATCGCCAGCGTGGGTACCCACCCCCATCTGTTGTGCGACAAGGGCAAATCGCTGCCCGTGCCGCACAACATCGCGCAGACACGTCACACGTACTTACCTGCCCGGCGACGTCGCTGTGACCGGCGAACTGCCTCCTTTCTAAGGGGGCGGTCCGTGCGGCGTCACAGCGACGTCACCGAGTGGCCGCCCAATAGAAGCGGAGGGGCGGAGATGAGTGGCCGGAACATCCCGCCCACCTTCTTCCTTCTTCATAGCGGCCGGGAGGCAGGTAAGGAGAGGTTCCTCGTTCCTGCGGTGTCACACATAGCGATGTGTGCTGCCGCAGGAGCGACGAACTACATCGTTACTGCTGCAGTAACATTAATCGAGAATGGACCCCCATGTCACCGATGAGCTATTTTGCACGTTTTTGCAACGATGCAAAATCGCTCATCGGTGTCACACGCAGCAACATCGCTAATGCTGCCGGATGTGCGTCACGAATTCCGTGACCCCAACGACTCCGCATTAGCGATGTCGCAGCGTGTAAAGCCCCCTTAATTCAGAGACTGTAGCTGGCTCTCACTAAAGTGCCAGCTCACATCATTCAGTGAAATGAGCCTGTGCTTTTTGTTCGATATTTCACGAACAACACATCTGAGCACTTGCAATACTCAGCCAAGCACAGAGCGCACCTGAGGACCCCGATGCTTGATTCAGTACAGAGCAATGGCAAGCACGATAGCTCATCATTACTAATTTCTAATGTGAATGATGATGTTCAGAAGGCGAGGAGAAGTGGCTCACAAGCAAAGAAAAAGCAATTTCAACATTTCTTATATTTGCTATTGATTTATGAAAATATTATTTAAATCTACAGCTAGTGTTAAATCAATAAATGCACATCTTGAATATAAAACCATATAATATAGACAGATTTTAAGAATAAAATAGGCATAGACACGGATGCAAAGTCTGAATGACATTGAGAGAGGGCTCACCGTATTCCTTTAAGCCAGGTACGGAAAACTATGGAAAAAAATATGTACAATTATTAGCATTACTGCTGGAGATGTTTTCTGTGTAGAATGGGTAAGATATATATATATATATATATATATATATATTTTTGTAATACTTTTTTTGCTCCCATTCTATATACAGATGTATGGAGGAGAAAGATTGTGTATGGTTTTGTATAGCATGGCTAGGGTTTTGAACGAGAGTTCAGTGAAGGAATTGACAGAGAGGAGAGTCTGGGGAATAGTGAGGTGACAAGTTGATTAGTTGGACTGCAGAGTTTAGGATAGATTGGAGAAGTACAAGAGTATTAGAAGGGAGGCCACAGAGCAGGAGGCTGCAGTAGTTGAGGATGGAGATGATGAGGGGATGCACTAGTGTTTTTGATGATTCTTGGTTAAGAAATGTACAGATCCATTAAATATTTTTGAGATGGAGTCAGCAGGAAGTGGAAAGAGCTTGAATATTGCCACGCTGTGACTATAGGAGTTCCTACCAGGCACCAAGGAACCCCCAATGAATGACGCCAATAACTGGATACACCAGGGACACAGTACAATGGTTAGCACTGGCTCTAAGTAGAATGGAGCGGGGACAACTTATCCACTCACCTAAAGCTGTTCCCTGCACTCCCTAATGTCACTATACAGGTTCTTTCACCCCACCACCGATCACGTGCCTAGGTCCTTGCTTGTCCTGCCTCACCCTGGCTAGTGAGAAGGACGGTGAGAGCACAAGTCTCACCACTGAAATAATAAAGCAGAAGGAAAGGGAGACAGACAGGGGAACTAAATAAAAGGATATAACAAAACAACACGGCTGCAGACAGAACAACAGAACTACCACAGCAAAAGCTCAGTCAGATCCTAGATTCTCCCCCACCCCTCTAATATGGACAGAACAGAATGAGGAAATTCTATGTCTGGCATTTGGTGATGGATCGAGTGACTATTTAAAGGTGAGGTAAATTAACCAGCAGCTGATAGCAGGGAAAATGACATTAACCCTTGCTACACCAACAGAAATATACATATATAAAATACATTTAATATAAAGAACCTCACAAGATAATGTGGAACCCAGAACTCACAAATACCACAAAGACGGAAGACACTTGTGACAGATATGTGTTTTCAAGGAGAGAACAGAGTCAAGGGTTAACCCAAATCAATGAGATTGGGGAGAGTGAGCAGCTATTGACTTTGCAGCATACATACGTTAGGGGAAGGTTGAGTGAGATGGGAGAAAGATGATGAATTCCGTTTTGTCCATGTTAAGATTTAGAAATTGAGCAAAGAAAAAGGATGAAATAATGGGCAAACATTGTGGGATTTTGGTTAGTAAGAAGTGATATTGGAACCAGAGAGGTAGATCAGTGTGTCGTTGGCATAGAGCTGATACTGAAAGCCAAAGGACTTGATGAGCTGTCCCAGGTGTAGATTAAGAAGAGCAGAAGTCCAAGAAATGAATCTTGCGGAACACCCATAAAACACACACAGAAAAAAAAAAGTTTTGCGTATTTACTATTGTTGAGAGTTTACAAGGATAAAAATTGCAGAATGAAAATATATGAAGTCATCAAGCACATATGTGCATGTGAGAAGAAGGCAACTTCTGTAAAACTCATTAAAAAACTATAAACAATGTAGTCTCAAAATATGAAGAATTATTTTATTCGGATGCTAAATGTGCCAGAAAATTGACATAGATAATACAATTAATGTTTTTTTTTCCTGTCCCAAAAACCATCAGTATTTAATGAATTATAGAAGGATGTAATGTCTTTTACTGTTGTCTATCATTAAGCAAAAAAATAAAGAAGGTAGTAGACCTGCAGAAATTTTAGAACACACTATTCTAATGAAGACAGAAAAAATGTATCATACCTGTAATGATGAAGATAGTGGTAAGCTTGTCACAGGTCCCACTACAAAAAGTAGTAGAAGCAGGTACATTTTCTCATTCATGTTGAGATACAGTAGGTCTACAATATTGGAAGGACGTGTCCCTTTCCAAGATGCATACTAACCTTCAAGTCAGGAGTGCATTATATACATTTATCTGTCTATCCAATTACAACGCAGAAATAAATACATCTGTAATGGGCAAAAGATTATTCTATATGCTTGTTAAACATGTATAATTATCTTAATATTTGACAACATTGATGACGATCATAGAGACGTTTTTTAATTTGTTCAGAAAGACTAGAAAGTTTCATGGTCTATTGTCTTGATTGTTAATTGTGTATGCGTGTCAAATCTGAATACAAGAAGACCAATTTGTACATGTTATTACTTGAACGTGTAACTTTTCTAAAGTCTTCATCACAGTAAGATTTACTAGCCCTAAAAAGGACGTCATCTGTGCACTTTAAACTGCAGACATGTAGCAAATATATAATATATAAAATGCCCACTTTACATTTAATAGCCAAAAATGTTTTAGTTGTTAAATGAACTGAGTTTTGGAGTTGTTTTTTTTTTATAGTTCATAAGAAAAAAGTCAACAAGAGATTACTCTAATTGTGGGTAAAAAATTTTTTGAAATAAAAATTGAAAACACAATATATGATTAGTTGATTACAGAAATTTGACTGATTGTGATGATTCCATTTTTTTTCTTGATTAATTCTCTCTGCATGATTTAAATTTGGAATTTGAAATTGAAAAAAACTTCTTATCCCTCAGTTTTAGTAAATTTGAGCACAAGTTTTTCATTCATTATAGCAAAATGTAATTTATCTTTTCTGTAAATTAAAACAAACCTTTACATTGTTTGTTTTACTTTTAATAGTCAAATATATTTTATTTGTTTAATTATCTGGGTTTTAGAGTTGAGGGTTACATTTTATTCACAAGACTCAAACTAAGCAAGAGATTCTCCTAAGTTTTGGTAAAAACTTTTTGGAAATAACATGAGACTGTAGGGATGAGACTGATTGTGCTGATTTTCTTTTAAACATGATTTAAAGTATGATTTTGAATTGAAAATATCCTTTTATCCTTCACATTTGGTTAATTTGCGCATAGGATGTTAAGTCATGTTAAGAACAATTACATTTTTTTATGAATATTATACATTTTACAGTGTAAAAGAACTGGATCCTTTCATTACCCATGGAAAGAACTTTACCTTAACCCCTTCATACCATGGACATTATACATTTTTGCACTTTTGGCTTTTTCACTTTTTCTATTTTCCATTGATATAGTGCTTTTTTTCCCCCAAAATAAATAGCTTTCTTTTTACATCAATAAGTTTACAGTATAATATACTGAAAGATATGGTATAGAAAAATGTTGAAGGAATGCAATTCCTGCATTATGTTTTGAGATATGTTTTTTTGTTTGCTATTAATATGGTCTGTATGCGTACAAGGATATCAAACGTGTACATATTTTATATTGTGGTAAAATGTGATGATGAAATCTCCATGAAATTGAAATTGTAGCTTTTTGGGGGAAGAAAGATTCCTTCCATGCCAGTGTTAACGCAAATGTGGTGTTTACGGATGAGGCCATGGCTTTTGAACATCATATGGTTCTCTTGTCAAGCAGTAGAAACAGTTTAATTGTTTCCAAACTGAAGAACCAGTGGTTTGGCTTATTTTATCCTTAAAAATGATTATTCCTCTTTGTGAAATTTCAACACGTATGGTCTTTGCTTATAAAGTAAATAGCAATAATGAACCAACAGAGTTCAGACAGTATAACCAATGAACAAGCATTGGGAAGCACCTACCCAGAACAGTAATGGATTATAATTATTATTTTAGGACATATGAATCTTTATTTTTCATCAGTCATAGATATGTGCAAATCCTTAAGCATCCATGACTAATTCATTTTTACACATATAATATTTCTATTTTTGTTCAGGACAATCTTGTCCACTTATATGTAAAAATCTGTCACACTAAATAGCTCATCCGAAATTACACTGGGGGCTGGATGAATTCAATGGGCTCAGAAATTTGGAGGTTTACTGCCTGACATAGTATGTCATCTATGACTGAACGTGGCTGCTGACGTGTTGCATCCCTTTTGCCTATACGTGGGTAAGATCAGCACAGCAAATGATAAAACATATTTTACATCAAGTCCCATGTTTTTTGGCCACTGCTACCTTGGCTAGTTTTATGATTAGCATGAGGGTAAATGGGTGCTCTCATCCACTGGCCTGGCTATCTTCAGGAAGACAGCATGGACAAGGGTTCATCTCCCTGAATGCTCGCATACCTTCTGCATGGCCAGAACACTACTCAGACAATTCAGGGTGAGGGAAGCACACATAGGTTAGACTTTATTGGTTCACCAACAGGCAAAAACATATTGTACATTCCCAGCAAGAAGACAAGATGGTACAAGCAACAGATTCTCAAAATTGTGCTGGACCGCCAAGGATTAGAATCTTCATGACTTCAGAGCTTCCAGGACCAACTAACCCAGCCAGTAGCATCTCTCTTTAGGTGGGCACTCATTGAGAGCAGATAGTAGCAAGTTTAGGAAGCTGACCGAGCCCATCAAGATATGTAGCCAGGTGACCGAATTGTCCCAACCTGAGTTCTCCAAGTGAATTTATGGGCTCAGCATTCAGTAGTGAAGCAGTTTTGTGATCCTGGAACCATTGATTCTATGCTGAATCTCTGTAGAATATGAATCTTGAAGCAGTTTTGTGATCCTCCAGCTGAAACAGTGGATCCTAGGCTGAAGTCCTGTAAAATATAAATCTGGTGAAAGGTGCAAAGCTTCATTTATATCCATTACTACTCTTTTCTGGGAATTGGGTTTTACAGGAGTAGTGGGAGAGGGCTAGTCTTTCATTGGTTACTAGTTCATCCGACTGCCTAATTTTACTCTGATTGATGTAGTCAAAGGCGTTGACATAATTCACTGCAAAGGATAGAAATTCAGAAAATAAAACTTACCAGAAAAAGCCACCAGCCAACAATGGTCAAATGGCAAATGCACTTGCAAGATGCAGCCGGCCCACTATGATAAAGGTAGGGCTAACACAGGTGCAGAATACCAATGAGACAACCACTTACAGCCTACCATTTTATGGAGGGGGTAGTTGCTGGTATTAAACAAGCACACTAGTAAGATTTACATACGGCGTCAGCTATTGAGGGCGCCCATACTATTAGATCAGGTGGGCTGCCTAGCACTATATAAGTACATTGAAACACAGGACAGACACCCCAAATATAAAATGATAATTATTGTGAGGTATTGGTCCACCTTTATCATAGAGGAGTGGCTGCATCCTGGGAGTGCATTTGTCATTTGATCCTCATTGGCTGGTGGCTTTTTCTGGTGAGTTTGTTTTTTTTAAAAGGGGTTGAAGCAATACACATTTAACAGACAATAGGGCTCTGATAATTCTGACAAGAGGAAAGGACTAGCTTTTCTTAATTTACCAAACAAAGAAATCATACATCTGGCCTAATTAAGAACAGTCCCCCACCCACACAAGTGGAAAGATGCTGAGTCGTCAGAAGATAATCCTGTTAATATACCTATTTTCCCTACCTTCATGAGCAAGCATGGCAAGGAGAAAGAGGAAAAGGAGTATGGTGATCACCATTTTACTGAATTTGTGTGAAGTAAATTGCAAAAATCTGCATTATGAGAAATACAATTTTTAACAAAGTTTGAGAAGAGTTAAATTCCACACAAATAAATTTGCCAATCTATATTGCCCAACCTAAATCTCTATTCTGCCAATGCATACTGTCTCCTATCTGCCACTTCCCAGTAAATATGTTGCATCTCCCATTATTCTCCATCCTGCCTCTGCCACTTTCCATTCTTACAACCAACTCCTATTTTTTCACCCATAACAAACTCCCTGAGCATGTATTATATCTGCCCTGCCCCTCAACACAGTGTTCAACAGTTTGCCCTTCTCCCTCCCACTGGTTACTTTCTGTTACCCAATTACACGGTTTTGAGATCTTCCTGACCGCATGTCATTGCAACCCTCAACACTCATTTGTCTAGACACACATTTAACCTGTGTGTCATGCGATGTTCATCTCTGCACACACCTTCGGGCATTGAGTTGTCAGACACTGTTCACACCATAGAGCCTGACAATCAACATGAGACTTCTGGATTGTTCAGCCACAGCTGGGCATTGGCTGGTCTAGTTCACTGGTCTTCCGCTCTGCAAGAGTTAAGTCCTGCAGACTTGTGAGGTGGACCTAAGGGCTCACGTTGCTAATTGCCTCTTGCAGCTGTCTCATCTCTATTTAAAGCACGGCTTCCTTCCAGTATGCAATGATGATAGCTTCAGCATAAACTCCGGTGATCCCGATTATCTTATTCATGGTCATCCATGTCATGCTTTTGAATGGTGTGAGCGTACCCCTGCTGTGCATTACTTCCTTCCCTTTTTTGTGGCTCCCCGCTACACATATTGTCTCTCCTGTGTGTTTTGAGTGCTGTGTGTACGAGTTTCTATTCTCTCTTATCCGTGTCTTTTTGTAGGGTTTTAAACTAGAAAAAATTGCCGACACTTCCTAATCTGACAGTCTGAACTGGTGCATACTGAACATGACATACAATATTCAAAAATAGCAGTTGCACTCAAGTAAAGGGAAGAAGAAAAATCATGAATCTAGATGGTGAATATTGGAATTCGAATACGCATTACTGCTAAGAAAATATAAAAAAAATCTTTGAAAAAAATGAGTTACTTAGCAAATAAAGGTGGCCAAATTTACTTGTGCCGAGATACCAATTTCAAGGTGTAATTCTCATCTGGTACAAAAAAAGACAGTTTGCACTCTGATAATGCTAAAGTATGGAAACCATGAATGTATGAACATGGACCTGCATTACTGCTAAGGAAAATCTAAAAACCTGCCATTTGTATATCTGCCCAGTTGCCACTTCACGGCATATCTCACAACTGGGTACCTACAATATGCTAAAGCCTCTCTCTGGTTTAAAAACTTTAGTTTACTTTTACTTTAGCATTATCAGAGTGTAAACTGTCTTTTTTTGTATTGTATGTCATGTTCAGGTATGCAACTGTTCACACCTCAGTTTAGTGAGTGCAGTCAGTTTTTTTGTCTATATTAAGAGGGTCATACCTTCTGACCGTGCACCCCTCCCCCACTTGCCACAGGTAATCTTATCCTATATAGCAGGTTCCTACTTGCCCATAACCCAGAGAGATGCTTCAGCATAGTGTTCCGAGTTCCGAGATATGCCGTAAAGTGGTAACTGGGCAGATATACAAATGGACATTTATATATGCTAAAAATCTCATTTTTCTTAGATTTTCCTTAGCAGTAATGCAGGTCCATGTTCACACATTCATGATTTCCATACTTTAGCATTATCAGAGTGCAAACTGTCTTTTTTTGTATTTTATGTCATGTTCAGTTATGCACCTGTTCACACATCAGTTTGGTGAGTGCAGTCAGTCTTTTTGTCTATAATTCTCATCTGGGTCCTACTCTAAATGCTATGCCTCTCTTGTCCAAACGGAACTATTATATGGGCTAGGATAGAGCCTGCAAAAAGAAAAATTAAAAACAACACCTGAAGTAACTGAGAGGAGTGCGCAGACAAAGGGCATGACTCCATAATACAAACTAGAAAAAATTGCCGACACTTCCTAATCTCAAATTCTGAACTGGTGGACACTGAACATGACATACAATATGCAAAAATAGCAGAGATTTTTGTGGGGTTTTGTCATTTTGTTTCCCGGCCCACCCCAAGGGAGAGGAGGAGTAAGATCAGGGCTCGGACAGGAGTTATGGTCACTCTGGGGGTTCGTTCCTTGCTACCATCAAGCCTATCCCCAAGATAAGAAACAGTGCAAGGTCTCAAGTCTTAGGGCCATCCTAGGAGCCCATGTTCTGTAATTATATACTCCATGACACTCTCACACTCCCCCACCTCAACACACACCCCTGAATAAGCAGGACAAAACGTGCATCGGGGTTGAGGGAAGCCAGCCACACACACCATACATTAACACTCAAGTACTGGATATTGATTTATAGTTTTTCATTTTACATTTTTACTAAGGCTAATTGATCTAGCTGACTTCTAGATGCTTGTCTGAGATACACGCAGTGTACTGGTAGTCAGTCAGATACTTTAGATATGTCATACTACTTTTGCCTTATTATTATAAACAAAAAATACATGACTAAATTATATATACACCGAGGGGAAAAACTCCATAGAATCCCTCAGGGATGGTGCCAACTTCAAAAGCAAGCATTGTAAACAAAGAGGAACAAGAAGAAACAGGCACAAGGTTGTATGCGAAAAATATTCTAAATTTTATTGAATAATAAATATACAATATATGAAAAAGTTGAATAGTAATATCAGAAAAATATTTCAAAAGAATAATATTGAGGTCATATTGGTAAGGATGGATTAAACATAAAATTGGGACATAGTATAGCATGACAAAAACCCTTGCCACCACTCATGCAGTACATGAAAATATATATAATATGGACCAAAGTCGTAATTATGTGTTCTATATATGCTTATGTTTTTATAACATCAAAAAAGAGATCCATGAAATAATGAACTGTGTGAATGCCACAATATGTGTAAAAATACAAAATGTGTGAACAGGATACTGGCCAAAGTGAAAGTCCCCCTAGGGGACAATGTGATGAATGTAAAGGTTATTGAAAGGAAAAGGCACACAAGATAAAAAAAAAAAATATATATATATATGACCTATGTAAAAACCTGTATAATAGGGGCAAGGACTGTGGTGTTGTTAGATCTAATACAGGATTTATAAAACCACAATAGGTTAGATATATAACAGGGGACACCTCAGGTAAATAGTCGTTAAAAGACCGGTCAAAAAAAGCCACTGTAACAGGGGAAACCCAAATGGGAGGTCACAAGGCCAAGGACATATATATAGGAGGCCTGGTTATATGTAACCGGGATAAGCCAAAAATTAGATGAATAAACCATTGGTTAAAAGAACTGAAGTCCTCAGTGGTTGATACCTTTTAATGGCTAACTGAAAAGATGGTAATAATAGCAGGCTTTCGAGACTACTCAGGTCTCGAAGATATATTTTACCTATGATTAAACCAGTAATAAATCCAATAATATATATATGGCCGATTGTAAAGACCCGTGTAACAGGGGAAAACCGGAGGTGTTACTAAATCTTAAACACATTGTATAAAACCACAATGGGTTAAATTTATAACAGTGGACACCTCAAGTTTAATAGTGGTTGTAAAAGCAGTAAAAAAAACAGTGACAGGAGAAACCCAAATGGGAGATCACAAAGCCAAAGACATATATGTAAGGTCTGGTTATATATAAAGGGGTAACCCCGAAATAAATAATTAGGCCAGTGATAGATCAAGCGGCCTACAGAAAACAAAAATTAAAGCCCAGATGCATTAACCTGTGTAAAACAGGGAATACCAAAGGGAAGACATGAAAATGAAAAAATATATGAAATGGGTGTAAAATGGATAGGCAATGATTCATCAATAACCGTGCAGAGTCAATGTACCCAAAATAGGTTTAAAGATGTATTAAGTAAGGAGCAAGTTACGACAATTAAGAGGTTAAAACTCCGCACAGAAAATCAGAGCACTGTCTATGAATGAAGGTGCTGTGACAGCGTAGGATCAGCACATGGGGAGTGCAGGATCCATCGCTGTCACAAACAAGGGAATAAGGACAAAAAGTTGGCCAATTACCTGGAAAGGTGGCAATAGGTGGCGGCGGGTGGAGACCCCGACGTCCGTTTCGCAAGGCGCTTTTTCGAGGGTAGTCTGAGGGCCATCCTAGGAGCCCATGTTCTGTCATTATATACTCCGTGACGCTCTGATACTCCCCCACCTCAACACTCCCCCCTGAATAAGCAGTGCAAAATGCACATCGGGGTTGAGGGAAGCCAGCCACGCACACCAGACATAAACACTCAAGTACTGGATATTGATTTATAGCTTTTCATTTTACATCTTTACTAAGGCTAATTGATCTTGCTGACTTCTACATGCTTGTGTGAGATACACGCAGTGTACTGGTAGTCAGTCAAATACTTTAGATATGTCATACTACTGTTGCCTTATTATGCACGGTCACTTTAATTCAGGCATTCCCAAATTTAAGAGCACTTTATCTCCTGATAAGACCAAGTGTGTTTTATACTAAGGGCATATTGCAATACACTTGGGAAAATTTATATAATTTGAAGAATCGTACAACTACTTATAAGCTGTATTTATTATTTATTAATTATGCATACATCAGTTTATATTGCAGTACCATCTAAGTCATCTTATCACTCTTTGCCTCAGGTATAAGCCATTTACAGCTTTTGTATACTTCGGAGTAATGAAGGAGCCATTGAGACTGGCGTATTAGTAACAATATTGTATGTCATAAGGAAATAGTGGCTAAAATGTTTCCTTTTTTTTGTTACCTTTGCTTTTTATTGTAAAAAGAAAAAATAATAATATTTATTTAATGTTATTCAATAAAATTATGTCTTAATTTCATTTATTCTTTGAAGTCTTCTTACCCAGATTGTTTTGAGTCTTTGTTGATTCAATTGACAAAGTAGTCTGCAGTCACTCTACATCACTACAGACTTCTGAATCATGATGACTTGCTGTTTGCACGCTGTCACGATTCCTTGGTAATGCTTGTGCAAGCGGGTGGTCACATGATTGCATGCATGTAATTTGCATACTTGTAGTCTCAGACGAACTAGAAGTGTCTGACTTATATCAATGCACTTCTAGTGAGAGAGGCCAAGGACACCTAGTTGGCATCCTCAGAACTCCACCACTCATCTTGAAATCCTGCCTCTCATGCTATGCCTGTTCTTACAGGTTTTATTTTTCATGGGAGAACCGTCATCGGCTAAGTCAAACCGGAAGTCCTGAACCTGTGTGAAAAACCAGGGAATTACGCAAAAGTGGTGGTATTCTGAAGATACAATAGGTGACAGTGAGGAGCTGAGGTGTCACGGGTGTGTCATGGCTCATGGGTGACAGTCATGTGGTTTCTGGCCATAGGAGGTCACAGCGTTTGGCTGCGCAAAATGCTCTCTGAAATTCAATTGTTCCTGCTGTATTCATTGGTTTAGGTAGCTCTCCTGCTGGATTCATCTCTCCCCTTTTGGACTCAGCAGGAACTCGCCTTCCACCCAGCTGGTGATCATCAGCATTAATAACCCTTCCTTCCTTAGACTGCTGCTAGTGATATTTTCAGTTCATTCAAGCCTTCATTGCTTGCAGGTGGCTTGTATTCCTCTGTGGTATTATTGCTGAAGATATTGTTGAACTTTTAACTGTGTCATCTGTAGATAAGTAGTTCACACATTTTCCCCCTGTGTGTCCTGCTTGTGTCTTCTATAGTGTTTAGTGGGGTTGATGAAGAGCTCATCCCATTCGTTCCCTATTTAGGGTCCAGCACTAGAGATACCTAGGGTCAGATAGCCGGCTCACCGCATAGGTGCGGAACTTATCTAGGGTGGTGAGGAACCCCAGGGTCCAGCAGTAGGTTTAGTCAGAGATCACCATCTTCCCTGTCCCTAAACACATGGTTTCCTTTCCTTTTGTAATGACCGTAGATCCGAAGAGAATCCAGTGGGTCACAAACCGAGACAGAGGCAGAAATAAACAAGGGTTCCTTTACTGGGTTGAGAATGAGTATGATTCAGTATAAATAATGACTGACTTAAGAACCCCTCAAAGCACCACAAAAGGGAAATTAACACACTCAGCTTCTAGCCAGAATCAATGCGCCGATCTCAGAGTTCCCGGGTTATGTATATTACCTCAATAAGAAATAACGTTTGGAACACCATTCTAAGTCTGAACTGGGTGCAAAAACCTAAAAAAACATCACTATGGGGAGATAAGGTATGCACACCAGTGACTATGTAAGGGGAATACATGAAATAGCAGAAACTGCTGTGTGAATACTGACTTGAAAAATCCAATAGCTATATGTAAGAGTGAAAATGTGAAAAATGGAATCTGCATTACTGCCATGAACATATGAATCAAGAGAAATTTAACTACTGAATTGATCAATGCAATAGAGCCCCAACACTACGCCAAAGTATTTCTCTACGTTGGGGTCCCTAGCTTGTGTGTGTCCTCTCATGCAGTTAAAAAACTTATTGCCAATCCATATCATACGCATAAATAGCCTGGGTCTCAGCTTCCCATACACGGTAAGTTTTTTAACTGCATGAGAGGACACACGCAAGCTAGGGACCCCAACGTAGAGAAATACTTGGGCGTAGTGTTGGGGCTCTATTGCATTGATCAATTCAGTAGCTAAATTTCTCTTGATTCATATGTTCATGGCAGTAATGCAGATTCCATTTTTCCCATTTTCACTCTTACATATAGCTATTGGATTTTTCAAGTCAGTATTCACACAGCAGTTTCTGCTATTTCATGTATTCCCCTTACATAGTCACTGGTGTGCATACCTTATCTCCCCATAGTGATGTGTTTTTAGGTTTTTGCACCCAGTTCAGACTTAGAATGGTGTTCCAAACGTTATTCCTTATTGTTAGTAGTTTTTCGTTTGTGAACCCTCCCCAACCACACCTATTGCCAATCCATATCATACGCATAAATAGCCTGGGTCTCAGCTTCCCATACACGGTAAGTTTTTTAACTGCATGAGACGACACACACAAGCTAGGGACCCCAACGTAGAGAAATACTTTGGCGTAGTGTTGGGGCTCTATTGCATTGATCAATTCAGTAGCTAAATTTCTCTTGATTCATATGTTCATGGCAGTAATGCAGATTCCATTTTTCACATTTTCACTCTTACATATAGCTATTGGATTTTTCAAGTCAGTATTCACACAGCAGTTTCTGCTATTTCATGTATTCCCCTTGCATAGTCACTGGTGTGCATACCTTATCTCCCCATAGTTATGTATATTACCTCAGGAATCGGGAATACATTTACCTACTCACACCAGGTTGAACAAAGAAAAACAATTAACTATAAAGGTGTGGCGCCCTGGACAAGCCAGGTCATCCCAGGTACTGCAACAACACACCCCACACCCTGGTTAGGCACACCAGACACAAACAAATCCTTGTTGCCTCCCTCCAGGGGCTGATATCCACACCAGGTGGGGTGGAGCCAGGCGGTTGGCCCCACCCACTGAGGAGTTCACAGTCCTGGAGGCGGGAAAAGGAAAGAGAACAGTTAGGGAGAGTGAAGGAGTAAGTGGCAAGTGAGGAGCAGTCTGACCGTGTCCGGGTACGTGGCCCGGGCACATACAGCAAGGTTGGCAGACGGTGGTGGCTGTCTGCAGGAGAGGCCGATCGACGCGGAACTGTAGGACCGGGGTCGGGCAGTGGCCCGCCGGTACCGAACCGGGGAGCGAAGAGAAGCCAGCACCATTCGGCAGGGCCTGCGGACCCAGACCAGTCTTGGAGTCGCCATTCAAATGGTCAAATCCGTTAGCAACGGGAACCTCCGGGGTTTCCCAGCAGCAAAGACCCGATTGAAGGCAACCGTCCAAACCGTGAAGGGAAATACAGTCACCGCTAAGGCTACAATTCCCAGGGGCAGAGCCTGCGGGCAAAAGGAGCTCCTCCGGCGCCTATCAAAGCTGGGGAGCGGGTTACCGGTGGGAAGCCATCGGGGCCGAAAACACACTACAGGTGCAGGGAAAGGCAGCCACCGCCAACCTACCGGGAGTGACAACTTCAGCCGGCTGCGGGACCCGTCCATCCAGCCGTTTGTTTTACCATAGACTCCGTGTACGTTATGGGCTGAGTGAGTAACACCGTGCCGTCTGGCACCGCGCTGCCCCCGCGACCCTGCACCTCACCAAACCCTGCCATCCACATATCAGTCATCTCACCGGGCCCCGGGACCACCCAAAACCCCCCTACCCACGGAGGGGAGAGAAACATCTCGGCTGCTCCCTGTCATCGCTCCCGGGATCCCCGTCCAGAGCAGCGGTGGTGTCCCAACCTCACCTCAAACCGTGGGTGGCGTCACGGACCGACTTCCCAAACCCCAAATCTATCCCCTTTCAGTCACGGGCGAGGAGCGCCGCTCGAGTCCCCGGATCCGGCCCACCGCTTTAGCCACCGAGCAGCAAGCAGCAAGCAGCAGGCTGCAGCAGCATCGGACCCGAGCACCAGCGAGAGTGCAGCAGCGACGGCTCCCTCCCCGCCCGCGACAACTTGGCGTCACGAACAGGATCTTACCGTTCTACCGCCCGGTAGAAGTGTGCCTTGTGTCCCGCCGGAGGTGTCCGGCCGAAAAATCTCAGAATCCGCCATCTTGGGCGTGAAAAGTTCCCCGCTCGAGCGTCTTCCCGAGCAGTGGAGGCGCGAAAGCCGAAGCTCCGCCCCTGAAGAGGAGGTGCTGAGAAGAAACCAAGGGGGGCGGATGGTGTCCGGCTGCATGTAGACCGCGGCTATAGAAGCAGGGACGCCAGGACCCTGCGGCCATCTTTGGTTCCTGGAAGAGGCCGCTGCAACGATGCATAGTCCGTTCGGCAACACCGTCGTCCCCGCGCCCGCGCCTGGTACCACGGCGTGGGTGGAAGTCCGGACCGTCCAGCTAAGCGGCCCTCTGCAGGTCCGTGTGCAGCTCCTCCTGGAGGAGTGGGAGGCCAACATGGCGGACGTGGTGGCGGCTATACGGAGACGCGAGGTGGAGGAAGATATGGAGGAGCGGGTAAGCAACCCACGCCCCTGTAGTCCGAAGGGATCGGCCTGCGCCCGCTCACCCTGATGCCTCCCCCGCTACCTGTGCTAGTTGCTACCGCCCTGCCACTAGGCCCGCTACCCGAACAACCGGTAGCAGTACCCTGCCCGTCCGCCCAAGCGGACCGACCTGCAGCTGAAGCCCGTAACCGTCCTGAACTGCTTCCCTGGAAGCTGCTGAAGACCGAGCCCGTCAGCGGAGATGTACCGGAGGCACATGGAGTGACCGTGCCTGGTCCCGTACCGAGTCCGGCAGCCCGTCCCGTGCAGGAGGAGGTGGAGGTCAAGCGGGAGAGGAACCCTGTACCCATCCCCCACCCCTCGGCTGAGGCTGCTCCGGGTCGTTGCTGCGATGCAGCGCCCCAGGCCATGACACCGCGGGATCTTCCACAGAGGGCGCCAGTGGTGGGCAGCGTGGTGAAAGTCTTGCGGGGCCCGACCCGCGCGCAGGGGCAAGCAGTAGCCCCTTACTGGGACAGGGAACCAACCCCGCTGGGACGAGAAATTGCGGAGAGGGAGAGGCGGAAGGCTGCACTGATAGCTCGCACCATCCAAGAAAAAGAAAGCCTCCGCAAAGCCACCTTCCGGGTACGGGCCCGGTCCACGAGGGGCAGGTGAGAAAGTTTGATGTCCGTCGGGGATACGGGTTTATCTTCGCGCCGGGCCTGGAGGCCGAAGTCTTCGTAGCCCGCCGGGACATTAATGCCCACTTACTGGAGGACCACCCGGGCTGTAATCTGCTCCGAGGGGATCTGGTCCAGTACACGCGACATGGCGGAGAGAGGGGCTGGTTTGCCCTGGACTCCAAACTGGGAAGAGGCTAGGAGCCCCAAGCACCAGCCCAGCCCCCTCCCCCGGTCTGTGGGGTGGACCTGCAGTAAGTCAGCGGTCCCTCCGCTGCAAGTTGTCCCCGTTGGGACCACCAGTGCCGTTGTTAAGTGAGTAAATTAAGTAATCAACCGAACTGTAACCTGATTAGCAACCGTGATTGAACCGGCCGTTGCCGGCAAGTTGTCCCTGAAGGGACCCTTTGCACCGTTGGCATAAGGAACTACTTACGGACACGCCCAAGAACTTACAGGGCAACCACAAACTTGTGGAATGTAAATAAATGTTGGCCTTTATTCCATGGCCGACTCTGGAGAGGCTGTTTTGGAGGATGGGCCTGGAGGAAAGGCATGGCCCAGGCCCGCCACTAACGTAACCGGTAGCGATCCTCCGGGGGTCAGGGGTCCCCCATGGATGTGGGTCCCCTGAAAGAGACCGTACCTGCTCGGGCAGCCTGGTGATGGACTGGGGCAAGGGGTGCTGCCCACTTCTTGGGGGCAGCATCAGGGCCAGGTTGTTTGGGCGGGGGAAGAGCGGAAGCCATGTATTGTTAATAAAAATGTACCGTTAGTAACGTTAAAGAAAGTGCCTCCCGTTAAGGGAAGTTTCATAAAAGTATGCTTATGATTGATGTTTTATCTGTTTCTACCTCTTTTTACAGTTACAAAATAAAACCGGTGATGGACGGGCAGCCCGCGGACGGTCTGCATTTAACCAAGGGGGAATGTGGCACCCTGGACAAGCCAGGTCTTCACAGGTACTGCAACAACACACCCCACACCCCGGTTAGGCACACCAGTCACAAACAAATCCTTGTTGCCTCCCTCCAGGGGCTGATGTCCACACCAGGTGGGGTGGAGCCAGGCGGTTGGCCCCACCCACTGAGGAGTTCACAGTCCTGGAGGCGGGAAAAGGAAAGAGAACAGTTAGGGAGAGTGAAGGAGTAAGTGGCAAGTGAGGAGCAGTCTGACCGTGTCCGGGTACGTGGCCCGGGCACATACAGCAAGGTTGGCAGACGGTGGTGGCTGTCTGCAGGAGAGACCGATCGACGCGGAACCGTAGGACCGGGGTCGGGCGGTGGCCCGCCGGTACCGAACCGGGCAGCGAAGAGAAGCCAGCACCATTCGGCAGGGCCTACGGACCCCGACCAGGCTTGGAGTCGCCGTTCAAATGGTCAAATCCGTTAGCGACGGGAACCTCCGGGGTTTCCCAGCAGCAAAGACCCGATTGAAGGCAACCATCCAAACCGTGAAGGGAAATACAGTCACGGCCAAGGCTACAATTCCCAGGGCCAGAGCCTGCAGGCAAAAGGAGCTCCTCCGGCGCTTATCAAAGCTGGGGAGCGGGTTACCGGTGGGAAGCCATCGGGGCCGAAAACACACTACAGGTGCAGGGAAAGGCAGCCACCGCCAACCTACCGGGAGTGACCACTGCACCCGGCTGTGGGACCCGTCCATCCAGCCTTTTGTTTTACGAGAGACTCCGTGAACGTTATTGGCTGAGTGTGTACCATCGTGCCGTCTGGCACTGTGCTGCACCCGCGACCCTGCACCTCACCAAACCCTGCCATCCACATATTAGTCACCTCACCGGGCCCTGGGACCACCCAAAACCCCCCTACCCACAGAGGGGAGAGAAACATCTCGGCTGCTCCCTGTCATCGCTCCCGGGATCCCCGTCCAGAGCAGCGGTGGTGTCCCAACCTCACCACAAACCGTGGGTGGCGTCACGGACCGACTTCCCAAACCCCAAAACTATCCCCTTTCACTCACGGGCGAGGAGCGCCGCTCGAGTCCCCGGATCCGGCCCACCGCTCGAGCCACCGAGCAGCAAGCAGCAGGCTGCAGCAGCGTTGGACCCAAGCGCCAGCGAGAGCACAGCAGCTCCCTCCCCGCCCACGACAAAGGCAAGAGGTGTAAATCTAATGGGGGCACTCTGAGGGAACCTCTGAGATGGCACACTGAGTATAACTTATCACCACTAATAACAAAGTTTTAAATTTGCTTTTACACTGAACAAAGGGATACCCGGGTATCTTAAAACTATGATACCATTAACTTCAAGGGAAGTTTCACACAGGCCTGTGGTCCGAGTCCGCTGTATATAATTCCAAAGAAGGTAAAAAAAAAGGAAACACAAAAATCTTCTTCTTGCTCTAAGGATGTCTTCACCACGGTCCTGCCATGCAGGGACCCCGGACTTAGTCGATATCAGCCAATTACTCCACACAGAACATGGTCTCAGGCCCACAGCGCTGTAGTAATCCTCAGACAGAATGCAGGCTTCCTTGGTCCAGAGAACAGCCCTCCCATCAGGAAATTGGAGCTCTTTTCTCTTACACAACACGGTCCAATTTCTTCAGCACACCTCCTGGTTCTTTTGTGAGGAAAAGATAATGAAAAAGAAAAAAAAATAGTCTCTCTGATCTCTTTCTCTTTTCAGACTGTTTTTTAGCCCGCAGTCACACAACTCTCTCTCTCAGGCAGCCCGGCCTCAGCACACTTTTCTCTGAGGTAACTTTTGCATCTACAGGGTCTCTGACCCAAAACCCTGCTGATAAGTGCAGGCAGGCAGAACTTACAGAGTCCTAGGGCACTGCTGACACAATCACATTTCAGACTGTCACACTCTACCCCACTAGAGGTTGGCGTCCCCGACACACCTCCCCACTCAAATTCGTCCTGTGCATAGCGCTGAGTGGGTATTCCTGCTGTAGGGCGAGTGGTTCTCCTGAGGCCCACCCCATCAGATTCAGGCCTCAAGGAGGCAGGAGACTCTTCAGCAGTGCCATCAGAGGGAGCACATGATGCTGTTCCCTCCCGAGGTAGAGCACCCTGTGACCCATCATCCACGTCAGGTGGCTGACCTAATTCCCCACCTTCAGACATGTTTCAGACTCGACACTCTCTCCGTATGGGGGCAAATCTATCACAGGGGCCAGGTTGACAGGTACAGGGGAAGGCATATCATCAAACTGAAAGACATCAGGAATTCCCCCCCTTTGGGGAGCAGTCTGGGGTTCTGTAGAAACGGGATTCGTGTCTTCAAACCAACACCGCTGTAGCATGTTACGGTGAAGATTACGAGTAGGTCCCCCAGTCCCCACCGGCTTGACCTCGTAGACTGGAATCTCAGGGCTCAACCGTTTTACTATCCGGTAGGGAGTTGCTTCCCAACGGTCATCCAGTTTCCCCGTCGGTCATTTGACCCTTACTAACACTCTATCTCCTGGGGCGAAGGGTTCTGTCTGCACCGGTCGCTTGTCCTTATGAGACACCTGACTGAGTCGACTACCCACCACCTGATGCACCACTTTTAGTCGTCGCCGATGCTCTCGAACCCATTCAGATGCGGTCTGAGGAGAATTAGAGGAGTGATCAGGCATGTTCAAATCTTCAATATCCCTCCCGGGCCTCCCGAACATCAACATGTATGGCGAGTAGCCAGTGGTGCTGTGCACCCTGTTATTGTAGGCCCACATTAGTTCAGGAAGGTAATCGGGCCAGCGAGCCTGCTGCCCATCTTCCAAGGTTCTCAACATCTGTATCAGTGTACAATTAAATCGCTCACAAGCCCCATTTCCTTGGGGATGATAAGGCGTCGTTCTCGAATGTGCTATACCATACAGTTGATGCAGGCCCTCCATCAAGGTCCCCTGGAAGCATGCCCCCTGATCTGGGTGTATCCTTCGATGACACCCAAATACCTGCAGAAAATGTCGACATACGGCCTTAGCCACCGTCTCCGCCGTCTGGTCTCTTGTTGGCACTGCCACCGCATATTTAGTAAAATGATCTGTCATTACCAAGCAATAGGAGCCCCCAGATGTTGAGTAACCTATCAAGACGAAATCAATCATGAGCAATTCTAAGGGGGCAGAGGTCTTAATAGTTTGCGTAGGAGCCCGCTGCTCAGGACTCTTGTTGAGCCCACAGACCCGACACTGCCGACATGCCTCTGTCACCATTCCCCCCAGATCAGGGCAATAGAGGACTCGCTGTAGCCACTGGAGTGTCTTTTCACTTCCAAAATGGTCTCCTTTTTCATGCGCCTCGCGAGCGACCACCGGGCCCATCTTTACAGGGATTACCAGCTGATACCGGTGTTGCAGCTCAGATGGCAGATACACCTTACGATACAAGAGGCCCTTTTCCACACACAACCTATCCCATTGTCTCAATAATTTAATTCCTTCTGCAGACAGCTGGGCCTTGTCCTTTGCACATGGCCAAATCCCATTTTGTACTCAAGCGCGCACTAGTGTAATGTCTGGGCACTCGCTCTGGTCTTTTGCCCAATCTGAAGGCGTTTTGTCCAGGACACGAGGCATTCCAGATGCCACCCCACCTGAGTGTACCACACTAAGGAAGATAGGTACTTATCTCAAGTCGGGGGTTTCGGTGTCCTCCAATTTGTCATCAACACTTTCCCCTGTGGACCCAAGGGGTACCCTTGACAGCGCATCCGCGTTTCTGTTTTCTCGCCCAGAGCGAAACTTAATCTGATAATTAAACTTAGCAAGGCGAGCTACCCACCGCTGCTCCAACGCTCCTAGTTTTGCATTCTTCAAGTGAGCCAGAGGGTTATTATCAGTCATAACTAACACCTCAGCTCCCGTTAAATACTCGGCAAAGCGTTTGGTCATTGCCCACACCAGGGCCAGTAGTTCTAGGCGAAATGGACTATAGTTAGCCGGGTTCCGCTCAGTGTTTCTTAAAGATCTGCTGCCATAGGCGATAACTCGTTCTCGGCCATCCTGCATTTGTGCCAGTACCGCCCCCAACCCATGAAGACTACCATCTGTGTACAACAGGAAAGGGGCATCAAACCGGGCATATGCCAACAAAGGGGCTCTAGTTAGGGCGGCTTTCACCTCTTCAAATGCCTTTTGCTGCTGGGACCCCCATGGATAGGTTGGTCGCGAGGGCCCAATGCTGTCCCTCTTAAAAGTGCATTCAGGGGACCCACAACTTGTGAAAACCTGGGCACAAAGTGTCAATAATACCCCGCCAATCCCAAGAAAGCCCGAACCTTCCGCAAGGTACTGGGAGGGAGCCACTCCTGAACCGCCATGACCTTGTTAGCTGTGGGTAACACCCCGTCGGGGGTCACTACATGGCCTAAATACTCTATACGGATTTTGAACAGTTGACATTTCTTTGGTTTTATTTTCAAGCCATGACGGCTGAGCTGTCAGAGCACTTGGCGTAATTTCTCGAGATGGTCTTCGAATGATGTTCCAATCACCACAATGTCATCCAAATATATCAGGACCGACTCAAAATTCAGATCGCCTAAGCAATGTTCCATCAGGCGCTGGAAGGTTCCCGGGGCATTAGTGAGTCCGAAAGGCATGCGATTGAATTCGTAGAGCCCCATTGGCAGAACAAATGCTGTCTTAGCCCGGTCTTTCTCAGCCATCGGTACCTGCCAATAGCCGCTCGCTAAGTCCAATGTTGAGAAGTATTTGGCCCTTCCTAATGCCGACAGAGACTCTTCAATTCGAGGCAACGGATATACATCTCGTACCGTGTGAGCGTTTAATTTTCGATAATCCACACAAAATCGAAGGGTCCCATCTTTCTTTCGGACCAGGACCACGGGGGCTGCCCAGGGGCTTTGATTCTCTCATATTACTTGATTATCAAGCATACTGGCCACCATACCCTTCACTTCTTGATAGAGCGTCGGGGGAATCTGACAATATCGTTCTCTAATGGGTGGGGTGTCCCCCGTAGGAATCTCATGCTTAATTGTATGAGAGCAACCGAAGTCTTCTCAATGCCGCGAAAAAGTTTCCTGATGTTCCCACAGGACTCGCTCCAACTGCTCTAGTTGCGCAGAAGTCAGGTGCTCCCGATCCATCCACATCTGATTCATGATCACACGTCCATTCCATTCTTCAGTAGGAGGTTCGGGTCCCTTTACTTCGACCACAAATGTCCAGGATGACTGTCGATCTGGGCGCAATTCAATCGCTGTCTTGTCAGGCACCAGTCTATCCGGCACGAACAGTTCAGTCAGGATGGTCCCAGCAGGGAGGGTGACGGCCTCATCAAGCACGTTGATGCATCTGACTGGCACCCTTCCATTCTTCACAATAGCCAGAGACTGGGCCACGTGAGCCTTAGTAAATGAGGACTTCTCTAAAGCTGGCTCCAGTAATACTTCAAGTCCATTCAGTCTTTGTTCCACCCCCACTGGCAGCATTAAGAGTTCCTCCTGTCGAGGTGCCAGCGAGATCATGGCCCGTGATGGCACTCAGACCACGCCCACCCGGCCCTCTGGGTCTGCACTTTTCAGCAAATTACAGCTCAGCACTAGACGATGTAACACCCTCTGAGTAGGTCGGTGGCTTGTAGCACGAGCCCAGTACCGGGGTCCCTCACTAGCGTACATCTGATGATTGAGGTTTCGTAGAATGTTCATTCCAAGCGTCACCTCCATCCCTCTTCTAGGGGGGTGGTCCATCAGCACTATCCCTTTCTGACCCAGCTCTTGGCCAAACAGTTTCAAGTGCATCCACACAATCCCTTTCACCATCAGCTGGCCATTGTTAGTGGCGATAAGTCTGATCACTCGGCCATCTTCGGGAACGACTAGTTGACTGAAGTATCTCTCATACACTTCTAGAGGCATAATGGTACACTCGGATCCTGTATCCACCAGGCATCTCATCTTCCGACCTTCAATTTCTGCTTCTAGAACGGGGCTGCTTGCGAATAAATCTTGCTCATTCCGTCGAGGGCTTTGTGGGAGTTGGTCCACTGGTGGTCGCCCTATCACAGCAGTGGCTGGGAGTTTAACTCTGGCGGAGGAGTTTTGAGGCATGCGGACCTCCGGCAGTATCGAGAGATGTGCCCCCGTTGCCCGCACCGCCAGCAGGTGAGTTCTCTCTGCGGACGTGGGCCCGAGTCATTCAAACAAGGTGACCTGACCGTCTGTGAAGTCACCATCCTCGAGGAGGCGGCAGATGGTCCCTCTGGGGGGGTGGGGGCCGACCCAGCTTTGATTTTTGACACCTCTAGCTTTAACTCTCTCAATTCAGTACACAGAGCTTGTACAATCTCTACCAGCCCCCCTCCTCCTGCCATGGACACTCGGCCTCCCTCTGTCTGTGTGCTGTCCACGGACCACTCGACCACCAGGGCAGACTCCTCCTCCCTTTCCACCGCGTCCCGGTAGGTCTGCCAGAAGGATATTTCCGGTGTAGCCCAGGCCATCTCCAACATTTTGTCTCGAAGGAGCCTATTGGCTAACCCTGTGATGAATTGATCACGGAGCAAGCAGTCTACTTCCGGAAATGCCCCCATGGCCCCTGAGTCTAGTCGCTGCACCTCGTTCAACATCTGTTCCAGGGTATTAGAGTACTGCATTAGAGTCTCACTTTCTTTTTGAGGGCGATTAAAGAACATGGATCGAAGCTGGGTTACACGGGCCCGTCCTCCCAAGCTTCCCTCTAACAGTTCCAAAATTTTCACTAGCGTATTTCTTTCAGCCTCAGGGCGTACCCACTACCATTTGCCTAGCATCACCTTCTAACGCATTTAATGCCAGCTCTGCTCGTAATGCAGGAGCCAGGTTACACATCCGCATGATACTCCGGACCCTCTCAGCCCAATCCTGTAATGCCATGTTATGCCCGTCGTATCTCGGCATGTGCTGGAGTAAAGCTCCTACCGGCACATACCCTCCCTCATTCGCCGCGGCTGCCAGGGGAGCCGCACCCAGCATGGAGGTTGCTGATGCGGCAGGGTCATTTCTTTCCCCGCCTCCGTCCATGACAGACACTGGATCCTGCCGTAATGCAGGAGCCAGGTTACACATCCGCATGATACTCCGGACCCTCTCAGCCCAATCCTGTAATGCCATGTTATGCCCGTCGTATCTCGGCATGTGCTGGAGTAAAGCTCCTACCGGCACATACCCTCCCTCATTCGCCGCGGCTGCCAGGGGAGCCGCACCCAGCATGGAGGTTGCTGATGCGGCAGGGTCATTTCTTTCCCCGCCTCCGTCCATGACAGACACTGGATCCTGCCGTAATGCAGGAGCCAGGTTACACATCCGCATGATACTCCGGACCCTCTCAGCCCAATCCTGTAATGCCATGTTATGCCCGTCGTATCTCGGCATGTGCTGGAGTAAAGCTCCTACCGGCACATACCCTCCCTCATTCGCCGCGGCTGCCAGGGGAGCCGCACCCAGCATGGAGGTTGCTGATGCGGCAGGGTCATTTCTTTCCCCGCCTCCGTCCATGACAGACACTGGATCCTGCCGACTATGCCAAGTATATTACCTCAGGAATCGGGAATAAATTTACATACTCACACCAGGTTGAACAAAGAAAAACAATTAACTATAAAGGTAAAAGGTGTAAATCCAATGGGGGCATCTGAGGGAACCTCTGAGATGGCGCACTGAGTATAACTTATCACCACTAATAACAAAGTTTTAAATTTGCTTTTACACTGAACAAAGGGATACCCGGGTATCTTAAAACTATGGTACCGTTAACTTCAAGGGAAGTTTCACACAGGCCTGTGGTCCGAGTCCGCTGTATATAATTCCAAAGAAGGAAAAAAAAGAAAACTCAAAAATCTTCTTGCTCTAAGGATGTCTTCACCCCGGTCCTGCCACGCAGGGACCCCGGAGGTAGTCGATATCAGCCAATTACTCCACACAGAACACGGTCTCAGGCCCACAGCGCTGTAGTAATCCTCAGACAGAAAAGAGGCTTCCTTAGTCCAGAGAACAGCCCTCCTCTCAGGAAATAGGAGCTCTTTTCTCTCACACAACACGGTCCAATTTCTTCAGCACAGCTTCTGGTTCTTTTGTGAGGAAAAGATAATGAAAAAGAAAAAAAAATAGTCTCTCTGATCTCTTTCTCTTTTCAGACTGTTTTTTATCCCTCAGTCAGAGGCAGCCCGGCCTCAGCACACTTTTCTCTGAGGTAACTTTTGCCTTTTGCATCTACAGGGTCTCTGACCCAAAACCCTGCTGATAAGTGCAGGCAGGCAGAACTCACAGGGCCCTAGTGCACTGCCGACACAATGACATTTCAGACTCTCACACTTTCACCGTTCACTTGGTACTACCCGTACCTAGCATGACATGAGGATCCTGAGAGATGAGCAATGAGGTCAGTAAAAGGATTTTTTATTAGCATTCTAATGACCTTTTATGGTTCAGGAAAATGGCAATCGACAGCCGCCATTTTGTCCACGAGGAAGTAAATTGTATATATTCTGTATGTTAATGAATGTAGATTTTTGTAAAAGTCAAGTAGAATTCAGTGGCACTCAATTTATCTCATCTCTGTGGCATGGAAGTGCATCTGTTTACCTGTACAAAATAGGAAATGGAAAAAAACATCTGCTTGTTGCTATTTTGCTTGGAGATGTGAAGATGTCTAATGAGGATGTGGGGGAAGTGGATAAGTGCCACCTTGGTTGAAGATGAAAGAACAGGCTTAAACTCATAGTAAAAGTTTCAGAGATAACATCATCCTGTTGTGGCTGTGACTAAAGCTGGGTTTACACACTGCAACATCGCAAAGGACATCGCTGTAACGTCACCGGTTTGGTGACGTAACAGCGACCTCCCTAAGTCTCTGCTAAGTCGCTGGTGAGCTGTCAAACAGGCAAACCTGGCCAACAACTCAACAGCGATCCGGACCTGCAGAGCGACCGAGCTGGTTGTTGGGGACGTTGATAAGCAGCCTTTTGAAAGGGAAGTTGCTAACAAAGTCGCTGCAAAGTCTTCACACACTGAAACTTCATGCTGCACAGCGGGAAACAAAGGACCTAGGAATGGTCCTGAACGATTTGTAACGATTACAACTTCACAGCAGGGGCCGGGTCGCTGATAGGTTTCACACACTGCAACATCGCAAACAACATCGCTATTGCGTCACAAAACCGGTGACGTTACAGCGATGTCGTTTGAGATGTTGCAGTGTGTAAACCCAGCTTTAAGGTGTTATTAGACAGTAGGATTTTTGTGGGACAGATTGGGAATGGGACTGGATGGGGGGCCCCTGCGCTTACCCTCAAACTAAGGGGGTATCCTAAACTATCCCTCAACCCAAAGGTACACTTGAAGGTAGTGAGCCCACAGCCTCTTCCTGTCTCCTGTTATAGCCCTGATGGTAGGAGCTCCTCCACACCTGCCACTCAAGGGGTTCAGCCAGGACAGAAACCTCCAGACCCCACCAACAAATAAAGACAGACAGGGGGTAAAATAGCAGCACATGCACAATTATAACCAACACCAGGAGACAACGAAAAGTGAACAGGAACAACTATGGATAGAGGAAGGTTACAATAGAATAAGTAACTTTCACTCAACCAAACAACGGATGACAGTAGCAGCTCCAAGGACTCGTCTTTCCACCTTCTGACCTAGCTTCAGTGTGAATCTTGAAGTACTGGTGCTCTCTGTTGGAAGAGGAGGGATTATATCCAGGCCGGAGGTGGTAATCAATGGGAAAAGCTGATAACCACTGTGGAGACTGCTGCTGCAACACAAACTGACATTACCACCATATGTGCCAAAGAAAAAAGACGCTTTTAAACAACATTGTCTCAGAAGGCAAAGAGACAATGGCCCTGAGCCTCGCACATAGACTATCGTGACAATTTTTTAACGGTAGCTCTTTACGAGCGACTTATAACGTTGTTATCGTGCAGACAAGCTCATAATTACAAAAGCAAATGTTCGCTTGAAAGATCACTGTTGTGGTCAATGGAAAGTCACTAGTTTTTCACAAAAAAATGTACTACAGCTTTTAACAACGTATTACATGCTGAAACATTATTCCGACAAGCCGTCATTTGTAAGCAAGATGAAAGATCTAATTAGTCCCTGTGTACTGCATTTTAGTAGTCTCCGAGTAAACTGCCTAATCTAATAGTAAGGGCGTGGTAATAGGTTGCTGGCTGGACACCATGTGCATACATGTGTGAACAGCCCCCTATGCATGCCACTAGTGTGCAATTTACCTTGAACCTGTGAAGCATCCATTATATTGAGGGGGTTGTCTGCACTCTGTTGGTGCATTAGATGTGTTGGCCTGGGCTGACTGGACTGGTTGCCCTCTTTTCTCCTGTGAGTATATTAAATTTTTGGGGGAGTTTTTATCTCCTCTTTTTGTTGCTATTATTGATATCAATGGAAAGTTGCTAGACTTTCACAAAAACATGTACTATAGCTATTAACAACGTATTACATGCTGAAACATTATTCCGACAAGCCATCATTTTTAAGCAAGATGAAAGATCTAATTGAGCAAGAATCGAATGATATTATGATCTCCAGCAGCTATTATTAGTGTAGCACAGGCATCTCCGCAGATACACGAACTTACTTATCGCACCAGCTGGGTTGCGTCCTCCCCCACACTCCCCCGGCCATCCATATAAGTGTGACACCCTGGCCTATCAGGTCATCACAGGGTATTGTGCAATCTACCCTTCTGCAAAGTATCCACCTCCTCCTTGGTTACGGGTCCTTGACCTTTGGTGTTGCTAAGAACAGGCTAATCAAAATCCTAGGAACACTCTGCACCACATCCACCAGACACACCAGTTGCTGACCTGAAGGGAATATGGTCGTCCACTTGGGGGGTTGGTAAGGGGAGGTCGGGAGTGTTAGGTGTAGTTCAGTTGAGTGGTGACTCTCAAGAGGAGAGGTTACGAGCTGGGCTCCTTGGTTTACTAGGTGGCAGATGTTGGTCTGGGCCTGGTGGGAACTGGACCCCGGTCGCAGGGGGATCGTGACACTGGGCACGGACTGTCAAGGAGGACAGCCGGCGGCCTTGTGCCATCACCGGGCAGGGGAGACGGCACGACGGGGTACGTGGACCCTATCTCGAGAAGGAGCATCAAGCGTCTTGACAATTTACCCGACGAGGACGGAGTCTTCAATATCCATTCTCCAGCCACTCCAAAATCGGGGTACTAGCGCAACGAGGGGGATAGGACTTTCCCACTACATAGTCCAGAAAATCCAAAGCGTGAACCCTGAGAGCAAGCTCACCCAGTTAGCCATACTGGTGAGCGGGACCCAATAGTTCTATGCTTGAGGGACCATTTAGAAGTAAGGTGCCTCGGAAAAGGCCACAGGCTAACAAGCAACACCAACGGGCACGGGATCCAGGCATGCTCCCTCTCTGCTGCAGCAGTACTATGAACTTTGGTTTACCACAGTTGTCGGTGTCAGCATTATTGGACTGAGTGATTACTAAAGTGATCCCTAACCGTCCCAACAGCACCTCCCTGTCATCTACACCGAGTCCCGGGGCATCCCCCCTACCCGTGGAGGGGTTAAACATCTAGCTGCCCACACCATCGCCACCGGATACTACCCATTGCAGTGATGGTACTCCATCTTACCACGCACCACGGGTGGCATCACAAACTTTCCATACAATCCCCTGTAAATACCCCCTTTATTCCGAGTGGCTGCGCGACCCCGACTCCCGGGTCCGGACACCCATCAAGCCACAGCGTATCCAGATTCGAGACAGCAGCGGCAGGCTTCTGACGTGGGGTCAGCACATAAGCTGATGCCTCCTTCCCCTCCCAGGCCTTGTACATGCCGCACAAGGTTGCCGGGAGTGCACCTAAGACATGCGCGCACTCCGGCCCTCCTATTAAAGAACCAGCATGTCATTTCCAGGAATTGCATCTGAGCCTATGGCTGAAGGGTACAGTGTATTTAAGGCATCTTCCCGTTAGGGGTGGTGCCTGCGCAACATATTAAGTTAGTCAGTATGCCAGTCTGATAGCTAGTTGTCAGGTCTGTACCAACCTTCCCATACCTGTCTATCCCTGCCATGCCCACCATTCCTGCCTGTGCCTACTTGTCCAGCCTGCCACAGTCACCCTGCCTTTACCTGTCTAAATCTGAGTCCATCACCTGTCCTGGGGTCAGCTGCCACAATCCCGGTAACTGCCCTGGGAGTGGTACTGGTGTCCGCCTTGTAGTGGGCACTCAGTTAAACATGCAGGCAATCTCCGATGTTTCTATACTATTGAGAATAAATGGAATGCTTGCTTGGCAGTGGCTTTTCTCAGTTGGTTTTCTTTTCCCTGGATTATTGGTGGATCCTGTGGTCAGGCACCCAGCATTTAGGAGTTAATAATATCCTATCCTATGGCTAAGTGATATGTTAAAAGTATGATCCAACCACTTTAACTTTGTAACAAATGAGTCATTGCCTGATTAATTGCATGGCTCAAGTCTGTTACGCTCACCGAGGAGCGGCGAGCGTCCGGAGGTGGACCCACTGGACCGTGCACCGGACTCCCCCGAGAAGGCGACCAGCAGTGAACCCCTATACAGGGACTGTGCAGCGCCTCCCCAGAAGGCCTAAATGCACGGCGGCCAGGAACCGGTAGTAAGAGTCTCTGTAGGGCCAGGTGTAGCAAGGTTGTGACGTCCACAGCCGGCAGAACACGGAAACGGCACCGGAGATGTTCACAGCAGGTGACGTCCACAGCAGGTACGGTACAGATAATGTCCACAGCAGGTAGGGCACGGTGACGTCCACTGTCGGTATGAGCGGTGACGTCCACTGCGGGTATGTATAGATAGTGTCCACGGCAGGTATGGCACGGTGACGTCCACGGTAGGTATAAGTGGTGACGTCCACAGCCGGGATGGTATAAATGGCACTACGGTGAGACACAGTATTAGAATCAGGTAAAGAATGCATGGATCACAAACAATAGCACAAACGGATTTGGACACTGGCAATGCACTAATAGAGGCGTTGCTCGGGCGCCTGCTGCCGGGGGAGGTGAACTTAAATACCTATTAGGCAACAGGTGACCTCTGAGGTCACTTCCAGAAAATGGACCATGCCACTTTAAGAAAAGGGGCGTGGCCTCGCGCGCAGCCTAGAGTCACTTACAGCAATTCTGTGTGAGGAGGATACTGCAGCAGGCCTAGGAGTGGGAGCAGCGTCTGCAGAGCCATGGGGCCGGTAAGAGGAAGGCCTTCGCTGCCTGGGAGTGGGGGCAGGAGTGCACGTGGGAGCCATGCTGGGACTGGACATATGTGAGGGAGAGCTCCCCCCCCGGGGTCTGGTGGGACCAGGCGTTACAGTACCCCCCCTGAAGACCCCTCCCCCTCAGGAAGCTCCGGAGGAGACGTGGAGCATCCACGTCCCCCGCAGGTACCCACGTCCTCTCCTCAGGACTGAACCCCTTCCAGTCCACCAGATAGTAGGTTTTACCTCGGACCTCCTTAGCCGCAAGGATGGCTTTTACCTCATAGACGTCGTCATCACCAACAGGAGGAGGCGAGGCCCCAGGATCACTGTGGAAACGGCTCAGGACCACCGGCTTGAGGAGGGACACATGGAAGGAGTTCGGGATGCGAAGTGTCGACGGCAGCTTCAACTTGTAGGACACCTCATTGATCCGTCGGAGCACTTCAAAGGGACCAATGAAGCAGGGACCCAGCTTGTAAGACGGCAGTTTCAGGCGGACATACTTAGACGAGAGCCAGACTTTATCTCCGGGTTGGAAGAAAGGAACGTCCAGACGGTTCTTGTCAGCGTGTTTCTTCATGCGGACAGAGGACCATTCCAGAGCCGACTTGGTCTCAGCCCAGACGGCGGAGAAGGACCTCATGAGGTCATCAGCTGCAGGGTTGCCTGAAGAACATGTCACAGGACACGGCACTTTGGGTCGCTGTCCATACACCACCTGGAACGGAGACTTAGCAGAGGACTCACTTTCATGGTTGTTATAGGAGAACTCGGCCCATGGAAGCAGTTTGACCCAGTTGCTGTGGTGTTCGTCCACGAAGTGGCGGAGATAGTTAGTCAGGACTTGGTTAATGCGCTCCACTTGCCCATTGGACTGAGGGTGGTAAGCAGAAGTCCAATTCCACATCCATCATCTTGCAGACTGCTCTCCAAAACCGAGCGGTGAACTGGACCCCTCTGTCGGACACGATATGGAGAGGCAAGCCGTGAAGCCGGAAGATGTGTTGAATGAATAGTTCAGCAAGAACCGGAACGGACGGTAGCCCGGAGAGTGGTGTGAAGTGGGCCATCTTGGAGAACCGGTCCACCACCACCCAGATGACTGTGCAGCCAGACGACTTTGGCAGGTCCGTGATGAAATCCATGCCGATATGTTGCCATGGAGCGGATGGTATGGGTAAAGGAAGCAAAGGGCCCGCCGTAAGAGTCTTCGGGACCTTGTTCCGGGCACAGGAGGAACAGGATGAACAAAAGTCCTGGACGTCTCGAAGTAGCCCTGGCCACCAGTAATATCGGGATATCAATTGCAGAGATTTCTTTTGACCCACGTGACCTGCTATTCGGGAAGAGTGTCCCCACCGGAGTACACGTTCTCTATCGACCTCAGCAACAAACGTCTTACCGGGAGGAAGGTGGTGCATGTCAACTGGTGCCGCCATTAGCTTGGAAGGTTCAATGATGTGCCGAGGTTCATCTTCCTGATCCTCTAACAGGAATGATCGAGACAGCGCATCGGCCTTCAGGTTCTTCTCGGCTGGACGGAAATGCAGAACAAAATCAAAGCGGGCGAAGAATAATGACCATTGGGCCTGTCGGGGGTTTAGCCTGTGGGCTGTCTGGAGATATGCCAGATTCTTGTGGTCAGTATAGATGGTAACTGGATGCAATGACCCTTCCAGCAGGTATCGCCATTCTTCCGGGGCCAGCTTGACTGCCAGCAACTCACGGTCTCCGATTGAGTAGTTTCGTTCTGCTGTGGAGAAAGCCTTAGAAAAGAAGCCACAGGTTACTGTCTTACCCTATGACGTTTTCTGTGTAAGAACCGCACCGGCTCCGGATGACGAGGCATCTACCTCAAGAATAAACGGCTTGTTCGTGTCGGGTCTGTGTAAGGCTGGAGCAGAAGCGAAGGCTCGTTTAAGGGACAGGAACGATTCTTCAGCTTCCAGAGTCCATTTCTTTGGGTTTTCCCCTTTGCGAGTGAGAGAGGTTATGGGACGCACCAAAGAAGAGAAGTGTGGAATGAATTGCCGGTAATAGTTGGCGAATCCCAGGAATCGCTGGATAGCCTTCAACCCTTCCGGACGGGACCAATTCAGTATGGCTGATGCTTTATCGGGGTCCATCTTCAGGCCAGTATCAGAGACTATATGGCCAAGGAAGGGTAGCGAGGTCTGCTCAAACAGGCATTTCTCGAGTTTGGCGTAAAGGCGATTCTCTCTCAATCTCCGCAGGACAAGACGGACATGTCTTCGATGGGTATGCAAGTCTGGAGAGAAGATAAGGATGTCGTCCAAATACACGACTACACAGGTGTATAGAAGATCACGGAAGACGTCGTTCACGAACTCCTGGAAGACCGCTGGAGCGTTACTGAGTCCGAAGGGCATCACTCGATATTCATAGTGCCCATCCCGAGTGTTGAACGCGGTCTTCCATTCGTCTCCCGACCGAATGCGGACCAGATTGTACGCACCCCGGAGATCTAATTTGGAGAAGATCTTGGCACCTTGAAAGCGGTCAAACAGTTCCGGTATCAGGGGTAGCGGGTATCTGTTCTTCACCGTGATCTTATTCAATCCGCGGTAGTCAATGCAAGGCCGTAGACCCCCGTCCTTTTTTCCCACAAAGAAGAAACCCGCTCCGGCAGGAGAGGAGGATTTTTGGATGAAGCCTCGTGCTAGATTTTCCTTTATGTAATCAGACATGGCTTGGGTCTCTTCTCGGGACAGAGGGTAGATGCGCCCACGCGGAGGGGTTGCCCCGGGGAGCAGGTCGATGGGACAATCGTAGGGTCTGTGTGGCGGCAACGTCTCAGCCTCCTTCTTGTCAAAGACATCGGCATGGGCCCAATAAGCAGGGTGTAACCCGGGAAGGGTGACCGGTTCAACGGGTCGGTGCGGAGGATGCACTGGTTTCAGACAGTTGCTGTGGCAAGACGTACCCTATTGCAGGATGTCTCCAGAATCCCAGTCCAGTACTGGCTTGTGCGACCGAAGCCAGGGTATTCCCAGTAGTAGGGCATGTGTCATGCCAGGGAGTACGTGGAAGGCAATAGTCTCAGAGTGTAGCAACCCCACTTGCAAAGTGCAGTTCTCCGTGATGAACCGGATGGGTTCGGATAGCGGTTTTCCATCCACGGACGAAAGACTGATGGGGGTAGCAAGACATCGGACGGGAATCTGGTGTAGGTCCACCACGGCTTGTTGGATAAAGTTCCCGGCAGAGCCTGAATCCAGGAACGCATGCTCTGACAACCGAATGGAACCACAGGACAGGGATACAGGTACATGGAGAAAAGGAGAGGACTTGGCATGACCTAGGGTGGCCTCTCCGATGGACCCTAGGCTCTGTAGTTTCCAGGCTTTACTGGACAGTCCTGAATCAGATTTTTGGCACTTCCGCAGTAGAAGCACTCTCCTGCCATTCTCCGATTCTTCTGTCGCAGTCTGGACTCACTGACGCGATCGACCTCCATGGGCTCGTGCGGAGCAGTAGGCCGGGTGGAGGGAGGTGACATCGGCCTTTGGAAGGTGGGTGCAAGGCGCGGGGTTCTTCTCGCCCGGGTAATCTCTCTGGCACGCTCTTGGAAATGGAGATCAATACGGGTAGCCAGAGAGATCAGCAATTCCAGGGTGGTAGGTACATCCCGGCCGGCCAGTTCATCCTTGATTTTACCGGATAACCCTTCCCAGAAGGCAGCTACCAAGGAGTCATTGTTCCACTTGAGTTCGGAGGACAGAGTGCGGAATTCGATTGCATACTGTCCCACGGTGAGATTCCCCTGGTGGATTCTCATGAGCGAAGAGGCAGTAGACGAGAGACAGCCTGGCTCATCGAACACCTTACGGAAGGTAGTCAGAAAGACGGACAGTACTTGAACGGTCGGGTCATTCCTCTCCCAGAGCGGATTCATCCAAGCCAGAGCCTGACCAGTCAGATGAGACATGATAAATGCGATTTTCGAGCGATCAGTCGCTCGCTGCAGCGGCGACAGCTCAAAGTGCAGGGAGCACTGGTTTAAGAAACCGCGACACAAACGGGGATCCCCTCCATACATGGGTGGGGAGGCCAGGCGGGAAGGAGACATGCATGTCGATAATCCCGCAGGTTCGGGGGTTGTTGAGGAGGCCAGATTCTGCAGGGTGTATAGACGGGAATCCACGGACGCCATATTTTCGGCCATGCGTCTCTGGGCCTCATGCTGGTGGGACAGTTCCTTCTGTAGTTCACTCAACTGGGAGCCGTCGGAGGATACAGAGGTTTGCATGGATGCCAGATGGGATTCCAAAAGACTTCATGTAAGCCACTAATCTTGCTTGGGTCTCGCGTTGGCGAGAGAGCTCCTGTTGCAAGTCAGTCAGCGGGTTAACCTTGATCCCGGCGGAGTCCATGGCCCGAGCAAACTGTTACGCTCACTGAGGAGCGGCGAGCGTCCGGAGGTGGACCCACTGGACCGTGCACCGGACTCCCCCGAGAAGGCGACCAGCAGCGAACCTCTATACAGGGACTGTGCGGCGCCTCCCCAGAAGGCCTAAATGCACGGCGGCCAGGAACCGGTAGTAAGAGTCTCTGTAGGGCCAGGTGTAGCAAGGTTGTGACGTCCACAGCCGGCAGAACACGGAAACGGCACCGGAGATGTTCACAGCAGGTGACGTCCACAGCAGGTACGGTACAGATAATGTCCACAGCAGGTAGGGCACGGTGACGTCCACTGTCGGTATGAGCGGTGACGTCCACTGCGGGTATGTATAGATAGTGTCCACGGCAGGTATGGCACGGTGACGTCCATGGTAGGTATAAGTGGTGACGTCCACAGCCGGGATGGTATAGATGGCACTACGGTGAGACACAGTATTAGAATCAGGTAAAGAATGCACGGATCACAAACAATAGCACAAACGGATTTGGACACTGGCAATGCACTAATAGAGGCGTTGCTCGGGCGCCTGCTGCCGGGGGAGGTGAACTTAAATACCTATTAGGCAACAGGTGACCTCTGAGGTCACTTCCAGAAAATGGACCATGCCACTTTAAGAAAGGGGGCGTGGCCTCACGCGCAGCCTAGAGTCACTTACAGCAATTCTGTGTGAGGAGGATACTGCAGCAGGCCTAGGAGTGGGAGCAGCGTCTGCAGAGCCATGGGGCCGGTAAGAGGAAGGCCTTCGCTGCCTGGGAGTGGGGGCAGGAGTGCACGTGGGAGCCATGCTGGTACTGGGCAGATGTGAGGGAGAGCTCCCCCCCCGGGGTCTGGTGGGACCAGGCGTTACAAAGTCCTTCTTCTGTTAAATTCTAGTAAGATCCACCTCAGTCAGAAGCAGAAGAATTAACAAATAAGATGGGTGTTACGCGGGGCTGTCTGATAATAAAACCTAAAGGAATGTCAGACAGTCAGGGTCCACCGTGCAAAGACTCTGCTGCAGACTATGGCAGAGGATAAGGGGTATATAAGTGTTCCACTGTAAAAAATAATAGCACAAGTGCAGAGAGCAATACCTCTGTTAAACTCACAGAGGAATATAATTAGAAAATTAAGCAATTCCTCCCTTATTTGGAGGGTGTGTGCAATGGTCTCTGTTAATAATCACAGAGACAAAAGCAGTGAGTGGGAAATGGCCCCTACCTAGGTCCGTTCCTCTAGTGGTGCCAGGAGACGGACAGCAGCGTAAGCCGCACAAAGCTCCTACCTGCGTTCGCTCCACTAGTGTTACGGGGGGACCGGCAGATTAGGACCAAAGGTATATATCCCAATCGCCAGTCGGGGCCCACCGTGCTCCAGATGGTAATGGAGCTGCTGGCACCATGTGGGTTAGGCGGAGACTATAGAGATGGATGGCTCTGAGATAACTCAAGGAACCGGTCACATGTGTAGGGACACGTCAGACCGGACGACAACCCAGTTAGCGTTTCGGTGGAGCGGACGCTACTCCGACCACGTGTGTAACAACACGTCAGGCCGGATGGTAACCAGTTAGCGTTGACCAAGAAGACCGCTGCGACAGCGCCCTGTCGGCCACATGTGTAAGACACGTCAGGCCAAGCGGTCCTCCGATTAGCGTTTCTGGCCACCACTCGACTGGCCACGTGTGTAAAGGACACGTCAGACTAGGTAGTCACACCAGTAGCATTTGACTGGGAAGCCAAGGAGGATAATAGGGTTCACACACCCAATCCAGGAACACCCTGTTAACTTCACAGGGGTTCTTGGGTGCGCTGTCCGTGCGCGTAGAGGGCACAACCGGACAAGTGGCGCAGCAGGTACACTGTCCGTGTGCGTAGAGGGCACTCTCGGACAGGTGACGCAACAGGTATTCTGTTCGTGTGCGTAGGAGGCACAACTGAATAGGTGACACAGCAGCCGCAGCCCAGTTAACGCCACTGGACTGCTCTAGCACAACAGGAACGGTAGCAAGGAAGCACGGCGCCTGACCCTCATGTGCTGAGCCACGAATCTTGGCGTGACAGGCACCGTTCGCCTAGCCCTACCTATCGCTTCCAACAAGGCTTATGCCACCAAGAACTCTAAATGAAGACTGCGCAGCTCCATGTTGTCTCCAGCCCCTTTTATAACCTGGGTCCGCCCCAAACCCAGGGTGGAACCACCAAGGTCCAATAGCAGAGTGCCATGTCATCAGTGGCGTCACGTGCGACCTATCCGGAACCACCACGTCATTGATGACCTCATGGCAGCCACGCCCCAAACACTTCACCAGTGATCGTCTGACGACCAATGGTGAGGTGCCAGATCATAGGGGCGGGCCTCTGCGAGCCAGTCCGGAGTTGCCACGTCATCAGGACACCTGACACCCTCTGCCCTATCAGGGCCTGCCACCTCACGGACATGCTCAGTGAGGTCCTTACCGGACCTAGCCTCTGATGCACTAAGTGCCTGAGCATGCTCAGTAGCCTGAGCAACAGGCTCAGAAAGCAGACTATCAGTGTGAGCATGCTCAGTAGGCACATCTCAGAACTTAGGCACAGCACGAAGTCCAAGTACCTGTGCAAAGAGGCTGTTAGGGTTAATTGTGGGAGCATGCTCAGTAGCCTGAACTGAGGACTTAGTCTCAGACAAAACACAATCAGGCTGAGCATGCTCACTAGGCAAAACACCGGGCTTAGACTCTGGCTGGGGTAAATCGGCGCACGCATGCGCACTAGCCGCCTCTCCACACTTAGACGTGGTGGAAGGAGCAGCCAACTGGATGACCCGAGGCACGGCCAAGAACGGCAGCCGGCGCCTGGGCGCAACAGGAACCACAGCAGGCTGCTTGCGGCTATGGCGGCACCGGTTCGTAACAGTACACCCCCCTCTAGCGGCCCTCCCACTCGAATGGTCTATAGTCGCTACAGATACCACTGAGCGACGGGCGGAAGATGTAGACATGCAGTGGGAGCTACAAGACTCGCTCCACCGCGTAATCACCCCAGACGACCAGTCGATATGTGGGGAATGCCGCTTCAACCAAGGAATACCCAGCAGAATATCATCTGCACCCTTAGGGAGAACCAGAAATGAAATGGTCTCCCTATGCCCAGATGACATGGCAAGGGTAATGGACACTGTCCGCTGGTGAATTACCTTGGGCAACAAGGACCCGTCCACCACACGGACTCTCACTGGCCTTGGCATTTGCACCAGTGGGATGGCATGCCGCCGGGCAAAAGAGGAGGAGATGAAACTATCCCCAGCACCTGTGTCCACACTTGCCCTTGTGGACCATGTTGACCCCTTAATGGAAATGGATGCGGGAAACGTCACCCTAATGGATGACGCAGAGTCCAGTCTACCTCCAGCTATGGTCACCAATCGCGGTCGCTTACCCTGACGCTTTGGGCAACGGTTGGCATAATGACCATACTGCCCACAAGCGAAACAGGAAATGCCCTTGCGATTCGAAGACCTAGCAACACCAACCCTAGCGATGTCCATAGGGACAGAGATGTCCTCTAAGGGAGGTGCAGTAGGAGAGACCACTACAGTGGCTGAACGACCCTCTGACCTGCGCTCCAGCTGACGTTCGGAGGTCCGCAGGTCAATGCGGGTAGCCAGAGTCATGAGGCCCTCAAGGGTAGTTGGTACCTCACGCGGCGCTAATGCGTCCTTCACGTGCGAGGCTAATGCCCTCCAGAGCAGTGGAATGAGAGTCCTCTCTGACCACCCCAGTTCTGCAGCAAGTGTCCTGAAACTCACAGCATATTGACTTGAGGAGGTACGCCCCTGCTCCAAAGTCAGTAGCTGTAGGGCCGAGTCGTGAGGGACCTGAGGCCCCAGGAACACTTGTCGCAAGGACTCCAAAAACTCCTTAGAGTCCTGTACTACAGGGTCATTCCTCTCCCACAATGGTGTAGCCCACTCCAGTGCTCTATCAGAGAGCAAGGAGATGATAAACCCCACCTTCGACCTCTCTGTAGGAAACCGTGCAGCCAACGGCTCTAGATGGACTGAGCACTGTTTCACGAATCCCCTACATGCCTTGCTGTTCCCCGTAAACTTGTTGGGCAGCGAGAGGTGAGGGAGGGTTGGAGTAGGCTTGGTGACAGACACCATTGCAGCCGCTTGAGCCACCACATCATCCATATCAGCAGCAAGAGCAGACTTCTCCAGAGACCTCACTCTGGCATCAAGCTGCAGTATGAACTGACGTAGCTGCTCCATCTCCGCCATGCCAGCCAGACCCTGGCGCAGTCTTACTGTTACAAGGGGACCAGCAGATTAGGACCAGGGGTATATATCCCAATCGCCAGTCGGGGCCCACCGTGCTCCAGATGGTAATAGAGCTGCTGGCACCCTGTGGGTTAGGCGGAGACTATAGAGCTGGATGGCTCTGCGATAATTCAAGGAACCCGTCACGTGTGTAGGGACACGTCAGAACGGACGACAACCCAGTTAGCGTTTCGGTGGAGCGGACGCTACTCCGACCACGTGTGTAACAACACGTCAGGCCGGATGGTAACCAGTTAGCGTTGACCGAGAAGACCGCTGTGACAGCGCCCTGTTGGCCACATGTGTAAGACACGTCAGGCCGAGCGGTCCTCCGATTAGCGTTTCTGGCCACCACTCGACTGGCCACGTGTGTAAAGGACACGTCAGACCAGGTAGTCACACCAGTAGCATTTGACTGGGAAGCCAAGGAGGATAATAGAGTTCACACACCCAATCCAGGAACACCCTGTTAACTTCACAGGGGTTCTGGGGTGCACTGTCCGTGCGCGTAGGGGGCACAACCGGACAGGTGGCGCAGCAGGTACACTGTCTGTGTGCGTAGACGGCACTCTCGGACAGGTGACGCAACAGGTATTCTGTTCGTGTGCGTAGGAGGCACAACGAACAGGTGATGCAGCAGCTGCAGCCCAGTTAACGCCACTGGACTGCTCTAGCACAACAGGAAGGAAGCACGGCGCCTGACCCTCATGTGCTGAGCCACGAATCTTGGCGTGACAGGCACCGTTCGCCTAGCCCTAGCTATCGCTTCCAACAAGGCTTATGCCACCAAGAACTCTAAATGAAGACTGCGCACCTCCATGTTGTCTCCAGCCCCTTTTATAACCTGGGTCCGCCTTAAACCCAGGGTGGAACCACTAAGGTCCAATAGCAGAGTGCCATGTCATCAGTGACATCACGTGCGACCTATCTGGAACCACCACGTCATTGATGACCTCATGGCAGCCACGCCCCAAACACTTCACCAGTCATCGTCTGACAACCAATGGTGAGGTGCCAGATCATAGGGGCGGGCCTCTGTGAGCCAGTCCGGAATTGCCACGTCATCAGGACACCTGACACCCTCTGCACTATCAGGGCCTGCCACCTCACGGACATGCTCAGTGAGGTGCTTACCGGACCTAGCCTCTGATATACTAAGTGCCTGAGCAACAGGCTCAGAAAGCAGACTATCAGTGTGAGCATGCTCAGTAGGCACATCCCAGAACTTAGACACAGCACGAAGTCCAAGTACCTGTGCAAAGAGGCTGTTAGGGTTAATTGTGGGAGCATGCTCAGTAGCCTGAACTGAGGACTTAGTCTCAGACATAACACAATCAGGCTGAGCATGCTCACTAGGCAAAACACCGGGCTTAGACTCTAGCTGGGGTAAATCGGAGCACGCATGCGCACTAGCCGCCTCTCCACACTTAGACGTGGTGGAAGGAGCAGCCAACTGGACGACCCGAGGCACGGCCAAGAACGGCAGCCGGCACCTAGGCGCAATAGGAACCGCAGCAGGCTGCTTGCGGCTATTGCGGCACAGGTTCGTAACAACTAGTGTGCGAGGACACGAACCACTAGATATGGCACCTGCCTAGGTCCGCTCTTCTAGTGGTGCAAAAGAGACGGACAGCAGCATAAGCCGCACAAAGCTCCTACCTCTGTTCGCTCCCCTAGTGTGCGAGGATACGAACAACTGCCAGACGCAGTATAAGGAACGTTACCCTAGCGGCAACGTCCACCTACGAGTAGAATCACAAGGCCCAGCCGGACCATGTGCCTCAGGCACCTGCCTATGTCTGCTCCACTAAGAGGTAAGGATACGGACTGCAGCCGAAGCTGTAAGGTATAAGAACGCTACCCTGCCGGTAGCGCTCACCTAACATAGACAGAGAGATGCCTAGAGGGACGTGCACAGGGCGTCTACCCTCATGCATGAACCAAGAGGACTGAGCGCCGGGCAGCGTGCGTCAGGGTCTTATATAGACTCTGTGCCTCATCCAAGATGGAGGACACCAGAGCCAATCCGCTGCCAGAATGACAGCAATGACGTCACGCTGGCCTATCACCGAGCAAAGCGTCACAAGCCCATGACCAGCGACCAATCGGCATAGAAGGTGTCAGAGACATGTCACCACGTGTCACAAGCACATGACCAGTGGCCCATCAGCTTAGAAGGTGTCAGAGACATATGACCTCGTGTCAGCGATGATGTCACCCGCACATGTGCAATGGCTCCAAGATAGGACTTAGTCTCCAGCGCTTGCACATGTGCAGTAGCAAGAAATCCGGACAAGTCTCCAGAGCCACAGCAACCGCAACAATGGGCTTCTATAGGATTGTAGTAATATGCATTTAATTCATATACATGTTCATAAATTAAACCAATAGAGAATGAAGGGAGCATTACGATTCTGACATTTTGAATGCTCCAAAAGATGGGTGAGGTCATTGGATGGGCTTCCACAAAATTCATTTCTTGAGCTGCCATAGGTGCTTTCCCTACTTTTGAGAATTCATGATGTTTTATGAAACACTCAGGGTGTTTTGTACATTTAAAATTTTCTCACTGACACCTAAAATTGATTCAATGTTCTACCGATTAATAAATTCCTACAACGTCATCAGTAACTTGATATATTTTTAGACTTGCACAATGCTAAATATTAATTTATTATATTTTACTCACTCATCATTACATATCTAAGCATTCACGTAATTTGTGCATTATAAAATAAAGTTGTAAGCATTATAGCCATCCAAAGAAAACGTAAAGTCAGTGAGTAAATCACGCACAGTCTGCTTAAGGTATAGACAAGATCTACTGTTTGAAGTTACTAGTATACAACCCAACCAAACAATCTAGATCAAATTGATGATTTATATAACATTGCACATAATCAGCTCTCTATTTAAAATGCTCAATGTTACTATTACCATGCCACTTAAGAAAGCCAAAATTTGCGAAATGTACATTAGGGAACACAATTCTAATGCTATGACCATCATTCCCATTATAGATAAGATATTATGAGAACACTTTGTTTAATTGCCTTTATATGCTGTAATGATGAGGATTCCACGGGCTGACAAAAGAAGCTCAATCATATACTCAGTTATCGTACAAATAATCCCCCCAAATTATATATTTATGATTATATAATGTAAAAAACCCAAAGAAAAAGAGAATGACTAAATGATTAAATGATATCTAAACACTGCACTGTAGAAATATGCCCATTAGCACAAAATTATGGACATTCAAGATTTGAGAAATACGTTAAACTAGATGCAACCTTATACATGGCGATTCTGACTGTGAAGGTTGGCAGATAAGCACAATGGGTGCCCCACTAACTGTCGTCTGACTCCATAGAGCCCCAAAAAATCCCTAGCACTAAATAGAGAATTATTGAGTTCAAAAACATCATATATCATATGGTAATAATATAGTCAGAAAGGTTTATTGTTGCAATCCTTAAATGTGCCTGTGATGGTGGGATATGGGGGAGGTGTATCTTCCTGTACAGATTCCTATTTTAAGCTTGGTTCACTGTCCATTATTGGTACTGCTTATGTGTACATTGTATTGTTTGTAAGTAATCACCCCTATAGTGCAAGGTTCTAGCCTCTTGAGGCGCTTCCGTCCCTGGATGTGGTGGGTGGTGGGCCTAGAGTCCACCTACTGTAAACTCTTTGCTGACCTGGGAGATTCAGGCAGTCTGTTTGGAGAACTTGAAGGGAGAAGGATTGAACCTCTGGGAGAAGCTGGGACTTCTCAGAGAGACCTGGACATTTATCGCTTATTGGATTATATTCATATTTCTGGACTAATTTTACACTCTGTTTTGTGGATTATGTTATGGACCATTTGATTTGCTTGCAATAAATGCACTTTGGATTGTACAGCCATCTCTCGCTCTGTTGATTGTGTGATATGGGAGAAGGACCCCGTCACAACTGGTGGCAGCAGTGGGATCAACAGAGCGCAGCCTAATGGAGAACCACCCACAGAGTGAGTACAGAAACTGGACCGCATCCAGTCTAAAGGAGAGAGCCAAAGATCCGGGCCTGAACTACCAGGGACTGAGTAAAGAAGCCTTGATTGATCTACTTGTGGGTGAGAGCCAGTCCACCTCCTCCCAGATCTCTGACGGACAAGCACTGGAGACGGGGATCCCTGCCCCAAAAAGCCACTGGTTGGTGTGGTTCGAAGAACAGATGGCAGCTCTAGGCCCTGGTGTATCTCAACAGTATAAGGAGGAGGCTGCTCGCCAAGCACAGCGGAGACAAGAAGCAATGGAGTCTGACAGAGGAAGTAATGTGAGTTGGAGCGTAAACCCAGCGATCTGAGAGCCTGTATAGATCACCTGGGCGGACCTCAAGCCATTTGATGAGGCTTCCAGAGATATGGAAGGGTTCTTCATGGACTTTGAGCAGCAGTGTGTCATGATGGAAGTTCCCCACTCTGACTGGGTGCGTTTGTTAGTGGGACTCCTGAACGGAAGCCTGGCAGAGACTTATCGCACCATTGACTCACAGCAGAACTGGGATTACAACATTGTAAAGCGGACAATCCTGGATTACCATGCTATCACCCCAGACTCACATAGGGCACAGTTCCGAGACCTCACATGCACAATGGGGGGATCGTTTAGGATGTACAGTGCCTACAAGTAGTATTCAACCCCCTGCAGATTTAGCAGGTTTACACATTCGGAATTAACTTGGCACTGTGACATTTGGACTGTAGATCAGCCTGGAAGTGTGAAATGCATTGCAACAAAAAAGAATGTTATTTCTTTTTTTTATTTTTTTTTTAAATTGTGAAAAGTTTATTCAGAGGGTCATTTATTATTCAACCCCTCAAACCACAAGAATTCTGTTTGGTTCCCCTAAAGTATTAAGAAATATTTCAGGCACAAAGAACAATGAGCTTCACATTTTTCCAGCCTTTTCTGACTAATTAAGACCCTCCCCAAACTTGTGAACAGCACTCATACTTGGTCAACATGGGAAAGACAAAGGAGCATTCCAAGGCCATCAGAGACAAGATCGTGGAGGGTCACAAGGCTGGCAAGGGGTACAAAACCCTTTCCAAGGAGTTGGCCCTAACTGTCTCCACTGTTGGGAGCATCATCCGGAAGGGGAAGGCTTATGGAACTACTGTTAGCCTTCCACGGCCTGGACAGCCTTTGAAAGTTTCCACCCGTGCTGAGGCCAGGCTTGTCCGAAGAGTCAAGGCTAACCCAAGGACAACAAGGAAGGAGCTCCGGGAAGATCTCATGGCAGTGGGGACATTGGTTTCAGTCAATACCATAAGTAACGTACTCCACCGCAATGGTCTCTGTTCCAGACGAGCCCGTAAGGTACCTTTACTTTCAAAGCGTCATGTCAAGGCTCGTCTACAGTTTTCTCATGATCACTTGGAGGACTCTGAGACAGTGTAATACTATTGTATGTTCTGAGGATTTCGATAGCGTTAGGGCAATGACAACCAGAGACGAGTTCTTGGTACAAAGATGTTTATAATATGTAACCACGATAGGTACACAACGGAACAAACACAGTAGAACAATAACACACGAAATACCTTCCCGAAACGGAGCGAAGGGAATTCCCGGGACCACGCACCGGACTCCCCCAGGGAGACCACCAAGAGCGAACCCCTATACAGGGACTGTCTGGCAATCACCCCGGAAGGCCTAAATGCGCAGCAGCCGGGACACAAGGGGCAAGTGGTAAAGTCCAGAAGTGTTCGTACGGGATGATAGTCCAGAGTGGTTACGAACCGGAAGGAACCGGGCAGAAGTGCTGACCAAAGATGGCAGACAGAGTCCGGGCACAGCTTGAAGAAACCGGGTACGGTCCAGAGTCGGTGTCGGTAGTCTTTCAGGAGGATCCAAAGGCAATCAGGAATTAGGAGCAGCAAAGCAGGAGCACACAGCAAGCAGTATACTCAGGCACTGGACTAGGCTTAGAGGCGGCCTTTTAAGCAGCTGGACAGGAAGTAGGGCAACAGAACAGTAAACTCCATGTTAACCGAGGGCAAGCTCTTTCAAAAGAGAACTGGAAATCCCGGAAACCTGACAGTACTCCCCCCCCCCCAGAAACGGCCTCAGGACGGATCAGGGCCTGGCTTGTCCGGGTACCGCCGATGAAACTGAGCAATCTTCCGGGGTGCCCGAATGTTACCCACCGGTTCCCAGGAATCGTCCTCGGGGGCGTACCCCTGCCAACGTACCAGATACTGAAGCCGACGACGATGGAGCCGGGAGTCAATAATGTCCTCAACCACGAACTGCTCCTCGCCGTCCACCATCACAGGCGGAGGAGGAGGCACGACACGACCATGAAACGTATTAGGAGAAACGGGTTTGAGGAGAGAAACATGAAAGACCGGGTGTACCTTTAGATGGTGCGGTAACCGCAGCCGACAGGCCACAGGGCTCACGATCCCGGTGATCTTAAACGGACCGATGAATTTTTGTCCCAGCTTCTGCGAAGGAACACCCAATCTCAGGTTTTTGGTGGATAACCATACAAAGTCCCCTACCTTATACATGGGTGCCGGTTTCCGGTGAGTGTCTGCCGACCTCTTGTAACGCTCCTGAGCCATAGCCACAGTGTCCTTTAGAACCTCCAGATTGTGTCGTAGCTCTGTCAATCTGTCCTCCACCGCTGGCACCGAAACCGCAACCGGTGACCTAGGCAAAACATTCGGATGGTAACCCAAGTTAGCGAAAAAGGGCGTTACCTTAGTGGAGCTGCTCTGAGTGTTGTTATACGAGAACTCCGCCAACGGAAGCATCTTCAACCAATCGTCCTGCAGATGGCTGACATAACATCGAAGGTATTGTTCCAGGGTTTGATTAGTCCGTTCGGTTTGCCCATTTGTCTGAGGATGGTATGCAGAAGACAAACAGACATCAATCTGGAGTGCCGTACAAAACCCCTTCCAGAACCTAGACATGAACTGCACGCCCCGGTCAGAGATGATCTCGTCTGGTACCCCATGCAATCGGAATACGTTCTGGATAACCAAATCCACTGTCTCTGCGGCTGAGGGAAGACCGGTACACGGAATAAAGTGAGCAGCTTTTGTCAACCGATCCACCACCACTAAAATGGTATTGTGACCGCCTGAGACTGGCAACTCCACAATAAAATCCATTGAGATAGATCCCCAAGGGCGAGATGGAACGGGTAACGGTTGGAGGAGTCCCGTAGGAGCCACACGAGGGACCTTGCACCGGGCACAAACCACACATGAGTGGACATAGTCCTTTACATCCTTTAAACAGGTAGGCCACCAGAAAAAACGGCTCAGAAATTCCTGCGTCTTCTGTACCCCCCTATGACCAGCCAACACGGAGTCATGGACCAACTTGAGAACCCGAAGTCTTACGGCCTCCGGGACATAAATGCGTCGCTCTCTCAACCACACACCATTCCGAAGAACAAGAGTTACATCATTCGGGGGGGCAGCAAGAAATACGTCACCATCATAGGCCAGCTTGATGTCCTTCCACAAGTCCTGGTCCTGGATTACTCCAACGAAATTGGCATCCGATAACACGGTCTGAGACGGGGTTCCAGGCACGGAGTCCACGGCGTGGATTCGGGACAAGGCATCGGCTTTCCCATTACGTGAACCTGGACGGTATGTAACGATAAAATTGAACTGGTTAAGGAATAGGCTCCAACGGGCTTGCCGTGGAGACAGGCACCTGGCAGACTTAAGAAATTCCAGGTTACGATGATCTGTGAGTACTATCACTTGCTGCGCAGCTCCCTGTAAGTGGTGTCTCCATTCCTTAAAAGCTGAAATAATCGCCAACAATTCCTTGTCCGCAATGTCATAGTTCCTTTCTGCAGGGGACAACCGGCGAGAAAAGAAAGCACACGGATGCAAGAGACTCTTGTCCCCAGTCCTTTGAGAAAGGATTGCCCCTAATGCATAGTCGGAAGCGTCGACTTCCACGATAAAGGGAAGTGCGGGATTCGGATGTACTAATATTGGCGCTGAGGTAAAACAAACCTTGAGACGATGGAAAGCTTCCTGGGCCTGGGCGGACCACACAAACTTCTGTCCTTTCTTGGTTAACAGAGTGATGGGACGGACGATCTCTGAAAAGTTACGGATAAAGCGTCGGTAAAAGTTGGCAAAACCGACAAAGCGTTGTACCTCTTTGATGTTTCCCGGTTCCGGCCAGTCTAGAATTGCTTGTATCTTGCCAGACTCCATGTTCAGTCCCTGAGGAGAGATGACATAACCTAAGAATTGTATTTGTGAGCAATGGAATTCGCATTTCTCCAGTTTAATGTACAGGTGGTTATCCCTCAGACGGGTAAGTACGGTCTTGACGTGCTCCTGGTGTTCCTGTAGGGAATCAGAAAAGATCAGGATATCATCCAGATAAATCACCATGAATTGGTCCATTATATCCCTAAAAATATCGTTAACTAGATGTTGGAAAGCCGCGGGAGCGTTACAAAGTCCAAAAGGCATCACTAGGTACTCATAATGTCCATACCGACATCGGAACGCGGTCTTCCACTCGTCTCCGGGACGTATGCGAAGTAGATTATATGCCCCACGGAGATCCAATTTAGTGAATATTTTTGCCTGTTGGACTCTCTCCAATAGCTCAGGAATCAATGGTAACGGATACCGGTTCCGGATGGTTATTTTATTCAGTTCCCGGTAGTCAATACAGGGTCTCAGAGTCCCCTCTTTCTTTTTCACGAAAAAGATGGGTGCCCCTGCTGGTGAGGTAGACGGGCGAATAAATCCCTTGGCTAGACTTTCATCGATGTACTCTTTTAGTGCTTCTAGCTCAGGTGCCGCCAACGGGTAGACATGACCAAACGGGATCTCCGCCCCTGGGAGTAAGTCTATGGGGCAATCATACGGTCTATGCGGGGGAAGCCGATCGGCTTTTCTTTTGTCGCATATATCAGCGAAGTCATGATAAACCGGGGGTAAAACAGGTACCTGTACAGTGCCCTCCGCATTCGGTGTTACTGGAACCGGTACAGTTGGACTAATGGTCGGACCACTCTGCGGTGGGAAGGATATTTCCTTAGTCTCCCAATCGATGACTGGATTTGTAGACCGTAGCCACGGAATTCCTAAAATAATCAGAAAATGAGGAGAAGAAATCAACATGAAAACAAGGGTCTCCTGCTGACCTGGCTTCATCACGCATTCTAGGGGTACTGTTTCCCGATCAACTGGTCCAGAAACTAACGGAGATCCGTCTACCGTCTCCATGGTAACCGGTGAGGATCTTTGCTGAGTCCGGATACCGTGTTTCCTGGCAAAAGAAGAGTCCATGAAATTTCCCCCTGCCCCAGAGTCTATCATTGCAGATGTAGGTATTAGCTGTCCCTCCCACCGGATCTGAATGGGAAGCGAGCAATGGGTATATTTCCCTTCTGAGTCCTTCGGTGATGTTAACATTACAGTCAAGGGAAATACCGCATCCAGGTGTCCACTTGCCTCAGAGATATCGGACTCTGCGTCCGTGTTGTCACACTCTGCCATGGCTGCCAATACCTTATTTGGGCGATTTGGACGTCTCGGGCAGTCGATCAAGAAATGGTCCGATTGACCGCAATAGAAACACAAACGCTCACGGAGCCGGTGTTCACGACGTTCGTTGGTCTCTCGCTTTTGCAGAGAGTCCACTTGCATAGGAACGTCCTCGGCCTCCCGTGGCGTCCTGAGAGCGGGTTCTCTGGAAGGAAACGCAAAGTTGGTTACCCGGTTTACAGCTGCCCATTTTTCCTGTCTACGTTCCGTCAAGCGGGTATCAATACGCACACAGTGCTGGAGAAACAGTTCAAAATCCCCTGGAGATTCGGAACGAGCTAACTCGTCCTTGATGGTACCGGACAAACCTTTTCTGAAAACAGACAATAATGCATTGTTTCCCCAGTCGGTGTCTACCACTAACCTCTTGAACTCAGTGGCGTATTCAACGACAGAACGCTTTCCCTGACGTAAGGAAAGGAGAGCCGATTCAGCGGTAGCACGGCGATTCGGATCATCAAACATTTGCGCCATTGCGGTCAGAAAGTCATCCAGGTGATTTAAACGGATATCCCGATTCTCTATCATAGGATTAGCCCAAGCCAGTGCTCGTGAGGTTAATAACATGATTATACATAACACTTTTGACCGGTCAGAACGGTAATAATCAGCATGTACATCAAAAAACAGTATACATTGGTTAACAAATCCACGAAACTGACTACGATCACCATTGAAACGGAATGGGGGTAACCTAGGCATACCGGCAGCTGATACGGACGTAGTGGGGATGGCTTCCTGAGCCTCCACTCTGACTTGCAAATCCTGAATAGCCGGACCCAGTACCTGGTGATCATGGCCCAGCTGTGTCTCCACATCTCTAAGTTTAGTTTGTACCGCCTCCATCTCCTGCTGCAAGGAGTTAATCATGGAAAAGAGCTGATCTACTCGTGTCTCAGTCATTGCCCCAGCGAAATCCTTTTGTGGCCTGAGTATAATGTAATACTATTGTATGTTCTGAGGATTTCGATAGCGTTAGGGCAATGACAACCAGAGACGAGTTCTTGGTACAAAGATGTTTATAATATGTAACCACGATAGGTACACAACGGAACAAACACAGTAGAACAATAACACACGAAATACCTTCCCGAAACGGAGCGAAGGGAATTCCCGGGACCACGCACCGGACTCCCCCAGGGAGACCACCAAGAGCGAACCCCTATACAGGGACTGTCTGGCAATCACCCCGGAAGGCCTAAATGCGCAGCAGCCGGGACACAAGGGGCAAGTGGTAAAGTCCAGAAGTGTCCGTACGGGATGATAGTCCAGAGTGGTTACGAACCGGAAGGAACCGGGCAGAAGTGCTGACCAAAGACGGCAGACGGAGTCCGGGCACAGCTTGAAGAAACCAGGTACGGTCCAGAGTCGGTGTCGGTAGTCTTTCAGGAGGATCCAAAGGCAATCAGGAATTAGGAGCAGCAAAGCAGGAGCACACAGCAAGCAGTATACTCAGGCACTGGACTAGGCTTAGAGGCGGCCTTTTAAGCAGCTGGACAGGAAGTAGGGCAACAGAACAGTAAACTCCATGTTAACCGAGGGCAAGCTCTTTCAAAAGAGAACTGGAAATCCCGGAAACCTGACAGACAGATTGGTTCAAGGTTCTCTGGTCTGATGAGACCAAGATCGAGATCTTTGGTGCCAACCACACACGTGACGTTTGGTGACTGGATGGCACTGCATACGACCCCAAGAATACCATCCCTACAGTCAAGCATGGTGGTGGCAGCATCATGCTGTGGGGCTTTTTCTCAGCCAAGGGGCCTGGCCATCTGGTCCGCATCCATGGGAAAATGGATAGCACGGCCTACCTGGAGATTTTGGCCAAGAACCTCCGCTCCTCCATCAAGGATCTTAAGATGGGTCGTCATTTCATCTTCCAACAAGACAATGACCCAAAGCACACAGCCAAGAAAACCAAAACCTGGTTCAAGAGGGAAAAAATCAAGGTGTTGCAGTGGCCTAGTCAGTCTCCTGACCTTAACCCAATTGAAAACTTGTGGAAGGAGCTCAAGATTAAAGTTCACATGAGACACCCAAAGAACATAGATAACTTGGAGAAGATCTGCATGGAGGAGTGGGCCAAGATAACTCCAGAGACCTGTGCCGGTCTGATCAGGTCTTATAAAAGACGATTATTAGCTGTAATTGCAAACAAGGGTTATTCCATAAAACATTAAACCTAGGAATGGAATAATAATTGACCCACACTTTTATGTTGAAAATTTATTAAAATTTAACTGAGCAACATAACTTGTTGGTTTGTAAGATTTATGCATCTGTTAATAAATCCTGCTCTTGTTTGAAGTTTGCAGGCTCTAACTTATTTGCATCTTATCAAACCTGCTAAATCTGCAGGGGGTTGAAGACTACTTGTAGGCACTGTATGCCCATAAGATGTCCCAGGCATGTCGGAGGTGGCTGGAAGCGGGAAATGCCTTCACTGTGGAAGACGTTATGCAGGTATTTCTTATAGAACAATTTCTGTACAAGTGTCCCTCAGAAATACGGGAATGGGTCAGAGAGCGCACGCTGTGCACCTTGGATGGAGCTGCAGCCCTGGCTGATGAGACACTTACTAGACGACCACAATGGAAGAGGCTTATGGACAATAAGCCATATTTTGATGCTCCTGCACCCCTGCCCTCTCCAGTTATAGCTGCCCCTCCACCCAGCTGCAGGCTGATGACAACCACGGCTCCCAATCCTGGGCCCCAACAGTTCCGACCATGCCCTGGGGGGATCACAGAGAGGAGATGTTATGGGTGTGGACAACCTGGGCACCTGCAATCCAGTTGTCTCACAAGGATTCAGATGGACCCCCACGCACCTCTATCTCGTCCGATGCAATTTGTGCATTCCATCCCGCCTGAGGAAGAGTTACCACCACCTCTATCGGAGTGTATCGCTGACCCCTGCACCATAGATGCCCCTGTTGGAGTGTATGGCTTCCGGCCTTTGTCATCAGGTTCTCCTACTGACTTCTCCAGAATGCACACTGGAAGGCATATGACGCAGAGGAGATGTTATCGATGTGGACAGCCTGGGCATTTGCAAAACACTTGCCCTGTTGGTCGATTAAGGAATGACCTTGCACCAAATCGACCTGTCCATTCTCCACAGCCGAACACAATGGGAGAAGAATTCTCACCCCTTCAAGTCGACTTGCCCAATGACTCAGACACTTGTGGTCGGCCACTAGGGGTTTATGGGGTGCGAGCCACTGCCCCGAGTTCCTCTTGCCATCAAAGTGAGCCATATCATGACACCCCATACTTTAGGTGGCGCTGCGCTAGAGTTTGTCTCCTTTCCTGGAGAGACAATTTGAATATTTCCCAGAGGGGCATGGCAGCTATAAGTTCCCTTACTGGCAGCCAGACTGGCTTGCAGAGTCTCCTTAAGGAGAATAGTGTTCCCCCGTGGTCCCCACAATGCTTCTCATGAGCCAGATCAGACACCCCCATACTTTGCACTGACGAGAGGCAAGTACCCCGAAACACCGTGTCTGCAAATTGGAATTCTGATCTGGCTTATATATCCTAAGTCATATGCAAAGGATTGTTAAATATCCACATTTGACTTTTAGGATCGCTACTTCCAATAGGTGGCGCTGCGCTAGAATTTGTCTCCTTTCCTGGAGAGACAATTTGACCATCAAAGTAAGCACTTACAGGAGGTTATCCTGGATAAAAAGAGAGTTATTAAATTTTGTCACTCAGGGGCATTTCTCACAATAGCTAATCCTCAAATGGTTCGGCGAGACGCGATACATTATGGACCAGGGATTGGTATTGAATTGGCTGGAGGACAGAAAAGGAATATCCCAAAGGCGACTGTAGATCTGGACTTTGGCTTTGGAGTCAAGCAATGTGTGGTTGAGGTGATGAGCGGCCTGCCTGCAGATATTCTCCTAGGAAAGGATGTGGGAGATCTACAATGCCAATTTTTGGGTGCAGGAAACACAGTTTGAGTGAAGGAGGACACAAAGGGAAGCTTGTCCTTCCAACCCTATTGCTGTACATTGTACATCGCTTTGTAACATTTCTTGGATATTTTTTATAATCACCTAATTTTTGGATTAAATATATAGAATTTAAAACCTTTGTTCCTCTTGCTCTATAATCCACACCTCTGAATATATAGCTGAGTAGTTTTCTCCTGTTACTTGCCGGTGTTCAATGGATATCCTGTGTGTTAAGGACATTTTGAAACCAGCCCTGCTCTCTACCAGATCTCCTCTCAGATAAGTTGTTCTTGTACCTCTGCTTATTGTTTCCACTTTCTTGTTGTTTTTTTTTTTCTGCTTTGATACTAATGCTTGATTCCTATTTTGCCTGTGAAGAGTTCATGGTGGAATTGGATCATTCCCTGCTTGGAGTGTCTGTATATTTAGCTCCATGATTCTGCAATGTATTGTGTTTTGTCATGCTTGGTATTAATTCAGTCCGTCATCTATATTAGTGTTTTTGGATCCCAGTAACATCAGAGTGCTGATACAGTGGGGGAGAGGTTGTGTGACCTCAGGATTTTTCCATATCAAATGTGCTGGTATTTATTAAGGTTTTTACGGCTGGAGACAGTTGCTCTTTTCTATCCTTTCCTTTAAAGATAGTTTGGGCCTCACCTTTACTGAACCCCTGCTTTTCTAGCTTTGTATTGTGTTTTCCTACATCACCGTAGTCTTTACATGTGGGGAGCTATCTATATCTTTGGGGATTGCTCCGAGGCAGATTAGCTTTTCTTATATTTCTATCTGAAAGAATATTTAGTTCTCCGGCTGTGTCGAGACGACTAGGTCATCGTAGGCTCGTCCCACGCCTACTTCTAGTTGTGTTTCAGGATTAGGTCTGCAGTCCTTTAAGGTTCCTGCCACTCTGGTTACTTTTTGGGTTTCCACATTTTTTTGATCCTCCTCAGTCCCTGAATCATAACAACTTCTGTTATGACCTGCCTAATAGTGAGTTTCCATTTTTCCTCTTTTGTTTTCATCTCCCCTTCTCAAAAGAGCCATAACTTGTTTAGTTGTCCATCAATGTAGTAATATAAAGGTGTTTTTCAGGATGAGTTATGCTTTTTAATGACTATATGTATTTTACTAAGTGACGTACTGGAATACATGAAAAAAATGCAACATTTTTTGAAATTGCAAAAAGTAATGCTATTCATTACTTTTTTGTTTTTACAGTGTTTATGATACTATAACAGTCACCTGGTATTATTATTCTCCAGATCAATACCACTATGGTAATACCAAACATTTATAGTTTTTTTTATGTAGTGAAACATATTTTTGAAAAACCTTTTGCTTGTGTTTTCAGAATCTGAGGCCAGTAATAATCTCCCAGGAATATTTCCTTTTTTTTTTTTCTCGTTGGGTCTGTACGGGGGCTTGTTTTATCTTTAGCCCTGAGCTTACATTTTTATTGGTACTTTTAGGGGATAGAGTCAAAATTTTGATCCCTACTTCCATTTTTTTATCATTCTGTTTAACAGTCAACTTAATTAATTTGATATGTTGATGAATTGGACTTTTTTAAAAGTGGATATAGCACACAAGTGTATATTTTTATTACTTTATTTTTAAAAAGAGGTCATTCAAATTTTGTAACTTTATTTTTTTCATATTTCTTTAACTCTTTTGTATTTATTATATTTCATAATCCCCTTGGGGACTTGAAATTGTGTCTGATCGCTTGTACTATATATAGCAATACTAAAGTATTGTATATAGCAAAAATCATGATCTCATATGAATGTCAGCCAAGGGCTGACATCTTAATAGGCACTGGGGTGCCATGGACTGACTTTCATAGGCAATTTCTGATCTTGCATCAAAGTAGAGGACCTGATACATGTTGGGAAGGGCTTAAAATCTATGAGTTGTGGCACTAAAGCATTCTGGAGACTTCAGGCTATTGAAGGCAACACAATAATATCAATTATCCATATGGAAACTTTATTTAAATGACCATTTCAACAAAATAAATATATAATAGATTATTAGGTTATTTAAATAATTTCTTAATGTGTTAGTTAATATTAATTACAATTTGTTAAAAAGAAAATTACACAGATAAATCAACAATAATGACATTAGGTTTTTTGCAGGATGAACTTAAAGGATAACGGAATGTTCCAGCGCATGGCCAGCTCAAGTTATACTGTGGAGAAAGACAGAAAGATGTTTTAGAATACCAAATAAGTCCAGTTCTATACATTGTTACCTAAAAATGTAATGTGCTTTATTTTCAAACAGATTTATTCTAGGATTTTTCTGAATAAAATAATAGAGTTGATGCAAATCAATTTGCAAGACCAGGTCTATGGGCCCTAGCAATAATCTGTAAACCATCTCTTACTTGCCAGCTAGCTAATCTTTTGCAATTTCGTCAAACAAAAAATGATTGCCCTAAAAAAGCTACTCTTTTGAGGTTTGTTTTACATTATTAGGGATTTATAAGTTAAAAGGTTTTTCCAAGAATTATATAAAATGGCTTACCTCATATAATTCAAATGACAGCCCGTCCTAGTCACATGTCAGTACCAGCTACATCCTAAAGATATATAACTTCGGAGACCTGTGTGTCAATGATATGAGCTGTATCACACATACCTCAGACAGAGGCCAAATCATGGCTCTCACATGCAAAGATATGTTTTAACATATATTGTTCTTGATGAGATCTCTAGCTATTTTCTCCTACGTCAGTCTGCCAACTTTACAGCAGTGCACAGAGACTGACTTAACCGAACTGGAAAACAAATGTTCCCCATTTTTCTCAACGAAGAAGAGATATATTTCTTCACATATGACAGCCTGTGCTCCACAACTGCTCCACAACTGCTGACTTAGGTATGTGTGATACACCTCTTATCAGTTGATGCAGATCTTGAGAGCTATATATCTTTAGACTGTAGCCCATACTATCACATCATTAGGATGGGCTAGGGTTTGAATTATAGTTAGGAGTCCTTTCTTTCTCATTCTCAGTGAACCAGTTTAATAGAGAGGTTGACTTGAAACCTCATTGCTTGATAAGAATAGAGAAAATTTCCAAACTTTTCTAACTTTGGAGGATGTGTTCAGTTCTGCATTACATAAAGAACTCACTGACCTAAATGAGCATTGTGTAGAGTATATTTTTCCCTGTAATGGTGGGAAATTGAACACTTAGTGACAGGTTCCCTCACAGATGATGTTGAAGTTGTCCACAATGAAAAATATTAACAGTCTACGTGTAACTTAATAACGTCTAGAAAGACATATCCATTTAGATATCCATTAAGAAATCCAAGGCACCGCAAGCTCCTTATAGATATCCAAAAGAATTTATTAACACAAGTCTCAGAAATTTCGAGCTCCCTGGGTTCCAAAGGTAGAAATGTTAAATGACCCCTCTCTGGGACTTCTAATGTTAATCCTAACATACAAAAATAAAGCTCAGGTGGCAATGTTTCGGCCACCTCAGGGCCTTTGTCAAGCCATTAAAGTTACATATTACATAACTTTATGGAGGGCTGTACCAAGCAGCATGAGTGGTGCATGGGATCTCTTTACATCATCGTTTAGAGACCATATCAAGCTCTTTACTAAATGATGCAATTATTTTTGAAAACTTAATTGAATTTTCACAAGAAAATCTAAAAATGAGGCAGTAATACTCACTAAAGGTATATGTCGCAAAGAACCCTTTAGTCTCAGTGTCTATATCAGTTTTAAAATTAATGACCAGAGTATTGGTAGTAGAGGTAATGACAGGGATGCTTCTTTCGCCACAGAATTCACCATATTGCTTGCTTCCATCCCAAACTATTACATGATCGTATGAGCATATATACGAATCCTCTAATTTGAAGTCGCTAAAGGTCAGGGTAATCTGTAAAGATCAGAAGCAGACATTGTATTGGGATGAAAACACAATTGTAATTGAGTATATTTGATCTTTCCAACTTGTTTATGGTTGAGAAGAATGATTGGGAAAATTCATACAATCATTGTCGTTCTGTTGTTGTAAAAGTTTCCCCAACATAGAAACCACTATACAATTTAGTACCAATAAATCTCTGAATAAACATATAAACTCCTTATCAAGAGATGGAGATGGAGACATATACCAAATAATGCTGTTATATTAAAATATACATTTTTGAAGATATAAAAGTATAAAATAAAAAAAAATTTGCTACGTATAAAGCAGAGAAGCAAGACGGTAAAAGCATAACAATACAGTCAACCCAAAAATTTAAAAATTAGAGCAAATGCGGGTAAGTATAGAGCGACGACGGCCCCTTATACAAGATAATGAAGCTTACAAGCAATAGTTGTTCAGCAAAAGGAGGGAATAAAGAATAAGAGCATCTAGATAGGGTTTGACCGGTTCCAATAGAAGATATCATAGTTTATGGCACACAATAAACAACTGACCTAGTTGGAGTAGTAGGAGTATGAAAATATGTCTAAAGACACATGCAAGGAGTACTCGAGAAAAAACAATGTAGGTCTCTGACCAAGAGATAAATAAGGAAGAATAGATGTTTGCGATAGTAACCCCTTACCAACGTAGGATGTATTGGTACGTCCTATGTTGGCTTCCTGACTTTGATGTGGGCTCACACTTTGAGCACACATCTTTCCCTGCATGTCAACTGATCAGATCAGCCGAACTGTGCCTCTAACAGGTGTGGGTGGATTAGAGATCCACCTGCCCCTGTGAATCAGTTAAATCTGTCTGTACTGATTTGGGGACTAATATTGCGAGGTCATTTTTACAATATAGTGAACATGATAAATAAAATCTTGCCTTTCAATTGAATGAAATTGAACCTCTCTGCAATTTCACCGCACTTGGAATTTTGTCCACATTTCCTAGTACACTATGTGGTAGAATGAATAGTGTCATTATAAAGTACAACTCGTCCCACAAAAAAATGCCCTCATATGGCTATATTAAAAAAAAATGTGTTACGGAGGGAACGATTGAAATAAAAAATAATATAGTATCAATTGTCGCCCCATGTCCACCGGGCAGGTGTTAATGCCACTAAGGACAGAGGGACGAAATACAGCAACTCAGGAAACGACAAAAGAAACTAAGGAGATGTTGTAAGGGCACACTCCTATGTATAGCGTGTCCTTGTGAACCTCACAGGTGTACACACAATGGTCACGTGTGTAAGGACACGTCTAAACCAAGGGAAACGCAACAGAAAATGGTCACATGTGTAGAGACACGACAAACCAAAAGGTAACCCAGTTAGCGTCACTGGGCAACCTGTATCGTAACCACTGATCCGGTTACGTGCATACAGGGGCACGTCAGATCATAAAGGCCACCCAGTTAGTGTCACTGGGTACCCAAAGCTGGCACACACATACACCCAAGTCTGCCACTGCAGACGGGGTGCGTGCATAGGGAGCACCTTTGTCCGATAAGACCCTAATCCCTCACCGTGCTGAGACACAGCTTGTACCCAGTTATGAGTACCTGGTACTGGCACTTGCCCTAAATTCAGATTCACATATACACGAGTCTGCCACAGGCACTGCAGACTTACAATGGTGCTGAAACCTACTCACTCTTGACAGCAGGGAAAGTAGCCTTTGCTGAAAGCATACAAAATGATGCTGCCGCCCTGATGGGCGGAGCTACAGACCTTTTATAGCCACCACCCTGGCCCAGACCACATGGAATGAGGTAATGGCGTTGGCTGCAGCCATACAGGGGCTGCCACGTCTTTGCGGAAGTCATGATGACCAATCAGCGGCTGCCACTTCATCGATGACCAATCAGTGGCCGCCTTGTCATCAATGACATCACGCACATGCTCAGTGTGGCTGCATGAGAACTTAGGCTCAGGATGGTACAAAACTCTAGCCACCTGATGCCTCAAGTGACAGCCAGATGGTGCTGCAGAGTTAACCAACCTCAATGTGGGAGTCAATAACGGGACTGAACCGGTTCGAGGCACAACAGAACCCCGAATCGTAACAATATGTCTCTTGAAAGAAGGGGAGGAAAAAACAGAAGTACAAAAAGAAAAATGCCCACTGAGGGAAAACTAAATCCCATTACTCAATAACATAGTTAGAGAGATGTAACAGACAAAAAAAGACTTGACACGTTTCTCTCTTGTAATAGTTTGTCTAATAAATTACAAACATCAATTGTTTAGTGTTTATTGGGGATTAGAGGATAAGGAAAAGTTCTTATTCACCCGTTCAAACAGATTTTCCAAGGAAATTTGATTGGCAGAGAATGGAATTTATTATGAGTGAACTAAATATCCCTTGTTATGCTCTGCGGTCTTTCCAGACCCAAGAGCATAAGACATGTAAAAAGTAAGAAAATACTTATACTCATATCACCGTTCACCTGCTCCACTTCTCATCGCCACCTGATCAGTTATTTTCGTATCTACTTACTAGCGTTGCTCACTGATGAACTCTTAAGCACCTTCATGGTAGATCAGCACTTCCGGCTCTGCTGAGGCCCAGGATGTTGTGTAAAAAGATGGTTTAAGATTGGGTGACAAGCAGCAGTGATAAGAAAATTAGGACTGGACGGTTGATGTGATGTTGAATAGCGGAGGGGCAGGAGAGGTGAAAGGTAACTTTAAGTGTTTGTTCTATTTTTCAACCTTTTGATGTCTCATAGAAGCTCAGCAAATGCAGCCAGCTACCAACCTCTTACTTAATCCGTGCAGAAGCAGATTACAAAAAAGCCATGATTTGGTGAATGTGGACTTTTGTAATATTCAAGTAGAATTCAGTTTGATCTGAATACATTCACTCATCTTTAGTGTTTATCGGTGGATGAGAAATGTACATTGTTTTTTGTCCACTCCTTGCTTGTGTCTATTTGGTATATGCTCATACTCCACCCATGCCATTTCTGCTTTATTGGACTCGGGCTAAAAGTGTAGGCACAGCAAAATTTTCAAAATAATGGAGATGGTGGGGGATGAGGTGGTGATTACTTGACATTTGCCAAATACTGCACCCAGCAGTGATTGCTTAGTGGAGTGAGAAATTCTCCAGTATACCTTGACAAAGCAATGTGCGAAATGTGCATCGGGATACTGTGCAGTGTGTGTCATGTGGCTCATTAGCATGGAATGTGGCAAGTATTATATCTAGTGTCTACAGGATATTTTTCTGCACAGCAGCTTTAATGATATAGATAAGGTTAGAACAACCAACATACACGGGATAATAAACCGTGCCATGATAGGTACATGGATAAAGCCATATACAGAACATGCATGCAAAAAAGAAGAAAGACTGTACACAAGGCTTAGAAAAGGAGTATAAATTTATTTAATCCAAAAGGTACAAAGGTAAAAAAAGGGTTAAAACAGGACTTTGGTGAGAGGACCAGCAGGTGGCATGCTCACACCACAACTCAGTGAGCAGAGTAAGTATCAATAAAAAGGTGGCTGCACAATAGCACCATACAGAAATGCCCACCAAGCACTGCACATATATTTATTTATATGTAAATGGCTGCCATACGGCATGCTCTAAAGACCATGTATCCAAGCAACAACAGACTGTGCACCGGCCACCCCCGGAAGAAGGCATTAGATCGAAACCTATAGGTCGGGGCACTTCTGGATCCTCATTTCACAACTCAGGTATATGACTTTATTATTATTGTGCTGAGGAGTGTCATAGCTCCTTCATTTGCGCCTAATGTTGTGTCCCCTGGCACTACACAGTCTGTTGTTGCTTGGATACATGGTCCTTAGAGCATGCCGTATGGCAGCCATTTACATATAAATAAATATATGTGCAGTGCTTGGTGGGCATTTCTGTATGGTGCTATTGTACAGCCACCTTTTTATTGATACTTACTCTGCTCACTGAGTTGTGGTGTGAGCATGCCACCTGCTGGTCCTCTCACCAAAGTCCTGTTTTAACCCTTTTATTACCTTTGTACCTTTTGGATTAAATAAATTTATACTCCTTTTCTAAGCCTTGTGTACAGTCTTTCTTCTTTTTTGCAGCTTTAATGATATGTAGATTGTAAGCCCTCGCAGGCAGGGTCCTCTCTCCTCCTATACCAGTCTGTTTTGTATTGTTAATGAGCGAGTACTAAAAAGCTCAGGTGCTCGAAGCTCGGGCCGAGCCTCCCAAGATACTCGTGTACTCGGCCCGAGCAACGAGCCCAATGTTATCCTATGGGAGACCCGAGTATTTTTGTGAAATGACCCCCCGGCAGCATGGAGAAACCCTAAAAATGTCACAAAAGTCTCAGAAGAGTGCTCAAATGACATGGCAACAGCATGGGGAAGACCCCTTGAAGCATTTATCACTCAAAAGTCACAGCTGTGAACAATTTTGTCCGCGTTTCACGCCATTTTTACGGACTCACCAGAAAACCTTCCAAAATGACCCCAAAATGATTTTTCATGGCAGAAATGTTAAGGGCACATACGCAATAGTGAGATAGAGCTGGTGTATGTTACTTTTTGAGATTAATACATGAAAGATTTTACGTGAAAACATTGTGTGGCACTCCGATGTCCCTGAGAAGAGACGTACATGAAGGCCTCTTGAGTCTAATGTGCCCATTTTGAGGAAGTGAGTCTTTGTAGTATTTTCCTTTGGCAGGGCAGTCCAAAATTGTGAGGTTCACCAATGCCCCTGCATACAGACGTGCATGAGGGCCTGTAAACCTGAAGTGCCCATTGTAAGGAAGTGGGTCTATTTTAGTATAGCCCTTTGCCAGGGCAGCCAAAAATTGGGAGGCTCCACGTTGTCCCTGGATAGAGACGTGCATGATGGCCTGTAAACCTGAAGTGCCCATTGTAAGGAAGTGGGTCTATTGTAGTATAGCCCTTAGGCAGGGCAGCCAAAAATTGGGAGGCTCCACATTGTCCCTGGATAGAGACGTGCATGATGGCCTGTAAACCTGAAGTGCCCATTGTAAGGAAGTGGGTCTATTTTAGTATAGCCCTTTGCCAGGGCAGCCAAAAATTGGGAGGCTCCACGTTGTCCCTGGATAGAGACGTGCATGATGGCCTGTAAACCTGAAGTGCCCATTGTAAGGAAGTGGGTCTATTTTAGTATTTTCCTTTGGCAGGGCAGTCCAAAATTGTGAGGTTCACCAATGCCCCTGCATACAGACGTGCATGAGGGCCTGTAAACCTGAAGTGCCCATTGTAAGGAAGTGGGTCTATTTTAGTATAGCCCTTTGCCAGGGCAGCCAAAAATTGGGAGGCTCCACGTTGTCCCTGGATAGAGACGTGCATGATGGCCTGTAAACCTGAAGTGCCCATTGTAAGGAAGTGGGTCTATTGTAGTATAGCCCTTAGGCAGGGCAGCCAAAAATTGGGAGGCTCCACATTGTCCCTGGATAGAGACGTGCATGATGGCCTGTAAACCTGAAGTGCCCATTGTAAGGAAGTGGGTCTATTTTAGTATAGCCCTTTGCCAGGGCAGCCAAAAATTGGGAGGCTCCACGTTGTCCCTGGATAGAGACGTGCATGATGGCCTGTAAACCTGAAGTGCCCATTGTAAGGAAGTGGGTCTATTTTAGTATAGCCCTTTGCCAGGGCAGCCAAAAATTGGGAGGCTCCACGTTGTCCCTGGATAGAGACGTGCATGATGGCCTGTAAACCTGAAGTGCCCATTGTAAGGAAGTGGGTCTATTGTAGTATAGCCCTTAGGCAGGGCAGCCAAAAATTGGGAGGCTCCACATTGTCCCTGGATAGAGACGTGCATGATGGCCTGTAAACCTGAAGTGCCCATTGTAAGGAAGTGGGTCTATTTTAGTATAGCCCTTTGCCAGGGCAGCCAAAAATTGGGAGGCTCCACGTTGTCCCTGGGTAGAGACGTGCATGATGGCCTGTAAACCTGAAGTGCCCATTGTAAGGAAGTGGGTCTATTTTAGTATAGCCCTTTGCCAGGGCAGCCAAAAATTGGGAGGCTCCACGTTGTCCCTGGGTAGAGACGTGCATGAGGGCCTCAAAACATTAAGTGTCCATTGTCAGGAAGTGGGTGTATTATAGTATAGCCCTTAGGCAGGGCAGCCAAAAATTGGGAGGCTCCACGTTGTCCCTGGGTAGAGACGTGCATGAGGGCCTCAAAACATTAAGTGTCCATTGTCAGGAAGTGGGTGTATTATTGTATAGCCCTTAGGCAGGGCAGCCAAAAATTGGGAGGCACCACGTTGTCCCTGGGTAGAGACGTGCATGAGGGCCTCAAAACATTAAGTGTCCATTGTCAGGAAGTGGGTGTATTATAGTATAGCCCTTAGGCAGGGCAGCCAAAAATTGGGAGGCTCCACGTTGTCCCTGGGTAGAGACGTGCATGAGGGCCTCAAAACATTAAGTGTCCATTGTCAGGAAGTGGGTGTATTATAGTATAGCCCTTAGGCAGGGCAGCCAAAAATTGGGAGGCTCCACGTTGTCCCTGGGTAGAGACGTGCATGAGGGCCTCAAAACATTGTTCCCATTGCAAAGGAGCGGGTCTCCTGTCGTTGTAATGTCCATTCTGCAAAGAATGGGCGAAAAAATTTACCACTGGGGGTATACCTGAAACAAAGGCCTAAGTATTGCAATTTGTAACGGTCATCATCATGGTGGCGCATGAGGAGAAGGAGGAGCAGTCCAGCGATTATCCAAAGTCCAGAAGTGTGTACCCATGGGTGAGTGGAGGTACATGGCAAACTTTAAATTCCGCTCTCATTTGCTGGTGGTGTGGTGAAGTCTGGCCCAATCCAACCCTTGTTCATCTTGATCAGAGTCAGCCTGTCAGCATTTTCAGTTGACAGGCGGGTGCGTTTATCTGTAATGATTCCACCTGCGGCACTAAAAACACGCTCTGACAAAACGCTAGCAGCAGGGCAGGCCAGGACTTCCAAGGCGTAGAGAGCCAATTCATGCCACGTGTCCAGCTTGGATACCCAATAATTGTAAGGCACAGAGGAATGTCGGAGTACAGTTGTTCGATCTGCAAGGTACTCCTTCAGCATCTGGGCAAACTTAGGATTTCTTGTGGCACTACCCCGCACCTCAGGGGCTGTGGTACGTGAGGGGCTGAGAAAACTGTCCCACATCTTAAAGACTGTTCCCCTACCTCTGGCGGATTGGACTTGTGCCTCTCTCGGCTGTACGCCTCGGTTGTCCACTGATTCCTGACCTATGCCGCCAGCGTTTTGTGAGGGGAATGCTTTGCCTACTTCCGTGACTATGGCCTTCTGGAACTGCTGCATTTTGGTTGACCTCTCCTCCACGGGAATAAGAGACAAAAAGTTCTCCTTGTAGCGTGGGTCTAACAGTGTTACCAACCAGTAATGATTGTCGGCCAAGATGTTCTTAACGCGAGGGTCACGAGACAGGCAGCTTACCATAAAGTCAGCCATGTGCGCCAGACTCTTAACAGCCAGGACTTCAGTAGCCTGACCAACAAGATGACTGAACATGCTGTCCTCCTCCTCCTCCTCCTCCTCCTCCTCATCTACCCTGTCCTCTGGCCAGCCACGCTGAACCGAGGATATGACTGGTGTGCATGTCATATCCTCAATTTGGCCGGAGAGTTGCTCCATGTCTTCATCCTCCTCCTCGTCATAGTCCTCCACTGCACGTTGTGATGAGACGAGGCTGGGCTGTGCGTTATCACCCACACCCACTACTGTTTCTTGCTGCAACTCATCGCGCTCCGCCTGCAATGCATCATGTTTGTTTTTCAGCAGAGACCGTTTTAGAAGGCAGAGTAGCGGTATGGTGACGCTAATAATGGCGTCATCACCACTCACCATCTTGGTGGAGTCCTCAAAGTTTTGGAGGATGGTACATAGGTCTGACATCCATCTCCACTCCTCAGGTGTTATGTGTGGAGTTTGACCCATTTCCCGACGGCTTAGGTGATGCAGGTACTCAACAACTGCCCTCTTCTGCTCACATATCCTGACCAACATGTGCAGAGTTGAATTCCAACGCGTGGGGACATCACACACCAGTCTGTGAGCCGGAAGATGCAAACGGCGCTGAAAGCCGGCAAGGCCGGCTGAAGCAGTAGGTGACTTTCGAAAATGTGCAGACAGGCGGCGAACTTTTACCAGCAGATCAGACAGCTCTGGGTATGACTTTAGAAACCGCTGAACCACGAGGTTGAGCACATGGGCCACGCATGGAACATGTGTCAGCTGGCCTCGCCTCAAAGCCGCCACCAGGTTCCGGCCATTGTCACACACGACCTTTCCTGGCTTTAGGTTCAGAGGTGTGAGCCAGTGATCTGCCTGCTGTTTCAGAGCTGTCCACAGCTCTTCTGCATTGTGGGGTTTGTCACCTATGCAGATTAGCTTCAGCACAGCCTGTTGCCGCTTCGCCGAGGCAGTGCTGCAGTGCTTCCAGCTTGTGACTGGTGTGGAGGGTACAGTGGATGAGGATGCGCAGGAGGAGGAGGAGGCTGAAGAGCATGACATTCCGGAGCTGTAGAGTGTGGGTGAAACACTGACTGAGGTAGGGCCTGCAAACCTTGGTGTGGGAAGGACGTGTTCCGTCCCTCGCTCAGACTGGGTCCCAGCTTCCACAATATTAACCCAGTGTGCCGTCAACGAGATGTAGCGGCCTTGCCCACAAGCACTTGTCCACGTGTCTGTGGTTAGGTGGACCTTGGGTGAAACAGTGTTGTTCAGGGCACGTGTGATGTTTTGTGACACGTGGTTATGCAACGCGGGGACGGCACACCGGGAGAAATAGTGGCGGCTGGGGACCGAGTAACGTGGGACAGCTGCCGCCATCAGGTCACGGAATGCTTCTGTCTCCACCAGCCTAAAAGGCAACATTTCCAGCGCAAGCAGTCGCGAAATGTTAGCATTTAGAACTGTGGCATGTGAGGTGTTGGCAGTGTATTTGCGCCTGCGTTCAAAGGTTTGCTGAATGGATAACTGAACGCTGCGCTGGGACAAGGACGTGCTTGATGATGGTGTTCTTTCTGCGTAGGCAACTGCAGGTGCAGGAGTGGAGGAGGCTTGTTCGCAGGCAGCATGGACAGGGGATTGGCTCGCATGCACAATCAGCGAAGACGTAGCAGTGACATCAGCAAGCACTGCTCCTCGACTCTGTTGTACTTCCCACAAAGTCGGGTGCTTGGCTGACATGTGCCTGATCATGCTGGTGGTGGTCAGGCTGCTAGTTTTGGTACCCCTGCTGATGCTGGCACGGCAGGTGTTGCAAATGGCCTTTTTTGAATCATCTGGATCCAACTTAAAAAACTGCCAGACTCGGGAAGACCTAACATTTGTACAGGCACCTTGTGTCGTCGTGTTGTTCCGGGGAACGGTTGCCTGACTTCTGCCTGGGGCCACCACCCTGCTTCTTACTGCCTGTTGTGATGCTACGCCTCCCTCCCCCTGTGCACTGCTGTCCTCGCTCTGCATATCCTCCTGCCAGGTTGGGTCAGTTACTGGATCATCCACCACGTCGTCTTCCTCTTCCGCACCCTGCTCCTCCTCCTGACTTGCTGACAATTGTGTCTCATCATCGTCCACCACTTGTTGAGACACGTTGCCAACTTCGTGAGAACGTGGCTGCTCAAATATTTGGCCATCTGTACAGACGATCTCCTCATGACCCACTTCAATATGAGCTGGCGAGAGGCCAGAATGTGTGAATGGAAACGTGAACAGCTCTTCCGAGTGTCCAAGTGTGGGATAATTAATGTCCGAGGAGGACGTGTACTCAGCCTGGTGGTAGGAAGGAGGATCAGGTTCAGAAATGTGCAGTGCAGTATCACGGCTACTGACACTTGACCGTGTGGAAGACAGAGTGTTTGTGGTGGTGCCAATCTGACTGGAAGCATTATCTGCTATCCAACTAACAACCTGTTGACACTGGTCTTGGTTCAAGAGCGGTGTACTGCTGCGGTCCCCAAGAATTTGGGACAGGACGTGCGAGCGACTAGATGTGGCCCTTTGTTGTGGCGAAATTAGAGCTTGCCCACGACCTCGGCCTCTGCCTGCACCACCATCACGTCCACTTCCTTGTTCCTTGCCAATGCCCTTGCGCATTTTGCAATGCTGTGCACTGCTGACGTGTATATTCACTACTTGTGCGTTATATCAAAGTTTCTGGAAATTGCACACAAGTGCACCTGTACGCTGCCACCAACAGGCACACACGTGCGGTTTTAAAAACCAAGCACGGACGCAATAAGAACCTAACAGGTTTTTTTGGGGAGCGACAATTACAGACAAGTCAGACACTATCTGGACTGTTTTACACTGTGTACACCAGCCCCAGATATGATGAAGGCTGGTATACGGTCACCACTACCCTGCCTGCCTGCCTGCCTGTATACTGGTACAATAGTCCTGACAAGGACTCTTTTGGTCACTAGCCTGTATTCAGACCTGGCTATACCCTGCCTGTATATAGCAACAATAGTCCTGAGAAGGACTCTGCTACTGTACTCCGACCTGGCTATACCCTGCCTGCCTGTATACAACTAGAATAGTCCTGAGAAGGACTTTTGGTCACACTGTTTGCAGCCCTGCAACTGAAAAAGCTATAAAGGGCCGCAAAGCTTTCCCTGAATCAGCGACACTCTCCCTGCACTGACAGTCTGGATAGCTGTGAGCAGAGCACAGCGCGCCGGCCGATATAAAGGCTCGGTCACGCTGTGCAGGCCGGCCAATCACTGCAATTCCACAACTAACAGGGCTGTGGCATTGCAGTGGTCTGCCAGCCAATCCCTGCATGAGGGCTGGCTCTCAAAAGAGCGCCAACATGCAGAAATGAAGACCACGAGTACAGCACGAGTATCGCGAGATTACTCGGTCCCCGCCGAGCAGCCCGAGTACAGCGATACTCGTGCGAGTACCGAGTAGTTACAAGCATGCTCGCTCATCACTATTAATGATTGTTGTACATATACCCTCTTCCACTTGTAAAGCGCCATGGAATTAATGTCGCTATAATAATAAATAATAATAAGTAGGATTTTTATTGTTGGATAATTGGCATTAAATATATTTTATATTGCTAGTTAGTGTGATTTCTGTGGATTTTTGTTTTATTTTTTCACCCACTCAGTGACTAAAAAAAATACTATGATAGCATTTTATTTTGTTATTGTTGCGTATTATAATAGAATAAATGGTAGTTTATTAACATTATGGCTATTGTAGAATTAACTTTTTGTATAGTTTTTTTTCTTAAAAAAAAGAAAACCTTACCCTCTGTCCGACAGGAGCTTTGATTGTAAAGTTACATCTCAGATTTGAGTAATAATTATTAGGGTATCTGGGGGAAGTGATATTTCTTCCGGGTGTGTAGAACGTTCCTCCACAGTTAACTATAGAAATTACATTTAACCTCATTAATAAAGTGCAAATTTAAAAAATACAATATATTTTAAAATTCCCTGTGGTTGAATGATATATTTCTGGAGTTTACATATTAAAATTTTTTGTCTTAAAGGAAAAAGAATAATATATTAGCAATTGTCGATTAATTTCATTATATAATGCATTCATCTTTCCATATATATAGTAGCTAGAATTTTGTTATATTAGTATATACATATAACTTAAGGATTTTTTTAAAGATAAACTCTAATGATTTAAAAGTGTATATTTTTTACAATACTGAATATATTCTTAAAGGGGCGGTCCACTACACAGCATAGTGGCAACATTGATGGAAAGGTCATAAAGAAGGCTTTTCTCAATTACCTTCTGTAGTCAATTGTGCCTCTGAGTGACGCTATTGCGGTCCACTTATCCTTATCACATGACCCCCGGATTCCATAACCTCTGAGATTTGGTGATATCACATCAACTTCCAGTTGACTCGACATCACCGAGGCAGGAGTGGGTCTCATTGAGTGACTGGGCTGTGGGAGGAGTTTCACCGCTTGTCACAGCTCAGCATCTCGCACACTTTCTCCTTCATTGCAGAGCACCACCAGCAGGAGTGATGCTGGGCTGTGAAGAGCAGTGAAACTCTGCCCACAGCCCAGTCACTCAGGGAGACTGGGTCCCACCTGGGTGATATCGGGTCAACTGGAAGTTGACGAGACATTATCGGATCTCAGGGGTCACGGAGCCCGGGGGTCACTCTTTGGGGATGAGTGGACTGTAATAGCACCACTCAGAGGCACGATTGACTACACAAGGTATTTGAGAAAAGCCTTTATTATGAGCTTTACATTGATGTGGCCACTATGCTGTGTAGTGGACCACCTATTTAAACACGTTATAGAATCTGTATTCTTAAGGCCCCGTTACACGCAGCGATGTATCTAACGATATATCGCTGGAGTCACAGATTTCGTGACACACATCCGGCATTGTTAGCGACGTCGTTGCATGTGACACCAACGAGCGGCCGTTAACGATGGAAAATACTCACCAAATCGTCCATCGTTGACATATCATTCATTTTAAAAAAATAATTGATTGTTGAGGATGCAGGTTGTTCGTCATTCCCGAGGCAGCACACATCGCTACGTGTGACACCTCGGGAACGACTAACTACAGCTTACCTGTGGCCACCAGCAATGCGGAAGGAAGGAGATGGGCCGCTCATCTCTGCCCCTCCGCTTCTATTGGGTGGCCGCTTAGTGACGCCGCTGTGAAGCCACACGAACTACCCCCTTAGAAAGGAGGCAGTTCACCGGCCACAGCGACATCACTACACAGGTAACTCCGTGTGATGGCTCCTAACGATATTGTGCGCCACGGGCAGCGATTTGCCTGTGACGCACAAACGACTGGGGTGGGTGCTTTCAACAGAGACATCGCTAGCGATGTCGCTGCATGTAAAGCCCCCTTTAAAGTATGTCATTTTGTAAAATTGCCACTTTATCTAGCATAGCATTGATGAAGCTATCAAGCTCTAATAAAGATTTGGATCATTAAGTTTTGTTGATTGTATAAAAAAATTACAATCCAATAATCTAAATTTTAATACCAGACATAGAATATCTTACTGTACCTGTTGTGTATAAAGCTTTGAAGCCCGTCCCAGTAATACTGCCATCACTGGAAAACTCAACCAGTAATTGGGTGCCAGATGAAATAATTGGAGGTACAACTCCTGATCCACAAGTTCTATCTATCAACAAGGGATGCCTCTTGGTAGGACCATCATAAATCTTAATGTAGTCAGATGCACAATCAGGAGATGACTGGACATCAAAGGCAACAAAAGTCAACGAAGCCTAAAATCGTAAAAATATTTGGAAATTCAGCTATGTGATCCATCAACATCGTGTAATAAGGAAACCACAAAAAGCTAGCCCATGCTATCACAGAGCGGCCATATTATCCATACTTCTTTTTAGCTGGGAAGAGTATACAGAAGTAGAAATGATATAGAAATAAATTGAGGGTCAAAGTTAAAAAAAAACAAAAAAATTGTAAGTTGCATGAGGTTCATCAATGGTTCCCACAATTAGGAAATCCAAACAAATAAAAATGAGTGGATCAGTTAAACTTTGAATTTGTCCATTTTTTTCACAAAAAATGTGATTCTCATAGAAGGTATTATCAGTGGATTTAAAAGGAATTTTTCACCAGGTTTCCCCAAATAAAATAAAGCTACCACACTCAACCAGTCATTTACCGTAGTTTATCTACCTATATTTAAGCCCCCAACTATCCCTGCACATGCCAGAAAATGCCTTTTATAATTCTGGTATAGAATGCAATCCGATCCAATGGGTGTCATTTTTCTTTTCTTGGCATCTCCTTAGTCTTTTCAGCTGCCATTCTCCTGGCTTTATTAATATGAATTGTGAATGTCACGTCCTATATCATCCACAGGTTAATGGGAATCTGGTACCTGTGCATGTAATTTCCTAATAAGGACAGGGCAAAGTCCTCCATGGCGCATCTGCTGGCAATACTTCACCCCAGGTTTATAGGAGCTAGCGCAGTTTAGGACTTTGCTCTGCCCTAAGTAGGATAAAGCATAACATGCCTATGCGCATGTATATTCCGGGGATCTATGAATGGATCCACTTTAATCTAGCTTATCGAACAGGATAGCGCATATTCCAGAGGCACAAATTGTATTTTTTGGCATATGCAGGGGAAATGTTGATGTACTGTGGTAAAGAAGCAGTTAAAAGTGGTAGCCTTAGCTTAAAATGGGAAAACATTTAAAAACCTCAGAGCATAAATTAACATAATATGAAAAAAAAAAATAAAATCTTATACTCATTCACCTTTCTGGCATTTCTGTTCCTAACCGTGACCAATCCAGTCCCTGTGGCATCTGTGAATCACAGTTGGCCATTTTGAAATCCCCAGGTCTCACTTTTGAGGACAAGATGAATGGTGGTGAGGAACTTAGGTCCCAAAGAGATGAGTATAAACATATTTTTGCTTAACATTTTGATTTTTTTTTATGGTTCTGATAAATTTCTGCTGAAGTATATAAAAAAAATCTGCATTTTAGGGAGTTTAGATTTTTTAAAATTCGAGAATTTATTTCCACTAAAAATGTATTTGCTCTTCTCTACAACCACGTATGTAATGGTGGTCCAATCATTATTTCAAAATGTGGTGGACAATAATTCAGTATTACACCACCATATATTAGAAGGAATATTTCATATGGGTATGTGCATATAATGAATTTTAGATGCCGACATTCTCGTCTAGATTTACAAGAAAAACTTGTCAGTAGTGGTTTTTCTGAAATTTTGCTTTCAGAGTCACTTTTTGCACCTTCCTGATAAGATAAGAAATTAAATTTTATTACAAAATATTGTTCCTTTTGAAAAAATGAAGAACTTTAGCTCCATGTTCAATTATGCTTCTTCATTACTGTACCTGATTTGATGGTAGTCTAAACAGCCAAACACAGTTGTAATTAGTTGGGTATGTGGATGGGTAATTGGCTGAGGTCAGAGTTCCACTATTTTCATTAAGTAAGTGAGAACAGACGTCTAAAAGGGAAAAAAAAATCAATTAAGGATTTATGAATAAATTATACATTTTTTGATTCTATTGTCCAAATATAGTCTGGGAAACAATGTTTTTAAAAATGTAGGCCTTCAAGAACTTATTAGAGTTTAGGGAGTACCTAACTATTCGTACTCACTATACTCATAATTAGTACTATCAAAAGGCCACTTTACACACAGAGATAAATCTTTGGCAGATCTGTGGTTGTAGTGAAATCATGGACATATTGTTCCATTTGTACACAGCCACAAACCTGGCACTGATTGTCCACAATTTCACTGCAACCACAGATCTGCCAAAGATTTATCTCTGTGTGTAAAGTGGCCTCAATACTCGCGTAGTCGCTCCGAATAGCGTGTGCAATGCAAGTCAATGGGGAAAAACTTACAAAGTAACGAGTAACCCAAATGCCATACTTTTCATGCGAGTAGCGAATAGTACAGCATTCTGGTTACTCGTTACTTTGCGAGTTTTTCCCATTGACTTGCATTGCACACGTTATTTGGAGCAACTACGCGAGTATTAGACAGTACTCGTTCTTAGTATAGCAAGTACGAATAGTTAGGTACTCGCTCAACTCTAGAACTTACCACACTGATAAAATTGGTTAATTTTGGAAACATCTAGAACACTCAGTCCATCTCTTTGTCCAATTGAGACATTGGGATTTGGTTTGGGGACAATGGTGGCTTGCCCTGAAGTGTTACTGAATGCATCCCTGTTTAAAAAAAGGAAATAAAAAAATGGCAGATAACGTGAGATTGTGACACGTCATAGAATAAAAGATTTAATATTTTATATTAGTTTTGGTATTTCTAGTAACCATGCATAATTGCTGATGATGATACAGCGCCGCACAACCAGATCTACCATAATCTACTGTATCCTCATCTATCCCTTGTAGACTGTGAGCCTTGGCGGGCAGGGACCTCTATCCTCCTGTACCAGTCTGTGCTATTTCTATACTTATATTTATATACGCTTTTCATATGTAAAGTGCTATGGAATTGATGGCACTATAATAATAATTATTATTAATAATAATAATAATAATAATAATGTCAATAACTTACCTTTCGTAATGCATCACTGAGGAGTAGTCGTACTCGATACCAAGATTATTAGTGTTTGCTTTATTAAAGTTAGGAGTATCACCTATAAGAGAAGACACCTATGTAAGTCTGGATCTTATAATGATAAAAACATCAACATTACAGATGTAGTAATTTTAAAATAAATCTGTAAGGCATGCTAAGGCATTAGTGCTGCAAGCCTACCGTAGTTATGCAGTACCACCAACACTCATTGACTTCCAATTTTGATAGCCGTGTTTCACAAATTTCATATGAACATTTATAGCTCCAAACTAAGGTTTCTGGCACAACAAATATTTATTTTAAGAATTTTACATCTGTATGACCATATATTTAATTAGTCATGGTGGAGTCATTACCTGGTGATATATACTGGTACATGATGGTGACGTAGCTGTCACGGTCGCTCCTCATATGCTCATGTACAAACCCCAGGACATGGTTTAGCTCATGTTGTATAATTCCTTTATACATGCAACCATATATATCTAATCCAACAGCCTGTTTTCCACCTGATCGCCCAATAGTTGAGTGACATCTGAACATAGGGAGGGAATACAGGTTTATTGTAATATTCTAATCAGTATTAGAATCAGGAGAAAGGTTAAATTATAGTTTAAGGTAAAGTCTTAGTTCTTGGAGTTAAGGTCATGAAAAACCTAACAATTGTGTTGAATATTTTTTTTCAAGACTTTATTAATTTGCGCTGGAATGCAGGATATAAACTTCTTGAACAAATCATGATTGATGGCAACCCATTCTTGTACTGCTTGGAGTTTATCACAATTTCTGTGTTTTATGTTTGTCCACCCACTTTTTGAGGATTGACCAAATGTTCCCAATGGGATTGAGAGTGGGGGAGTTTACTGGTCATGGACCAAAAATGTTATTGTTTCGTTCAATGAGCCACTTAACTATCATGATTGCTTTGTGATAAAGTGAGATTGGTATTTTTTTAAATTTTTTTGCAATTGACAAAAAAGTAGGAAAAATATTCTTAAGTTACAAGCGGAGCTGGACAAACTGAGTCTGCATCCACTTGGCAGGTAAGGATCAACATGAATCATTGTAAACTTACAAATCAGTTTATTAATATTCTTTGAGTATCATATGTTCTAGAGGGAGTTAAACTAGAAGAGTCACTTTAAAAAGAAGGATCTGGGTGTAATAGTTTCCTCCATCCCACGAATGAACAGTATTGTCATGTGTCTATTTCAAGTATACTATTATCTGTTAATCTACTTATCCAGTGAGTATCAGTAGCCCTCCTCCTATCCCTATTTTCTTACTAATTTATTTTCAATCATTCTACACCTGCCACATAATATGGCAGTGTTTGGTAACTTAAAATACATTCTATACATGAAAAAGTGTGGCCACATATATATCTACAAGAATAGATTATATTACTAGGCATGAACAAACATAACATTTTACTTCAAATGTATTGAAAACCTGAAAGTAACCTACCCATTTCCAGACCCAATGTTGATGAAAGTAGTTTCTACTGTCTGAGGCACAAACCTCACACATGTAAGAGATTCAAACTCATCCATGGCGTTCTGAAACAGCTTGCGTTGATTATCATCTGGAGTTACAAGAATTTTTCTTTTACAATAACTCTATTATTGGACAGTTGACATGGTCGTCTAAGTACAAAATGATCAAGTAAAACTCACTATAAGGAGCCGATAAATTGTAGGGTACAATGACTTTCCCATCTGTAGATTTAGGCCACTTGCAGTTGGAACAGTTTGAAGCACTACGTCCAGTTCTCACCAAAATATCACCGTCTTGTAATGGCAAGATATTTTCTAAAAGTTGGAAAAAATGTCATTTTATTTTAAATGTATATATATATATATAATTGCCTTATTCTGTCTATCTGTCTTGCTCCGAAATGACGTAATTACAGTGACAACCATCGCATTGGCCGCTCGGCTCGGCCCGGCCCTACCCCCCGCACGCATTGGCCACTTGGCCCGGCCACGCCCCCCGCACGGCCACGCCCCCACACACTGTGCCTGCTCGGCCACGCCCCCCACAAACATTGGGCACCTATACACCTCCCTCCCAGGACTACTCCACCTATTAGACTCCCCCCAGGACTACTCCACCTATTAGACTCCTCCCCCAGGACTACTCCTCCTATTAAAACTCCTCCCCCCAGGACTACTCCTCCTATTATCCTCCTCTCTCCACAGGACTACTCCTGCTATTATCCTCCTCTCTCCCCAGGACTACTCCTCCTATTATCCTCCTCTCTCCCCAGGACCACTCCTCCTATTATCCTCCTCTCTCCCCAGGACCACTCCTCCTATTATCCTCCTCTCTCCCCAGGACTACTTCTCCTATTATATTCCTCTCCCCAGGACTACTCTTACTATTATCCTCCTCTCTCCCCAGGACTACTCGTCCTATTATCCTCTTCTCCCCCCAGGACTACTCCTCCTATTATCCTCCTCTCTCCCCAGGAATACTCCTCCTATTATCTTCCTCTCCCCCCAAGACTACTACTCCTATTATCCTCCTCTCTTCCCAGAACTACTCCTCCTATTATACTCCTCTCCCCCCAGGACTACTCCTCCTATTATACTCCTCTCTCCCTAGGACTACTCCTCCTATAATCTTCCTCTCTCCCCAGGAATACTCCTCCTATTATCCTCCTCTCTCCCTAGGACTACTCCTCCTACTACACTCCTCTCCCCCCAGGACTACTCCTCCTATTATACTCCTCTCTCCCTAGGACTACTCCTCCTATAATCTTCCTCTCCCCCCAGGACTACTCCTCCTATTATCCTCCTCTCTCCCTAGGACTACTCCTCCTATTATACTCCTCACCCCCCAGGACTACTCCTCCTATTATACTCCTCACCCCCCAGGACTACTCCTCCTATTATACTCCTCACCTCCAGGACTACTCCTCCTATTATCCTCCTCTCTCCCCAGGACTACTCTTTCTATTATCCTCCTCTCGCCTTAGGAATACTCCTCCGATTATACTCCTCTGCCCCAGGACTACTCCTCCTATTATCCTCCTCTCCCCCCAGGACTACTCCTCCTATTATCCTCCTCTCCCCCAGGACTACTCCTCCTATTATACTCCTCTCTCCCCAGGACTACTCCTCCTATTATACTCCTCTCTCCCTAGGACTACTCCTCCTATTATACTCTTCTCTCCCCAGGACTACTCCTCCAACACACACACGCACTGCACAAAACATACCTCCCCCCAAAACACCCACACAAACCGCGCAACACACACAGCACCACACACACACAACGCTGCAGACACACAGCGCTCCACAAACAACGCAACACACACAATGCAACACACATACAACACCGCTCTCACCCCCCCCACACCCAGACAACACCCAGAACATGTACAGCGCCCTACACAAACACTTGATAACTACACACAACAACGTCTATATATATATAACAAAAATCATACATTAACTACACAATAAATTCTAGAATACCCAATGCGTTAGAATCGGGCCACCTTCGAGTATTTTTATATATATATATATATATATATATATATATAGTGCAAGAGAGCCATGGGTCGATGAAGTTGAATGTGAACTTCAAAAGTAACTTGTGAAGAGTGATAGAAACTTTACATGGAAGCTAACATTTTATATAATAAGATTATCCAATCTACAATATTACATGGTTGAACACTATTCATGACTCCATAAAAATGATTAATCTACTATATGAGGATGACTTGTCACCAGGTCAAAAATGTCCAGTTTTTGCTCTTATTTTAATACTGCTGCTTCCTTGAATATTGTATTTTTTTTCACAATATAGTTCCAGATTTATTGGCATTCTTATTTGGTGCTAGTTTTCATGGTCTCTTACGGTCTTTACCAAGTGGTGTTGCTCACAGGATGCTCTGTGTTGTTGTCATGCGGTGTTCTGCGTTGCACTCCTTGGGTGTCGTGGTGGTGTCGGACTCTGTTCACACTGCAGAGTCTGACAAACCACCTGGGACTCTTTAGTTGCACAGCCTGCCATGGGCGTCAGCTGGTTCTGTCTTCACTGCTCTCCAGCACAGTGGGAGTTAATTGTTACTGGCCTGTGATCAGCTGCTGGGAGCTCAGGCTGCTGATCACCATCTCCAGCCTTTATAAGATTCTGGATTCTGGAGCTGTTTGCAAGATATAGCTTTCTGCTTCCTTGGTTCCTGTGGTTATCCAGTCCTACAGTGATCTACAGTTGCGGTTCTGCATGGTGTGAGTTCTCCAGTTGTGCATTTATTTCCTACCCCTTTCTGCATTTCTCCCCAGATCACATACTGTCCCTCCTTTGTGTTTGAGTGCATTGTGCATGCATTTTCGTTTACCCCTAGTATGTGCCTATTTGTGGAGGTTTTCTTTCCTTGGTTTTCAGCCCACTCCCTGGGTGGGTATGGAGTTGTATCAGGGCTCAGACAGGAGACAGGGTCATGCTGGGGGCTCGAACCTGGCTACCATTGAGCCTACCTTTGAGATAAGAGACAGCACAGGAGCCCCAGTCTTAGAGTCAGCCTAGGAGCCACTGTTCCATTGTTACATAATCCATGACAGGCGTGTCTATAGGCTGCTCTGCAATGTGAGCCACAACTCTTTGTAAGGGTCATTTAAATTAGCACTCAATAAAAAGTCTAGAATTTCTGGAATCATATGGCTGATTTTAAAAATGAAAAACAAAAATTATAGCACTCATTGAAGCAGCGGGACTAAAATAAGAGAAAAAACAGAACATTTTTGACTTTTTGACAGGTCCTCTTTAAGTTATTATTGAAATCATCAGTCAATATCAATGCTTAAAATTGTGGTATTTATACTATGCAACTTTTATTTGCTATCAAATGCTTTAATTCATTTTTACCTAAACCTTTGTTAGCCTTCAATATCCTGCTAAAGACGCCTTCAGGTTCTTCTTCAGCACTATCTGAAACTTAAAAAATATATACATAATGTAGTAATTAGGCAATAGATTTTTTCTTAAGCATAGTTTTTGGTTAATATATATACTTAAATAAATACTACGCATATTTATATAATATTGATACTGAAAATATGAACATTTATTAGCAATACGAGAATATTCTGAATTTTAAATTTCCCTGCTTCACTGAATTTTATTGAAAAATTGGATTCTGTGCAAATTAATTCTCCGTAAATTGACATAATGATTTCTTCTTGGACAGCATCCAACCCCTTCCAAGCTCTTCAGTACAAGCAGAAATTAGTTATAAAGTGATCTCAAAATATATTTTTTCCAACAGCAATATTGTGTTATGCTTCTGCATAAATGCAAAAAAACCCAACTGATCAGTAAAGTCCCTCCCTGGCTTTGACCTTAATATCTCGCTCACTCTCAAGCAACTAGATCTGTTATTGTCTCTTTTCCACACACTAATCATCTTCACTGCTATGCTGTCACAAACTGACTATACAGTTTCTTTCTATCCCCATTTCTATGGCAAACCTATAAAATGTGACGTCCTGTCACTATCCAGATTCACCACAAAATGACTGCTGAATTTCTTCCATCTGCTTTTTTCTATGATTCTCCTTGATTGGCTTTGCTAATTCCTAAGATTTAGTATCTGTAATTCATTGTTTTAATGCCTGCGTGACCGCACTCAGGGTCATGTGATTATTCCTCGCCTTTTGCAATAAGGGATGGCAGCCATTTTTATTTATTCACAAAAAATGAATTCAAATTTGTAGGCTTTAGCGAAGTTTGTGGCCAGGGTTCTCTCTCCTCCTTTACCAGTCTGTGACTTGTATGGTTCACGACTATTGTACTTGTCTACATATACCCCCCCCCTTTTTCACATGTAAAGCGCCATGGAATAAATTGTGCAATAATAATAATAATAATAATAATAATAATAATAATAATAATAAATATTCAAAAAATGTTGACAAATTCTATTTCATTAGAATTTTCTCATTTTTAATATTTGTCATTAATGTGTATTTTATTCTTAACGTATACTTACTTGAAGACAGGACAAAGCATAGCAATGTGTACCATTTTGTTGTTAAATGTGTATAATAAGCTATCACATAACCTGGTACAGTATTACTAATAAGAAGGGACTTTTATAGCCTGTATAAAAGCAGAAGCAAGGAATGCAGCAGCCAACTTGGGGTGATTCTGGATGATGAAAGAATGTAACAGCTCAAAGTTTAGCCATGGAGATAAAGCCATGAAACATTGAAAAAGGTCTAAAGAATCAAAGTAAAGAAAATTAGTATATAATATTTGAAGAAAAGAAAATAATTTGTCTACGTATGCCCCCCATTTTCACATGTAAAGCGCCATGGAAAAAATTGTGCTATAATAATAATAATAATAATAATAATAATAATAATAATAATAATAATAATATTAATAAAAATAATAATAATAATAATAATAATAATAATAAATATTCAAAAAATGTTGACACAAATTCTATTTGATTAGAATTTTCTCATATTAAGTATTTGTCATTAATGTGTATTTTATTTTTAACTTATAGTTAATTGAAGACAGGAAAAAGCATGGAAATATGTAACATTTTGTTGTTAAATATGTATAATATGTTATCACATAACATGGTACAGCATTACTAATCAGAAGGGACTTTTATAGCCTGTATAAAAGCAGAAGCACGGAATGCAGCAGCCAACTTGGGGTGATTCTGGATGATGAAAGAATGTAACAGCTCAAAGTTTAGCCATGGAGATAAAGCAATGAAACATTGAAAAAGGTCTAAAGAATCAAAGCAAAGAAGATTAGTATATAATATTTGAAGAAAAGAAAATAATTCAGAGATTCAATTGATAAGGGGGACATTGAGAATGAGAATTAGAGAAAGGGATATATAGGAGGTGTTTTAGAAGTTGATGAGTTGATGAATGCTATATTGATGTTGTTTGCAGTCAAAAGCCCCAATTAATTCTTTCCAATTGTCATCTCTTTACCATTACTTTTGGCTGTGTCTTGAGCTACAGACTAAAATATTTATTAACTGACTGGTTTCTAAGGACACATTGACTGACAAGATTACAGCTTGATTGCTAGACAATGCATCCTAAGTATCCAGACCGTCAAATATCAATCGGCTCAGGGTGACATGGCCTCTATGCTGTTTTTGGCATCAACTTGATTTATTAGTGACACTTTTATAAAGATATGTTTGTATGTAAAACTTGACATTCTCAAAGACTTGACACTCTCACAGGCCACAATATCAGATGTGACAATCTACTCAAAGCTGCATTGATTCATGTATAGTCTCAGAAAAGGAAAAATCATTCTATTTTTACGTTATCAATTTTTTTTTTAAGACATACGTTTAAAGTAAAGACTTCTAATTTGGTTTAAAATTCTCGTAACATATATATATATATAACACACTATGAAGAAAAAGACATGGATCGCACATCCCAAAAATACATTGATCTAATAGCCGCTAGGCAAAATATTAAATAGAACATGAGGTTCTTTTGTTACCATTCTGATCAGATTGTATTAAGCCCACTGCCACGTCACGGCAAACCTCTTGAGTGGGTCCCTAACCTGACCTTTTTGTGTGGCACCGTGCACCGACCACCGCCGTAGCGACAAAGCGCCAGCAGGGCGGGCGACCTGGCGCCTCACAGCACCCATGCTGCAAGGCAAAGCCCCCAAGGCTCCAGGCCGCGCCGCCCCACCGACACCACACCACCACAACAGCAGCCACCACACAGCACCAGCACACAGTGAGAGGAGCTGTGCACTCACCTCCCACTGGCTCCCATATGTGAACTGGGAGCAAAAAGAAGGCTGACCCCTCTTGCAGTTTCCTGCTGATTAAAATCACCTGTGCCAAATGGGGAGAGTGCAGATCCAAGCAAAAAAAAGAGGGGGATAGAATGTTGTATAACACACTATGAAGAAAAAGACATGGATCGCACATCCCAAAAATACATTGATCTAATAGCCGCTAGGCAAAATATTAAATAGAACATGAGGTTCTTTTGTTACCATTCTGATCAGATTGTATTAAGCCCACTGCCACGTCACGGCAAACCTCTTGAGTGGGTCCCTAACCTGACCTTTTTGTGTGGCACCGTGCACCGACCACCGCCGTAGCGACAAAGCGCCAGCAGGGCGGGCGACCTGGCGCCTCACAGCACCCATGCTGCAAGGCAAAGCCCCCAAGGCTCCAGGCCGCGCCGCCCCACCGACACCACACCACCACAACAGCAGCCACCACACAGCACCAGCACACAGTGAGAGGAACTGTGCACTCACCTCCCACTGGCTCCCATATGTGAACTGGGAGCAAAAAGAAGGCTGACCCCTCTTGCAGTTTCCTGCTGATTAAAATCACCTGTGCCAAATGGGGAGAGTGCAGATCCAAGCAAAAAAAAGAGGGGGATAGAATGTTGTATAACACACTATGAAGAAAAAGACATGGATCGCACATCCCAAAAATACATTGATCTAATAGCCGCTAGGCAAAATATTAAATAGAACATGAGGTTCTTTTGTTACCATTCTGATCAGATTGTATTAAGCCCACTGCCACGTCACGGCAAACCTCTTGAGTGGGTCCCTAACCTGACCTTTTTGTGTGGCACCGTGCACCGACCACCGCCGTAGCGACAAAGCGCCAGCAGGGCGGGCGACCTGGCGCCTCACAGCACCCATGCTGCAAGGCAAAGCCCCCAAGGCTCCAGGCCGCGCCGCCCCACCGACACCACACCACCACAACAGCAGCCACCACACAGCACCAGCACACAGTGAGAGGAGCTGTGCACTCACCTCCCACTGGCTTCCATATGTGAACTGGGAGCAAAAAGAAGGCTGACCCCTCTTGCAGTTTCCTGCTGATTAAAATCACCTGTGCCAAATGGGGAGAGTGCAGATCCAAGCAAAAAAAAGAGGGGGATAGAATGTTGTATAACACACTATGAAGAAAAAGACATGGATCGCACATCCCAAAAATACATTGATCTAATAGCCGCTAGGCAAAATATTAAATAGAACATGAGGTTCTTTTGTTACCATTCTGATCAGATTGTATTAAGCCCACTGCCACGTCACGGCAAACCTCTTGAGTGGGTCCCTAACCTGACCTTTTTGTGTGGCACCGTGCACCGACCACCGCCGTAGCGACAAAGCGCCAGCAGGGCGGGCGACCTGGCGCCTCACAGCACCCATGCTGCAAGGCAAAGCCCCCAAGGCTCCAGGCCGCGCCGCCCCACCGACACCACACCACCACAACAGCAGCCACCACACAGCACCAGCACACAGTGAGAGGAGCTGTGCACTCACCTCCCACTGGCTCCCATATGTGAACTGGGAGCAAAAAGAAGGCTGACCCCTCTTGCAGTTTCCTGCTGATTAAAATGGTAACAAAAGAACCTCATGTTCTATTTAATTTTTTGCCTAGCGGCTTTAGATCATTGTATTTTTGGGATGTGCGATCCATGTCTTTTTCTTCATAGTATGGTATTTATATCAGTCTATCCCCCTCTTTTTTTGCTTGGATCTGCACTCTCCCCATTTGGCACAGGTGATTTTAATCAGCAGGAGACTGCAAGAGGGGTCAGCCTTCTTTTTGCTCCCAGTTCACATATGGGAGCCAGTGGGAGGTGAGTGCACAGCTCCTCTCACTGTGTGCTGGTGCTGTGTGGTGGCTGCTGTTGTGGTGGTGTGGTGTCGGTGGGGCGGCGCGGCCTGGAGCCTTGGGGGCTTTGCCTTGCAGCATGGGTGCTGTGAGGCACCAGGTCGCCCGCCCTGCTGGCGCTTTGTCGCTGCGGCGGTGGTCAGTGCACGGTGCCACACAAAAAGGTCAGGTTAGGGACCCACTCAAGAGGTTTGCCGTGACGTGGCAGTGGGCTTAATACAATCTGATCAGAATGGTAACAAAAGAACCTCATGTTCTATTTAATTTTTTGCCTAGCGGCTTTAGATCATTGTATTTTTGGGATGTGCGATCCATGTCTTTTTCTTCATAGTATGGTATTTATATCAGTCTATCCCCCTCTTTTTTTGCTTGGATCTGCACTCTCCCCATTTGGCACAGGTGATTTTAATCAGCAGGAGACTGCAAGAGGGGTCAGCCTTCTTTTTGCTCCCAGTTCATATATGGGAGCCAGTGGGAGGTGAGTGCACAGCTCCTCTCACTGTGTGCTGGTGCTGTGTGGTGGCTGCTGTTGTGGTGGTGTGGTGTCGGTGGGGCGGCGCGGCCTGGAGCCTTGGGGGCTTTGCCTTGCAGCATGGGTGCTGTGAGGCGCCAGGTCGCCCGCCCTGCTGGCGCTTTGTCGCTGCGGCGGTGGTCAGTGCACGGTGCCACACAAAAAGGTCAGGTTAGGGACCCACTCAAGAGGTTTGCTGTGACGTGGCAGTGGGCTTAATACAATCTGATCAGAATGGTAACAAAAGAACCTCATGTTCTATTTAATTTTTTGCCTAGCGGCTTTAGATCATTGCATTTTTGGGATGTGCGATCCATGTCTTTTTCTTCATAGTATGGTATTTATATCAGTCTATCCCCCTCTTTTTTTGCTTGGATCTGCACTCTCCCCATTTGGCACAGGTGATTTTAATCAGCAGGAGACTGCAAGAGGGGTCAGCCTTCTTTTTGCTCCCAGTTCACATATGGGAGCCAGTGGGAGGTGAGTGCACAGCTCCTCTCACTGTGTGCTGGTGCTGTGTGGTGGCTGCTGTTGTGGTGGTGTGGTGTCGGTGGGGCGGCGCGGCCTGGAGCCTTGGGGGCTTTGCCTTGCAGCATGGGTGCTGTGAGGCACCAGGTCGCCCGCCCTGCTGGCGCTTTGTCGCTGCGGCGGTGGTCAGTGCACGGTGCCACACAAAAAGGTCAGGTTAGGGACCCACTCAAGAGGTTTGCCGTGACGTGGCAGTGGGCTTAATACAATCTGATCAGAATGGTAACAAAAGAACCTCATGTTCTATTTAATTTTTTGCCTAGCGGCTTTAGATCATTGTATTTTTGGGATGTGCGATCCATGTCTTTTTCTTCATAGTATGGTATTTATATCAGTCTATCCCCCTCTTTTTTTGCTTGGATCTGCACTCTCCCCATTTGGCACAGGTGATTTTAATCAGCAGGAGACTGCAAGAGGGGTCAGCCTTCTTTTTGCTCCCAGTTCACATATGGGAGCCAGTGGGAGGTGAGTGCACAGCTCCTCTCACTGTGTGCTGGTGCTGTGTGGTGGCTGCTGTTGTGGTGGTGTGGTGTCGGTGGGGCGGCGCGGCCTGGAGCCTTGGGGGCTTTGCCTTGCAGCATGGGTGCTGTGAGGCACCAGGTCGCCCGCCCTGCTGGCGCTTTGTCGCTGCGGCGGTGGTCAGTGCACGGTGCCACACAAAAAGGTCAGGTTAGGGACCCACTCAAGAGGTTTGCCGTGACGTGGCAGTGGGCTTAATACAATCTGATCAGAATGGTAACAAAAGAACCTCATGTTCTATTTAATTTTTTGCCTAGCGGCTTTAGATCATTGTATTTTTGGGATGTGCGATCCATGTCTTTTTCTTCATAGTATGGTATTTATATCAGTCTATCCCCCTCTTTTTTTGCTTGGATCTGCACTCTCCCCATTTGGCACAGGTGATTTTAATCAGCAGGAGACTGCAAGAGGGGTCAGCCTTCTTTTTGCTCCCAGTTCACATATGGGAGCCAGTGGGAGGTGAGTGCACAGCTCCTCTCACTGTGTGCTGGTGCTGTGTGGTGGCTGCTGTTGTGGTGGTGTGGTGTCGGTGGGGCGGCGCGGCCTGGAGCCTTGGGGGCTTTGCCTTGCAGCATGGGTGCTGTGAGGCACCAGGTCGCCCGCCCTGCTGGCGCTTTGTCGCTGCGGCGGTGGTCAGTGCACGGTGCCACACAAAAAGGTCAGGTTAGGGACCCACTCAAGAGGTTTGCCGTGACGTGGCAGTGGGCTTAATACAATCTGATCAGAATGGTAACAAAAGAACCTCATGTTCTATTTAATTTTTTGCCTAGCGGCTTTAGATCATTGTATTTTTGGGATGTGCGATCCATGTCTTTTTCTTCATAGTATGGTATTTATATCAGTCTATCCCCCTCTTTTTTTGCTTGGATCTGCACTCTCCCCATTTGGCACAGGTGATTTTAATCAGCAGGAGACTGCAAGAGGGGTCAGCCTTCTTTTTGCTCCCAGTTCACATATGGGAGCCAGTGGGAGGTGAGTGCACAGCTCCTCTCACTGTGTGCTGGTGCTGTGTGGTGGCTGCTGTTGTGGTGGTGTGGTGTCGGTGGGGCGGCGCGGCCTGGAGCCTTGGGGGCTTTGCCTTGCAACATGGGTGCTGTGAGGCACCAGGTCGCCCGCCCTGCTGGCGCTTTGTCGCTGCGGCGGTGGTCAGTGCACGGTGCCACACAAAAAGGTCAGGTTAGGGACCCACTCAAGAGGTTTGCCGTGACGTGGCAGTGGGCTTAATACAATCTGATCAGAATGGTAACAAAAGAACCTCATGTTCTATTTAATTTTTTGCCTAGCGGCTTTAGATCATTGTATTTTTGGGATGTGCGATCCATGTCTTTTTCTTCATAGTATGGTATTTATATCAGTCTATCCCCCTCTTTTTTTGCTTGGATCTGCACTCTCCCCATTTGGCACAGGTGATTTTAATCAGCAGGAGACTGCAAGAGGGGTCAGCCTTCTTTTTGCTCCCAGTTCACATATGGGAGCCAGTGGGAGGTGAGTGCACAGCTCCTCTCACTGTGTGCTGGTGCTGTGTGGTGGCTGCTGTTGTGGTGGTGTGGTGTCGGTGGGGCGGCGCGGCCTGGAGCCTTGGGGGCTTTGCCTTGCAGCATGGGTGCTGTGAGGCACCAGGTCGCCCGCCCTGCTGGCGCTTTGTCGCTGCGGCGGTGGTCAGTGCACGGTGCCACACAAAAAGGTCAGGTTAGGGACCCACTCAAGAGGTTTGCCGTGACGTGGCAGTGGCTTAATACAATCTGATCAGAATGGTAACAAAAGAACCTCATGTTCTATTTAATTTTTTGCCTAGCGGCTTTAGATCATTGTATTTTTGGGATGTGCGATCCATGTCTTTTTCTTCATAGTATGGTATATATATATATATATATATATATATATATATATATATATATATATATATATATATATATATATATATATATATATATATATATATATATATAAAAAATTCTTCTGACTTAAACATTAAATAATCATACCTGGTAAAGGCTTTATAATTCTCTTGATTTCATTTAATGTTTTTCCTATGAAATTAAATAAGAACTATATTAATGATTTAAAAAAAACATCACAAAAAGAATCTAAAGAACTGGAAATTTTATGAGGTAATGGCCAATGTACAGCAGTCTAAATTACCTGCTAGATTTATATATCAACAATCTTCCTCTTAATGATGATATTAATTTGATTTTTTTTAAGATATATATCTAGACCAAAGACTTCTAATTTATGATTTATCACAAGGTTTAACATTCCCGTTACTTAACATGTTTATATGTATATGTATATATATATATATATATATATATATATATATATATAAAAATATGTATATATATTCTGTCTTAAACATTAATCTTACCTGGTATAGGCTTTATAATTCTCTTGGTTTCATTTAATGTTTCTATGAAATGAAATTGGCAGCATATTAATGATTAAAGCAATCACAAAAAGACATGTGAAGAACCATACATTCTGTGAGGTAATGGCCAATGGACCAGAGTCCAATTTACCTTCTAGAATTGTATATCAATAATGTTATTCTAAATGATGATATTTATATTAACTATATTGAAATCCGTGACATGGACTGCGCTCCTTAACCAGTAGTAAGTAAACACATTTAAGCAGGCTTCACACACAGCGACATCGCTAATGAGATGTCATTGGGGTCACGGAATTCATGACGCACACCCAGCTTCATTAGCGACGTCGTTGCGTGTGAAACGCACGAACGACCGTTAACAATCAAAATTACTTACCTAATCGTTGATCGTTGCCACGTCGTTCCTTTCCCGAATATCGTTGCTGTTGCAGGACGCAGGTTGTTTGTCGTTCTTGCGGCAGCACACATCGCTATGTGTGACACCGCAGGAATGAGGAACATCACCTTACCTGCGGCCGCCGGCAATGAGGAAGGAAGGAGGTGGGCGGGATTTTCCGCCCACTCATCGGCGGCCACTTAGTGACGCCGCGCGAACCGCCCCCTTAGAAAGGAGGCAGTTTGCTGGCCACAGCGACGTCGCTAGGCAGGTAGGTCCGTGTGATGGGTGTAAGCACAACCGACGGGAGCGGGTGTTTTCACCAGCGCAGCGACATCACTAGCAATGTCGCTGCATGTAAATCCTGCTTTAGTCCATGAAGGTTCTCCAGCATTTACAGCTAGATGTTCTTTTTCGTTTGAATTACTAAAATTTGGTGTTAAAATGCCCCATCAATCAGATGTGTCGTCAAAAGACAGTTTTGTAGGTTGCAGTGGCTTGGAAACTACAAAAAGCTGCAGATCTCAGGACTACAGGTTCATGTATGACTTGTATTCAGTATAAATTCTATATACATAGTATAATAATAATAATAATAATTTTCAATTTTATAGTTTTTCCCTATTTCTGGACATTGTTTGACTTGTATCCAGAATATTTCACCTGTTTTCCATTATTCAGTCTCCATTGGTAATTTTTTTTCCCAACGGGAATGCTGAACTCTTGTACCTGCCCTTGTCGGATCGCAGACGTTACTTCCATTGGTAATTGGTTTAACTAGTTGCCTCTAAGTTAATGGGTTAAGACTAGCTCTTATAATGTCTTGCATACATAGTACTCTGCTACATGAGTGATTTCTTTACATGTTTTTATAGACAAAACACATAAGCTGAAGCATCATGGTGGAGATCATACAGCAGTACTGAGCAGTGTAGCTGTGCATTCAGCACGGGGATGAGATAAAACACTTAGAAACAAGCAGCATTGATTTTATCTCTCTCTTCTCTCACTCTACTTTCGATTCCTTTTCCTCCAGGAAATATATCTTTAGAAAGTTGGACTTTTTACAATAATGAGTTATCGAGGAAAGCAAAGGAAGAGAAGCTGAACATAAGTGTAGAAAAAAAGGAAATTTCTTGATAAAAACCTTATTCTTATTTTTTACATTTTCATATACAACTGATTTAAAAAAGCATTGAGTAAAGGCTGCTTTACACGCTGTGACGTCACTAGTGATCGCACCCGCCCCCGTCGTTTGTGCGTCACAGGCAAATTGCTGCCCGTGGCGAACAATATCGCTAGGACGTGTCACATATACCTTCATAGCGACGTCGCTGTGGCCGGCGAACAACCTCTTTGTAAGGGGCGACGTCAATCAGCGGGCCACCAATAGAAGTGGAGGGGCGGAGAGCAGCCACATTCACGTCACTCCCACCTCGTTGCCGGAGGAGGCAGGTACGCTGTTGTTCGTTGTTCTCAGGGTGTCACACGTAGGGATGTGTGCTGCCTCAGGAATGACCAACAACATGCGTCCAGCACGAGAAACGATATTTTGAAAATGAACGTGTCAACAAACAACAATTTGGTGAGTATTTGGGATTGTTAGCGGTCGCTCGTACGTGTCACACGCAATGATGTTGCTAACGAGGCCGGCTGTGCATCACGGATTCCGTGTCTCCAGCGATATCTCGTTAGCAATGTCATTGTGTGTAAAGCGACCTTAAGTGTTAATTCTCTGAATTTCAAGTATTGAATAAAAAAAGCTTGTAAAAAGACAAATCTTAAGACTAAAAATACCAATAGACATTGAAGAATATCACAATTGAAACCAAGAGAGTACTTACCATATTTCTGTAAGCCAGGTATGGAAAACTGTAGAATAAATATGTGTAATCATTAACTTCACGATAGCAAATATTGGCTGTACATACAAATTAAGATATAAAAGATAAAATATTAATTAATTAATTAATTAATATGCCTATAAATAACGTATTTGCTAATTAAAGAAAACACTAAACAAAAGAAGAGAAAAACTACTTAGGGGTTGCAAAGATTAAAGTTACAAAATTGGAACCTATGAAGTCATTAGGACTTAAGGGCACTTGAGAAGAAAGCAACTTTTCTAATAATCAGTTTTAGCTCTATAAACACTTTTCTCTCAAAATCTTGAAGCATTTTGGTATGAAGATGCTTAGGATTACAAAAGTTGACATAGAAAAAACATTAAAAAATAAACTTTCCTGTCCACAAATTAGGCAGTGGTAGTCAAAAAAAAAATAGATGGCTGTTTTGTCTGCTAATGTTGACTCTCATTAAAGAGGTTGTTCACTACTTTTTATTGATAGCCTCTCCTTAGGATAGGTCATCAGTGTCTCATCGGCCAGGGTAAAACATCACGCGTCCCCACTGATCAGCTGCTTTAATTGCTCAGTTCCCGAGCTGCCCGGTCAACTGATAGTGGTCGCAGTAAGGTACCCCACATGCCTTTTATATCAAAAGGAGGCATGTGGCAGTACTTAGCCATGGCTACTATCAGTTGACGAGGTAGGTCTGAAACTTAGCATTTCTGGCTGCCTTCTGCAGCCACCACCACAAGAGGTAGCTGATCAGCAGGGGTGCTGGGTCTTGGACTTTAACCAATAAGACATTGATGACCTATTCTAAGGATAAGCCATCAATATAAAAGTAGGTAATAACCTCTTTAAAACTAAACTAAAATAAAAATTAAAAAATGTAGAAGACTTGAAAAACATTTGAAAAGATACTATTCTAATAAGGACATACAAAGGTATCTTACCTGTAATGGTTGAGATACAGGTAGACTTTCCACCGTTCCCACTACAAAAAGTAGTGAAATAAGGTGAATTTTCACTTCCATGTTGTTAAGATTACTCGACAATATTGGAAGGAGAAGTCTCTTGCCGAGATGCATGCCAATCTTCATGTCAGGTGCACCTTATATACATGCATCTGACCAACCATAAAGGTAATGGTCAAAAAAACACCGTGAAGGAGAGATATGTATGTTATAGATGTGTAATTATCTTCATGTATGACAACAATGATGACGATCATGGAAACTTTTTTTTAATTTGTTCATCAATTCTAGAAAGTTTCAAGGTCTACCGATGAAATTGATAATTGTGTGTGTCAAATCTGAGTACGAAAACTCCAATTTGTATAATTTGTTACTTTAACTTATTATTTTATTACTGTGTTTGTTACAGTTACAAAGATTTACAAGGGATATAATCTGTGCACTGCTTTAAATCCCAAGGATGTACAGAATTGTAAAAATTCCACCTTACATTGTTCATTTTAGTTTTACAAGTCAAAGATGTTTTAGTTGTGTAATAATCAGGGATTGGGAGATTAGGGGGTTCATTTAATTCATAAGACACAGATGCAATAAAAGATAGTGATAATTTTGGGTAAAACCTTTTTGGAATCAACATAAAAACATGAGATATAATTAATGGATTACAAAGATTACACTGATTGTGAGAACTCTAAAGGACCCTTTGCACACTACAACATCGCTAGTGATATTGCTGTAATGTCACCGGTTTTGTGACGTAATAGCGAACTCCCCAGCGACATTGCAGTGTGTGAAATGCATCAGCGACCTGGTCCCCGCTGTGAAATCGCTGATTGCTAGAAATTATTCAGGAAAATTTTTTGGTCCTTTGTTTCCCGCTGTGCAGCATGCATCGGTGTGTTTGACACCGTTACAACGACATTGTTAGTGACTTAGAACCCAGCCCGTAGGCGTGCTATAGCGTTCCCTTTCCCACCCCATTATCTCCAATTGGTGGTCGCTGTTGCATTCTGATTGGGCGGCTTTCACTGAAAAGAAGGCAACTTTAGCGCTTCCGTCTTTTGCTTCAAAACTACCTTGTTCCTGAGCGTGCTGGTTTGCGGATCATCAGAGAGTTCTCCAGTCTGCAATACTATAAAGCCTATACTGTAAGCATCATTTGATTGAAGCTGTATTGATGCTGTATAGATAAACCTGTGTGGAGTTGCCGCACAGAGAACTCTACAAAGATCCGCTAAGTAACAGAAGCTCAGGAACAAAGGATATACAAATGCGATTTTTGCCAATCTTTCAAAGCTCAGGGTCGCCAATAGGGATGCACTAGTGATCACCAATCGGAGCTGATGGGGCGTGTAAAAAGGACACCTAGGTGGCTTCAGCGCCAAACACCATGCCGCTAACATAGGTGTGAGTCGCCAAATAGCTGCTATGTGACATGTCCCCAACGACCAGTGAGGTCGTTCTGCAGGTCCGTATCGCTGCTGCGTCATTGACCAGATCTGTTTGACAGCTCACCAGCGACTGTTTAGAGACTTTCCAGTGATCCTGGCCCGGTCGGGATCGCTGGTGGGATCGTTAGAAAGTCTCAGTGTGTAAAGGGGGAATAAGTTTTTACTTGCTTTATTCCCTTTTCCTAATTTAAATTTGGAATTTGAAATTGAAAACATCTTTTTTTATCCTTCAGTTTTAGTTAATTTGAGTACAAGAATTCTAGTCATTATAACAAAATGTAAGTTTTCTTGATGAATATTATCTTATATTTGTGCTGCAAAAGAAAACAAATCTTTATAATCTTGCCATAACCAATTCATACCATGGGTAATTTTTGCATTTTTGTTTTCTCTTCCCCATCATCCAAGCGTAAAAAATATTTTTAAGAAATGATCCTTTGACATAGCCATAAAAAGTCTATTATTTGCAGGTAGAATATCTTTTAATGACAAGATTAACTTTAGAAAGTAATATAATGAAATGCAGGGTGTGGTAAAATGTTGAAAATAATACAATTTCACCATTATTTTTTGAGATTCTACAAACTTGTATCTTTGTTACATTGTGGTAAAATAGATGCCTGCCATGCCAGTGTTTACACATGTGGTGGAAGATGCCATGATTTTTTAACATGACATGGTTCAAAATATATCTCTTTTTATATTTCTAGATTTGTGCAGGGCAATCTTGTCCAAATAGATGTGATGATGCCACACAGATTATAACATTTGATGGTTCACAGTAGGCTGGATAAGACTGTGCCACAGCCATTGTTTGACTTCAATTGGCAGAAATAGAATTTCATTGGATCTGGAGGGTTTCTGCTAGTCATAGTCCAGGTGTGACTATGTCTCCATGTTTAGGGGGTGCATCTCCATTTGCTGATGTGATTCATGTCAGCCCACTCAGTGAAAAAAAAACAAAACATGGTGCATCATCTGATATTTTGTTGAGTGGCTGCATTGGCTGATTATAGCATTACCACTAAAATTGATTTTGCATGGCCTTTTGGAAAGACATATGGGTGTCAGGTGTTAGCTCTGCAATAGCTGTGCCACATTGAGGACTGAGTAATGTGTCAATTTCACTTCTGTATTCTTAAGCAAGACAACATTCCTAAGAGCATGGCTATCTGTCACGATTCTGCTCTGCAGAACATCTTGCCTTTGGAGATGCTCTGCTGCACTTTCCTGTGTTACTAAACTAGCAGTTTTTTTGACAGCACAGGATTCCATGTTGGTGCTGGTTAGTCAGGTGTCCCACCTTTCTGGTAATTGCTCAGGTTTCTTTACTGAGCATGATCGCCCAGGACCTTGCCAGTTGTATTCTATGGTTCTGCAGTTGTGCTGTTGACTTGTGTCTCTGCTAGTGTTCTGTTCTTTGCTCTCTGACCCAAGACTGTTATTTGACTTCTCTTTGCCTGTCCTCTGTTCCTGTCATGACCTCCTGCTTTTTTGATCTCGGACCATTACTTGGACACATCTCTGCTTTCTCCCCTGAATCTATTATGTGCTCTCCTTGACTTCTGACCCTCAGATATTGACTTGACTACGCTCCTGTTTTCTCCTTGTGCTCATACATGTCCTACCATTACCAGACCTCGGCTTTCCAGACTACTCCTCCATCTATACCTCCCATAAGTAGTGGCTGGCATCACACTATCCAAATGACGATGATACATCTGCCAGCATGTAAGCAACTGAACATCCAGCTTTTCATACGCACCGGTGTAGTCAATGATACTGCCCTCCACTGCAATATTTGGTCATAGCCGGCATTTCCATTGCCATCTTTATCATATTATGAAAAATAATAATCCTCTTTACATCAAACGCTTCCTAAAGTCCTCTTAATTTCTCATTCTTCTCCACAGATTGCTGCACATTACATAATCCATGAGAGTCCCCAACTGCCACAGGGTGGAAAGCAAAATGTGGAATACGTGTTTCTTTCACCCTTTGTTGCGTCAGTGAGAGCATTTTCTCTCATTTCAATATCAAGATAACATCATTGTTGACTATTTGCACCCAAATGTTTGATGTTTCTGTTCTTTCACCCTAATATCCTAGCAATTTCAAGAATGCTATATCCCACTGCAAGACTTAAAGGGAAACTTTCAGGTGCAATATGCACCCAGAACCACGAGCAGTTCTGTGTATATTGCTAATCCCTGCCTAACCATCCCTATATCTAGTAGCATAGATAAATATTTTTTTTAGAAAAAGTATTTCCAAAGATCCTGTATGATATGGTAATGAGCGTAGGGACTAGTCACAAGGGCATTAGTTAATGCGCTCATTCCACCCTCTAAGCATGTTAACACACCCACAATGCCATTGCCTAGCGTCATCTATGGGCGTGCTAACATGCTAGGAGGGCAGAATGAGCGCAGGAATTAACACCCTTGCGACTAGTCCCAGCGCTCATTATCATATCATAGAGGATCTATAGAAATACTTTTTCTAAAGATCCCTTTATCTATGCTAGTATAGCCTAGGACAGTTAGGCAGAAATTATAAATATGCACCCAGAACTGCTCGTGGTTCTGGGTGCATATTGCACCTGACAGGCTTTAACAATTTTTTAGACTCAATAAATCTTTTTTTTGTCCATTTTGCTTGAGAAAAACAAGCTGCCTAGTAATTATGTACACCTTGATAAAGGATGTTGATATCCTTTGGCCTCACACTCCTCATTACACAGATACACATCACCTGAAAAAGTTCATCCAATAATCATTCAAGTGTATACAGCTTGGAGTTAGGAAATTATACGGTTAATCCCTTAACGACCGCAGGCTGTCAGCAGCCGGGGGAGATTGGCGCACATAGCTGATTTATAAAGCTGACATGTGTGCCTGCTAGGCACGAGTGGAATCGCTATCTGCCCATGATTTTTAACCCCTTAAAGGGTGCTATCAATATGTGACAGCGCCATTATAATGCGCTACAACTTTACTCACATGCCTCCACCGGAAGTCACGTGACGTGATCATGTGGATCTGGTGGTTGTCATGGAAGCAGAAGGTCATGTGATGACTCCTGTGCTCACATGACTAAGGTCCTGTAAAAAAACAGCTAAGTACTGACTGTTACAAGAGATAAACATTTCTCCTGATCTGAGCGGTGCTGCTCTGATCGTGAGAAATGAATGAGCGATCAGACTGCTGATTGTTATAGTTCCCTAGGGGGACTAGTAAAGCAAAAAAATTTTTAAAAAAAGTTTTTAAAAATTATAAAAAATATTAAATCTGAAAGTTTAAAACACCCCCCCATTCGCCCGACTGAAAATAAAAGGGTTAAAATATAAAAAAAATATGCACACATTTGGTATTGACACATTCCGAAACACCAGATCTATCAAAATATAAAATCAATTAATCTGATTGGTAAACGGCGGAGCAGCAAACAAATTACGTTTTTGTGTCGCCACAAATTTTGCGCAAAGTGCAATAACAGGTGATCGAAAGGTAGCATCTGCACATATGGTACAGTTAAAAATATCAGCTCAAGATGCAAAAAATAAGCCATCACTGAGCCATAGAACTCGAAAAATGAGAACACTACAGTATGGGTCACAAAAATGGCTCAAAACGTACGCCACTTTTTTGGACAAACTTCTGATTTTTTTTTAACCCCTTTGATAACAGTAAACCTATTCACATTGGTTTCTACAAACTCACACTGACCTGAGGCATCAAAGCCACACATCAGTTTTACCATATATTGAACACTGTGAATAAAATATCTCAAAAACAATAGTGCAATCACATTTTTTTTGCAATTCTTCCGCATATGGAATTTTTTGATATTTTTTAGTACACTATATGGTAAAACTCATGGTTTCATTTAAAAGTACAGCTTGTTCCACAAAAAATGAGCCCTCACATGACCATATTGACTGAAAAATAAAAAAGTTACGTCTCTCGGAAGAAGAATGGCTCAAAAAAAAAACAGAAAACACAAAATTTGCGGGTCGTGAAGGGGGTTAAAATACTCACTTGCCTAATAATTGTGTACACAGTGTAAATGTCAATAACATAAGCCAGTGAAGCATTAAGACAGTATAATATTTTGTGAAAATGTCTTTCTCAGGTGGTCAGGCATTTTCAAGGCTCCAATGGAATGTTGTGATTGGATGGGGATTCACAATTTTTTTTTTTTTCTTTCTTGAATTGTTATGGGACATGTCGTAGGCGGCTCTACCTACTTGAAACTGAAAATTTATGATCTGTTCTGCAACATTCCAGATGTTTAAAGGGTGCTTTACATGCAGCGTTATCACTAGCGATGTCACTGCCGATCGCACCTGCCCCCGTCGTTTGTGCGTCACGGGCAAATTTTGCTGCCCGTGGCGCACAATATCGCTAGGACCCGTCACATGGACTTACCTTTCCTGCGACATTGCTGTGGCCGGCGAATAGCCTCTTTTCTAAGGGGGGCAGTTCGTGCGGCGTCACAGCGACGTCACACGGCAGGCGTCCAATAGAAGCGGAGGGGCGGAGAGCAGCCGCAGGAAAGACACGCCCACTTCATTGCTGGAGGATGCAGGTACAGTGCTGTTCGTCGTTCCTGGGGTGTAGCGATGTGTGCTGCCTCAGGAATGACGAACAACCTGCATCCAAAAGCAGCAACAATATTTGGGATTAGAACGACGTGTCAACGATCAACGATTAGTTGAGTAATTTTGATCGTTAGCGGTCGCTCGTACATTTCACATGCAACGACGTCGCTAATGAGCCCGGATGTGCGTCACGAATTCCGTGATCCCAACAACATCTCATTAGGGCCTGGGCCTGACCTACAATCATAGTAGCAGCTATTTGCAATAAGTTACTACTGCTCTCAGTAATTATTTTTACAATCATATTTGTATTGAATGCTGCACAATCATGGAAAAAACAACGATATGCACATGGATTTTATTAGATAAGGTTTTGAAAATATTTTCTTTATATTTGTCTTTTTCTTATCTGATATGTTACTCATACTTTGACTTCATTATCTACTACTTATATATGATTGAATAAGCCTATTTTGTGTCCTTGTCTGTGAGGCAACGTGTACTTTTTATATTTAAGCTTTGTATATTATTAGATTAAGTAAAAATATATACATTTTTGAGGGATCTTTTGCATTTACTTCATTCATTATGTCCTGGGTCATAGATCTATTTTTTTTGTAGAAAATTGTTTTGAAGTCCTCTAAAAACGTAGAAAATAATTCTAATACTCAAGACACCCACATAAAGCCCCCAACAACTCATTAACACATGCACAAGTAGAGCTTTCACGTGCTTTCAATCTTATTCCATCATATATAGTTATGGCTTTTCTTTTCCCCTAGCAAACAGTGGTAGAAGCAGATATGCTCAGTAAAACAGGAGATCTTTCGGATGAACATTGACTCTGCACTTTATCGTCAATGCCTCTGAAAAGTTTCTTTGATGGTGTTACCTGGTTGTCAACCTCACCTTTTTTAATGTTTTGTTCATCATACTTTTAATATCATAGTCAACATTATCATGGAAGATGAGCGAACCTGTCAAGGTTTGGTTCAGTTCGTGTTCTCTGACTTTCTCGGTTTTTGCCGAACAGCTCGACAAACATATCTGAACACCATTGAATTCAATGGGAAGCAAAACCTGTGTTACTAAGGGCTAGGGAGGTTGGCGTTAGTAAGGGCTAGGGGGACTGGTGTTAGTAAGAGCTAGGGGGGTTGCAAAATAAATAAAATAAGGAATAAAGCAAAAATGTTATACTTACTGAATTTCCTGCACAGCTTTAACATTACTTCCGGGTCTACTCATTAACCTTCATACATATTCACTGTTTCCCCCACCTACCAGCATTCCTGGCATCTCTGATTGGTTGCAATTAGACCGTGCCGACAACCTGTGTGCCAGCATCATTCAATGTTTATAATCACATATGCTGTCTGGGTCCTCTAATCGAGTGTAAAAAAAATAAAAAAATAAAATTGTGTTAGGATCCCTAATATATTTAAACCCAGTGCAGATAAAGCAGACAGCTACAAGCTGCAACTTCCAGCCATGTGCTTATTTTGGCTGTGTATCAAAATAAGAGGAACCCTATGCAGGTTTTTTAAATAATTTAACTAATTTTAAAAAAGGTGTTTGGTCCCCCCAATTTTGATACCCAGCCAAGATAAAGCTAACAGCTGGGTTTGGTGTTCTCAGGCTAGGGAGATCCTCCTGCCTTGCGCCTTCACACACTGAAACCTGTGCCAGTGCCCATGGACCCTGTGGGGTGGCGTAAAGCTCTATCCCTTGGCCCTTTTGAGTCACCTTCCAGCAAATTTGTGTGTGGATGAGGCTTTGGTGCTTGCAGTCACCTCAACCGCTGGTTTTACTAGTGGAGTACTTAAGGTCTTCTCCTCTAGCCTAGGGACAAGTCCCTGTGTTGCAGCCAAGTCCTGCCACCCGTAGATTATAAGTGGAACAAGGCCACAGGAGGATGTTGCACTTCCTGTGGTCTCTAGGACCCCTTCTCTCGGTGCCCGGGCCAAGAAGTACCAGCTCCAGGCCACGGGTCTTCGCTCCTCTACTGCTCCTCTCCTTCTCCTCCCTACTCCTAACTAACTCCACACTGTGTTCCCACTTGTACTACTGTGTTCCCACCCCCCCAACCTTGCTTCGGGTATAATCACGCCCTTACCATGTCTGATGAGGTGTTGTGCTTTGTATGAACCGGTGTTGACCTCCTCCTTACCCAGGATGGTGGGTGAGGTGCAGTATCTCTGTGGCGACTGAAGCCTCAGGGGCGCCACATCATTTCATCCACCAATAGCCAAATTTAGATTTTTAGAAGCAACACAGTATAAAGCACTGACATGACAAGAATCTGCATAACTAATCATATGCTAAATAGCTGCAAGTCAAATTTATGAATGAGATAGCCAAGATTATTGTTTACAAAATGATGGTAGTCTCATGCTCAATACTATAATGAATGAGGAGATATGGAGCCTGAAAGTCAAAAGTTCAAAATATTGTTACCCTTTTTTCGTCACTGTATAAAGATGAGATGCACAATGCTGTTCCATTTGCTTAAAATATCTGTAATTGTGATGCTGGAGATGTTCCTTGTTGCTCCCACTATCCTCTGAAATATTACATCACACCGGGGGTGTGGCCAACTCCATTATGTTGGTAACAACCAGCCCTATGATAATCGCTACTTCCCTGCAAGTCTTAGGGGTACTTTGCACACTACGACATCACAAGCCGATGCTTGTGATGTCGAGCGCGATAGTCCCCGCCCCCGTCGCAGCTGCGATATCTTGTGATTGCTTCTGTAGTGAATATTATCGCTACGGCAGCTTCTCTTGCACTCACCTGCCCTGCGACTTCGTTCTGGCCGGCGACCCGCCTCCTTGTCACAGCGACATCACACGGCAGGCAGCCAATAGAAGTGGAGGGGCGGAGATGAGCGGGACGTAAACATCCCACCCATCTACGTCCTTCCGTATAGCCGGCTGTTACGGGGGGCTGTCTGATAATAAAACCTAAAGGAATATCAGACAGTCAGGGGTCTACCGTGCAAAGACTCTGCTGCAGACTATGGCAGAAGATAAGGGGTATATAAGTGTGCCACTGTAAATAATAATAGCACAAGTGCAGAGTGCAATACCTCTGTTAAACTCACAGAGGAATATAATTAGAAAATAAAGCAATTCCTCCCGTACTTGGAGGGTGTGTGGAATGGTCTCTGTTAAAGATCACAGAGACAAAAGCAGTGAGTGTGAAATGGCCCCTACCTAGGTCCGTTCCTCTAGTGGTGCCAGGAGGCGGACAGCAGCGTAAGCCGCACAAAGCTCCTACCTGCGTTCGCTCCACTAGTGTGCGAGGACACGAACCACTAGATATGGCACCTGCCTAGGTCCGCTCTTCTAGTGGTGCAAAAGAGACGGACAGCAGCATAAGCCGCACAAAGCTCCTACCTCTGTTCGCTCCCCTAGTGTGCGAGGATACGAACAACTGCCAGACGCAGTATAAGGAACGTTACCCTAGCGGCAACGTCCACCTACGAGTAGAATCACAAGGCCCAGCCGGACCATGTGCCTCAGGCACCTGCCTATGTCCGCTCCCCTAAGAGGTAAGGATACAGACTGCAGCCGAAGCTGTAAGGTATAAGAACGCTACCCTGCCGGTAGCGCTCACCTAGCATAGACAGAGAGATGCCTAGAGGAACGTGCACAGAGCGTCTACTCTCATGCATGAACCAAGAGGACTGAGTGCCGTGTGGCGTGCGTCGGGGTCTTATATAGACTCTGTGCCTCAGCCAAGATGGAGGACACCAGAGCCAATCCGCTGCCAGAATGACAGGAATGACGTCACGCTGGCCTATCACCGAGCAAAGCGTCACGAGCACATGACCAGCGACCAATCGGCATAGAAGGTGTCAGAGACATGTGACCTCGTGTCACAAGCACATGACCAGCGGCCAATCGGCATACAAGGTGTCAGAGACATGTGACCTCGTGTCAGCGATGATGTCACCCGCACATGTGCAATGGCTCCAAGATAGGACTTAGTCTCCAGCGCTTGCACATGTGCAGTAGCAAGAAATCTGGACATAGTCTCCAGTGCCACAGCAACCGTAACACCGGCGTGAGCCGCAGGACGCAGGTAAGCTGATGTTCCTCGCTCCTGCAGCTTCATACACAGCGATGTCTGCTGCCACAGGGGAACGAGTAACAACATCTTAACGTCGCTGCAGCGTAATTATGAAAATGTCGGACACTACACCAATGATACGATTACGATGCTTTTGCAATCGTTAATCGTATCCAAAAAGATTTACACACTATGATGTCGACAGCGACCGCGGATGTGCGTCACTTTCGATTTGACCCCACTGACATCGCACCTGCGATATCGTAGTGTGCAAAGTACCCCTTAGAGCATGGGGACCTGTACAATACAGACTGTGAACAAGCTTAGCAGTGGCTTCTTTTGGCTATCAAAAAATGATCATACACCTAAGATCCCTTCTTACATTAATACTTAAATTTATAAAGTCTCAAAAAGACACTGGATTCCTGAATAGGCCATCCTTTTAAGCAAATGCCATAGAAGCCTGACAGTGCCTGACTTAATAAAATATTTCTGAGCTCTCAACTTGCAATGTTTTCCTTTGTTGATTGCATTGCACTATTATATATACAGTATACATACATACATATGTGACGCCCTAGCAGCAGTCGGACTGCTCGGCAGACACTTCGATGAAAAAAAAGGGTTATTTACAGGGGAGAATATTTGTGACGCCACATGCGGTGTGCGGTAATAAGGAATACCGCCGCTGCCTTATGGGAGTGCCGGGGCTGATAGTATTGGGGCAGCCTGGTGGTGATTCCCTCCGCAGGTAGGGGCCCCGGGACTCAGGGTAGGGAATAGGTCGGAAGTCTATATTGATATAGGGCCGGCAAGGCGCTGGGGAGCCAGGGTACTCACTCAAGTGTGATGACGCATTCAGTGGACACAGACTCTGAGGTAAACAAAGTCTCTTGGTACTGCTGCATTCGGTGACAGCACGTCCGGTGGTCCCTTTCAGTGATTCTGTGGTGGACTGGAGCCTTCCTCCATACACTGTGTACTGTGTGTGTCCCTGGCCCTGTTGCCTTGAAACCTTCGGGTCCCATCCCTCTTTTTACTGGGAACCTGCTCTTAGCAGCTGGCACGTGGGATTTTGTGACTGCTCTGTGTGGGAAGTCCTATCCCTCCGTTGTGCTGACACCACTAATCTCTGAGCCGTTGCAGATAGCACGTGAAGCTACTTCCCACTGCAGGTTAATTGCCGGGTTGTGTGAAGCTACCTCCCGACTTAGGGGCCTGTCCCCCGCTGTGTGCTCGGCCCCCAGACCGGTTACTGTGGATCCGATGGCTGATGGTCCTCTTGCCCCATCCAGCCCTGTCCTCCAGTTTCCCGCGACTGGGTTTCCGTCTCCTCAGGCACAGGCCACTGTCTGCGACCCAGCCAGACTCTCCTCAGAGAGCTCTTAATCCCCAGGTCCTCTCTCTTTTTCAGTTACTACCAACTGTCTAACTGACTCCTCCCACCAGCCTGTCTGACTCATAGGTGGGCGGTTCCTTTCCCAGCTGGAACCACGCCCCCGGTGTGCCTGACAAGTGTAGTGTTTGGGTGACTAGGATTTGTGCTGTTGGTACAGAATCACTGTTGCGGACCCCGGAACCAAGGCAGGTGGGCCCTGCACCAAGGATAGAGAATAGTGCAGTTCCCTGTGACACCCTGGACTAGTCCAGGGGCGTCACACATACATATATATATATATATATATATACATGGACTGTATTGTAGTAATCACTTTAGTAATATTTTCACTTCTTTATATACATTTATTGTTATAGCATTTGTTGGTATACTTCATTTGGAACATTTAAAATCATTGCCATACATATGTTGCACAGATCTTTTTGCACTTTGAACTTTACACAGTATATAATTTATTAATTTATTGTATTTTCTATGCTACCATATATATATATATATATATATATATAATTTTGTATATATACATTTGTATATTTTTATATATATATATATATATATATATATATATATAAATTGTATATGATAAGATAGGGGACACATTTGATGTTACAAGGTTGGCGGCTTAGGAAGGAATATTATAGAATCCCAAGCACAACCCGGGTCCACCATACTAAACGATGGTATGTAGTTGCTAAGTGTCCCGAGGGCAGAATGGACAATAACAGTTGCAGAGAGAATAATAAATGGGCTCACTTCAGTCTATGTTAACCTCACACAGACTAGACAGCAGTGCAGAAGATAAATCAATAATAACTAAAAGGATGGAGCGATAGACGACCTGTGCTATCAGCATAAAGAGAAGACAGGAAAGACTCAAATTCAAGCGATAGTGCAGAAAGGAAAACGCAAATTCAATAGACCTATATGTGGGGTATCGTATACAAAACCAGCACACGGCTGTATACAGGGAGTATGGCACGCTTAACCAGCGCACGATGTATACATGGACGCATTTCAAGTGAAGTAACAGTATGTGGTATATTGTACACTTAACCAGCATATGCAGCAGTGCTAAGATGCAATTCAAGCGATACTGCCAAACACCACACACCATGAGACTTGTTGATGACTGCTCACCGTCTGGCGTCGGCGGCATCCTTATATAACTTAAGTACTTCCCCAAACAGAACCATGCCCTGTCAGCGTGGGTGTCGTCCACTGGCCAATTCAGGCCTGCCACGCAATCAGGACAGCCAGTGTCATCAGGACAGCTGACATCCAACGGCCAATCCTGGGATGCCAGGTAATCAGGACAGCTGACGTCCAACTGCCAATCAAAAGATGTCACATCCCGCACATGCTCAGTAGCCCGTTTTCTGGACTTAGTCTCAGACAGGGCATATTTAATCCGAGCATGCTCATTGGCTCGTTTTCCAGACTTAGCTTCTGGCTGAGCAGAAACAATTCTAGCATGCTCAGTGGCCCAATTTTGGGCCTTAAACTCATTCTGTGTACCTTCAGCCTGCGCATGTGCAGTGGTCCTATTGCTGCACTTAGAATCTGGCAGCCGAAAAGCCAGCAGAGCGCCACTAGGTTGGGCCAGAAGTTAAGACTGGTGCCTACGTGGTGCAGTAGCTACAGGGGGAATCTTGGGCAACAAAGCAGAAGCACCCAAGGGCACCTGGAATCTGACCGCAAAGAAGGCAGACTCCGAAATAACATTTGAGCTCAATAATTTTTTTATGTCTTGTATTTACTTTTGTGCTGTTATATTCCTTTTATGTGTGTTTAATGTGTTTTTTTATGCCACATTTATTATTTGTACTTATTTACCTAAAAACCTATATTAATTGCTATTCAGTTAGTATGATCCATTTCATATAGCCATCCCGTTCTTTTCCATGGCTAACATGACCGAAGTTTGTGTAAGGCATAGACAACCAAAGAATTAAAGATCATAATTCTGGATTTAAAAAAAAATAAAATATATATATATATATATATATATATATATATATATATATATATATGACACATGAATGGCTTTCTATTTAAACATTGTAGCTGCAACTATTATCATGCCCCCTGAGGAAGCCATTAGATGTGAAACATAGATTGGGAAACTCAATCATAAGGGTCTGACCATCAGCATGGGTAAGATTTTTTGAGAATACTTTGTGATATTTCCTTTTTAAAGTGTATCGATGATATTTAGGTTAAAAATTGGTGAATATCAATGAAACTTTCCTATTATATGTGATTGATAGTTTCATAGTGTTTAAGGTTGAAGATAGATGTAAGGGCCAATGAATTCAGACTATGACCTAACCTAAAATGTTGTGACCTAATCTACCATGTTGATGATTGCCATTCTTAAGCCTGCTTTACACGTTACGATTTAACATACGATATCATATGTGTCAGGGCCAGGTGGACGGGCAGACCCAGGAGGTGGATCCACTGGGCCGAACTCCTAGATGGTGGTAAGGGGTCCGGTAGCTGGAGCACTATAGGCAGCAGAACAGTCCGTGCACACGAGTATAACGGAGAAGTCCCTGGGACCACGGAGTCACTGGTGGTAGTCCGGGTGACGCAGCTCAGGTTCGGAAGCCGAGAAGATGTCAGGCGGGGTCCGGAACCTTTGGAGCGAGATGACAGGTCACCGCAGGGATCCGAGATGGTACGGACTGTCAGGATGGCAGATGGACAGCGTTCGGGGTTCGGGATTCGGTCAGGACCGGATGGCGAGGCAGGCACGGCTCTACAAGAGAGATAGGTGAGTATATACACAGAGACACCAGGAGACCTGACTCCTAGCTTAAGAAACACGAAGATCAGGCCCCGCCCCCTTGGACATTAAACCCCTTTATACCCTGTACCTGTTTTGCATCATTTCCTGTTAATGGACGCTGGCCCTTTAAGAAAGGGTCAATGACCGCGCGCGCGCCCTAATGCGCATGCGCGCGGCCCGAGTGCCAGAAGCCAGAGCAGGAAGCTGCGAGGAGGAAGCAGCAGGGCCAGGCTGGGGCTGTGAAGCCGACGGACGCCGGGTGCGGGGACCAGGACGCTGGGGACGCGCCGGCAAAGAGTGCTGGAGAGCGGGGAGCGGCGGTGACCGGACCAAGGAACCGGGAAGCGAGGCGGGGGAGCCGAGGAGCGTGACAGGTGAGCCGGAGGGCAGCACAGGGGACCCGGGGAGCGTGACAGTCCCCCCCCCCCCACGCCCCCCCTCCCCGCAACCGAGACAGGAAGGCACGGATCAGCGGAGTACCCACATTCTCCCGGGGCTCCCAGGACCTATCCTCAGGACCATACCCTGCCCAGTCCACCAGGAAGAACTGTCGACCCCGTACGGTCTTCATGGCCACGATATCCCTTACCGCATAGATGTCGTCATCGGCAATAGGTGGAGGAGCCGAACTGGCAGCAGCGGAGAAGGGACCCAGGACCACCGGCTTGAGCAGGGAGACGTGGAATGAGTTGGGTATCCTCATCGTGGCCGGGAGCTGTAGCTTGTAGGAGACCTCATTGATCTTGTTGAGGACTTTAAATGGCCCGATATAGCGAGGACCCAGCTTGTAGGATGGTATCTTCAATCGGACGTACTTGGATGCAAGCCAGACTAGATCTCCAGGAGAGAAACACGGAGGGTCCAGACGTCTCTTGTCTGCGTGTCTTTTCATCCGCAGGGAAGCACGCCCAAGGGACGCCTTGACAGAGTCCCAAATGGTTGCAAAGTCACGGGCTACAGTATCAGCAGCAGGGACATCCGAAGAAGGGGATACAGGCAATGGGACGGAGGGCTGAAGTCCATAAACGACATGGAAGGGAGAGCTGGAGGACGACTCACTGATGTGGTGGTTATGGGAGAATTCAGCCCAAGGAAGAAGCGTGGACCAGTCGTCGTGATGGGCGTTGACATAGTGACGTAAGAAAGAGGTCAAGATTTGATTGACCCTCTCCACTTGGCCATTAGACTGAGGATGGTATGCAGATGAAAAGTCCAGAGTCACTCCCAGATGTTTGCAGAGAGCCCTCCAGAAGCGGGAGGTGAACTGAGTTCCTCTATCGGATACGATGTGAGATGGAAAGCCATGCAAGCGGAAGATGTGATGTATATAGGCGTCCGCGAGTTCCTGAGCAGAGGGCAATCCAGCCATAGGGACGAAATGAGCCATTTTAGAGAACCGATCCACCACGACCCATATGACTGTGTGTCCGGATGACAATGGCAAGTCTGTAATAAAGTCCATCGCTATGTGTTGCCACGGAACTGAAGGTATCGGCAGAGGCAGAAGACGGCCATATGGCAGGTGTTTGGGCGTCTTGTTCCTGGCACAAGAGGAGCAGGCAGAGACAAAAGCAGCGACGTCCGTGCGAAGGGATGGCCACCAGTAATGACGTACAATCGCACCCCATGTTCTCTTCTGACCAGCATGACCGGCTGTTTTCGAGGCATGACCCCAGTGTAACACTTTTTGCCTGTCTGTCTCAGAGACATAGGTCTTCCCGGGCGGTATCTGGGCCAGGGTGACAGGGGCCACCGGAATGATTTTGCTAGGACAGATGATGGGTTGGGTAGTCTCCTCCTCCTGCTCCATGGGCATGAAAGACCTGGACAAGGCATCAGCGCGTACATTCTTGTCCGCGGGTCGGAAATGGAGCTGGAAATCAAACCTGGCAAAGAATAAGGACCACCTGGCTTGCCGTGGGTTTAGTCGCTGAGCGGACCGTAGGTATTCCAGGTTCTTGTGGTCCGTGTAAATAATCACGGGGTACACTGCTCCTTCCAGAAGGTAGCGCCATTCCTCCAGAGCCAGTTTGACTGCCAAGAGCTCTCGGTCACCGATGGTGTAGTTGCGTTCAGGCGCTGAGAAGCTCTTGGAGAAGAATCCGCAAGTCACCATCTTCCCGGAGGAGGACTTCTGCATGAGCACTGCTCCGGCTCCTGAGGAGGAGGCATCCACCTCCAAGGTGAACTGGCGGTTTAACTCCGGACGGTGGAGTACAGGAGAGGAGGCAAATGCCCGCTTCAGAGAGCCAAACGCGGCGTCGGCCGCAGGTGACCAGTCCTTTGGATTAGCCTCCTTCTTGGTCAAAGCGGAGAGAGGAGCAGTCAGAGCCGAGAAGTGAGGGATGAACTGGCGGTAGTAGTTGGCGAATCCCAGGAAGCGTTGGATTGCCTTCAGTCCAGAAGGAGGAGGCCAGTTGAGAATGGAGGAGACCTTCTTTGGATCCATCTGCAGTCCGGTATCAGAGATGATGTACCCCAGGAAGGGGAGAGAAGACTGCTCAAAGACACACTTCTCATACTTCGCGTACAGACGATTCTCTCTCAGTCTTTGTAGAACCAGCTGTACATTCTCTCTGTGGGTCTGGAGGTCCGGAGAGAAGACAAGGATGTCATCCAGATACACTACCACACAGACGTAAAGAAGGTCCCGGAAAACGTCGTTCACCAGTTCTTGAAAGACGGCTGGGGCGTTACACAGGCCGAAGGGCATCACGCAGTATTCATAGTGCCCATCGCGCGTATTGAATGCGGTCTTCCATTCGTCCCCAGAGCGGATGCGTACCAGATTGTAAGCACCCCGAAGATCCAGCTTGGTGAACATACGAGCTCCTCTAAGCTGGTCAAACAATTCGGGGATGAGCGGCAGAGGGTACTTGTTTTTTACGGTGATTTGATTCAAACCCCGGTAGTCTATGCATGGGCGTAAGTCGCCCTCTTTCTTCTTGACGAAGAAGAAACCTGCTCCAGCCGGAGAGGAGGATCTCCGAATGAATCCCCTTGCCAGGCTCTCTGTGATGTAAGTAGACATGGCCCTTGTTTTGGCTGGAGACAATGGATATATCCGTCCTCGAGGTGGTGTTGTTCCAGGGAGCAGGTCGATGGCACAATCGTAAGGACGATGTGGCGGAAGTACCTCGGATTCCTTTTTATCAAAGACGTCTGCAAAGGACCAATAGGCCGAGGGCAGCCCCGGTAGGTTCTCTGGAACCGGAGGTCGTCGGATGGGTTGTATGGTCTTCAGGCACTTCTCATGGCACGAAGAGCCCCATCGGGTGATTTCGCCAGTGCCCCAGCTGACTGATGGTTCGTGTGTCCGCAACCAGGGAAGTCCCAGCAGGATTTGATGGGACATGTGTGGGAGGACGTAGAGAGCGATGTTCTCGGTGTGCAGGGCACCGATACGCAGTTCCACCGGCTTGGTGATCCAGGAGATGGTGTCAGAGAGGGGTCTCCCATCCACAGAGGCAATCACGAGGGGCTTGTCGAGTGGAGTAACAGGCACCTGGTACTTGTCCACCGTGGCCTGCTGGATGAAATTGCCTGCTGCCCCGGAATAGAGGTATGCCTCAGCCGTGAACCGCGTCTCTCCCGTTGTCACTTGCACAGTCCACGTAACCGGGTCTGAGAGAGTCCCAGCACCTAGGGTGGCCTCTCCTACCAACCCTAGGCTTTGGAGTTTCCCGGCCTCTCTGGACAGGAGCGTAGCAGGTGTGTGCCCTCTCCACAGTAAAAGCAGAGGCCCTTGGCGAGCCGCTCAGCTCGACGTTGTTCAGACTCCCGCACTCTGTCGATCTGCATGGGCTCGTGGACGGGGACCCCAGCTGTCGAAGACTGAAGTACGGCGGGCTTCTGCGGAGGAGAGGAATGCCGTACCGGACGTCTCTCACGGGACACTTCCTTGGATCGCTCCTGAAAGCGAATGTCCACTCGAGTCGCTAGGGCGATCAGGGCATCCAGGGTGGTCGGTACGTCACGACCCGCCAGCTCATCTTTAATTCGCCTCGAGAGTCCTTCCCAGAAGGCGGCGGTTAGGGCCTCGTTGTTCCACCCGAGTTCCGAAGCCAAGGTGCGAAACCGGATTGCGTATTGGCCCACCGTCAGAGTCCCCTGACGTAGCCGGAGAAGAGACGAAGCAGACGCGGAGGCGCGTCCGGGCTCATCAAAGGTGCCACGGAATGCCTGCAGGAAGTCCTGGATGTTCGTGGTCACAGGATCCCCCTTCTCCCACAAGGGGTTCATCCACGCCAGTGCCTCACCCTCTAGATGGGACATGATGAAGGCGACCTTGGCTTGGTCAGAGGCAAACAAATGCGGCAGCTGCGTGAAATGGAGGGAGCATTGGTTTAAGAATCCCCTGCAGGTCTTGGGGTCTCCGGCGTACCAGGGTGGTGAGGCCAAACGAAGTCTGGAAGTATCTGAAGACGTCGCCACGGGAGCTGGAGCCGTGGCTTGACTAGTGGAGGCCCGGGATGCTGAAGACGTAACTGCCGCTTGTAGCGTGTTCAGGCGGGCGTCCACAGAAGACATAAATTGCAGCATGCGGGTCTGAGTCTCACGCTGGCGTGTGAGTTCCTCCTGTACGGCTGCTAGTGCTGCAGCGGGATCCATGGCCTGATCTTACTGTCAGGGCCAGGTGGACGGGCAGACCCAGGAGGTGGATCCACTGGGCCGAACTCCTAGATGGTGGTAAGGGGTCCGGTAGCTGGAGCACTATAGGCAGCAGAACAGTCCGTGCACACGAGTATAACGGAGAAGTCCCTGGGACCACGGAGTCACTGGTGGTAGTCCGGGTGACGCAGCTCAGGTTCGGAAGCCGAGAAGATGTCAGGCGGGGTCCGGAACCTTTGGAGCGAGATGACAGGTCACCGCAGGGATCCGAGATGGTACGGACTGTCAGGATGGCAGATGGACAGCGTTCGGGGTTCGGGATTCGGTCAGGACCGGATGGCGAGCCAGGCACGGCTCTACAAGAGAGATAGGTGAGTATATACACAGAGACACCAGGAGACCTGACTCCTAGCTTAAGAAACACGAAGATCAGGCCCCGCCCCCTTGGACATTAAACCACTTTATACCCTGTACCTGTTTTGCATCATTTCCTGTTAATGGACGCTGGCCCTTTAAGAAAGGGTCAATGACCGCGCGCGCGCCCTAATGCGCATGCGCGCGGCCCGAGTGCCAGAAGCCAGAGCAGGAAGCTGCGAGGAGGAAGCAGCAGGGCCAGGCCGGGGCTGTGAAGCCGACGGACGCCGGGTGCGGGGACCAGGACGCTGGGGACGCGCCGGCAAAGGGTGCTGGAGAGCGGGGAGCGGCGGTGACCGGACCAAGGAACCGGGAAGCGAGGCGGGGGAGCCGGGGAGCGTGACAGGTGAGCCGGAGGGCAGCACAGGGGACCCGGGGAGCGTGACAATATGCGATCGTAACCACCCCCACATTCAATTTGTTGAACGTGTTGCACAAACGATTCTTTCCCGTCACACGTACTTACCCGTCCATATGACCACGATGTGGGCGGCGAACGTCCACTTCCTGAAGTGGGAGGGACGTTCGGCGTCACAGCGACGTCACATGGCAGCCGGCCAATAGAAGCGGAGGGGCGGAGATGAGCGGGACGTAAACATCCTGACCACCTCCTTCCTTCCGCATAGCCGGCGGGAGCCGCGGGACGCAAGTAAGCTGCAGTTCATCGTTCCCGAGGTCTCACACGAAGTGATGTGTACTACCCCGGGTACAATGAACAACCTGAAGTTCAATTTTTAGGAATTGAACGACGTGCATGCGATGAACTTTTTACCGTTCAATCGCAATCGCACGTAGCTGTTACACACTACAATATAACTTACGATGCCGGATGTGCGTCACTTACGACGTGACCCCGCCGACATATTGTAAGATACATTGCAGCGTGTAAGGCGGGCTTAATTGTTAGGAATTGTCCCAAAAGATTGCTTTTGATCTGATTGAAGTTTCTTCTAGCTGGAAACATGGAGAATAAGGTTTACATGTTGATATTAAATTCATGTTAGGAATTGATGTCAATGGAAGAATCTGGAGCTTTCTTAAGAAATTAGGCAATTGACTATAACACAGAATTATAGATGATGCAATTAGAAATTTTATTACAATGATATTTTTTTTTCAACAACACAATTTTTTTAAGAGATTAATACATTATTTCTAAATGTTTTAATCAGTAATTTAATATTAATTTCAGTTTGTTAAAAGAAGATAGTCAAGAGAATTACACAAATAAATCATCAGTAATGACATTAGGTCTTCTTCAGAATGATCCGTTAGGATTGCAGAGTATTCTGGTGTGTGTCATCTCCAGTTATACTGTACAGAAAAAGAGAAAGATTTTTTTAGAAAAACAAATAACTCAAATTCTATGCATTATACTTTGTCAAAATGTAAGATGTTTTATTTTAAAGAATATTTATTTATAGGCTTTTCTGTTTTTTTTTGTTTTTTTTTAAATCAAAGGCTTTATTGTCACTATCTAAATTAGCATGTAGGCTGTCAAAGTTAAGGCAAATCAAATTGTAGGACTCTGTCCATAGGCCGCATCAGTGTAATCTGTGGCTGCAGGACAGGAGTCCATTCATGAGAAACCTTTCCTACCTTCCTGAATCTGTGGCTCTTCTTTTCATTAGCTAACCTGGTAAGTCATCATCGTTGATGATGTTACTCAAAAGTAGAGTCACAGATGCCAGAAGATAGGAGGCAGTTCTCGAGGCTCCCATTCAGCAGCCACTGATAAGAGATTTTTCTGGTAGATTGGATACTTTGTATCAGTTCCAGAATATCCAAGAATTACATAGGCAACAAATTATTTCAATAGGAATTGCTTAATGCTAAGTCCCTTAAAAGTGAATTTGAAAGAATCCTGAATTACATAGGCAATCTGATGATTTCAGTAGAGTTTCTAACCCTCATTCACTCAGTGGGAGACTCAGGAGATTCAGGAATTACACAGACAAACCAAAGACTGTGTAATCATCTTTCTCTCAGTTAAGTACTTTGAAGATCCAGAAATTACATCAACAACTCAATGGTTTTAAGAACTAGCGGTAGTACCTGGCATTGCCCGAAATAGTAACTGTCCCTCTGTCTTTCCCACTCTCCCTCTCTTCCACTTTCTCCCTCTCCCTCTCCCTCTCTGTCTGTCTGTGTCTCTGTGTGTATGTCTGTATATCTCTGTCTGTATGTGTCTCTGTCTGTCTCTCTCTCTGTCTGTGTTTCTGTATGCCTCTCTCTCTGTATCTGTGTGTCTCTGTCTGTGTGTCTCTGTCTGTGTGTATGTCTGTGTCTTTGTGTGTGTGTCTCTGTCTGTGTGTCTCTGTCTGTGTGTCTCTATCTCTTTTTTTGTCTGTGTCTCTGTCTCTGTGTGTCTCTGTCTCTGTGTGTCTCTGGCTCTGTGTGTCTCTGGCTCTGTGTGTCTCTGTGTAAGTCTGTGTCTATGTGTGTCTCTGTCTCTATGTGTATCTGTGTATCTGTCTTGCTGTCTTGTATGTGTGTGTCTGTATGTGTGTCTCTGTGTGTCTCTATGTGTCTCTCTCTGCATGAGTCTCTGTGTGTCTCTGTGTGTGTCTCTGTCTCTATATCAGTCTCTGTGTATGTGTATCTGTCTGTGTGTGTATCTCTGTGTGTCTCTGTCTCTCTTTGTCTCAGTCTCTGTGTGTCTCTGTCTCTGTGTGTCTGTCTGTCTGTCTTTGTGTGTCTTTCTGTGTGTCTCTGTCTGTGTGTGTGTCTGTCTGTGTGTGTATCTGTCTCTGTGCATGTCTATCTCTGTGGGTGTCGGTCTCTGTGGGTGTCGGTCTCTGGGGGTGTCGGTCTCTGTGGGTGTCTCTGTCTCTACCATTAACTTTAATAGAGGCAGGTTTTTTTGGTGAATAACTAAAGTGCAGGGTTTAATTTTCCCCTCAAAACAGAGGCTACGACGTTCCCTGAGTCAAGTGAGGCTTCTGTGCAAAATGTCGTGATTGTAAATGTGACGGTGCGGAACCTTTTAGCGGACATACACATACACACACACACATACACATACATAGTGTACATACACTCAGCTATATATATTAGACTGTATAATGTCCATTCCCTCATTGGTGTTTCTCTTTGCCATTTTATCTTAGCGATAACAATGTCATATACTATCTTGAGCTCATTATTTATATTCTATCTCACAAAAAAAGATAATGTAAAAAATATTCCTGTATTGAAGTCCATATAGTGCGTTATTAGCGACTTCTAAGTTATTAGAGGGGTTGTCTCAGTCTTGAAAACTCATCTCTTAATCAAAATAGAGAATAGTTACAAAAGTGTCCAACGATAGACAGCCCAATGACTTGATTGTACATTGTGTAGGCCATATTTTCTCCTATAATGGTGCAGCTGGGAAATGTAACACTACCATGTTTTCTCTCAGATTATAGTTGACTTTCGTGGAACCCAGCAGACGGACTCTTGGTCCCTAAGTGCAGTTGTACATATTGAAAAATATTAAAAATGTATTCTATAAAACTTAATGACATCTAGAAAAATATATGCATGACATATCATCGTTGTATGACCATATCAAAACATGAATTATGTGATTATCATCAAATTCGTAATTACGTTTGCGCAAGAAAATATAAAGATGAAGCAGTAATACTCACTAAAGATATATGTCGCAAAGAACCCTCTAGTCTCAGTGTCTATATCAGTTTTAAAACTTGTCACCAGAGTATTGGAGGTGGAGGTAATGACAGGGATGCTTCTTTCTCCACAGTAGTCACCATATTTCTTTCCCCCATCCCAAACAGATACATAATCGTATGAGCATATATACGAATCCTCTAGCTTGAAGTCTCTAAAGGTCAGGGTGATCTGGAAAGATCAGAAGCAGATAGGGTAATTGTATGGTAACACAATTGTAATTCAGTATATGTGATCACTCTATCATATACAGTATGTGTTAAGTATGAAGAATAGATAAAAGAAAATTCTAACTTGCTATGGTTGGGAAGAATGACGGGGCAAATTAACGCACTGATATTTGTTCTGTCATTGAGAAACGTAACCCAACTGAGAAACAACTAGACTTAAGTATTAAATCTATTAATAAACATAAAAGTTTGATCAAGAGTTGATCTATACCCAGTAATGTTATTATTTAATTAAAATATGCAATTTCTTAAATATAAGTATTTACAAATGCATCTCAATAAATTAGAATATCATCACAATTTTAATTTCAGTAATTCAATACAAAAAGTGCATATATTATATAGAGTCATTATGCACAGAGGGATCTATTCCTATATATTATGTAGAGTTATTACACACAGAGTGATCTATTCCTATATATTATATAGAGTAATTACACACAGAGTGATCTATTCCTATAAATTATATAGAGTAATTACACACAGAGGGATCTAATCCTATATATTATATAGAGTCATTACACACAGAGGGATCTATTCCTATATACTATATAGAGTCATTACACACAGAGGGATCTATTCCTATATATTATATAGTCATTACACACAGAGGGATCTATTCCTATATATTATATATAATCATTACACACAGAGGAATCTATTCCTATATACTATATAGAGTCATTACACACAGAGGGATTTATTCCTATATATTATATAGAGTCATTACCCACAGAGGGATCTATTTCTATATATTATATAAAGTCATTACACACAGAGGGATCTATTCCTATATACTATATAGAGTCATTGCACACAGAGGGATCTATTCCTATATATTATATAGAGTAATTACACACAGAGGGATCTATTTCTATATATTATATAGAGTCATTACACACAGAGGGATCTATTCCTATATATTATATAGAGTCTTTACACACAGAGGGATCTATTCCTATATATTATATAGAGTAATTACACACAGAGAGATCAATTCCTATATTTTATAGAGTCATTACACACAGAGGGATCTATTCCTATATATTATATGGAGCCATTACACACAGAGGGATCTATTCATATATATTATATAGTCATTATACACAGAGAGATCTATTCCTATATAATATATAGAGTCATTACACAAAGAGTGATCTATTCCTATATATTACATAGAGTCATTGCACACAGAGTGATTTATTCCTAAATATTATATAGGGTCATTACACACAGAGGGATCTATTCCTATATATTATATAGAGTCATTACACACAGAGAGATCAATTCCTATATATTATATAGTCCTTACACATAGAGGGATCTATTCCTATATATTATATAGAGTCATTACACACAGAGGGATCTATTCCTATATTATATTGAGCCGTTAGACACAGACGGATCTATTCATATATACAGTGCCTACAAGTAGTATTCAACCCCCTGCAGATTTAGCAGGTTTGATAAGATGCAAATAAGTTAGAGCCTGCAAACTTCAAACAAGAGCAGGATTTATTAACAGATGCATAAATCTTACAAACCAACAAGTTATGTTGCTTAGTTAAATTTTAATACATTTTCAACATAAAAGTGTGGGTCAATTATTATTCAACCCCTAGGTTTAATATTTTGTGGAATAACCCTTGTTTGCAATTACAGCTAATAATCGTCTTTTATAAGACCTGATCAGGCCGGCACAGGTCTCTGGAGTTATCTTGGCCCACTCCTCCATGCAGATCTTCTCCAAGTTATCTAGGTTCTTTGGGGGTCTCATGTGGACTTTAATCTTGAGCTCCTTCCACAAGTTTTCAATTGGGTTAAGGTCAGGAGACTGACTAGGCCACTGCAACACCTTGATTTTTTCCCTCTTGAACCAGGCCTTGGTTTTCTTGGCTGTGTGCTTTGGGTCGTTGTGTTGTTGGAAGATGAAATGACGACCCATCTTAAGATCCTTGATGGAGGAGCGGAGGTTCTTGGCCAAAATCTCCAGGTAGGCCATGCTATCCATCTTCCCATGGATGCGGACCAGATGGCCAGGCCCCTTGGCTGAGAAACAGCCCCACAGCATGATGCTGCCACCACCATGCTTGACTGTAGGGATGGTATTATTGGGGTCGTATGCAGTGCCATCCAGTCTCCAAACGTCACGTGTGTGGTTGGCACCAAAGATCTCGATCTTGGTCTCATCAGACCAGAGAACCTTGAACCAGTCTGTCTCAGAGTCCTCCAAGTGATCATGAGCAAACTGTAGACGAGCCTTGACATGACGCTTTTGAAAGTAAAGGTACCTTACGGGCTCATTTGGAACGGAGACCATTGCGGTGGAGTACGTTACTTATGGTATTGACTGAAACCAATGTCCCCACTGCCATGAGATCTTCCCGGAGCTCCTTCCTTGTTATCCTTCGGTTAGCCTTGACTCTTCGGACAAGCATGGCCTCGGCACAGGTGGAAACTTTCAAAGGCTGTCCAGGCCGTGGAAGGCTAACAGTAGTTCCATAAGCCTTCCACTTCCGGATGATGCTCCCAACAGTGGAGACAGGTAGGCCCAACTCCTTGGAAAGGGTTTTGTACCCCTTGCCAGCCTTGTGACCCTCCACGATCTTGTCTCTGATGGCCTTGGAATACTCCTTTGTCTTTCCCATGTTGACCAAGTATGAGTGCTGTTCACAAGTTTGGGGAGGGTCTTAATTAGTCAGAAAAGGCTGGAAAAAGAGATAATTAATCCAAACATGTGAAGCTCATTGTTCTTTGTGCCTGAAATACTTCTTAATACTTTAGGGGAACCAAACAGAATTCTTGTGGTTTGAGGGGTTGAATAATAAATGACCCTCTGAATAAACTTTTCACAATTTAAAAAAAAAAATAAAAAATGAAATAACATTCTTTTTTGCTGCATTTCACACTTCCAGGCTGATCTACAGTCCAAATGTCACAATGCCAAGTTAATTCCGAATGTGTAAACCTGCTAAATCTGCAGGGGGTTGAATACTTGTAGACGCTGTATTATATAGTCATTATACACATAGAGATCTATTCCTATATATTATATAGAGTCATTACACACAGAGGGATCTATTCATATATATTATATAGTCATTATACACATAGTGATCTATTCCTATATATTATATAGAGTCATTATACACATAGTGATCTATTCCTATATATTATATAGAGTCATTGCACACAGAGTGATTTATTCCTAAATATTATGTAGGGTCATTACACACAGAGGGATCTATTCCTATATATTATATAGAGTCATTACACACAGAGAGAACTATTGCTATATATTATATTGTCATTACACACAGAGGGATCTATTCCTATATATTTTATAGAGACATTACACACAGAGAGATCAATTCCTACATATTATATAGTCATTACACACAGAGGGATCTATTCCTATATATTATATAGAGTCATTACACACAGAGGGATCTATTCCTATATATTATATAGAGCCATTACACACAGAGGGATCTATTCCTATATATTATATAGAGTCATTACACACAGAGGGATCTATTCCTATATATTATATAGAGCCATTACACAAAGAGTGATCTATTCCTATATATTAGATAGAGTCATTATACACAGAGGGATCTATTCCTATATATTATATAGAGTCATTACACACAGAGGGATTTATTCCTATATATTATATAGAGTCATTATACACATAGTGATCTATTCCTATATATTATATAGAGTCATTATACACATAGTGATCTGTTACATCTCGTGGCTCTCCTCTTGCAAGGAATGAGGTGGTCCCCCATTCCTTGTCTGCTCCAAGGTTGTGGGCCTCTTCAGGTCCAAAAGGACCAGAATTCTAGAGGCCAGGCATGATTGGTGGCCGACGGCCGACTCCTCGTCCGACAACCCTGAAGTAGCGAGGTTGGTTAAAACAAAAATCGTTCAGGGCAAGAGGTACTTCCTCGTGGAGTGGGTCGGTCGTGGACCGAAGCATAGGACCTGGGAATTGGAGGATCATGTCCACGCTCCGGGTTTGGTAGCAGCCTTTGAGCACAGGCGGTGGGGGGGCCCTAGACGGGGGGGTAATGTTACATCTCGTGGCTCTCCTCTTGTAAGGAATGAGGTGGTCCCCCATTCCTTGTCTGCTGCGAGCCCTCCTGCTCAGCAGCGCCAAAGGCCTGGGAGACTGCAGGAGTTTCCTCCTTCTAAATGCAGCAGAAGGGTGACACCTAGTGGTTTACTCCTTGTAAGGAATGGAGTTGTCTCCCATCCCTTGCCTGCCACGTGTCCTCCTGCTCGGCATCACAGAGGGTCGGAGTGGTTGCACAGTGTGCAAAGGATAGATGCTCAGGGAAGCAGCAAGACTTCCCTTAGCTCTGCACATTGTGAAACCGAAGATCCCGCCTTTATGACCCAGAGGCAGGAGGTTGAGCATGTGCCCCACGTGACATCTTCTGATTCGCTCACTGGTATCACACGGCCAGATAACGAGGCTGGTGATGTGCTGAATCCTGACTGGCCGGGCCAGGACGTCACAGATCATGATTGGGTCACATCCGACTCGCGCCCGCCCTTGGCTGGAGCTACATCTCCTTAAAAACCCCTCCTGCCATCATGGCGGCGCGCGACCGTCCTTCTATGTTTGGATGTCTGGCAGCGTGCTGCCACGCCACTGTACAGACGTCATTGTATTTTGCAGGTCTCGCCCCTGCCTTGCTGCTTCGGCAGTATTCTGTTTAGCAGGCTGTGTTCCTGTCCCAGGTGAGCTCCTTGAATCTCTGTCGGACTCACCTGGTTTCTGAAGCACACGTGCGTGGGCACCTCTGTGCTACCCTCGTGCCATATTCCTGTGACTCCCGCTGGCACACGTGCGTAGGCACCTCTGTGCGTCCCCGTGCAACAGGTACACCGAGTTGTGAGCCCCGTGCCATACAACCCTCACGGGTTAGGGCGGACAGGTGTACGCAGATCATCTGTGACATTCCAGACGATCGCTAGCAGCAACCCGCTCACTCTTCTCCCACCATAGCAGCGGTCCCTTACACCGCACAGTGGACCTTGACCGGCGGAAGCTGTCCATATACCATCTTGGCACTCTTCCCCGGGTCCCCCTCGTAACAGTGATCTATTCCTATATATTATATAGAGTCATTGCACACAGAGTGATTTATTCCTAAATATTATATAGGGTCATTACACACAGAGGGATCTATTCCTATATATTATATAGAGTCATTACACACAGAGGGATCTATTCCTATATATTATATAGGGTCATTACACACAGAGTGATCTATATCATATGTGTATAAGTTATATAGAGTCATTAGAAACAGAGGGATCTATTTCATGTGTTTATGTCTGTTAATGTTGATGATTATGGCTTAAAGCCAATGAAAGCCCAAAAGTCATTATCTCAGAAAATTAGAATAATTACCACAAAACACCTGCAAAGGCTTCTTAATCATTTAAAACGGTCCCTTAGTCTGGTTCACTAGGCTACACAATTATGGGGAAGACTGCTGACTTGACAGATGTCCAGAAGGCAGTCATTGACAAACTCGGGAAGGAGGGTAAGCCACAAAAGGTCATTGCTAAAGAAGCTGGCTGTTCACAGAGTGCTGTATCCACATATATACATGGTGTATATATATATATATATATATATATATATATATATATATATATATATATATATATATATTTATTTTTATAATTGTAAAAAAGAAGAATATCTTACCCTGCGTCCAACAGGAGCTACGATTGTATAGTTACATGACAGGTGCGATAAGTAGTTATTGGGGTAATTGGGGGAGGAAATATTTCTCCCGGGTGTATAGAATGTTCCTCCACATTTAACTGTAAAAATTACATTTAAACCTCGTTAATTAAGTGCAAATAAAAAATACAGTATATTTTAACAATTCTTCTAGTTAGTTACTTGACGTCTAGTTTTTCCAAATAGTGGTCTTAAGGGGAAAATTGTCAAATAATTTAATTACTTACAATCGATCTTTTCATTTATACTGTAACTAGAGTTTTTTTTATATAACTTTTTTTTATTTTTTTTCGTACATATAGCCATGTGAGGGCTTGTTTTTTCTGGGACAAGTTGTACTTTTGAATGCCATCATTCATTTTATCATATTATATAACTATAAATGGGAAAAAAATTCCAAGTGTGGCAAAATAGAAAAAAAAAATAATTCTACAATTGTTTTTTGGGTCTTTTTGTTTTTTTTTGTTTTTTTACAGAATTCATTTTACCATAAAATTTAGCTGACAGAATGATTCTCCAAGTCAGTACAATTATGGCAATACCAAACATATATAGTTTTCGTTTGATTTTAGTGGTGATAAAAGTTCAATAATTTTGAGAAAAAAATCTTGCTTGTGTCACGACTTTCCGAGAGCCATACCATTTCAAATTTTTGGGCTGTGGGGTTATATGAGGGCTTGTTTCTTGCTAGAAAAAGGAGCCAGTACAATTTCTAAACTGCACTTATTAATAAATGGAGATTTTTGGCAAAACATTGCAATCTTTTGAGCTACCCCGCCACGTCACGGCAAATCTCATGGGGCAGTCCTACTTTTTATTCTATATAAGGGGTGCCATACAGCCTTACACATTGAAAAGCAGAACTGTCTATCCACTAGAAAAAGCACTTACCTAATGCTTCTCTATCCCATACCCATAACTAAGTCATGGCTGTGTGCTGTGAGGCCGCATGGCACCCTTCATATAGAATAAAATATTGCAGAGTAGCACTGCCCCATGAGATTTGCCGTGACGTGGCGGGGTAGCTCAAAAGATTGCAATTTTTTGCCAAAAATCTCCATTTATTAACAAGTACAGTTTAGAAATAGTTTTGGCTTCTTTTTCTTGTTTCTTGCTCCCCAAGCTGATATTTCTATTGATATTATTTTGGGGTATATGTTTTGATTTCCTGTTATTACACTTCTTTTTGTTGCGGCAGTCAAAAAATTGCAATTGTGGCTTTTTACGTTTTCTTCTTGTTCCACTGTTTACCAAACCGGATTTTTTTTTTAGATATTATAAGATTGTACATTTCTTAATTCAGCAATACCAAATATATGTATTTTTTTTTTACATTTTTTAATATTGTTTTATTTTCATTGGGGCAAAAGGGGGGATTTGTGTTTTCTTATTTTTTTTATATTTTTAAAAGCTTTTTTTTTACTTTTTACTGTTTTTATTAGTCCCCTTAGGGGACTTGAAGTTGCAGTCATCTGATCACTTGTGCCATACAGAGCAAGGCATCAGCATCAGTGCTGCTCTGTACAGCACAAATCATGTTCTCCTATGAATGAAAGCCACCAGCCGGTATTCACAGGAAGGTCATGATGACAGACAGCTGACCCCTGGCTATTATGACAACCCATCCGTCCCCTGCACTAATGTAACAGGAGTGCTGATATCAGCAGGGAATGATACGCCCTCCCTTCCTGGAAAGTGTTGAATCTCAGTGTTTGATAGTGTCTAAGGGGACAATTTTTCTCCTTGCGGAGACTGACAACCCAATCTGGCTGTCAGTGGTGAGGAGTGTTATAGCTGCAGTGCTCCTCTGGGATATGTTCAAATTGTCTATTCAGGGAGGAAGGAGACAAACTCTATTGCCACCTATTGGGGAAGTAGCAATCCTAAAAGTCAAAAGTGACCCTTAAACCAGCCTTTTCATATGACCTAGGACTTATGCCAGATCAGAACCTCAATTTGCAGACGCGGTGTTTTGAGGTGATTGCCCCTCCTCAGTGCAAAGTATGGGATCTGATCTGGCTGTATGAGAAGCTAAAGTAGGGTCTAAAGGGAGAACTTTTCTCCTTGTGGAGACTGACAAACCTATCTAGCTGTCAGTGGTGAGGAGTCTGATAGCTGCAATGCTCCTCTGGGTTATATTCAAGTTGTCTCTTCAGAAAGGACGGAGACAAATTCAAGCACCACCTATTGGAAGTAGCAATCCTAAAAGTCAAAAGTGGCTCTTGACAGTGGGATTTAAGTGGCTGTTGTGAGCAGATCGTTGATGCAACTATGGCTGTTAGAGGCACATGTTGGCTGATCATATCAGCCGTTATGTGAAGGGTAAGATGCAGGCTCAGCATGTGAGCCCACAACAAAGGCAGGGAGATGACCCATCACAGACATAGCAGGTCATGGGTTGTTAAGTGGTTAGATAGGGTTTTGAGTCAGTACTATTAAGATATGTAAACTTGTAAAATTGTCACTTTGTTTAGCAAAGAATTGTGGACTCCAGTAAGAATATGGATCATTAAGTTCTGGTGGTCGTATTTAACAATTACAAAACAATATTATAATGTATAATAACAGAAATAGAATGTAATGCTCTACCTGTCGTGTATGAAGCTTTGAAGCCCGTTCTGGTAACCCTGCTTTGACTGACAAACTCCACCAGTAATTGGTTGCTGGATGAAATAATTGGAGGAAAGACTAGAAATCCACACGTTCTGTCTATCAACACGGGATGCCTCTTAGTAGGACCATCATAAATCTTAACGTAGTCAAGTGTACAATTAGGAGACGTTTGGAGATCAAAGCCAAGAAAGGTCAATGATACCTAAAATCATAAAAAAATGGTAATTTAGTTGAGTCAACCATCAACATCATCTTATATTGAAGCCACAAATAGCTATTCAACGCCACTGTTGAGTGGCCAGATTATCCAGTAGTCTAGATAGTTGGCAAAGCAATGAGCAATGAAAATGATGGAGAATTACGTCTTGACTTGAGCAGCAGCAGATGAAAAAGCAAATATATTGTAAGTTGGATAAGACAGTAAATCATAGTGATAGTTACTATTGAAACATAGATACATATATAGATTTAAATATACAAATTCAGAATTAGGATAAAAAGTCCATCAAAGGTAATCACAGTTGGGTAATCCAATATAGGTGTCTAACAGTGGTCCAATAGTTATTTTAATTGTTATGGACAATAAATCAGGAATGAGTGATGCCACCATATATCAAAAAGGATATTCCAAAATGGTATGTGCACACTACATCTTTAGATACAGTCTGTCCAATCTAGATAGCAAGATGTTGACAGTGGTGTTCCTCAAGTGTCTTCTTTGGTGCAATATATTGTTGTTTTTTGAATCTTCCTGCTAAACTACCCACAAATAAGTTAGGGATATTTGGCTTTCAGGCGAAATTTATGTAAAATGTAAAAAGTTGACTCTATTGTGATATTTTACCTTGAAAGAAGGGCATTTAAATCGAATTATGCAATGGTGATTTCCTCATCTCAAACAATTGAAACGAAAGCCAACAACAGTGGGTGAGTATACCCCAACCAAAAATGTCAATGTCTCAATGACCGGTCATATGGTCTTGAAAATCAATTACAGCTTTATATCGATATTTCCTGCTGTTTATAAGCAAATTTATTGTCTACTGAGGAATGGCATTCCACTCTTTTTGAAGGGCGGCCTTCAGGTCATTGAGGTTCTGGGGTACAGATCTATTAGCCTCTACACAATGACTCCGGTGATATTATAGATTTTCTATGGGATTCAGGTCTGGAGAAAGTGCAGGCCACTCCATTTGAAGTACTCTAGTCTCCAAAAACCGTTCCCTCGACCTCAATGAGCTGGAGCAATGTTGTCCATGGAGATTAAATTAGATTAAATTAGGCCTGTGTTGCTCATTCAGAAGCACAATATCTGGATTAAGGATAATATTCCAGTAGTAGGGGTTTGTCACTGTACCATTCACAAAGATTTTGGCAGTTCTGTATTGACTAGGCACACCTGCCCATACTGTAACAGCACCACAAGCAAAGGCATGTCAGGTGACCACAGTAGTTCATGCATAATGCTCTCCTTAACATCTCTAACATCATTGGCGGCCATCATTTCTGCTCAGCATGAATCTACTTTCACCATTGGATAACACTGAAACCCACTGGTTAATCATCCAGAAAGATAATGATGCCTGTGCTGGGTGGTGTATTCAGGTACCCTTGCAGGTCATCTAGTATGCAGACCACGCTGATGTAAATGGTTTCAAATGGTCTGATGTGAAACTTAGGTGCCTTTTACCTTCCTAAATATGCCTGGAGTTTTGTGGCATTCATCATCCAGTTTTGAAGTGTATTGTTCACAAAGAAGAGGTAAAAAGTATTGGATGTGGTCAAAGGATATCTCGGTCTTTCTGTGACTCTTCTAGTCTCTCTGTATCTCTGTTGCAACCTGCTGATGACACTCTTTGACACTCTCAGTGGCCATTTCCATGTGAAGACATCCTGCTTGAAGCCTCACAATGGCGATGTACTGTTGTTGATCAATTGTTAGGTGTCATTTTGGTTTCATGATCTCAATGTTTAGAGCATGAGAAGGAGGACAGTTAAAATAACAATTCTAAATGAACCCCAAATTTATAGGCCAATTCATGAGTCAAACACCTGTTGTGAATTTTACAATTAAGCTATTTGTTAGATAAAAACAAGTTGTGCGAATGTACGGAAACATTGAACAGTTGGACACGTGCATCCAAACGTTTAGAGAAGGTCACCTTAAGGTTCACCTGAAAAGGTTAGAGGGCATTTTAGGATCATCCTGGAATTTAACCCAAAAGCCAAATATCCCAAACTTTTTTTTTAGTGTTAAAAATTGTGTTAAAAATCTTGACCTGTGTGAAAAAAAGGAAAAAGCATTGGATCTATGTGAATAATTAAGTTTATTCATTACTATACCTGATTTGATGGCATTCTGAACAGCCAAACACAGTCGAGATTCATTGAGTACAACGATGGGTAGTTCCCTGAGGTTATAAATCCATCAGTATCCATAATTACTGTAGAACAGACGCCTAAAAGGGAAAAAAAAATATTGTATATATATATATATATATATATATATATATATATATATATATATATATATATATATATTTATAAATATACATATGTCAATATCCTATTTTAGTTCTAATGTCTCAATCTGATAAATCCTGGATACAACTTTTTTTTAAAATATTGACCTGTGATAACTTACTGCATATATATAATACATTGATTTTAGAAACATCTAGATCACTCAGTCCACCTCTTTGACCAATTGGGACATTAGGATCAGGTATGGGGACAATGGTGGCTTGTCCTGTAGTGTTACTGAATGCATCCCTGTTTCATGCAGGAGATAAAAAATTGGGAGAATCGTGAGATTGTGACAGAATAATAGATTATAGAATAGATGATTCCATATTTTATAGGTCTTTACTGACATTACCGATGTCACCAACCAATAACATACCTATCGTAATGCATCACTGATGTGTAGTCATACTGCATACCAAGATTGTTAGTGTTTGCTTTATTAAAGTTTGGAGTATCACCTATAAGACAAGACATAACAACAAGTACATCAAATGTAAAGATGCAGTAATCTTAAAATAAATCTGTAAGGCATGTCAATGTTGCGAGCCTCTAATAGTTACACACGAAGACACCCAACATTAAAGGGGTGCTTCACTACTCTTCAGTAGTGACCACATCTCTGTAAAACTGATAGGGGTGGTTTTTTCTAAATACCTTGTTAAGCCAATTCAGCCTCTTCGTGGTGCTATCGTGGTCCGCTCATCCCCATCGCTTGACCTCTGGGATCCGTTGATGACAGGTCAACTTTCAGTTGACCTGACATCACTGCGGCCCGCCCCAGTGTTGTGCAGTGTTTCACTGCTATAAACCGCCCAGCGTCACAGCCCAGCATCTCTCCTGCTTGCGGAGCTCTGCAGTGAAGGGGAGAGGACAAGAGTTGCTGGACTGTGACGCTAGGATGTGATGAGCAGGTAAACACCGCTCATAGCCCAGTCACTCAGGAAGACTGCAGCCAGCCGCGGTGATGTCAGGTCAACTGGAAGTTGACCTGACATCACCGGATTCCAGAGATCGCAGAGCCCAGGGAGTCACACTATGGGGATGAGCAGACAGCGACAGCACCTCTCAGAGGCTGAATTGGCAACACAAGGTATTTAAAAAAAGCCTCCTCTATCAGTTTTACAGAGATGTGGTCACTACTGCAGAGTAGTGAACCACCACTTTAACTATGCATTGGAGCAAGCATTGCTTACAAATTCCAAATTGACATTTGTAGCTCCAAACTAACATTTCGAACACAATGAATGATTGTTTTAACATCATTACATATGTATGCGAGGATATTTAAGTACTCATGATGAGGTAATTACCTGGTGATATATACTGGTACATGATGGTGACATACCGGTCACGGTCGCTCCTCATATGCTCATGTACGAACCCCAGGACATGGTTTATCTGATGTTGTATAATTCCTTTATACATGCAACTAGACGCATCTACCCCAACTGTCTGTTTTCCACCCGTTCGGCCAACAGCTGAGTAACACCTGATGAAATATAGAGGAAATACAAATTTATTGCAATGTTCTCATTAATATTAGAATAGTGCGAAAAGTTATACTATAATTTATAATAAAGTTTACATTTATTTTAAAAAAATATAAACAGTAACCACTTACCATGCCCTTTCTGCCTCTAATGCACTGAGAATGATTGACTCAGAATGACAAAGAAATTATTATAAACTCCAACTGATTAGACAAGAATCAGTCAGAATTTGGAGCCGATACCCAGCATGGCAGACGAGTATATATATATATATATATATACATACATATATATATATATATATATATATATATATGTATGGGTATATATATATATATATATATATATATATATATATATATATATATATATATATATATTGTTTTAACATATAACATATACAGCATATATTTGAGGTCAGCTCAAGCCTTCAAAAAATTACCAGGAGCTGTTAAACAGTATAAAAAGCTATGGAAAGTTCGATACATTCTAAGAAATTTTTTACCTATATCAATAAAAAAGGATCTGCATAGGTAGACAACCCTTAAAAATGTTATTGACAAATTAGTCACCAGAGATCAAGAAAAGACAGAATGACTAAACAAGTTCTTTAGCTCTGTATATACAATACAGTATATACAAAAAGAGGACTCAATCCCAACGCTCTAAACAAGTCAACTTATTTACTCATCTAAATGCAGATAAAATCATTGTGAACAGTGCCCCACTGACCAAATGGGCTGAATCCAAGAAATATTGGGGAAATTAGTTCAGTTATCGTTGGGCCTTCTGCTTATAATTTTAATTAAACTCTAGTTACTGGTACTGTGCCGATCAACTGGCACAAAGCAAATGTGGTGCCCTCTTTACCGGTTCATTCGTAAGACTGGTAAGCCTCACATTCATTTGAGTAGCCTGAACAATGGGGTAGTTGTGAACTTAGGGTTTTTGGACAATGTAAAGATATTTGACACATTCTCACAAAATCGCCCAATGTGTAAATTAAGCTCCAAGATTAAGATTCAAAAATAAAGTTTGTAATTGGATCGAAAAATTGGCTCCAATAAAAATATGGTTGATTACAACTTTCAATGTACTCCAAATATAAGTTGTGTTCCCCACCACTTATGCATCTGGGTACTAATAGCCTGTGAGTACTATTTGTTCTAGAGGGAGAAAAAACTAGGAGCCAAAGAAAAATGTTTGTTCAGGACCCATATGGGAAAAACTCTCAAATTTACTGAAACAAATCTTTAAAACATCATAAAACACATGACACGACGTGTTTCAGACGTCAGTCCTTAGTCGTAGGTACTGCATTTACATACATGCCAAATATTTTGTATACTGCTGCAGTGTATATTTGGCATGTATATAAACACAGTACCTATGACTGAGGACTGACATGCAAAACTTGTTGTGTCCTGTTTTTTATGATGTTTTAAAGATTTTTTTAAAATAAATGTATTATTTAGTTTCATTCATATTCGTGCTGGACAAACATTTTTCTTTGCCTTCTTTCCGTGGAAGCCAGCCACGTATCTCCGTGTACCTGCAGTTTGTCCGGATGAACACAGTGGCTGTTTGGAAATTGACTTGGTCAGCTGATCATTTTGTTTTTTTCTCTAAAACCAGGAGAGTCACTTGTAAAGAAGGATATGGGTGTAATGGTCTGTATCAACCCTTAGTTAAAAAGGATGGTTATGTTTCTTTTTTCCTCTGTGCTATGTAACTACAGAATGTTTATATTTGAAGTAATGTAATTAATATGTGATGCCACGTACCCACTAAGTCTTTATTATCTCCTTATTGACCAACTCATTTGGTGAGTGCTGATGACCTCCTTTTCCCTGTTTACTAATTGGTACTCCTGTACATGGCTGAATTTGGTAACATTGGTTACATTCTATGCGTGAACAAGGTAGTCCACATAGTCAACATGGAATTTTAGCTGATATTGTAAAATATAAAGTATATGGAAAAATGTCTCAGTTGTGATTGATTTAAACTTAAGTTTACAAACTAGTGAGAAATGAAAAATACAATTTTTTTTCAATAAGAACTGTTAAAAGATATTTTGGACATTTTGTAGTATAACATCTTGGTCAACAGTACAGGTAAAATATATCTTTGTACCGTGTTAACCAGTAGAAATAAAAAAAATTGTTTAAAAGAACTATCAGTATGGCAAGGGGACAATCAGTTGTGGCAGTAAATATTGCAGCAGTTCATAGATAAGACGTGTGAAAGTTTTATTGTTCTCTGATTAAGGTCTGGTCCAGAGTTGCAATGCCTCCAGATGGTCTGAGAAGCACAGTTCCTAATTGTCTTTTTACACCAATTAAGAAATTTACTCCTCAGAGCATCTGGGGGCATCACAACTATGGACCAGAACTCAATCAGAGGACAATAAAACTTTCACACTCCTTACCTATGAACTGCTGCAATATTTACTGCCACAACTGATTGTCCCCTTGCCATTCTGATAGTTGTGCTTCACATAACTTGTCTTATTTTCTGATCCATGTTATGTCCTGTTGTTTATAAATATGAGACTCTTCACATTATGTGTTATACTGTGCCTGACGAAGAGACCTGAGTAGTCTTGAAAGCTTGCTATTATTACCATCTTTTTAGTTAAAGGTATCAACCACTAAGGATTATCAGTTCTTTTAAACAATTTTTTAGTCAATAGTAGAAAGTAGAACCTACCCGCTTCCAGACTCAAATTGGATGAAATTCGTTTCATCTGTCTGAGGTACAAACTTTACACAAGTAAGTGTTTCATACTCATCTATGGATTCCTGAATCAGCTTACGTTGACTATCATCTGAAGTTACAAGAATATTTTCATAATGTATTTTTGTTGGACAGTTTACATAGTCAGATTAGCTATTAAATAAGAAAGAAAGGCTTACTGTAAGCAGATGATAAATTATAGGGTATAACGATTGTCCCATCGGCAGATCTGGGCCATAAGCAGTTTGCACATATTGAAGCAGTGCGTCCATTTTTGACCAAAATGTCACCATGTTGTATGGGCAAGGTATTTTCTAAATATAGCAGATAGTGATACTTTAAATACAGTTTCTATCTATACATACGTATATATTGTACAATAGAAATATTCACATCACATAATTGTTTTACTTATGTAGTTATTAAATCTTCAATGCTAATGCATACCATAGAGAGATGAAGTAATGGTTGAAAGTACCCTTCAAAGTATTTTATCAAGTGTGATAGAAACTTTATATAGAAGCTATAATTTCATAAAATATGAATACGATTCATAACTAGAGATGAGCGAACCTGAGGTTCAGTTTTCAAACCGAACACCAAATTTAAAAATCAAGGTTCGGGTTTGGGGTTCAGATGCTTTATGTGCGAACAAAACTCAACACTGTGCTCAAGTATGCTTGGTGTTCAGCCCTTGCAGTGTCTGAATGGTGCACGCTAGGGGTAACAACAGCATGCTAGGATGTAGTGTGCACCCAAAAAAAATTTGAAAAGCCCCGCCCACCCTCACCCGGAAGGATTCCGCTTATAGCCGACTGTATGTGGGCGGAGACTCAAACTTCCAATCAGTGACTTGATCTGGGGTTCGGGTCAAGCTCAAGCCTGAGTAGCTAGACTCATTTGCTGCTGGCGAACAGAGCCTTGACGGAACCGCTCATGACTCCATAAAAATGTTTCTGCAGTGTCTTCTCAATTACATTCAGTCATGTTATCTTAAGAGTTAATTCAAGAGAAACCATGATATGTCTCTTGTAATAATGATATGAACATTGCCTGCCCATGCCATATATACTATTAAAAGTCAACACTACATTTTATTATTTCATTTATTGCTGGGTTTTCTTTAAAAAGGACCTGTCACCAGGTAAAAAATTGCCAGATTTTGATTTTATTCCTGGCGCTTATTTTATTCCTGGTGCTCCCCTGAATATTGTGGGATAAATATATATATATATATATATATATATATATATATATATACATGTATATATATATATATATATATATATATACATACAGTACAAACCCCATTTGGACACACCTTCTCATCTCTAGAACAACTGTAAAGAGGGGACTGTGCAGCAGTCTTCATGGTAAAATAGCTGCTAGGAAACCACTGCTAAGGACAGGCAACAAGCAGAAAAGACTTGTTTGGGCTAAAGAACACAAGGAATGGACATTAGACCAGTGGAAATCTGTGCTTTGGTCTGATGAGTCCAAATTTGAGATCTTTGAATCCAACCACCGTGTCTTTGTAGAAAAGGTGAACAGATGGACTCTACATGGCTGGTTCCCACCGTGAAGCATGGAGGAGGAGGTGTGATGGTGTGGGGGAGCTTTGCTGGTGACACTTTTGGGGATTTATTCAAAATTGAAGGCATACTGAACCACCATGGCTACCACAGCATCTTGCAGCGGCATGCTATTCCATCCGGTTTGCGTTTAGTTGGAAAATTATTTATTTCTCAACAGGACAATGACCCCAAACACACCTCCAGGCTGTGTAAGGGCTATTTGACTAAGAAGGAGAGTGATGGGGTGCTACGCCAGATGACCTGGCCTCCACAGTCACTAGACCTGAACCCAATCGAGATGGTTTGGGGTGAGCTGGACCACAGAGTGAAGGTAAAAGGGCCAACAAGTGCTAAGCATCTCTGGGAACTCCTTCAAGACTGTTGGAAAACCATTTCCGGTGACTACCTCTTGAAGCTCATCAAGAGGATGCCAAGAGTGTGCAAAGTAGTAATAAAAAGGAAAAGGTGGCTACTTTGAAGAACCTAGAATATAAGACATATTTTCAGTTGTTTCACACTTTAAGTATTTCATTCCACATGATTTAATTCATATTTTTGATGCCTTCAATGGGAATCTACAATTTTCAGAGTCATGAAAATAAAGAAAACTCTTTGAATGAGAAAGTGTGTCCAAACCTTTGGTCTGTACTGTATATATACATATATATATATATATATATATATATATATATATATATATATATAAATATACCATTCAGTTCCAGATGTATGGCGTTTTTTATTTATTTCTTGCTTTTATGGTCGTTGATAGTCTTTATCCAAGTGGTGTTCCTCATGGGATTCCTCAGGGGCGTGTCTTTAGGCTGCTCTGGATTACTACACTTTCAGCCATGCCCATTTGCTAAAACTCAAGAAATTGCATTTAATAAAAAGTCTATCTTTAGAACCACATGGCTGATTTAGAAAAAAAAAAGAAAATTAAACACTTATAGGATCAGGGAGTATAAAATAAGAAGAAAGAAAACTACAATTTTTAACTTTTCGACTGATCCTATTTAAATTGTCATTAAAATCATTATTCGATACTGAAAATTACGTTTGTAGTCTATATTATGTCACTTATATTTGCTATTAGATACTATTGTACATTTTTACCTAAGCCTTTGTTAGCCTTCAATATCTTGCTGAAGATGCCTTTAGGTTCTTTTTCTTCCTTAATATCTGCAACTTAAAGCGTATAAAGAATATGAAGTAAATATGTATTATAGATTTTTTCTCAAGGACAAGTAATTTAGTATACAAATATTTAATGCTTAATTAATAATTATGTACATAACAAAATACATTTTATGCATTTTTCTATATTATTATTCAAAATATCTACTAGTGATAAGTGAATCTTCTCAATTTAAAATTAGATTGCTTCGCCGAAATTCACAAAAAAAGTCAATTTTCTGCAAATTAATTCTCTGTGAATAAAAAAACATTTCATTGCCCCCAAATGCCCCGAAAAGTCATGTATTAGATAGCAAGGTGGCAGTCAGATAGGAGCGCTAGGAAGCAGGTGAATTACCTGATGAAGACAGCAATAAGCTGTTGAAACGCGTAGTGGCCGTTAGAGGGTTCCAAATAAGAGGTTTTCTTTTTTAAAATCTACTCACCTAGTCCTCCTGCTTCCTAGCGCTCCTATCTGACCGCCACCTTGCTATCCAATTTCACTATCTCTTGGAGTGATCCGTGACAGGAGCAAGCTCTGGGAGTGGAGGCCTTTCCATTAGACATCAGGACCTATGGTTGCTGGGTTACCAGGATCCCCTGGCTGACACAGGACCTGCGGTGACGCACTTCCGGTCGTGCGATAGCACTTGACCTTTCAGGAAGAATCGCTCCACTATGGCCCCAGGCTTCGCAGAGGATCCCTTCTCCAGCGGTCCCCCCCCAGATCTATCCTCACCTTTTACCTCGGTTGTGCAAGGGTGCACAACCCCATCAGGTGAGCAGCCTCTGGGCAACAATTAATCCCCACCGCTTCCATTGGTTATTACACAGCGCATCTCTATTTTCTCTTGTCACACTGAAAACCATGTATGACACCATGAGGTCTCCTGAGACATCATCCAAACCTTTTCAGGCTCTTTAATGCAAACACAACTTCAGTTATGTCAAAAAGACTGAAATATATATTTTTTTGCTTTCAGTAATATTGGTGGCTTGCTTCTGCATAAATATAAGTTAAATTGAAATTGTGTGATTGAACTGCAGCAGTCTAAAGCCTGCTTTACATGTTACGATTTCGCATACGATATCGTATGTGATCGTAACCGCCCCCATCGTATGTGCGGCACGTTCAATTCGATTAACCCCTGTCACACGTACTTACACGTCTTTCCGACCTCGATGTGGGCGGCGAACGTCCACTTCCTGGAGTGGGAGGGATGTTCGGCGTCACATCGACGTCACACGGCAGCCGGCCAATAGAAGTGGAGGGGCGGAGATGAGCATGACGTAAACATCCCGCCCACCTCCTTCCTTCCGCATTGCTGGCCGTGAGCCACAGGACGCAAGTAAGATCTGTTCATCATTCCCGGGGTGTCACACACAGCGATGTGTGCTACCCCAGGTACGATGAACAATCTGACATTCAATTTTTAGGAATTGAACGATGTGCATGCGATAAATGTTTTAACGTTCAATCGCACGTACCTGTCACACACTGCAATGTACCTTACGATGCGGGATGTGCATCACTTTCGACGTGACCCCGCCGACACATCATAAGATATATTGTAGCGTGTAAAGCGGGCTTTATAACGACTGATCAGCAAGCAGCAGCTACCAGCTATATGCTGCTGTTTGACTTCACTTACAAAGTGAATTTCCTTTCTATATTATTTTTTCTTTCTCAGAAGCTATTCATCACTGAAGTGCTCACAAACTGTCACAATTGGTCTGCACAGTTATTTTTTCTTTCCCTACTTCTATGGCAAACTTTTGAGCTGTGCCGTCCTCTTACTATCCAAGATTATCACAAAATGGCTGCTGAATTTCCTGCTTTTGCTTTGACATACTAGATGTAGAAACTTGGCACTCAAGATCAATGTGAATTGTGTTTTTTTTTGTGAAGAACTTGTAGGACTAGTATAAGCCCAGACGTTTCGGTCAAAAGACCTTCATCAGTGTGCGTGCAGAGGGTCCTCAGAAAGTAGAGTAGCGTGGTGAGCGGTGTAGCTGGATATGACGCGGTGTCCATCGCTGTCTATGTGGTGCTGAGATACCAGTGGACACTACGTCATAGCCACCTATGCCACTCGCCACGCTACTATACTTTCTGAGGAACCTATGCACGCACACTGATAAAGGTCTTTTGACCGAAACATCTGTGCTTGTGCGGGTCCTACAAGTTCTTCACACTAAAAAACACTTTTCACATTTATTTTGAGTGTCAAGTTTCTACGTCTACTTGAGATGGTTTTGGACCCTACTTATGCACCCCCCATAAGTGCCCTTTGTATTAACTAACTCTGCTTTAAAATAAACTATGATTTTTCTTCCTGATGAGACACCTGCAAGTCCTAATATAATGGACTGCTTGGCTGCATTTGAGGTTACATGATCATTATTTGGCACTTGCAATGTATGAAATGGGGAACAGGTATTTACAATGATTAAAAAAAATTCAATCACAAATTGTTTGAGTTCATAAGCTTCAACAAATTCTTAAAACACAAAATAGATTATCTTGTCTCTAATATTTATCATTGCAGTTCATTTTATTTTTTACTTATCCTTTAATGGTTAGTTGAAAAATAGCAGAAATAAAAGAAATATGTATTCTAGTGCTGAAAATCTGTGTAAATTCAGCTGACACATTGCATGGTACCGGACAGGAAACTGGAAGGGACTTTCATAGCCCATATGAAAGCAGAGGCAGGGAACGAAGCAGCCATTTTTAGGGGAATATGAATAATGAAAGGATGTTACAGTTTTCAGCTCAGCAATAGAGATGGGAATAAAAGGCCATAAAATAGTCAACAAATTGTACAGAAAAGCAGTGAAGGAGATTAGTAGATAGTCTTTGAGTAAACGTTAATAGCAATTTTATAAAGATACAGAAAACCTCAAAAATAATCGATTTGACAGTAACATAAGTCACAGTATCTGATATGATATCAACGCACAGCTAAATTGGTTAACTTCTGTGAGTGGAAGAGAAAAATGTTCGTATCTTTACAATTTATCTATGATTTATCACAAGAATAAACAATCTCGCAACCAATAAAACAAAAATGTTTTTACTATTTTCCATAATATGTTTTGGCATTATACATCACATTAATCTTACCTGATAAAGTCTTCACCAATTTCTTTGTTTGATTTAATCCAGTTTCTGGTAAATCAATTGACAAATTAACCAATAGTTAAAACAAACACAAAAATATGGTTCTCAAGTGATTAACAACTGTAGATGCTCTCATAATGGGCATTAGGAGAATTTAATATAAAAAGAACCCAAATCAATCAGAGGTTTCTTCAGACATTTTTCACCAGTTTTCTATTATTGGAGCTCTATTACTAAGTTGTACAGTTGTTTTTTTCTAAGCTAATGGGTTCAGCCGAGCTCTTCCAATGCCTTGTATACACTGTACGCGGAAATATAAGTGATTTCTACCTCCAAATACAGAAGATAGATATTATGCAACAAAACTGAGCAGTGTAGCTGTGAATTCAGCACTGGGATGAAACTAGTAGCTGTGGTTTTCTCCCCCTCTTTCTCACACTCGACTTCCAACTCCTCATTCTTCCATAACCTCTTCACGACACAACAGGTACTGGGTACATCATGGATCGTGTCACTGTACACCCCGCTGGCTGCAGTGGGCAGCCCGCGGTGATCCGCACATATGTCAGCTGATTTTAACAGCAGACATGTGTGCCTGCAAGGCACAAGTGGATGCGTGTTCCACCTGTGCCTATCTGACAGCGAGTAGTAACAGCATGCTGCGGTAAGCATTAACTTACCTGGTGCCGGTGGACGTCATGTGACATGATCACGTGACTTCCAATGGTTGCCATGGTAACACAGGGTCTTGTGATGATTCCTGCAGCTATGATGAGTCACTTTCTCTCACTGCCGGCAGACTGCCGTGAGTGAGAGGAAAGCAGGTTTTCTGAAGATCAGAGCAATGCTGCTCTGATCTACAGAATGGAACAAGAGATCAGACTTCTGATCCTTATAGTCCCCTAGGGGACCTAGTAAAATAAAAAATAATTAAGTTTTAAAAAAATAAAAAAAACCTAAACGTTAAAATCACCCCCCTTCGGCCCATTGAAAATGAATGGGTTAAAAAAATAAAAAATATACACATATTTGGTATCATCGCGTTCAGATCTATCAAAATATAAAATCAATTAATCGGATCAGTAAATGGCAAAAAATTCCAAACACCAAAATTACATTTTTTTGGCCTCTGCAAATTTTGCGCAAAATGCAATAAAAGGCGATCAAAACGGCGCTTCTGCGCAAAAATGGTACTGTTAAAAACGTCAGCTCGAGACGCAAAAAATAAGTTTTCACTGAGCCATAGATCCTAAAAAATGAGAACGCTGCGGATCACGGATAATAGCGCAAAAAGTGTGCCTTTATTTTGGACAAACTTCTGATTTTCTTTTAACCTCCACAGATAAAAGTAAATCTATACATGTTTGGGATCTATGAACTTGTACTGACCTGAGGCATCACACTGACATCACTTTTACCATGTAGTGAACACTGTGAATAAAATACTCCAAAACCAAGCATGCAATCACACTTTTTTTTTTTGCAATTTTTTTGCACTTGGAATTTTGTTGCCGTTTTGCAGTACACTATATGGTAAAACTTTTATGGTTTCATTTAAAAGTAGAACTCGTCTCACAAAAAATGTGTCCTTATCTGGCAAGATTGACAGAAAAAAAAAGTTGCGGCTTTCGGAACAAGGGGAGCAAAAAACAAAAAAAAAATGGAAAAATGGAAAATCACCCGGGGGTGAAGGGGTTAATGACCTGGCAATCTATAGTTAGAAAGTTGTATTTCAATTGATTTCTAGAGTCACTGATGAGCTCAGGACAAATGTCTCATAAGTGGAGAAAACTAATTTTTTAAATAAATATATATTAAAAAAAACTTCACATTTTTCTTATATTACTGATTGGTTAAAAGTTTGATAATAGTTTAAAAAAAAATTTTTTGTTTAAAAGAACAGAAAGTCCTCAGTGGTTGATACAAAATTTTTTTTTATCTCTACTGGCTAACACGGTACAAAGATATATTTTACTTGATAATAGTTTAGTGATTATTCTGATTTTTTCTTAATTTTATACATTGAATATAAAACTATATAATAAAGAAAAATCATAAGAATAAATATTGTTATACTGAAGAATAGCCCAAATGACCCAGAGAGTGATTACCATCTTCCTGTATGTCAGACATGGAAAACTGTGGATGAAAAATGTGCAATCATTAGTTTCACTACAATAAATATTTGCTGTGTAGAAAGGTTCAATTTTATATACTAACATCACCATCTCAAACATATTTATTTGCTAATTAAATACTAAAAAAAATCATTTTTCATGGAATTTTTCCCATTGTTGAGAATTTGCTTAGATAAAAATTCCAGATGAGAAGGAACATTTGAGGAGACTCTAAAACTCATACAAAAAGGATTTAAACACTGATCTCTGAAAATCATGAAGCATTTTTATTAGGATCCTGTCTAAAAGGTTGACAGTCATAGTTGAATAATAGATGGCCGTCCTATCATCTAATCTCTGTTACCAGTGTCGGACTGGCTATCGGAGGAACCACCAGTAATACCAGTTCTGGCTACGGTTGGTTACCTGGGTTGAACTCCGAAGCTCTCACCTGAGCTCTGGAGTGCAGCCCGGCCTGTCCACAGCTGTGACATGAACTGAACCACAATCGCCGAGAAATCAATCGGCGCTCGCAGTTCAGTCCTGCAAACCCAGAGTTCAGTCCAGGCTGCACTCCGGAGCTCAGGGGAGAGCTCCATAGTTCAATGCAAGTAACCACAGCCAGGCCTAGATTTACTGAAGGTTCCTTTGGTAGTCAGTCCGACACTGTCCGTTACCATTAAGTCAAACTCAAACAAAGATTAAGGAACGGAGGAGATTTACAGAACATTACAGAAAATACTATTCTAATGAGGACATAAAAATGTATCTTACTTGTAGTGGAGATAGAGGTAGACTTGTTACCGATCCCGCTACAAACAGTAGTAGAAGCAGGAACATTTTCCCATCCATATTACGAAAACACTACAATATTGGAAGGAGATGTCTCTTGTCGAGATGCATACTAACCTCCATGTCAGGAGTGCCTTATATATATGTATCTATCCAATTATAAAGCAGAAATAAAGACATCTGTAATGGTCAAGAGAAGATCCTGGAGCAGGGTTATGCTTGTTATATATGTGTATTAATTAAGGTCACTGTCATGGAGAAGGTCTTTAATCCTTTCAGCAAGTCTAGAAAGTTTCATGGTTTTTTGATGAGTGTGTCAAATCTGAATTAAAAAAAATCCAATTTGTACACCCTCTTACTTTACCTTAGAATTTTAATAATGTGATTGTTACTGTTGGATTTGCAAGGTCTAAGAGGGATGTCAACTCTATTCATTATACTTGAGGCTCGCAGAATGTACATAATCTACAGAATTTCCACCTTACATGATTCCTATTACTTTTAATAGTCAAAGATATTTTAGATGTTTAGTAGTGATGAGCGAGCACTACCATGCTCTGGTGAAAAGTCGGACACTCAAATGGGATGACTCAAGTATAATGGAAGTTGGTGAGGAACCTGGGCACTTTTTCAGAAGATCTTCCAGAAAAATGCTTGATTATCCGATTGACTTCCATTATACTCAGTACACGAGTCCAACCCGTACGAATATCCGGCTGCACAATACAAGTTCTGAGCACCCGAGCATGGTACTGCTCGCTCATCACTAATGTTAAGTGATCAGAGGATTCAAATTGAGGAAAATAGGAAAAGTTTTCTGCCTCATAGAGATTAGTTGGTTCATAAAAGCCGCTTGATATACTGATTGGAGATAAATCCACGGTCCGGGCTGTCGGTCCAATGTAGAATTGGAAAAACAGATGACTCCAGATATATAAAAAATAATTTATTCAGAAAATTTTTAAAAGTCCATAATAGGTCTGTGTCACTCAAACGCGTTTCAGGCACTGGGCCCTTGTTCACTGAGTGCCGAACTGTTACATGGAAAAACATTTAAAATACATACATCCAATCATGGAGATACTGATAATTGCGAACTAATCGGAAAATATTGGAAACAGGTTCTACACTTCCCATTTGACAAAGTCAATACACAGCCAGGAAAAAAGGGAATAGATAATTACAGGTGCTTAAGAAGTATCCATACTTAATACAAAATATACAAAATATATAAATATAATCAATGAATGAATATAATCAATAAATAAATAATCATTCCTGAACTTCATCCCTCTGGGGTATTTAGTGTTCAAATGTATGATCCAAAAGGCGTCTCTAAATAGAAGCTTTTTTCGCCAGTCCCCCCCTCAAACTGGACAATTAACTCTTTCTAGACCAAAGATGACTAAATTGTCAAAATTACCATTATGTTGTTCAAGAAAATGTTTCGTAACCCCAGAGTACATAGTATGATATTTGTAAAAGCATGTTTTAGACAACCATGTTTTGTTGGAGGGGGGCACTGTATAACTGGGAGATAACATACTATTTATAGCTCTAACCGTTTTTGCTACACATGTTATCTTATTTTGCTAAATTTGATTTAATAAAGGATCCTGATAAAGATTAGGAATGTGTCTATTTTTCTTTTTACTGTGGCAAATTGTCAGCTAAATGGTGTACTAAAATAAATTGTGTCATGTTTTTGCGGCGCTCCTGGGCTTCAGGCGCCACAGGGTATGGCACCATTTTTAAGGGGTAATATTCATGCTGGGTTAGAAGAGGGTTAACTGCCGGTGCCTTCACAAAACCACACACACAAAACAATAAAGTGCTTCCCACAGGGGGGTGGACTAGGGCAGACAAGGTAGTTAGCTATCGCGAAGCATGGGACTTCCCCAGTCGCTAGGACAACCACTGGGGACGGGCACCACTTGGGGTAAGAAGTAGGCTCAACCATCTCACTAGAGCAGACTTTCCCGTGCACAGCTTGGGATAACATGTCGCACAGACAACAGGAGTTAAGCATTCCTCTCTCTACTTGGGCCCGTGGCTTTGAGCTGGAGCATCAGCCCAGGTTGCGGATACCAACCGAGAGAAACTTCACTAGAAAGACTTTCACGGGCACCGGCAGTGACCGCCGACTATCTGGGATTGGCTGGAGCCCATCGTGGCAGAGATCGGTACTCTGGGGCAGCGCCTAAACTACCTGTGAGTAAAAGACCCGGAACCGCAGCCCTTGCCTCTGCCTCTCATTTTACGGCGCCATTGCCCAGCGCTGCAGCGCAAACGAGGACTATCACCACCCCCGTCCATCCTCTATCATCCTCCCTGGGATAACCCTGCTACAACTGTGGGGAGTGACACTATCCAGGCTGCGACCTTCACCATCAGCACCGGAGAGCAGCACCCGCAGCAGCGGCCCATCCCTGGCCGTGGATCACAGGTGGCATCACTATCTAAAAAGACTTTTCTAACCATCACTACCACCCCCATCCTCCATCCTTCCTCCCGTCCACCGCCTTCCTTTCCTCCTGTACGTCTCGGGGTCACAAAACTGGGCTAGGCCAGCCCGTGATGATGCAGAAGATCTGCACCGGAGTGTTACATTTGGTATCACGAACAGGATATTCGTGCCCGCGACAACCGAGTAATTTGCACCTATTGAACTTTCTGTTTATGGACTGTGTGTGGCATATTAACAAAATCTGTAGACGCCATTAACTGCAAAGAGCGGGAAGAGAGAAGGCATGCCGTCATGGTCGAATCCCACCGAAAAGGGTGCAACCAGGAGTTCCGCTGCAGACCCAGTCAGAGAACAAATACCACAAGTAATATGTCCACTGAGGAGGAGTATCTAGCAATTGATGCAGAAGATAAGGTTGTTCCAGCCCCTGCAACCCTGCCGTCTGTGAAACTGGATGCCCCCAGAAAGGAAAAGATAAAAATTTGCCTTCCCTGCACCCGCGGGGTGAAGATGCGGACGGGCCCTGTGACTTGTCTGTGATATCCCACTTAGCTGCGGCAGCAAAGATGGCGCCTTCAGTTTGCCCGAACCCTGGAGGGATTTGGTCTTGGCAGTTCTATCACCCAGAGCGCCGTGATAAAAATAAGCTGGAGGTAGTCGCGATCCAACCACTGCAAAAGACATCTATGGAAGATTATCCTGGAGCAGTTCATGAGAGAGAGAGTCTACCCCTGGTATGGTGGATGTTTGATACCTATCTGTCGTCACTGTAAGAGGGCTGGACATTTTAATCGAGGATGTCTTATAAGTAACCGGCGCCAGTGAACTGGGATCAGCCCTCTGGAAACACCAGCAACCAAGCAAGAATAATTGTTGATGCTTTTGACATGCAGAATGTTTTTTTTTCTCTCTGCTAATTGTTTTCTTTGAAAAATTTATATGACCTGTTGAGTGTTGACCTGTTTGAAAGAGTTGAAATGTTTGAAATGCTTTATTTGCTGTGTGTCCCAAAAAGGGAAGAAATGTTTTTTGGTTAAATGCATAACAAAATGCGGTGATTCCTGTAAAACGTTGCAGCACCAGAGTGCTGCCATTTGCCACCGGGGAATGTGGCGCCCCTGGGCTTCAGGCGGCATAGGGTATTGCACCATTCTTAAGAGATAATATCCATCCCAGGTTAGAAGATGGTTAACTGCGGTGCCTTCATAAAACCACACACACAAAACAATAAGGTGCTTCCCACAGGAGGGTGGACTAGGGCAGACAGGGTAGTTAGCCATCCTAAAGTATGGGACTTCCCCAGTCGCTAGGACAACCACTGGGGGTGGGAACCACTTGGGGTAAGGAGTAGGCGCAACCGTCTCACTAGAGCAGACTTTCCCGGGCACAGCTTGGGATAACATCTCACACAGACAACAGGATTTGAGCATTCCTCTCTCTACTTGAGCCCGTGGCTTGGAGCTGGAGGCTCGGCTCGGGTTCCAGATAGCAACAAAAGGGACACTTCACTAGGAAGAATTTCACGGGCACCGGCAGTGACCGCCGACTATCCGGAAATGGCTGGAGCCCATCGTGGCAGAGATCGGTACTATAGGGCTGCACCTGAACTACCTGTGAGTAAAAGACCTGGAACCACAGACCTTGCCTCTGCCTCTCATTTGCCGTCACCGTTGCCCAGCGCTGTTGTGCCAATGAGGACTATCACCACCTCCGTCCGTCTTCCATCATCTTCCCAAGAGTAACCCCGCTCCACCTGTCGGGAGTGACACCATCCCAGCTACGACCTTCACCATCAGCCCCGGAGAGCAGCACCCACAGTGGTGGCCCATTCCCGGCCACGGACTACAGTTGTCGTCACGATCTAAAAAGACTTTCCTAACCATCACTACAACCCCCATCCTCCATCCTTCCTCCCATCCACCGCCTTCCTTCACTCCTGTATGTCTCGGAGTCACAATACTAGGCAAAACCAGCCCGTGATGAAGTGGAGGACCTGCACCCCCGACCCGGTGACGTGTCGGGTGAAAACCCCTTGACCTTGGGGTTTTACATTTTTTCTTTTTACTATTTTTATTTATATTGACTGATTCCATACCCAAAACATTGCGATTAACTCCATTCTCGGCCGCATTCTGAAATACTTTTGATATATCTTGTTTATTATAGCCTCTGTCTAGCAAACGAGAAGTTGTCAATTCACTATCTGCCAGAATTTTTTTTTCATTAGAACAATTTCTTCCAATGTGGATAAACTCTCTTTAGAGTATAGAATTAATTGTTTGTGTACCGCCCCAGCGCCAGCAGCCGGACAGCTGCTCAAATACGGATCCGCAGTGGCTCGAGGGGTCTCCGGACCCGAGAGGGGGGTCGTGCGGACACCACAAATAAAAGGGGGGTATTTACAGGGGAGTTTGTGATTGTAGTTCGTGATGCCACCCACGGTATGTGGTAAGGTGGGATACCACAGCTGCTATTAAGGGCACCCGGTGGCGGTGGAATCGCAGCTGGATGTTTAACCCCTCCGTGGGTAGGTGGAATGGCCCTGGGGCTTGGCGATGGTAAGAAGGGAGTTCCATTGTGGAGGAAAGGGTCACTGCGTACTCACTCAGTCCAATAATGCTGACACCGACAACTTGTAAACCAGAATTCTTAGCACCTCTGTATCCAGGAGGGAGCACACCGGGATCCCGTGCCCAGTGGTGTTGCCTGTTAGCCTGTGACCTTGACCTTGGCACCTTGTTCTACAGTTGGTCCCTTCCAGCTTGAAACTGAACGGGTCCCGCTCACCCGTATGGTTAACAGAGTGAGCTTGCTCTCAGGGTTCACGCTTGGGATTTTCTGGAATGTAAAGTGGGAAAGTCCTATCCCTCTCATTGCGCTAGTACCCTGATTTTGGAGCGGGTGGAGGGCGAGTCTTGAAGGCCTCGTCCTCGTTGGGTAAATTACCAGGACGCGTGAAGCTACTTCCCAGCCTAGGGTCCATGTACCCCATCATGCCCTCCCCCCTGCCGGAGAAAGCTCAAGGCTGCCGGCTGCCCTACTTAGCAGTTACGTGCCCCTTGACACAGTCCACAGCGACTGGGGTTGCAGCTCCTACCAGGCCCAGACCAACGTCTGCCACCTAGTAACTGAGGAGACCAGCTCCCTGACCTCTCGTCACAAGAGTCACCACTCAACAACCGACTGTCTCCTAACACTTGTGACCTCCCCTTACCAACCCCCCAAGTGGCCAGCCCTATTGCCTTCAGGCTGTCCACTGGTGTGTCTGGTGGGTGTGGTGCAGAGTGTTTCTAGGATTTTGATTAGCTTGTTCTTCGCAACACCACAGGCTAGGGATCCGTAACCAAAGAGGATTGGATATCATGCAGAAGGGCATATTGCACAATACCCTCTGAGGAGCTGATAAGCAAGGGCGTCACATTTGTCTCGGATGGTGACTGTCAGCTCTCAAGATAGTATTACCGCTGATGGGTTTACGATAATTTCGGTAATGTACTCTTTGTTTATGGATATCTCCAAACAAAATTATATCAAGAAAATTAATTTCTTGTTCAGGGTCAGAATAGGTGAACTGTAAAGCAACATCATTGCTATTGATATATGCAAAAAATGGAATCATGTCAACGGCATTCTGATCAACGGTCACAGCGGACACAGGTACATGCGTACATGTTAGTACATCCCTGTGGGTGTGCTACCAGGCTAAGAGGGTGGAATGCGTGCAGGAACTAAAACCCTTGCGACTAGTCCCTGCGGTCATTTGCATATCATAAAAGATCTTTAGAAATACTTTTTATTAACAACTCTTCATCTATGCTACTAGATACAGGGACGGTTAGGCAGGGATTAGCATTATGCACCCAGAACGGCTCCTAACAGGTTCACTTTAATGGTGTTGAAGCCTCTGTAGCCTTTCAGAAAAGGTGTGCATATACTGACCCTTAGATCGCACATAGGTGGACTTCCTGTCACTAAGCATATGACTCATGAAGATAATTGCTTGCCACCAGAAATTTTTAGGGGCTTCATGGCAAAATTGGTGAATACATATGCACATGACAATTTGTATTTATTTTTTTCCCATAAATTTAATTTTTGCATATATGGTTCTCACTTCATTTCCCCATCTTAGATTACTTAGTGCTAATTGATCACACACAAATCAGATTACAAAAATATTTAAATTTAGGCCCTAATGTTACAAAATAAGTAAAATGCCAATGGGATGATTACTTTCCAAAGCACTGTATATGTTGCAGAAATTGGAATTTTTAATTTATTTTAGTGGCTCTTTTTGGCCATTAAAAAAATTGGAAAAATGGAGACTTATTTCTTCGTTTCTACCAATATTGCCCAATATCAGCAAAACTAAAAAAAGAGAGAAAATAACAATGACATAAAAATCAAACTTAATGTATCATGAAAAAAAAAGAAAAATGACTTTTTGACTGAGAAAAATGTTATAGTTCTTTAAAATGCATATTCAAAAAAATATGCCTGTGTCATGGTTCCACCTCCCCATCCACATAGCTAGGGGGCGGAGCCTTATCTCGGGCCTCACTTCTGGAGCTTGGATGCTTTAAATTCTGTCATCTCTGGTGAACGAGCGCCGGCTATAAGCTTAGGATTGCTGGTCCCTGTAAGTGTTTCCTGATCCGTCCTTCCCCTGTGCTCTGTCTGTGTTCCGTCACACCTCCTTCCTTCCCACAATAGCCCCAGTCGTTCCCCCTTCTACCTCCTTACTCGGTTGCTTCCTCTGGTACTGACCTAGGCCTGACCTCAACCCCGCTTTTCCTCGTTCCTCCAGTCGTCTTTCTTACCATACTGTTATGATCCGGAACCATGGAAGATCACCATAAATCATTGGCAAAAAGGTGACAAGAGCATTGGCAACTAATCTGGCCGCCATCCCCTTACTAACCATGAACACTAGAAGTAGCTGAGGGGTGAACTAACATCCTGTGCACTGCGAACCCAGCTAGAGAACTAGCTATCCTAAAGGAAGGAAAGCTGAATAACTATCTGCCTCAGAAATAGACTGCAAAGGTATAGCAAGCCCCCCACATTAAAAGACTGCGGTGATATAGGAAAACACAATACACAGATACATGATAGGATTAGCAAAGGTGAAGCCCCATTGATTAAATAGGAAAGGTGCTGATGACGGCCAGAGAAAAACCCTACAAAAATCCAAATACCCGATAGTACAAAAAGCCCTCGATCGCTAGATCTGAACTCCATCCTATATCAGGTGCTCTTGTCATACCAATGAACAGAAAGCAGGAACCATTACACATTCAAGAAGCAACAAACACATGGACTTATAGGAGCAATACTCCAAACATAGCTGCAAGGAGCTTCCCAGCTAAGCAACTAAGAGGGAAGATTCCTGCATGCAAATAAACTGACAATAACCACAGTAAATGACAAACCCAGATAAGAGCAAAAAGAACCTAACAACATAAGAAAGAACCAAGCATTTATCTGAGGTAGATGTGGTCTGGATGATGCAGGTTGGTAAACAAAGAACAAATGACAACCGGCTCAGACTGCTAGCAGACCAAGGTTTAAATAGGCAGAGAGTTAGCAATGGAAACGCCCATTGCTCCAGCACACCTGGTCTCTGTCCAAACCATTCCTAGCCACAAGAGCGAGTCTCACAGCAGCAAAAGCATAACTGACATTCACAACACCGTACTGTGTATGACCTGGCCTGCCTGATCATGACCTGCACGCCCCGTGGCCTCTGTATTCTGGTTGACTCTGCAGGGCAGTGCTCCAGCACACACTGTGTGTTCACCTCCATGCTGATTCAGCTCTGTGAAGTGTCTTTTCCTGCAGAGCTCCAGCTCCCCCTGGTGGTAGCCTGACAGGCTGGTTTGGAATGATGTAAATAGCCGGGTCTTCAACTGGTTTAATTATATCTACTTGATGATAGGGTAAACAGCTTGGCAAACCCTTCATCGACCAGCTACTACACATTATACAATCGATATAATGCCAATTTCTAATATCCTTCAAAGAAGGGTTGAGCTTAGATCAAAACACCTGTCCTGATTGCTGGATTTTCAGACCAAAACTAACATCTTAGGGTGCGTGCCCACGATCAGTGTTTGTAGCGTTTTGGATGTAGCATGCTTCAGCTGCGTCCAAAACACAGCATTGTACAGTACAAGCACAGTGGATGGGATTGCTTGAAATCCCGTGCCCACTGTGCTTTTTTTTTCCGCAGCAAACACTGACCTGCGGTGCGTCTTTCCGGACCGCAGCATGTCAGTTGATTGCTGCGGAATCACATCCGTCCTCCGTAGGGAAAAAACAGTGAGAGACTCCAGCACTCCAAGCCCTGATCGTGGGTACAAGCAGCTACGATCTCCTGCGTTCACCTGCGGAGGAGACTCGCAGACCCACAGGTCAGGACCTGCTGCGTCAAGAATAGAGATGAGCCACCCCCCTAGAGTTCGAGTTCGGTTCTGTTCGGTTCGCCGAACGGTGCCCCATTCGACAAACCGTTCTTCGAACCGTTCGTCGAACTCTCGAACCCCATTGAAAACAATGGGGGGCAATAACTAACACCAAAAAACACCTGGGAAATACCCTAAAAGGTGTCCACAAGTGACAAACAACTCCCAAGACAACACAAACACATGGGAAAGTGACAAGGACAAATACCCCTGTGAAAACAAAACAGCTGGATGAGGAAAAAGAGGAGGCACAGATATAGGCATGGTGTTACGGGGGGCTGTCTGATAATAACTGAAAGGAGTATCAGACAGTCAGGGTCCACCGTGCAAAGACTTTGCTGCAGACTATGGCAGAGTGCAATACCTCTGTTAACTCACAGAAGGATATAATAAGTAAGTAAAGCAATTCCTCCCTTACTTGGAGGGTGTGTGGAATGATCTCTGTTAATAATCACAGAGACAAAGGCAATGTGTGCGAAATGGCACCTACCTAGGTCCGCTCTTCTAGTGGTGCAAAAGAGACGAACAGCAGCGTAAGCCGCACAAAGCTCCTACCTGCGTTCGCTCCACTAGTGTGCGAGGACACGAACCACTAGATATGGCACCTGCCTAGGTCCGCTCTTCTAGTGGTGCAAAAGAGACGAACAGCAGCGTAAGCCGCACAAAGCTCCTACCTCTGTTCGCTCCCCTAGTGTGCGAGGATACGAACAACTGCCAGACGCAGTATAAGGAACGTTACCCTAGCGGCAACGTCCACCTACGAGTAGAATCACAAGGCCCAGCCAGACCATGTGCCTCAGGCACCTGCCTATGTCCGCTCCCCTAAGAGAAAAGGATACGTACAGCAGCCGAAGCTGTAAGGTATAAGAACGCTACCCTGCCGGTAGCGCTCACCTAGCATAGACAGAGGAATGCCTAGAGGAACGCGCACAGAGCGTCTACTCATATGCATGAACCAAGAGGACTGAGCACCATGCGGCGTGTGTCAGGGTCTTATATAGACTCTGTGCCTCATCCAAGATGGAGGACACCAGAGCCAATCCGCTGCCAGAACGACAGGAGTGATGTCATGCTGGCCTATCACCGAGCAAGACGTCACAAGCACATGACCAGCGACCAATCGGCATAGAAGGTGTCAGAGACATGTGACCTCGTGTCAGCGATGATGTCACCCGCACATGTGCAATGGCTCCAAGATTGGACTTAGTCTCCGGCGCTCGCACATGTGCAGTAGCAAGAAATCTGGACTTAGTCTCCAGCGCTCGCACATGTGCAGTAGCAAGAAATCTGGACTTAGTCTCCAGCGCTCGCACATGTGCAGTAGCAAGAAATCTGGACTTAGTCTCCAGCGCTCGCACATGTGCAGTAGCAAGAAATCTGGACATAGTCTCCAGTGCTCGCAGCAACCGTAACAGTACCTCCCCCTCAAGGGCCCCCCTCCCGGCGACGCAGGTAATCGGCAACTAAGTCGGGAGCATGGACAGCCTCCTCAGGCTCCCAAGAGCGATGTTCCGGGCCATAGCCCTCCCAATCTATCAAGAAGAACCTGCGCCCTCTAACCATCTTAGAACCAACTATGGCTCGTACCTCATAGCTAGAGCGAGAGGAATCAGAGGCAGGAGAGTGCACTTCACGAGCGTGAGGTAAAATAGCCGGCTTTAGCAGTGAGACATGGAATTTGTCATGAATCCTAAGATGGACAGGTAACTTCAATTGATAGACTACAGGATTTACCTGTCGAAGAACCTCATAAGGACCCAGGAAGCGAGGAGCAAATTTGACAGAGCTCACTCTAAGTCTCACGTGTTTTGCAGAGAGCAACACAAAGTCCCCTGGAGAAAAGACAGGAGCCGGGCGACGAAACCGATCGGACACCGTCTTCATACGGTCCTTAGCTGCTTGGATCGACTCTTGAGTCCGATCCCAAACCTCTCTGGCATTAGTTGCCCAGTCGGCCACAAGAGGAGGAGGTGCAGCAGCGGGAAACGGTACTGGTACCCTAGGGTGTTGCCCATTATTGAGTACGAACGGTGTCTGCCCAGTGGCCTCAGCCAGCGAATTGTTAAGGGCAAATTCTGCCCAGGGTAGGAGGGAGGACCAGTTATCGTGGTTCTCAGCAACAAAGTGTCAAAGGTATATAATCATAGATTGATTGGTACGCTCAACCAAACCATTAGTCTCCGGATGGTATGCCGAAGAGAGATTCAACTCAATTTGCAGAAGGCTACAAAGATCTCGCCAGAAACGGGAAGTAAATTGCGGGCCTCTATCACAAATGATACGATCTGGCATCCCGTGAAGCCTAAAGACATGCTTGAGGAATAGTTTGGCTAGTACCCTGGAAGATGGGATTCTCGATAACGGTACGAGATGAACCATCCGGGAGAAATGGTCCGTAATGACCCACACAAATCTATGTCCCTGTGAACATGGAAGATCACCCACAAAGTCCATGCCTACCACCTCCCATGGTCTATCTGGCACTGGTAAAGGATGCAAGAGCCCAGCCGGTCTCTGCCGTAATGGACGGTTGCGAGCACACGAGTAGCAGGAACCGACATATCTCTTGACGTGGCTGGCTAAGTGTGGCCACCAATACCACCTCTCCAGTAACTCTCGTGTCCGCCTAATACCAAAATGCCCACCCACCTTTGAGGTGTGGACCCATGACAGTATATCATTCTGTCGATCAGGCGGAACAAAGGTCTTGCCCGGTGGGATTTGGTCTAACGTCACAGGGGAGAGCGTATGAAAAACCCTGGAGGGAAGGATAAGACGAGGTTCGTCAATCTCTTCCTGGGTAGAAAGCATAGAGCGAGACAGGGCGTCTGCCTTGTTATTCTTACTCCCAGACAGATAGTTGATGGAGAAGTGAAAGCGGGAGAAAAACAAGGACCAGCGGGCTTGGCGAGGATTCAGACGCTGAGCGGTTTGTAAGTACGTCAGATTCTTATGGTCTGTATAGACCTGGAAAGGATGTTTCGCTCCTTCCAGCAAGTGACGCCACTCCTCCAAGGCTAATCTCAAGGCGAGCAGTTCCCTATCCCCAATGGTATAGTTTCTCTCTGCCGGTGAAAAGGTTTTAGCAAAGAAGAAACACGGCCTTTTTCTACCTGCACCGTTCTTTTGATACAAGACCGCACCAGCACTGTTCTTTATTGTGATTGCGTTGAGACCCCTGTAATCTATGCAGGGACGCAAATCACCCTCTTTCTTCCGAACAAAGAAAAACCCAGCTCCCGCGGGAGAGACAGACTTACGAATGAACCTCTTCTCTAAACTCTCTCTTATATAGGTCGACATGGCCTCCGACTCAGGTATCGACAGGGGGTAAACCCTGCCTTTAGGTGGAACCGAACCTGGGATAAGGTCTATGGCACAGTCATACGGCCTATGGGGTGGAAGAACCTCAGCACCCTGTTTGGAGAACACGTCAGCGAAATCCAAATAGGGTGTAGGTATGGGAGAGAGATCAGTTGATGCAACCGCAACGACCTTAGGTGGTAAGGGAAAACATCGGGACTGACATTTCGAACCCCAACTAATAATGCTGTCAGACTCCCAGTCAATGTGAGGAGCATGAGTCCGAAGCCATGGAAGACCCAGAAGGACGTCGTCTATACCCTCAGGCAAAACAAGAAAAGAAATCTCCTCTATGTGACCCTGAGACAGGGAAAGGCGCAAGGGAACTGTCCTCAATGTAATGGAGTCAGACAACATAGTTCCATTAACAACACGGACAGGAATAGGCGCCTCTAACATGATAGAGGGAATATTGTGTCCCTTTACAAATCCTGAGGACACAAAAATCCCGTCAGCTCCGGAATCCACAAAAGCCATAATAGGCCATGTATTCTCAGATAACGAGAGCTGACCTGGGATACAACACTTAGAGGGTGCAGAATACGTCTCTAGTAACCCCCCTCTAATGGTTACTAGGCCAGGGAGTTTCCCTGACGACTAGGACACTTGTTGGCATAGTGCCCAGCCTGACGACATACGTAACATATAGGAGGACCAGACTTGCGTAGTCTGGAGGACGTATGACCTAACTCCATAGGAGTGGGAGATGTTTCAGATGCTGAGGAAGATGGTAGTGGACCCTCAACAACTGGAATAGCCCGATGCTTAGGGCGTGAGGAAGAGACCTCGAGTCTACGTTCCTTATGGCGTACATCGATCCTCGTTGCTACTGTGATCAAGTCCTCCAGAGAAGCAGGGACCTCACGAGTAGCAAGGGCATCCTTGACATAGCCTGCCAACCCTCTCCAGAAGATAGGAATCAACACCTTCTCTGGCCAATCTAGTTCTGCCACCAGAGTTCTAAAAGCAATGGCATAAGAACTAGTGGATAACGAACCCTGAGATAGATCTAACAGTCTCAGGGCCGCATCATGGGTAACCTGCGGACCCATGAATACCGCCTTAAGAGCATCAAGAAAGTCTTGATGTCTCAGAGTAACCACATCAGAGCGCTCCCATAGGGGAGAAGCCCATTCTAAGGCTTTGTCCTGAAGTAAGGAGATGATAAAGCCTACTCTGGACCTCTCCGTAGAGAAGCGAGAAGAGTTGACCTCTAGGTGTATCTGACACTGACTAATGAAACCACGACATGATCTGGCATCGCCAGAATATCTGTTTGGCAGAGCAAGTCGAGGATCATGTGCAGATGTCACCATGGTCTGAGGTTTATCCTCTATACTCTTGAGCCGTGACTCAAGTACTTGTATGTAACGGTGTAACTGCTGATATTCTGCCATAACTGCCAGACCCTTGGCTCAGTCCTAATGTTACGGGGGGCTGTCTGATAATAACTGAAAGGAGTATCAGACAGTCAGGGTCCACCGTGCAAAGACTTTGCTGCAGACTATGGCAGAGTGCAATACCTCTGTTAACTCACAGAAGGATATAATAAGTAAGTAAAGCAATTCCTCCCTTACTTGGAGGGTGTGTGGAATGATCTCTGTTAATAATCACAGAGACAAAGGCAATGTGTGCGAAATGGCACCTACCTAGGTCCGCTCTTCTAGTGGTGCAAAAGAGACGAACAGCAGCGTAAGCCGCACAAAGCTCCTACCTGCGTTCGCTCCACTAGTGTGCGAGGACACGAACCACTAGATATGGCACTTGCCTAGGTCCGCTCTTCTAGTGGTGCAAAAGAGACGAACAGCAGCGTAAGCCGCACAAAGCTCCTACCTCTGTTCGCTCCCCTAGTGTGCGAGGATACGAACAACTGCAAGACGCAGTATAAGGAACGTTACCCTAGCGGCAACGTCCACCTACGAGTAGAATCACAAGGCCCAGCCAGACCATGTGCCTCAGGCACCTGCCTATGTCTGCTCCCCTAAGAGAAAAGGATACGGACAGCAGCCGAAGCTGTAAGGTATAAGAACGCTACCCTGCCGGTAGCGCTCACCTAGCATAGACAGAGGAATGCCTAGAGGAACGCGCACAGAGCGTCTACTCATATGCATGAACCAAGAGGACTGAGCACCATGCGGTGTGTGTCAGGGTCTTATATAGACTCTGTGCCTCATCCAAGATGGAGGACACCAGAGCCAATCCGCTGCCAGAACGACGGGAGTGACGTCATGCTGGCCTATCACCGAGCAAGACGTCACAAGCACATGACCAGCGACCAATCGGCATAGAAGGTGTCAGAGACATGTGACCTCGTGTCAGCGATGATGTCACCCGCACATGTGCAATGGCTCCAAGATTGGACTTAGTCTCCGGCGCTCGCACATGTGCAGTAGCAAGAAATCTGGACTTAGTCTCCAGCGCTCGCACATGTGCAGTAGCAAGAAATCTGGACTTAGTCTCCAGCGCTCGCACATGTGCAGTAGCAAGAAATCTGGACATAGTCTCCAGTGCTCGCAGCAACCGTAACACATGGCATGCACTTCTAAAATCATGTAAAACACCGCAAGGGGACTCCAAGCGGAGTCTCCCTTTTTTCCAAAAATTGTCCCACACAGACACCTCTTCAGTGGCAGCACTTGTGCCCCAGTTGTACACTTCACAGGTAGATTTGCATCAAGCACATTCAAAAATACGCCAGCCTTAACTGTCCCCAGGATGGCATCGGGGTAGGTAGCAAAGTCTTTGCTGAACCATGACTTGTTCATCTTGGCTCGTTTTTAAAAACACAGCAAGGGGACTCCAAGCGGAGTCTCCCTTTTTTCCAAAAATTGGGCCACACAGACACCCCTTCAGTGGCAGCACTTGTGCCCCAGTTGTACACTTCAAAGGTAGATTTGCATCAAGCACATTCCAAATCCACAAGCCTTTATTTTCCCCAGGATAACACAGGGGTAATAAAGTCCTTGCAGATCCATGAATTGTTCATCTTGATGAACGTTAGTCTGTTCACATTGTCACTGGACAGACGCGTGCACTTATCTGTCAGCACACACCCAGCTGCACTGAAGACACGTTCAGAGACAACGCTGGCAGCTGGACTCGACAAGATCTCCAAGGCGTAAGTGGAGAGCTCAGGCCATTTTTCAAGATTTGAAGCCCAAAATGAGCAAGGCTCCAGTTGCAAAGTCATGGCATCAATGTTCATTTGGAGATACTCCTGTATCATCCTCTCCAGCCATTGACTATGTGTCAGACTTCTTGTCTCTGGTGGCCTTGCAAAGGATGGTTTAAAAAAATTATGAAACTATTCAATAAAATTGCTGTTACCAGCACCAGATATGGTGCTGCTGGTACAGTTAGACTGTTGATGACAAGACAGTCCCATGTTTGTCAAGTTCCAACTGGGAGATTCACTCCGTGCACCACTGGGGTTTGGTGGAATAGCCGAGCTAAGATCAAGTAACAGCTTCTGCTGATACTCCTGCATACGTGCGTCCCTTTCTATGGCTGGAATTATTTCACAAAATTTGGTCTTGTACCGGGGATCTAATAGTGTGGCAAGCCAGTAGTCATCATCACTTCTAATTTTGACAATCCGAGGGTCATGTTGTAGGTAGTGCAGCAAGAAGGCGCTCATGTGTCTTGCATATCCAGGAGGACCAAGTCCGCACTGTGTTTGTGGCATAGAGGTGCTATCCAATCTTTCTTCCTCTGACATCTCCCCCCAACCTCTTTCAACTGAAATTTGACCAAGGTCTCCCTCATCTGCTGAGTCTTCCATGTCCATGGACAGTTCGCCCTCCATTTCGTCATGTTCTCCTGCACCTTCCTCAACATTTTGCCTGCTACCATGCGCCCTTGTTAATCCCTCTCCCCCATCGTCCCATGCCTGGAAACTTGGTGATGATGAACGTCTGGACCTTGTTGATGTTGTTATCCCTTGTGCATATGATGATTCATGGAAGGAGTTGTCAAACTGCTGAGCTTTTTGCCTCTACTTATAGATTCCCGACAAATTTTACAGATCACATGATTTGGGAGATCCTTTGCAAGGTCAAACAAGGACCAGGCTAGGCAAGGCTTAGAGGACATTCGACCTGCAGAGCCACCCCGACTTGTGCTCAGAGGCAGAGTGGTGGCTGAGGATGCAGTTGTAGATGTGCTACCAGTACTCTGACTCTGTCCAGGAAGACGCAAGATAACTTTGTCGTCAGTTGCATCCGCCTCCACCACCTCTGTTGACCTCCTAGAGAGCCTTACTGTAAGTTGACAGTAGGTGGGATCTACAACTTCATCATCAAGCGTTGTGTTTGCACTCCCCTTGCCCTCAGACCTAGCCTCTACCTGCCCTGACCGAATATTTAAGTTGTCATCCCAATCTGGTATCTGCGTCTCATCGTCACCAGTATGTTCCTCATTGTCTCCACCAACAGGTGTTACAGTTTGGGAATGAGGGTCTACATTATGCTCAGAAACTTGGTCATCAGGGCCTGAATCTAAGTTCCAAAGCTTCTGGGCATCACTGCAGACCATTTCCTGGTCTGTACTCACTGTAGCTTGGGAGCTGACCTCAGATTCCCAGGCTATAGTGTGACTGAACAGCTCTGCAGACTCAGCCATCTCTGTTACACCATACTGTGCAGGGCGGGTGGAGACTTGAAAGCTGGGAGAAAGCAAGTGTGATTGGGATGACAAATCAGAGGACTGTTTTTTTATGTGTTATTTGAGGTGGAGGAGAGGGCAGTTGTTGAATCACTTGAGATCCATTCAAGCATGTTCTTTTTTTGTGCATCATCTACCTTTGTTCCAGTTGTTTTGTTCTGTAAAAAAGGGAGCACATCGGATTGTCCACGGAAAGTAGTGGACATCTTACTTTTGCTGGAAGATGGCCTATCTTCAGCAGATGTTAATGTAGCTTTCCCAACTTCCCCACGGACACAAACTTTTTTTTCCTTTTCCAACACGCCTCTTCCCCTTTCCACCAGCATCTGTCCTTTTGCCACTCATTTTGACAAGATTGGGCACTTAAAATGTGGTAGCAAAAATTCAGAGGTGGTGTAGATTGTAGAGGTGGTCTAGCTTTACTGACAGCTGAAGAACAAACACTAACTATCCCTGACAATGCAACTATGGCCCTAAAACTGGCAGCACTGTTTGCTATTAAAATAGCATAGCAAAAATGTGCATGAGGGTAGAATGCAGAGGTGGTGGAACTTGCTTGGCACTAGTGGGACACAAAATGAGTATAGCAGACACTTTTTGGATGCTACTATGTGTCAGCACTGTTTGCTATAAAAATACCGTAGCAAAATGTGCTGGAGGGTAGAATGCAGAGGTGCTGGAACTTGCTTGGTACAAATGGGACCCTAATTTTGTATAGCAGACACTTTTTGGATGCCACTAAGTGTCAGCACTGTTTGCTATAAAAATAGTGTAGCAAAATATGCAGGTGGGTAGAATTCAGAAGTGGTGGAACTTGCTTGGCACCAGTGGGACACTAATGGAGTATAGTAGCCACTTTTTGGATGCCACTAACTTCAGCACTGTTTGCTTTTAAAATAGCATATCAAAAATGGGCAGGAGGATAGAATGCAGAGGTGGTGGAACTTGCTTGGCACCAGTGGGACACTAATGAAGTATAGCAGCCACTTTTTGGATGCCACTAACTTTCAGCACTGTTTGCTATTAAAATAGCGTAGCAAACATGGGCAGGAGGGTAGAATGCAGAGGTGCTGGAAATTGCTTGGCACCAGTGGGATAACAATGGAGTATAGCAGCCACTTTTTGGATGCCACTAAGTTTCAGCACTGTTTGCTATAAAAATACCGTAGCAAAATGTGCTGGAGGGTAGAATGCAGAGGTGCTGGAACTTGCTTGGTACAAATGGGACCCTAATTTTGTATAGCAGACACTTTTTGGATGCCACTAAGTGTCAGCACTGTTTGCTATAAAAATAGTGTAGCAAAATATGCAGGTGGGTAGAATTCAGAAGTGGTGGAACTTGCTTGGCACCAGTGGGACACTAATGGAGTATAGTAGCCACTTTTTGGATGCCACTAACTTCAGCACTGTTTGCTTTTAAAATAGCATATCAAAAATGGGCAGGAGGATAGAATGCAGAGGTGGTGGAACTTGCTTGGCACCAGTGGGACACTAATGAAGTATAGCAGCCACTTTTTGGATGCCACTAACTTTCAGCACTGTTTGCTATTAAAATAGCGTAGCAAACATGGGCAGGAGGGTAGAATGCAGAGGTGCTGGAAATTGCTTGGCACCAGTGGGATAACAATGGAGTATAGCAGCCACTTTTTGGATGCCACTAAGTTTCAGCACTGTTTGCTATAAAAATAGCGTGGCAAAAGTGGGCAGGTGGGTACAGTGGCCGAGTTCTCTTGGTTAGTGGACAGCAAAGGAAGCCTCACTTTCTATACCTCCTAATGGTGAAACCCAGCAAGGAATTCCCTGAGCTTAGCTACTCAGACGCTATCTAAACCTGTATACAGCGTTGCCACGAACCTGCCTGTCAGCTATGGCTCTGAGCCCTAGTTAATAGGCCCTGAAAAGGGCTGAAATAAACTTCTGTCCCTAATCTGTACAGCGCTGTGTGTGTAGCGTACACAGCAGGACCGGCGACAGGAGCTGCGCGAGCGGTGACTGTCAGCCAGACGTAGAAGGCAGATAATGGCGCCGTGAGGGAAAATGGCCATATATATAAGGCAAGGACATGTGACATTCACAGCCTATGACACATGCCCTTGCTTGTCTGGCAAAAAGTTCACTTAGCTGTGTGTGTGTCTGGGATTGGCTGACATGCTGGCCCGCCCCACTGCACGCGCGCTTAGGGAAAAAAAAAAAAGGCGATCGGCATTCTCTCAGCAACACAGATCTAAACCCCATCCCCCGCACACTATACGCTGAAATTAGATAATAGTGTGAATCACAGAGCGACTCACACCATTACAGTGAAAAGCCAGCTAGTAACTAGCTAGGCTTTTTGCTGATCGAACCGTTATCGAATGTAACTCGAGCTGCCGAGCTTTTAGCAAAAAGCTCGCGTTCGATCTCGAGCCACCCCATTGGCGAACCTCGAACATCGCTCATCTCTAGTCAAGAACACAGTGAGTCCTGATTGTGGGCACATGCCCTAAATGTAATGGGAAGCTCATAGTTAAGGTCATGAGTCCCAGCTGTCAGACAAGGTGTTCCAATTTTGAGTAGGACCCATATTTCAGAAATATGTTAAACTGTTCCAAATCTAAAGACCAATAAAAAAAACAATTTAGAAATAAAGTTTCATCTAACTTCAATTTTTGATAAATTAATGTTGAACTCCATTATAAAAAGTTATAAATTTTACTGTAACAAAGAAATTTCTAAAATTAAGTGTAACACATTGATTCATAATTCACATTTGACGCATATGCACAAAATAATGTAAATTGGCATAAATATTACATTAGTAGACCATGAAATTGACCCGTTTGGCCAAACAAAGGAAAAATCTTTGTCATGTGGATGACTTCGTGCTCACACAAAAATGATAATTATATGTCTGTAATCGGCAAATACCTGCCCAAGGCTCTTCTCTTGACCATTACAAATATCGTCAATTCTACTTTTTGATTGGAAACATTTACATTAGAGATGAGTGAAATTCCAAATGAGCAACTGTGCTAAATGTCCTCCTTAAAATTGATTAATGACAAATGAATTTCCCCGTTAAAATTGATTAATGATAAATTAATTTCCCCAAATTGAAAGGACTGCAAAACCTCCAAATACCCTGAAAAGATATGTATAACACTCTGAAATTGCCTAGACTGCAGCTAACTAGAAATGAGTGGACCCTTGAATGTTCATGTTTGGCCGGACTTAAAAACATTTGGTTCGGAAGCCTGACTTTATCCAAATTTGACCCCAAACATTGACCACTTAACAAGTCAATAGGGACCCAAAGTTCTGTGCTGTAAAATGGCTGCAAAATGGTTGTAGTAAGGGCTAGGGGTCTGCAAAAGGAAGTAACAGCAAAATAGGGAAAAGAGAAGGACAGTTATATATACTGTGTGGCCTTGAAGATAAGGCAGCAATCAGACTCTTTTCTGTCCTCCTCATTAAAATAGATGAATAGCCTCTTCTTCCCCCGCCCACCCCTTCTGGGTCGGCATCTATGATTAGTTGCACTCATTTAGATTTATTAGTTTAAAAATAAATAATTTTAAAAAATGACGTGGGCTTCTGCCCTATTTTTGATAATAAGCATGGGGAAAATAGACAGCTATGGGCTGCAACCTCCAGCTGTCTGCTTTACCTTGGCTGGTTATCAAAAATAGAGGAACTCCCTGTTACGAGGGGGACCCGGGGAAGCGTGCCAAGATGGGAAATGGACAGCTTCCGCCGGTCAAGGTCCACTGTGCGGTGTAAGGGACCGCTGCTATGGTCAGGAAAGAGTGAGCGGGTTGCTACTAGTGATCGTCTGGAATGTCACAGACGATCTATGTACACCGGTCCGCCCTAACCCGTGAGGGTTGTATGGCTCGAGGGTTGTATGGCTCGGGGCTTCTCGATCGGTGTACCTGTTGCACGGGGACGCACAGAGGTGCCTACGCATGTGTGCCAGCGGGAGTCACAGGATATGGCACGAGGGTAGCACAGAGGTGCCCACGCACGTGTGCTTTCAATAACCAGGTGAGTCCAGTGGAGACTCGAGGAGCTCACCTGGGACAGGAACACGGCCTGTTAAAGGAGATACTGCTGGAGCAGCAAGGCAGGAACACGGCCTGCAAACCAGGTGCTGCCTGAGCAGCAAGGGCAAAGCCCACAAAAGACAATAATGCCTGAGCAGTGGCGTGGCAGCACGCTGCCAGACATCCAAACATAGAAGGATGGTCGCGCGCCGCCATGATGGCAGGGGGAGCTTTTAAGGAGGTGTAGCTCCACCCAAGGGCGGGCGCGAGATGGACGTGACCCAATCAGGATTCTTGACTTCTTGGCCCGGCCAGTCAAGATTCAGCACACCACCAGCCTCGTTATCGGGCCGTGTGATATCAGTGAGCGAATAAGAAGACGTCACGTGGGGCACATACTCATCTTCCTGCCTCTGGGTCATAAAGGCGGGATCCTCGGTTTCACAATGTGCAGAGATAAGGGAAGTCTTGCTGCTTCCCTGAGTATCCATCCTTTGCACACTGCGCAACCTCCCCGACCCTCTGTGATGCTGAGCAGGAGGGCTCGTGGCAGACAAGGGATGGGAGACCACTCCATTCCTTGCAAGGGGAGAACCACTAGGTTTCACCCTTCTGCTGCGTCTCCAAGGAGGCAGCTCCTGCAGACTGCGCAGTCTCCCAGACCTTTGGTGCTGCTGAGCAGGAGGGCTCGCGGCAGACAAGGAATGGGGGACCACCTCATTCCTTGCAACAGGAGAGCCACGAGGTGTAACACTCCCATACCATTTTTTTTAAATTTAAATAAATAATTAAAAAAGTGGCATGGGGTCCCCTTAATTTTTGATAACCAGCCAAAGTAAAGCAGACTGCTGGAGGCTGGTATTACCAGGGTGAGAAGGGCCATGGTTATTTGACCCTTCCCCGCCTAAAAATAGCAGCCCAAATCTGGTGCTTGACCTGGCTCTTTTTGATTGCCCTGATAGGTTAGCAATCAGGGTAATAGTAAATGGAGTTGATGTCAGCTACCAGACACCCCCATTACTTACACGACAAATGAATGGTTAAAATAAACCGACATATGGAGTCTTATTTTGAGAAAATTTTCAAAATGAGGGTCCATAGGTTACTGCCGGTCAGTGACAGTCCTAGATTTTCCATTTGGCACCGAAGTCAGTAACTTTTCATGACCCTCACGACTCGTGGGAAACTCCTGGTATTGCTGTCGCAGTAGCGCTGCCCCTAATAACCTTAAATGACCTCAGTCCTTTCACTGGTTTCTGCAGTCTCAAAGGGCAGTGCCAGACCCGGCGTCTTCCAGTTGCGATGAGGTATGTAAGGTTACTGACATGAGCACCCTTTAGAAAATCCAGGTCTAGTGCTGACCAGTAGTAACTTATGGAACATTGGACTGAGAACTTTCTCAGAATGAGACTCCATTGGAATTTATGGGAATCGTGTGACATTACCTGTTAGATTATCACCAGGACTTCCAGGATTTTTTTAATTTAGTACATTGGCTACAAGTTACATAGGTTGTAAAACGGCCTAGTTCCATCTAGTTAAACCTTCCTCCACCAATTATATATTTTGTCACTAATCAATTATAACCAACAATGTTGTGTACTGAGGAAATCATCCAGCCCTTTTTTAAACATTATTATATTGTCAGCCATTACTACCTTTTGTGGTAGAGTATTCCAGAATCTGACTGCTCTAACTGTAAAGAGTCCTTTCCTATTTAGCTGCTGGAATCACCTTTCTTCCACTCACAGTGAGTACACCCTGGCCCATAGCATTTTTCTAGTCTAAATAAATCCCACTTTTTCAACCTCTCATCATATGTGCGGCCTCCATTCCTTGCAATAATCTAGGTACCTACCTTTGAACTGACTCTAACTTCTTAATATCTTTCTTTAAACCTTTTTTATAGTTTTTAAATCCTTTTTCGTGAACGAGGGCATGCAAGGCAGTCTTTATTCAGATAAAGTATTTTTGCATGCACATTTTTTAACCATTCACTTGCTGGGTTAGTAATGGGAGATGTCTGATAGAACCCTATCCATTACTAACGTTTGAGTTTGGGTCAATTCACAGCTGATGTCAACCCCATTATTATTACCTTGATAGCTCTTCTCAATTGCCATTGTGCAGAGGCAAAGTAAAGTGTGTCTAATGAATGAGCTACCTCTAATGGGATGAGCTGCCTCTAATGGATGAGACACTTTTGGGATGTGCCAAATAACCATGACCCTTCAAAACCCCCCAGCAGCCTGTTTTACCTTGGCTGGTTATCAAAAATAAGAGGGGACCCCAGGCCATTTTTTTCTTTAATTGTTACCCCCTCTGTTTTTGATAAGCAGCCAAGGTAAAGCAGACTGCTTGGATTTGCAGCCCATAGCTTTCTGTTTTAATTGCACTTTCTTATATAAAATAGGACAGAAGCCAACATCATTTTGTTTTAATTATTTTTTATTCTCAAGTGATGCGCCGGCCAATCACAGCATTGCTAATACTTGAGATGTGTGTGATGGACCGGAAGTGTCCACATGGTAAAAGCTTGCTGATTGGCTGCTCTACAGCTTTCAACAAGCTTTATTTGGATGACAAACCAGAACAGGATTCGCACATATAGTTAGAAGACCCGGACACGCGGTTTTCAGTAAAACTCCATAACTTTACTGTTAGTGTTCTCTCATCCCCACATCTATTTTCCTACAAGTTATTTTAATGCAATTATAGTAATGCCAAAATATTATATATGGGTGTAGGTAAACTAATATTAACTGGTAATATCCCACACCTTGTTCAAGACAAACGGTGTGATGACGAGAACCCTGGTGTAATAAGACACCAAACCACTAAGTGTCACCAGGCACACTAGTGGAGTGGACCTGCCGGGTTTGTACAATAGGTCTTGCTAGACACACCTAGTGAGGGGTAGTCAGACAAGCTAGGGGTCAAAAGCCCATAGACAATGTAAATGACAAAAGGAGCGAGCAGAGATGGAGACAGGGGATGAACTGGGGTCGGTAAACAGAGAGGTCACATAAGTACAAAGGAATGAGCAGAGCCAGAGTCAAGGAACAAGCCGAGGTCAGGGAGTCAGGGAATTAAGTCAGTAGGTAAGGAGATGGGAGATGAACAGCGGAACTAGGTAGCGGGACAAGATCAGGTTAAACACTTATGGGAACCAGAGACATGCATTGCAAAACAGGAACTATCACTGGCGATGTTCTGGGTGAAACAGCTCCCAGACAAAGCAGAGCAATCACCCGGAACAAGGCTCCAAAGAACAAACCCCTCCCACACCACACAGGACTCGATCAGGAATTGGGGAAAAATTTGAGGCCCAGCATAGGCTCTGTAGGAGAACAGAGTACTGCTGAGCAGAATCATGACCCACAGTACTGTGATACATATTATTTCTATAATTAATTGGTCCAAAAAAGTATTATTTTGGGGGGGTAGATATCAGCTGTGCCAGTGTTTATACATATTTACATATACTGAAAGAGGCCTAGATTTTAAACAAGTGGTAGTCCAAAAATTCTTCTTTGAGGAATAACAACAGATTTTGTACTAGCAAACTGTCAAGCAATGGTTTGCGTTCTTTCAGTTAATGTTTCCTGATAAGTGTCAGTTTGGCGTAGCTGCTGATAAAAAATTTGATCCATTACGGAATGTATACTGTAATGGCTTTTGCTTTAGTTTCGAGTTGTAGAGGTAGCATTGAAAAAGGTAAAGGAGCATTGACTCTGCAGGTAACAGAGTAGGGTTACACAACAAATGCTTCTTGAGCACCTTCCTAGTATGTACCCTAAATGAATGGTGCAAGCATGACATGGTAATAGGAGTAGGCTCACAAATATGGCAGTTAACAACTGCCAGACATTCACAATCTACCCCTAATGCCGGCGTCACACGGTACGATATATCTGGCGATATGTCGTCAGGGTCACGTCGTTAGTGACGCACATCCGGCATCGTCAGAGATATCGTAGCGTGTGACACCTAGGAACGACTATGAATGAGTAAAAATACTCACCTTATCGTTGTGCGTTGACACGTCGTTCATTTTTATAATCTCATTCCTCCTTCTGCGCGCTGGTTGTTCGTCGCTCGTTATTCGTGACACCCCTCTGGAGTGATGAACACAGCTTACCTGAGGCCGCCGGCAATGCGGAAGGAAGGAGGCGGGTGTTATGTTTACGTCCTGCTCATCTCCGCCCCTCCACTTCTATTGGCCAGCTGCCGTGTGACGTCGCTGTGACGCCGAACGTCCCTCCCCCTTCAGGAAGAGGATGTTCGCCGCCCACACCGACGTCGGCCGGGAGGTATGTACGTGTGGCAGGGGGTTAACGACTTTGTGCGCCACGGGCAACTAATTGCCCGTGACACACAAACGACGGGGCAGGTGCGATCGCTTATGCGATCGCACAGTTTATCGTTCCGTGTGACGCCCGCATAACAGCTGCAGATGGAGTGGAGCTCATACCATGACTATTAACCTGTTAATACCGCAGTCAATATCTGACATCAACAGCACGCCAGCATGGGAGTGCCTAATTCTACGCACTTGTTGGCTTCCTGCAACGTGATTGTGGTGCCCCAGTGGCTTAAGGGTCTGTTGAATTCATGCATGCTCGTCATCATGGATTTCCAGGAAACCCATCTTATAGTTGAGCTTCAACTGGGATCATGAATTTTGCTATATTGTGCAATACTGTGGTATTGTTGTATATAACACAAGTGATCAGATAATCACAGGTTCAAGTCTTAAAAAATGAAAAACAAATTCCCAATTAAACATAAAATACAAAAAAAAGATAAAAATACACATTTAAAATCATCACTTCCAAAACAAGTCATATCTATAACAATTTAAAGTTTATTAACCCAATCGATAAACATTGTTAACAAAAAGAAAATCGGAAAATCAAAATAGTGTGTTATTTTGTCGCCGCAACACCTAAAAATGTGCAGTAAGAATTGATCAAAGTGTCATATCTATCAAAAATGATATTAGTGATGAACGAACACTAAAATGCTCTAGTGCGTGGTACTTGAATTGATCAGGTCGGCCTTTCGGATGGGCTCAATTTGAGTAACGAGTATAGTGCAAGTCAATGGGAAAATCAATCATTTTTTGAAAGGCCGGAACTGGATTGCTGGGGGGCTTGAAAATCCCTGAAGTGGATGGAAACACTTTACTGACTGACAATAAAACATAAAAAAAAAACAAAGATATAATTTATATTACTGGAAAAAATGATAGGAAAAATTCCTTCCTGTATAATGATTTGTATATAAGGCAAAGTTAACCCATTCATGACTAATGACGTACTAAGATGTCATCAGTCAAGTCACGGTAATCAGCACCGGCAGCTGTGGTGAGCCGGCGGTCATCCCCGCACATGTCTGCTTATTTGAACAGCAGACATGTGGGGTTAACATGAACTTGAACCAACCCCATTTTTGCACCTAATGTGCATTTCTCGCACACAATCATACATTATGGAATAGGATTTAAATAGTACAGACACTAAAGCAGGCTTTACACGCTGCGATCGTACCCGCCACTGTCGGTTGTGCGACACGGGCAAATCACTGCCCGTGCCGCACAACCTCGCTTACCTCCGTCACACAGACTTACCTGCCCTGAGACGTTGCTCTGACCGGTGAACGCCTTGTGTTTTCATTTTTTATGCATTTGTAAGACCGTGTTCACATATAGCCTTTTTTTTTTATACTTTTTATCTGCATATTTTCCGCAGGAGTCTACACCAGTTTACACAATTACAGCTTTCCCTGGTCATTGTATTTTTGCTTAATATTTTTATGCATTTTGCCAATTATTTGATGCAATTTTTATGCAGATTTGAAACAGGTTTGGTTTTTTTTATGGTATTGAAAAACGTTGAGTCTGCACTTAAAAAAGCAACTGCGTTTTTTACATGCATGTTATTTAGGATTCTCATAGAAGCTGCATGGTGGCGCAGTGGTTAGCAGTGCAGTCTTGTGGTTACTCAGTGGTTAGCACTGCAGTCTTGTAGTAGCCTCAGTGGTTAGCACTGCAGTCTTGCAGAGCTGGGGTCCTGGGCTCAATCCCACTAATGACAACATCTGCAAGGAGTATGTATGTTCTTGCCATGTTGTATTGGCTTTCTCCGGGTTCTCTGATTTTCTTACATACTCCATAGACTGAAAAGGAACTTAGATTGTTGCTGCGAAATATGTCAGTACTATATAAAAAAAATTAAGGTTATTAGTAGAAGCTTAGAGAGAGGAAAACACCAAAACTGCATAGATCAGCTGCGTCTATAGATGCACAGTGGTCCGAGTTTTCCGGAAAACACATCTGATTTGCCTGGATGGTGAAATGGAGCAAAATTTCTGAACGAAAAATAATGCAACAGAGAGAATGCAGCGCTTGCGCTATGTATGAAAACAACGCGTCAGCAAAGTTTATGTTTCTTATATACACTCAGTCCTCGGTACTACATGACTCAATTACTGAGCCATGCTGGTGCTGGTAGTGGAACAAGCAGGTGGTTAAGTGCACACTAAGTATTTATAGCAAATTTGTGGGCACACATGGTTGGCAGGAAAAATATTGTATAAAGTAAGACTGGTTAAAGGCCGCTTTACACGCACCGACATCTCTAAAGCGATGTCGTTGGGGTCACGGAATTCGAGACACACATCCGGCCGCGTTAGCGATGTCATTGCGTGTGACACCTACGTGCGATCGGAAAAGGTCGCAAAATCGTTCAAAATCGCAAATCGTTGACATGCTCCCTTATTCCTAATTATCGTTGCTACTGAAGGTACGATGCTGTTTGTTGTTCCTGCTATGTGTGACACCACAGGAACGAGGAACCTCACCTTACCTGCGGCCGCTCGCAATGAGGAAGGAAGGAGGTGGGCGGGATGTTCGTCCCGCTCATCTCCCCCCTCCGCTTTGATTGGGTGGTCGCTTAGTGACGTCTCTGTGACGCCGAATGAACCGCCCCCTTAGAAAGGAGGCGTATCACCGGCCAGAGCGACGTCGCAGGGAAGGTAAGTCCGTGTGATGGGTCCGAGCGATGTTGTGCGCCACAAGCAGCGATTTGCCCATGACGCACAAACGATGGGGTCGGGTACGCACGCTAGCGAGATTGCAGTGTGTAAAGCGTCCTTTATTCTCCTCTTGAGATAACCGTTCATTCTCACAATTCTCAATTTATGGAAAAATATTTGTCTTTGGTAAATACAGACTGTTACGGGGTTGGCAGCTTAGGAAGGAATGAGTATAGAAACCTTAGCGCAACCCAGGGTTCACCATGCTAAGGATGGTATGTAGCGAAGACCCCTGAGGGCAAGGCGGACAACAACTTAGGAGAATAGATTGATAACTGAGTGCACTATAGTCTGTGTTGACTTCCCACAGACTAAACTACTGTCCGATAGGGAAACTATTATAAACTTAAAAATCAGGGCGACAGACCCATGCTGTCGTCTATGACCAAAGAACAAACGGAAAGGCAGCGCAAATTCAAGTGTCTTTTATGCGGTGAATTGCACACTTACCGGTGCTCACACTAGTACTTAGAAAGGGGTAAGCATAAATTCAAGCGACCTGCCTATATGCGGTGTACTGCACGCTTAATCAGCGCACAACCCAGAACTTAGAAAAGGATAACATAAATTCAACCGACCTTCCTTTATGCAGTGTAAGAGTCCATGAGGTAGAAAACCACAGCATACACCATCGAAGATCCAAAAGGTGCTTTTATTCCATATAATGTGCAGGTAAAATAGCGGGAAGGAGAGAGCCGGGTGCAGTCCCCCCCAGGATGATGGCCGTTTCACACCTTGTGTGCTTCTACGGGTGACCTATATGCAGTGTACTACACACTTAACCCAGCAGTATTAGGATTCAAATCAAGCACTGTGTCTGTATGAGTTGTATCGCACACTTAACCAGCATACACAGCAGTACTAGGATGCAATTCAAGCGAGTTGCCTATAAGCGGTATACTGCATGCTTAACACTAGAACTACTGGACTCGTGACACCTATATAGAAATACATGGTGCAAAGTAGTCAAAATGACTACCTCAGTAGTTCTAGTGTTAACCAGTGCACTACCGCAATTCAAGCAACCCTGCCTGACACCAACACACAATAAAACTTGTTATTGAATAAGTGCCATCCAGCATCGTCCATATATATCCTAAGCACCGCCCCAAACAGCCTCACGCCCAGTTAGCATGGGTGTCATCCACCAACCAATCCAGGCATGCCACGTCATGAGGACAGTTGACATCATCAGGACAGCTGACATCTAATGGCCAATCCTGGGATGCCATGTCATCAAGACAGCTGACATTCAACAGCAAATCAGAAGATACCATGTCACGTGCATGCTCAGTAGCCCATTTTCTGGACTTAGTGTCTGGCTGTGTCCATACAATCCGAGCATGCTCAGTGGCCCGATTTCTGGACATAGACTCTGGCTGAGCGCATACAAAGCAAGCATGATCAGTAATCCAATTACTGGACTAAAGGGGGCTTTACACGCAGCGATATCGCTGGTGAAAGCATCCGCCCCCGTCGTTTGTGCGTCACAGGCAAATTGCTGCCCGTGGCGCACAATATCGGTAGGTGTCGTCACACGGACTTACCTGCCTAGCGACATCGCTGTGGCCGGCGAACCACCTCTTTTCTAAGGGGGCGGTTCGTGCGGCGTCACAGCGGCGGCACTAAGCGGCCGCCCAATAGAAACGTAGGGGCAGAGATGAGCGGCCATAACATCCCACCCACCTCCTTCTTTCCTCATTGCCGGCGGCCACAGGCAAGCTGTAGCTCGTCGTTCCCGAGGTGTCAGACATAGCGATGTGTGCTGCCTCGGGAACGTCGAACAACCTGCATCCTCAACAATCAACGATTTTTTGAAAAGGAACAACGTGTCAACGATGGACGATTTGGTGAGTATTTTCCACCGTTAACGGTCGCTCGTTGGTGTCACACGCAGCGACATTGCTAATGATGCCGGATGTGCGTCACGGAATCTGTGACCCCGGCAATATATCGTTAAATACGTCGCTGCATGTGATGGGGCTTTTAGAATCTGGCAGATGAGCAGCCAGAAGAACATGACAATGTTAAGCCAGATGTTGAAACCGGCGCCTAGGTGGAGTAGTAGCCACGGGAGGCATCTCAGTTAAAGAAGCAGAGGCACCTGAGGGCACCCAGAGTCTGAGTCACAAAGGAGGCTGACTCTGGTGCATAGTGTGCCTCCCCCCGTGTCAGCAGCCGGGCTGCTCAGATCCAGATCCGTGGTGGCTCGAGGGGCGTCCGGCCCCAGGGGTCGTGCGGCCACTCAAATGAAGGGGCTATTTACAGGGGATTATGTTTAGAGTTAGTGACGCCACCCGTGGTGTGTGGCAATTAAGAGTACTACCGCTGTAGCTAGGAGTACCCGGGGTGATGGAATGGGGCAGCCAAATGTTAGAACCCTCCACAAGTAGGGGGGATGCCCCGGGACTCGGTGATGGTGATTGAGAAGTGCCGTGGGGAACCAAGGGGAACACTTTCATACTCGCACAGTCCAAAAAGCTGACACCGACAACTGGATAAACCAAAGTTCTGGACACCGCAGCCACTGAGGGGAGCTAGTTTGGGTCCCGTCCCCGATGGTGTTGCCTAATGATCTGTGACCTTTTCCCTGGCACTTAGTTCACTTCTTCGTTAGCCCCGGTAGCATGAAACTAGTCGGGTCCCGCTCCCCAGTGTGGCTAACTGTGGGAGCTTGCTTGGTTCACGCTTGGGATTTTCTGGACCGTTTTAGTGGAAAGTCTTATCCCCCTCATTGTGCTAGTACCCCAATTTTGGAGCAGGTGGAGAACGAATCTTGAAGGCTCCGTCCTCGCCGGGTCAATTCTCAGGTTGCCTGAAGGTACTCCCTGACCTAGGGTCCACGTACCCCATCGTGCCCTTGTCCCAGCTCGGTGATGGTACAAGGCCGCCGGCTGTCCTCTTCGACAGTTTCATGCCCCTTGTCACGATCTCCTGCGACCGGGGGTCCAGCTCCTACCAGGTCCAGACCACCGTCTGCCACCTAGTTGCTTCCAAGGAGCCCGGCTCCTGACCTCCTCTCTCTTTTCACTCCTCACTTCAACCTCAACTTCCATTAACTGACACTCCTGACTTTCCCAACCAACCCCCCCCAAGTGGGTGACTCTATTCCACTCGGGCCGTCCACTGGTGTGTCTGGTGGGTGTGGTGCAGAGTGTATTTAGGACTTTAATTGGCTGATGTAGGCAACACCATGTAGTTGGGGACCCATAACCAAGGAGAAGGTGGATATTACACAGAAGGGCAGATTGCACAATAACCTGTGATGACCTGATAGTCCAGGGCATCACATTTCCCCTTGGTTAAACGTAGCTCGTCCTCGAGCTACAGGACATCAGAGGTTTATTTATTTATTTTTTTTTAACTGTAAAAGTAGAAAAAGAAACATTTTTATTTACAAATACTTCCCACATTAGGGAGGCTGGACACTTAAACGTTACTAAACTTTAGAGTTCGATGTTTTAATGGTGGAACGCTACCGGTTTCAGTAGTAGCAGAGGCTCAATCTGCTTCGTTGCAGCCTCTTCCTGCAACAGTCCAGTCCCGATGTCCCGGATCCCATTAACCCGCCACCCAAACAACCTGACCCACTGCAAACCTATGGTGGGTCCGTGACCGGGTTAAGGTACAGGGTGTTGTATTTCAGACGACTCTGGTTGGCACAGGAGATGCAACTATTATACAAGACACAAGTTTTTTGTTGGTCACACCAGTCCTGTGACTGACTGTTCCGCTGCCGTGGTGGGAGCAGACAGCTCGGCGTCCGCCGAGGACGGGGTTGGTGGCGGCGGAGTGATCACCAGGAGCGGGGGCGGTCCGGATCCCTCAGCCGCATCGGCCGGATTAGGGCAATCAGTAGTGACTGGGCAACCGCTTACCCTCTCTTCATGTGGGATCTCGAGCTCACGGGCTCGCACCGCCATCGCCAGGCTCCTCATCTCTTCCCTCCAGTGGTCCAGTATAAACAGGAATTCTCCTGCACAACTGCTCCGTATATCTTCCTCAATCCAAGTCGCGGTGCCGGGAACAGCACGTTCCGGTGACCAGCTCTGCTCCGCCATCTTGCCTCTGCGCTGTCCAGGAACATTATGGCAGAGTCCTGGTGTTCCTGCTTCTCTTCCGCTGCTGCTACATGCCGTCACGCCCCCTCATTTTTTACTCAGCACTCCTCTCGATGCTGTGGCCCCCTGGGAACTTCTGGTTCTGGGCTGACTCTCAGGACGAAGGGCGGGGCTTCAACTTTGCGCGCTTTCGCAGAGAAGACGGCGTTTTGGCACCAAAAGATGGCAGAAGATGGCAAAATTTGTCGGGAAACGGAATCTTGACTCGCAGTTTCGGTCTTCAAGGCACATGTCACCCAGGTAAGTAGGTCCTGCTTGTATCCTGTTCGTGACGCCAGGAATTTGAGGTGTGCCGCCCCCGTGTCAGCAGCCAGGCTGCTCGGATCCGGATCCGTGGTGGCTCGAGGGGCGTCCGGACCCCGAGGCCGTGCAGCCACTCAAATGAAGGAAGTATTTATAGGGGATTATATTTAGAGTTTGTGACGCCACCCATGGTGTGTGATAATTAGGAGTCACTTCCAATCAGCACCAGACCCAGAACATCTCATACATTTTGACTTCCCTGAGTTGCTGATGTCACTGCTCATGAAAAACTCCAAGTCTAGCGCTGGCTGGGGATGACTCCAGATGTCACTCCAGGTAAGCACCAGAGATAGAACTTCTCATGTAGGGTAATACTGATGTCACAGCACATGTGAAGTTTTGGGTCTGCCACTGACTGGGGGTGACTTCTAGATTCCCTCTTGGTCAGTGCCTAACCCAGAATTTCTCATGTGCGGTGAAATTACTGAGTTACTGACATCTGGAACTGACCTAGAGTGACCTATGGAGCTTCATTATCTGAACACAGCTCCATAGGTTGGAGTAAGAATTTGGGGGATGTCATTGGACCACTCCCAATTGGATTACATCATATTTTCATTTTTTTTTCCCATAAATTCATGAACAAAGGATAGCGTGGAGGAGTTTTTATTCAAATTTTTTCCATGGTGTGGGGTTTTTTAACTTTACACTTACTGGGTTAGTAATGGGGGTGTCTGATAAATGCCTCTCCATTACTAACGCGTGGGCTTGATGCCATCTCTCATTACACAGCTTAAATCAACCCCCAGCAAGATTCAGCAGCACTGATGAGAGTTGTCATCACCTAACATCTGTGAATTGCTGTCTAATTACAGTCACTGGAGTTGGAGTTATAAATAAATAACTTAGAAATCAGCCTTGGTACCCCTCTATGTTTATAACTTGCCAATTAAAGCACACAGGTCTACATTATTTTGGGTGGTTATCAAAAATGAGGGGGGACCACATGATTTTTTTTATACATATATAAAAAATCTTTAATTTTTTTACTTCCCAGCAGTGACCTGGGAGTCAGAGATGCACCCAAGCTAGAGATGAGCGAACCCGAGATTCAGTGTTTAGTGTTCATACCAAACATAGACTTTAACCCCATAGTGACGGCCTAACGTCTCAAGACGTCGGAAAAACAGGGTACTTATTCTGTTCCGACGTCTTGAGACGTCAGGCCGGAAAAACCCTGTAGCGCCCCCCAGTGACGAAAAATCTCGGGGGTTTCAGCTACCGGGGGTAGCTGAGACCCCCCAGATTATGAATCAGGGTGTTTTTTATGCACCCCGTTAATGCGATCGCCGGTATACACCGTATACCGGCGACAACATAAAAAAAAAAAAATGGCTGGTAAAATTTATTTATTTCTCATCTGACGTGATCAAACATGTCAGATGAGAAATAAATGTGAGCCCTTAGTGCCCCCAAAGCCCCCAGTACCGGAGAAATCCATCCAACCCCCCCCTCCGGAAAATCCAAGATGGCGCCGACGCGCGCTGAAAACTCCCGCCGCCGCCTCTGCATTCATTTCCCTCCGATCTGAAATGATCAAACATTTCAGATCGGAGGGAAATGTCCCCCTCCTGACCTCACCTCCGGTACACCGGAGCTCTTTGGTCCCTGGAGCCCCCTCCAGTTCTTCAGAGCCCCCCTCCGGAGCGTGCAAGATGGCGCCGACGCGCGCTGAAAACTGCCACCGCTGGCTCTGCATTCATTTCCCTCCGATCTGAAATGATCAAACATTTCAGATCGGAGGGAAATGTCCTCCCCCTGACCCCTCCTCCGGTCCACCGGAGCCCTCTGGTCACCGGAGCCCCCTCCGGGTCTCCAGAGCCACCCCCCCCTCCCCCGCATTCATTCTGCTCTTTCTGCCGCATGTGACACGTCACATGCGGCAGAAAGGTGTCCCCAGGTCCCCCCAGGTCCCACTAGGTCACCCCCCATCACCCCCCCCCCCCAGCCCCCGGTCATACGTTACCTGTCTGGTGATCCGTCCCGCGATCACGCCGCCTCCTTCTTGAATGCTGACGGCGCATGCGCAGACAGCGGCTATCAGCTGGATTCCTCCCCCGGTCCACAGTGGAGCAGCCTGTGCATCAGCGACGTCAGTCTTGCAGGGACGCTGACGTCGCTGATGCACAGGCTGCTCCACTGTGGACCGGGGGAGAGTGAGTGCAGTAATCAGCAGTCTCTCCATGTGAGGAGTGTGGTCCTCACATGGAGAGACTGCTGTTCCAGAAAATGGGGGGTACGTTCTGTGAGCGTGCCCCTCATATTCTGGAATGAGGTTACTGCAGGTCACTCTGCCCTAAGTTGGACCGGGGCAGTGTGAGTGCAGTATTCTCAGATTACTGCACCCACACTGCTTGCTCATGGAGAGCTTGCTCTTCCAGAAAATGGGGGATACGTTCCCTGAACGTGTCCCCCATATTCTAGAAGATCCAGAGTCGGCGTGGGACCTCCAAAATGGATTACAGCGACCGTAATTTCTTTATTTTCAATAAATTGGGGAAAGAGGAATGTTTCGGGGAGTTTTTTTTTCAAATAAATTTTTTTTTTGTCTTTTTTTTTTGTCTATTACTTGACTGGGTTAGTGATGTCGGGTATCTGTTTAGATGCCGTGACATCACTAACCCCAGGGCTTGATGCCAGGTGACATTACAGCTGGTATCAACCCCATATATTACCCCGTCTGCCACCGCACCAGGGCGCGGGATGAGCTGGGGCGAAGCGCCAGGATTGGCGCATCTAATGGATGCGCCACTTCTGGGGCGGCTGCGGCCTGCTATTTTTAGGCTGGGAAGAGTCCAATAACCATGGCTCTTCCCACCCTGAGAATACCAGACCCCAGCTGTCCGCTTCACCTTGGCTGGTGATCTAATTTGGGGGGGACCCCACGTTTTTTTTTTTTAAAAAAAAACGCCTGGGGAGCCCTCCAAATTGATCACCAGACAAGGTGAAGCTGTCAGCTGTGGTTTGCAGGCTACAGCTGTCTGCTTTACCCTAGCTGGCTATCAAAAATGGGGGGGGACCCCACGTCGTTTATTTTAATTATTATTTTTTTGGGGGGCTAAATACAAGGCTAGGCACCCTTTAGTGCCACATGAAAGGCACTAAAGGGCGCCAGCTTAGAATATGCAGGGGGTGGGACGTTATATATGTTTGACATCTATCCATTCATCCATTGTAGCATTTTAGGCTGTGCGCCCACAATCGGGATTTGCAGCGTTTTGGGCGCAGAGTGTTTTCCCTGTGTCCATAACGCTGCATTGTGCAGTAGAAGCACAGTGGAAGGATTTTTAGAAATCCCATGCCCAATGTGCTTGCCCAATGTGCTTCTTTTCTCCGCCACATAAACTGACCTGTGGCGCAGCTTCCCGAGCCTCAGCATGTCAATTTATGCTGCGGAGATGAGTGTTCTCTGCAGGTAGCATAGAGCTCCACAGCGGCCTGAACACAAATCGTGGGCATGGGCAGCTGCGTTCTCCCGTGGACAACACTCACATCTCTGCAGGAGGCTGACACTGTGTACTAGACGCCGTGTCGCTGGCTCATGGCCACATAGCCTAAAAGTGAGACATTGGTTGCTACAGCAACATTTTTGTGAAGTACCTGTGGATTCAAAATGCTTATTATACTCCTGAATAAAATCCAGTTTCCAAAATGGGGTCACTTGTGGGGGTTTCTAATGTATAGGTACCCAAGGGGCCCTGCAAATGTGACATGGTGCCCGCAATTTATTTCAACTTTTCCAGAATTCAAATGGTGCTGCTTCCATTCCAAGCCCTCCCATTTATCCAAACAGAGGTTTTTGGCCACATGTGGGGTATCCCTGTGCTCATAAGACATTGGATAACAACCTGTTGGGTCCACGGTTTGTTGTTGTCTCTTGAAAAAGTGAGAAATTTGATGCTGAAGCAACATTTTTGTGAAAAAAATGAAAATTTTCAATATGGCAACCTAAGCTTATCAAATTCTGTGAAGTATTCGTGGATTCATACTGCTCACTATACACCTAGATAAAAGCCTTGAGGTGTCTTGTTTCCAGAATGGAGTCACTTGTGGGGGACCTCCACTGTTTAGGCACCTCAGGGGCTCTCCAAATGCAACCTGGCGTCCGCTATTGATTCCAGCCAATTTTGCAGTCAAATGGCACTCCTTCCCTTCCGAGCCCTGCCATGCGCCCAAACAGTTGATTTCCACCACATATAAGGTATCGCCAAACTCAGGAGAAATTGCACAATAAATGTTATGCTGAATTTTTTCCTTTTACTCTTGTAAAAAAAAAGCTACCTGGTTGAAATAGCAATTTTGTGGTAAAATTTTTTTTTTTTTTTTTTTTCATGGCTCAACGTTATAAAATTCTGTGAAGCACCTGGGGGTTCAGGGTACTGACCAAACATCTAGATAAATTCCTTGAGGGGCCTAGTTTCCAAAATGGGGTCACTTGTGTGGGGTTTCTGCTGTTTAGGTACCTTAGGGGTCCTCCAAATGTGACATGGTGCCCGCAATCTTTTTCAGCCAAATTTCCTTTCCAAAATTCAAATATTGCTCCTTTCGTTCCAAGCCCTCCCATTTGTCCAAACAAAGGTTTCAGACCACATGTGAGGTATCACCGCGCTCATAAAAAAGTGGTTAACAAACCTTGAGGTCAAATTTTTGGAATTACCTCTTGAAAAAGTGAGAAAATTGATGCTAAAGCAACATTTTTGAGAAAATTATTAAAATTTTCAATATGACAACGTAACGTTAACAAAATCTGTGAAGTACCTGTGGATCTAAAATGCTCACTATACCCCTAGATAGAAGCCTTGAGGGGTCTAGTTTCCAAAATGGTGTCACTTGTGAGGGGTTTCTTCTGTTTAGGTACCTTAGCGGACCTGTAAATGCAACATGGTGCTCGCAATCTATTTCAGCCAAATTTGCTTTCCAAAATTCAAATATTGCTCCTTCTGTTCCGAGCCCTCCCATTTGTCCAAACAGAGGTTTCTGACCACATGTGGGGTATCGGCGCACTCATAAGAAAGTGGGGAACAAGTTTTGGGGTCCATTTTGTTGTGTTAGTTCTTCTAAAAGTGAATAAATTTGGGTTAGAGCAACATTTTTAGGTAAAATTTAATTTTTGCTTTTTTTCATTCCACATTGCTTTTGTTCATGTGAAGCACCTGAAGGGTTAATAAACTTTTTGAATGTGGTTTTGAGTACTTTGGGGGGTGCAGTTTTTAGAATGGTGTCACATTTGGGTATTTTCTGTCATCTAGGCCTATTGAAGTCACTTCAAATGTGATGTGGTCCCTAAAAAAATGGTTTTGTAAATTTTGATGTAAAAATGAGAAATCGCTGATAAACTTTGAACCCCTCTAACTTCCTAACAAAAAAAAATTTTGTTTCCAAAATTGTGCTGATGTAAAGTAGACATGTGGGAAATGTTATTTATTAACTATTTTATGTCACAGAAATCTCTGGTTTAACGGTATAAAAATTCAAAAGTTGAAAATTGCTAAATTTTCAAAATTTTTGCCAATATTCAATTTTTTTCTTCAATAAACGCAAAAAATATTGTCCTAAATTTGGTACTAACATGAAGTCCAATATGTGACGAAAAAACAATCTCAGAATCACCGGGATCCGTTGAAGCGTTCCAGAGTTATAACCTCATGAAGTGACACTGGTCAGAATTGCAAAATTTGGTCTGGTCATTAAGGTGAAAATTAGCTCCGTCACTAAGGGGTTAAAAAAAACAAACATAACAGAGTTTTGTGTTGGGCTTTCAAGTGCTTTACATATGCAATCCACTCGCATGACCTTCACTAAGTTTGTGTATGCTTGGTGCTCAGTGTAGGGTTACCCCATATTATGATACCTAGCATAGATAAAGCATAAGGCTACAGGCTGCAGCCCCCATTACTAATACTGGAAGTGAAAAGAAATTAACACTGACACCAAAATAATCCTTTATTCGAAAAAAAAGAACAAAAAATCCCACCCTTTTTCTCCAATTTATTAACCCCAAACACCTAGTGTCGACATAATCCACACAAGGTGCCATGACGATCCCGGCTCTGCTACATATTGAAGTCACAGCACACGAGCATAGAACATGACCACCGCTGAGGCTTCAGGCAGACACTGGCTAATCCACAGCTGTGAGTGGTGATGTCACTGAGTTTATCTGCGGTCACCAATACTGCATCTCTTGACAAAAAAACCCGCATTAAAACGCAAGAACAATTTTATGCAATATTTTTTTACCAGGAGATGCAGATTTGGTGCTGAAATTTATACACCATATTCCTGAACTAAATGTCCATCTCCTGGCAAAAAACGCATCTAAACACAATGTGTCTTTGATGCACTTGTAGCACCCACAGTGCAAGGGGTTAACTTTATCTGTCACCGGGCCTGGAGATGTCAGGTCTGGGGATATCACAGCTGGCCCTGCATGGCTTCGTGGCCCCAAAGCGTACAATAAAAGGGGGGTTTGATGAGGAGAGTTTCTCTCGTGACGCCACCTGTGGTATGTGGCCAGGGATTAGCCGCCGCTGCTGTTGCTGTCCTCTGGGGCAGATGGTTGTAGCAGATAAGATGATTTTGCTCCCCACAGGTGGAGCGGGCACCGAAGCGTGGGGCGTCGGCAAGGACAGGCGGACACAATCTCTGCAGGTTAAAGGTTTCTTTACTCCCAGTCCTGGTTTTCCACCCCTCAGGTGGTTGTCCTAGTGACTGGGAAAGTCCCATGCTTCGTGATGGCCACCCCCCTGTCTACCCCAGGACATCCCCCCAGTGGGAAAGCAATTAACTATTTTTGGTGTGTGAATGTGAGAAACAGCAACGATTAACCTCTCCTTACCCGGGATGAGTACTACATCTTAAAGGAGATGCATTACCCTGTAGCGACTGAAGCCTCAGGGGTGCCACACAAAATTGATGTCTTTTTTTGTCAGGAGATGCAGACTTGGTGCAGGAATTTAGTGTATAAATTTTCAAATCTGCATCAAATCTGCGGCTCTTGGCAAAAAAAAACACATAAAAACAATTTTGACACCATTCTGGTTTGGTTTGGTGCTAGGAGATGCAAATTTGGTGCAGACATCTGGTGCAGACATTCCTGCACCAAATGTGCAGATACCTTTTCAGGAAGCGCCTCTCCCATCCAGTCCAAGCGTTAGATCTGGACCTTACTGCAGATAAGGCCCAGTGCTGAGTGCTGCACTGTCCCACACATCTCATATATGGGAAACCCGTTGTCTGTGCCCGCTGCTCTAGGAGCACGATGGTCACATGTGGTTCTGGGACTCATCACCCGGGTGATGTCCTCCAGCTCTGCCTCACTTCCAGCATAACTCATCTTCTCGTCTTTATTCAGGTGATCAGGGCTGCAAGCTGCTACTGACGCGCGCACGGGGCCACATGGGTACTAGTCACCTAGCCAGTGGTGTTTGGGGTTGCTGTGAATGGCCTGACCTGGCTCTGTGGTCCGTCGGTGTCAATAAAAGGGGGCAAGGTGACTGGTGTAGGGGGATGATGGGGGTTTGCTTTGCAGCGCCACCTGTGGTATGTGGCCAACGATCAGCCACCGCTGCAAGATGTTGCTCTCTACTGGGGCGGATGGTAACGCAGCTCAGATTGCCAAGCTCCCCACAGGTAGAGCTAGGCTCCCAGGGAGGAAGATGGTGGGGGAGTAACAGCCATTGGCACCAGACTGCGGGGCGACGGCGTCAGCAATGACAAGATGACACCAGGGCTGCGGACAAAGTTCTTTTTACTCACTGTCAAGTCATCACCCTTGGAGTGACAGTTTCCACCGTGCTGGGCCCCAGCCAATCCTGGATGATTCAGAGGCCACCACCAGTGTGGATCCCCATGGCGTGAAGCTACTTAGGATCCCCAGTGTCTTTGTGTTTAGCTCCCGTCCCATCCGCAGGCAGTGCAAATCAGATGTGGAGTTGACTGTGGTCTTGACTCCTGACTCTAAATGCAACTGTGACCCAGGACCTTTGTGGTTGACAATGGGACAAGAAATCTCTCTTCCTTGCAGATTCTGATGGCGCATTGTGGAGTGTATGCCACCCTAGGGGTCTGCACCCTGATTGTGCTAGTCCTGAAGGGGCTGTGAGGCTCACCCCTCAGTTACTGTGTTCTTCCACTGTCTCTCCAACTCACCCAGTAAACTCCTGCTTCTTTCAGTCTGTCCAGTCCTAACTAAGGAAGCTCTAAAGCACTGTCCTTAGCGCCCATGTTTCTGCGAGTCCCTGGATGTTATGGCACTCTTTTCCTTATCCCTCCAAGAAAGCGATAAGGCACTCTTCTTGGCTGGTCTTTCTGGGGAAGCTCCAAAGCACTCTCCCCAGTGACCAATTGATCAAGTTCACAGACTATTCTGAGGTAAAAACTGTGTGTTCTCTCACTTCCCTCATGCTGCCCTCATCTTCCTTATGACTCACTGGTGGCTGGAAAAAAACAATTGTTATGATAACCACCTTTTGCCCAGTTCCAGTGGGAAAGCACCTGAGCTGTGTGTTTTGTGTAAGTGAAAACCAGTGATTAACCTCTTCCTTAGCCAGGATGAGTATTGCACCTTAAATCTGATGCAATACCCTGTGGCGACTGAAGCCTCAGGGGCGCCACACTACTACTCTTGCATTCGACAGTAAAATGGCGCTGGACCATGATGTGACAGTATCTTCCGGGGAGGGTGTCCTGCACTCTGCTCTCACTGCTGGAGTAACCAAACACAGACTGCTATACTCTGAGGGTGGGTGGGGAAAGCAGTGAAAATTCATGAAATGTAATAAATGGGCCCAAAAGAGAATCTGACTGCAATGATTTCCCTGGCCAATCACAGCCATGCCAGTACTTGACATGGCTCTGACGAGGCTGGGAGCTGATTGTTTCTGCAAACCAAACAGTTACCTAACAAAATCAAATATTGCCAATTTTGGACAAAAATGTTCGGAAATCCAAGTCCAAGCCAATCCAGGCAAGTCTCATACTGAATTTGAACCTTTTCTGAACAAGTTTGCTCATCTCTACTGATTAGATCAATTGTCACATCTGTCTTTATGTCTATTATGTTCTGTACAAAGCCAGATATCTCTTTGCCTGTCAATCATATTCTACACTGTGCTATTGCCATTACCAAAACACAGCCATACTTCTCCTGTCTGTCTATTGTATTCTATAGCTCTATACCTTAATTCTGCTGACATTTTGCCAGAACAGGTTAACTGTAAAACACTGAAACTGCTCGCAAAATAGGTACCACGGGGAAGACTATTCTCCTTATGGAGACCTGACAAACCAGTCATACGCCAGATCAGATACCCACACTTTGCACTGACGAGGGGCAATCACCCCGAAACACCGTGTCTGCAAATTGGGATTCTGATCTGGCAATAAATTCTAAGTGTTATGAAAAGGCTTGTTTAAAAAGCCGCATTTGACTTTTAGGATTGCTGCTTCCAATAGGTGATGCTAGAGTTTGTCTCCTTACTCACTGGAGGGACAATTTACAAAATAGGGATAATTTTTTGACCTCTTGTTCAAAAGCCATTTCATCTTCACTGTCCAAACAGCAAACTGATTGTTGATAAAAAAAAACAACATATTTTTGGACATTTTGATAAGTCATTTCTTCTTCATAGCTCATTATTTCTTTGTGTAGTGAGCAAAAAAATAACATTTTTTACAAATTTGTTGTTGCCGGTAGTCATGGCTGATATAACAAATTAAATTCATAATCTCTTTGTGTATACACAAACCAAAGTAAATGTTTTAATTCAATATTTTTTGGATAGAAAAATAGAAACAAATAAATGTCCGTAGGTAGATAAAATGTGGTACGTGCGGTCTGTGGTCTGGACTGCTCGGTCTTAATTCTTCTTCATTTGCAATAGTATCTGGGCCCTGCTGATTCCCCAATTCAAACTTGTTGCTATTTTTTAAGAAACAGATAATTAAAATATTTTCTTATGGCATGAACCAGAATGTTTGATTTTCAGCATGCAAACATCAAACCTGCTGTAATTCCTAAAAAGGGAAACATTTTGGTCCACTGAGTTCTAAAAAGATATTGCATCTTCCATGTATACCACATAATTATAAACACCAGTAAGGCAGGCGTCTGCCACTAAAATGGATAATTTTTGGACTTGTTAATCTGACAGTGTGGGAGGACTGAAGATTCCAACAAAGGATCAGAAGATGAAGTGAGGACCTGATGGGTAGCGGTGCTGTAATACTATTGTATGAACTGAGGAATTCGATTGCGTTAGGGCAATGACAACCAGAAACGGGTTCTTGGTGCAAAGAAGTTTTGTAATATGCAACCAACAATATGTACACAGAAAAGAACATAAACACAGTATATACTCGTACTTGCCAGGTTAGGAGCAAAGGGGAATTCCTGGGACCGCGCACCGGACTCCCCCAGGGAGGCCACCAGGAGCGAACCCCTATACAGGGGCTGTCTGGCGATCACCCCAGAAGGCCTAAATGCGCAGCAGCCGGGACACGAAAGGGCAATAGGTTATAGTCCAAAAATGTCCGTACGGGATGTGGAACGCGGGTCCTAGGGTGGTTATGTACCGGAAGGGACCGGGCACAAACGCCAACCAGAGACGGCAGACAGAGTCCAGGACCAGCAAGGGCACAGCTCGATGAGACCAGGTGGAGTCCAGGGCCGGTGTCAGGTGATTCACCAGGATCCAAAATAACAACCAGGAAATGAGAGCAGCGGGGCAGGAGTAGACAGGAAGCAGTATAGTCAAGCAACTAGACTAAGCTTAGGGGTGGGCTTTTAAACAGATGAACAGGAAGTAGGGCAACAGAACAGAAAACTCCATGTTAACAAAGGGCAAGATCCTTTAGAAGCAAACTGGAAATCCCGGAACACTAACAGGTGGATACCGGAAGGGCCTTAAAGTTTAGTAGAGGGCTAACAGAGTTATTTTGTTATAGTTTATGTTTTTTTATCCCATCTGGTCTTGGGATACCCAAGAGCATAATAAAGGATATTAAGTACGTGAGCAGTCGAATTTTAGTTTTACCTGATCTGCTCATCTCTAGAGAAAGTCTTTTATACCTGTGGAACGGCCAACCTCAGGAGCCAGCCACAGTATGAACAGATGATAGCTTACAAAAAGTTTAAGATACTGTTTTTGAAGAAAATACAAAAACTTATGGAAATGTATGAATTTTTTCTCTGAGTATTGACCCAATGGACACTTGGGATCAGGGGAGATAAGTCTTCTCTTTTACAGCAGGTTCGTCCTTGGATTATCGTTGTACCCCTACCCTTGAACTTGATGGACTGTACTCTGTATGTAACTCTATATGTTAAGGTCACTGAGAGTCATAGATATATTGAAATGGTTTTGACGAAGTCTAGGCACTTCTGTCCTACATATCTTTTAAGGGCAATTGAAATCTTTGCAACCATTTAAATTCGAAGGGAATTCATTCACCACAAATTTAATTTTTGAGATTATATCGACCAAAACTGATGCTCATTTTTAAAAGAATTCTATAAAATGGCAAAACTGGATAAGAAACATTTTAAATGGTCAAGAACAAAGCCTTGGGCGGATATTTGCCTGTTACAGACATATAATTATCATGTATATGTGAGCACATGAGGAGGATCGTTCCATCATTTAGCAATTGAGTTGAGTTTCATGGTGTACTGATGTAATTCTTATTTAATTATTTTGAGCATGTGTGTCCAATCAGAAAAAAAAACATTTTTTCCTCCTAAAGTTTTAGAAATTGCTTTGCTACAGATATAACTTTTACAATGCAGTTGATTTGTTATTCATGCAAATCTGAAATAAGATTTATACATTTATTTCTAATTTTTTTTTTTTTAATGTTTGATCTCACAATTTAGGCCAATTTGATACATTTGATGAACACTGACTGCTCTAATTAGAACACCTAAAATATGGTGCGTTTACACTATTCAATGACGGCAGACTGCATTTGTTATGTGCACTGAGAATCAGTAATAGATAGTTCTATACACAAAGCCGGCTATTGTTTTAAAGGGAATCAACCATTAGGATTTTCATATATAAAGTAAAGCCAGTGCTATACTGGTGCTAGGATGCTGAATGTAATATATCTTTTGTTCTGAGGTTGGATGTCGTATTTTTGAAATATGTGCAAGTAAAGATAAAATAATGCACTGAATTTTGATTGACAGATCCAACAGGGGCGGGAATATGTGAGTCAGGTTTTGCTATCTATTCCCACCCCTGTTTGCCTGCCTGGCTCTGGTAAATGCTAGACTGACTGTATGTATCTTTCCAGGTATGAGTAATTTTCGTTACGAGATAGGGGTGTGTTCAAAATACAGCTCATACAGTCTAGCATCTACAGAGGTCAGACAGCAGAGAGGGGCAGGAATAGATAGCAAAAACCAAACAACATATTCCGATGCCTATTGCACCTGTCATTCAAATAGCAGTGCATTTTTGGAACTTTACTTGCACATACAGTACAGACCAAAAGTTTGGACACACCTCCCTATTCAAAGAGTTTTCTTTATTTTCATGACTCTAAAAATTGTAGATTCACATTGAAGGCATCAAAACTATGAATTAACACATGTGGAATGAAATACTTAAAAAAGTGTAAAACAACTGAAAATATGTCTTATATTCTAGATTCTTCAAAGTAGCCACCTTTTGCTTTGATTACTACTTTGCACACTCTTGGCATTCTCTTGATGAGCTTCAAGAGGTAGTCACGAGAAATGGTTTTCCAACTGTCTTGAAGGAGTTCCCAGAGATGCTTAGCACTTGTTTGCCCTTTTGCCTTCACTCTGCGGTCCAGCTCACCCCCAAACCATCTCGATTGGGTTCAGGCCTGGTGACTGTGGAGACCAGGTCATCTGGTGTAGCACCCCATCACTCTCCTTCTTAGTCAGATAGCCCTAGCCCTTACACAGCCTGGAGGTGTGTTTGGAGTCTTTGTCCTGTTGAAATATAAATTATGGTCAAACTAAACGCAAACCGGATGGAATAGCACGCCGCTGCAAGATGCTGTGGTAGCCATGCTGGTTCTGTATGCCTTCAATTTTGAAAAAATCCTCAACAGTGTCACCAGCAAAGCACCCCCACACCATCACACCTCCTCCTCCATGCTTCACGGTGGGAACTAGCCATGTAGAGTCCATCCATTCACCTTTTCTACAAAGACACGGTGGTTGGATCCAAAGATCTGAAATTTGAACTCATCAGACCAAAGCACAGATTTCAACTGGTCTAATGTCTATTCCTTTGTTCTTTAGCCCAAACAAGTCTCTTCTGCTTGTTACCTGTCCTTAGCAGTGGTTTCCTAGCAGCTATTTTAGCATAAAGGCTGCTGCACAAAGTCTCCTCTTAACAGTTGTTCTAGAGATGAAAAGGTGTGTCCAAACTTTTGGTCTGTACTGTATTTCTGAAACAAAGAAATCCAATCTCAGAACTGAAGGTATACTTAGATTCAGCATCCTAGCGCCAGTATAGCATTGGCTTTACTTTATATATGAAAATCCTGATGGTTGGTTCTCTTTAAAGCACCACTGGTTCTCTTTTTGCATGATGATGCGACCATTGAACAAGCATTTTGGCTTTTTAAAAAATTAGAAGTAATTTGATTTAGCTACTTCCAGACCACTGATAGACATTAAATGCCTGTTTCCTACTCTGCAATGAAGTTATACAAAGTTGCTATGTATTAAAGCAGCTGTATGATAACATGTTGCTATGGGAGAGTGAATCCAGCTGTCTGACAACCAAACTCTGCATAGAGAAGGCAGAGATGGTTTATTACTGACTCTGCCTTCTCAATCAATAACTATATACAGAGCTCTAAACAAATACTAATGGCACTTCCTCCTGATTAAACAGTCATGTGATCACTTGGACTAGGGAGGGAGCAGGAGTCAGAACAGACCCAGACAGATCTTTTATGCACCCCCCAGTATTTCATCTTGAACTGGGTCTAAAATACCACTTCCAGATACAGGGGAAATCAAATTTAAAAAAGTATTTAACTATTCAAATGCCCCTTTACATGTTGTGGAGCCTTATGGGTTGCACAATATGTGAAATAATTGCTCCATTCACTCCCTATCGGGCTGCCGAAACTAAACCGAGATGTGTATGGCATCCCCCAGCAGCTAAATTTTGTAATGGGTATACATTTTCCCTGTCTGGGATAAAAATTGACAATATTATGATCATTGTAGGCTTCAGCTGTGTAACACCCACCATTTAATAATTTATCACTAGTTTTCATTGCACAATTCCTTTAAGCACAGATTATATGGTCTATTTGATTCCTATATGTTTTTCAGGACCAGCATGTACAGCTGCTTTTCTGAACCAGAAAGGTCCATCAAAAAGTTTAAAAACTAAAAAATCTTAATACTCACTGTCATGACTCAGGTCTGTATTGGCCACTGTGGTTTAATTATTTCACCCAGCTCTGTCCTGGTCATGTCAAGGGTTAACTTCTCCCTGCCTCACTCTGGTTTCCAGGACACTATATCCTGGTGCTGCATCTCCAGTTCAGTGCCAGTGATAGTTTATGCTCTGTCGTGTGTGTGTGTGTGTGTGTTACTAGCTCTGGTGCATTACCTGATCTGTCCTGCCTCCCAGCTACCTTGTTCTGACCCGTACTCTCCTCATTCATCTGTCTGTCCTGGTCCCTGACTGCCTGCTTCTGTATGCTGTGTACCCTTCCTGTTCTGTCTTATCCCAGTCAAGACCTGTTTGCCCTCCTCCCTTGTTTGTACTTGGACTTCTCGGCATCTGACCTGTTTCCTTGTTCCTAACTTCAACTCCGTCTCTCCCCTCTGTTGAATACGTGACTTCCTGGCTTCCAATCCTCGGCTATCACCTGACCACAATTTGATTATCCCTGTGGATAATACTGATGCAAAATTGGCTTGAAAACCAAGCATACAAAACACTATACTGAAGCAAAAACATCAGTTTTCTATGGACGAAAAATGCATAATTTTGCATATGCTAAAATGAACCAAGTTCCAATGATGACCATTCAGTTCCTTTTTTGTGTTTTTACATTAATTAGCTGAGCTGGGTTGTGTCACGCTCCCCGGGTCCCCTGCGCTGCCCTCCGGCTCACCTGTCACGCTCCCCGGCTCCCCTGCCTCGCTTCCCGGTTCCTCGGTCCGGTCACCGCCGCTCCCCGCTCTCCAGCATCCATTGCCGGCGCGTCCCCGGCGTCCTGGTCCCCGCTCCCGGCGCCCGTCGGCTTCTCAGCCCCAGCCCGGCCCTGCTGCTTCCTCCTCGCAGCTTCCTGCTCTGGCTTCTGGCACTCGGGCCGCGCGCATGCGCATTAGGGCGCGCGCGCTGTCATTGACCCTTTCTTAAAGGGCCAGCATCCATTAACAGGAAATGATGCAAACAGGTACAGGGTATAAAGGGGTTTAATGTCCAAGGGGGCGGGGCCTGATCTTCGTGTTTCTTAAGCTAGGAGTCAGGTCTCCTGGTGTCTCTGTGATATACTCACCTATCTCTCCTGTAGAGCCGTGCCTGCCTCGCCATCCGGTCCTGCCGAATCCCGAACCCCGAACACTGTCCATCTGCCATCCTGACAGTTCGTACCATCTCGGATCCCTGCGGTGACCCGTCATCTCGCTCCAAAGGTTCCGGACCCCACCTGACATCTTTTCGGCTTCCGAACCTGAGCTGCGTCACCCGGACTACCATCAGTGACTACGTGGTCCCAGGGACTTCTCCGTTATACTCGTGTGCACGGACTGTTCTGCTGCCTATAGTGCTCCAGCTACCGGACCCCTTACCACCATCTAGGAGTTCGGCCCAGTGGATCCACCTCCTGGGTCTGCCCGTCCACCTGGCCCTGACAGTAAGATCAGGCCATGGATCCCGCTGCAGCACTAGCAGCCGTACAGGAGGAACTCCAACGCCAGCGTGAGACTCAGACCCGCATGCTGCAATTCATGTCTTCTGTGGACGCCCGCCTGAACACGCTACAAGCGGCAGTTACGTCTTCAACATCCCGGGCTTCCACTAGTCAATCCACGGCTCCAGCTCTCATGGCGACTTCTTCAGATACTTCCAGACTTCGTTTGGCCTCACCACCCCGGTACGCCGGAGACCCCAAGACCTGCAGGGGATTCTTAAACCAATGCTCCCTCCATTTCACGCAGCTGCCGCATTTGTTTGCCTCCGACCAAGCCAAGGTCGCCTTCATCATGTCCCATCTAGAGGGTGAGGCACTGGCGTGGATGAACCCCTTGTGGGAGAAGGGGGATCCTGTGACCACGAACATCCAGGAGTTCCTGCAGGCATTCCGTGGCACCTTTGATGAGCCCGGACGCGCCTCCGCGTCTGCTTCGTCTCTTCTCCGGTTACGTCAGGGGACTCTGACGGTGGGTCAATACGCAATCCGGTTTCGCACCTTGGCTTCGGAACTCGGGTGGAACAACGAGGCCCTAACCGCCGCCTTCTGGGAAGGACTCTCGGGGCGAATTAAAGATGAGCTGGCGGGTCGTGACGTACCGACCACCCTGGATGCCCTGATTGCCCTAGCGACTCGAGTGGACATTCGCTTTCAGGAGCGATCCAAGGAAGTGTCCCGTGAGAGACGTCCGGTACGGCATTCCTCTCCTCCGCAGAAGCCCTCCGTACTTCAGTCATCGACAGCTGGGGCCCCCGTCCACGACCCCATGCAGATCGACCGAGTGCGGCAGTCTGAACAACGTCGAGCAGAGCGGCTCGCCAAGGGTCTCTGCTTTTACTGCGGAGAGGGCACACACCTGCTACGCTCCTGTCCAGAGAGGCCGGGAAACTCCAAAGCCTAGGGTTGGTAGGAGAGGCCACCCTAGGTGCTGGGACTCTCTCAGACCCGGTTACGTGGACTGTGCAAGTGACAACGGGAGAGACGCGGTTCACGGCTGAGGCATACCTCGATTCCGGGGCAGCAGGCAATTTCATCCAGCAGGCCACGGTGGACAAGTACCAGGTGCCTGTTACTCCACTCGACAAGCCCCTAGTGATTGCCTCTGTGGATGGGAGACCCCTCTCTGACACCATCTCCTGGATCACCAGGCCGGTCGAACTGCGTATCGGTGCCCTGCACACCGAGAACATCGCTCTCTACGTCCTCCCACATATGTCCCATCAAATCCTGCTGGGACTTCCCTGGTTGCGGACACAAGAACCATCAGTCAGCTGGGGCACTGGCGAAATCACCCGATGTGGCTCTTTGTGCCAGGAGAAGTGTCTAAAGACCATACAACCCATCCGACGACCTCCGGTTCCAGAGAACCTACCAGGACTGCCCTCGGCCTATTTTTCCTTCACAGACGTCTTTGATAAAAAGGAATCTGAGGTACTTCCGCCACATCGTCCTTACGATTGTGCCATCGACCTGCTCCCAGGAACAACACCACCTCGAGGACGGATATATCCATTGTCTCCAGCCGAAACAAGGGCCATGTCTACTTACATCACAGAGAGCCTGGCAAGGGGATTCATTCGGAGATCCTCCTCTGCTGCTGGAGCAGGCTTCTTCTTCGTAAAGAAGAAAGAGGGCGACTTACGCCCATGCATAGACTACCGGGGATTGAATCAAATCACCGTAAAAAACAAGTACCCTCTGCCGCTCATCCCCGAATTATTTGACCGGCTTAGAGGAGCTCGTGTGTTCACCAAGCTGGATCTTCGGGGTGCTTACAATCTGGTACGCATCCGCTCTGGGGACGAATGGAAGACCGCGTTCAATACTCGCGATGGGCACTATGAATACTGCGTGATGCCCTTCGGCCTGTGTAACGCCCCAGCCGTCTTTCAAGAACTGGTGAACGACGTTTTCCGGGACCTTCTCTACGTCTGTGTGGTAGTGTATCTGGATGACATCCTTGTCTTCTCTCCGGACCTCCAGACCCACAGAGAGAACGTACAGCTGGTTCTACAAAGACTGAGAGAGAATCGTCTGTACGCCAAGTACGAGAAGTGTGTCTTTGAGCAGTCTTCTATCCCCTTCCTGGGGTACATCATCTCTGATACCGGACTGCAGATGGATCCAAAGAAGGTCTCCTCCATTCTCAACTGGCCTCCTCCTTCTGGACTGAAGGCAATCCAACGCTTCCTGGGATTCGCCAACTACTACCGCCAGTTCATCCCTCACTTCTCTGCTCTGACTGCTCCTCTCTCCGCTTTGACCAAGAAGGAGGCTAATCCAAAGGACTGGTCCCCTGCGGCCGACGCCGCGTTTGGCTCTCTGAAGCGGGCATTTGCCTCCTCTCCTGTACTCCACCGTCCGGAGTTAAACCGCCAGTTCACCTTGGAGGTGGATGCCTCCTCCTCGGGAGCCGGAGCAGTGCTCATGCAGAAGTCTTCCTCCGGGAAGATGGTGACTTGCGGATTCTTCTCCAAGAGCTTCTCAGCGCCTGAACGCAACTACACCATCGGTGACTGAGAGCTTTTGGCAGTCAAACTGGCTCTGGAGGAATGGCGCTACCTTCTGGAAGGAGCAGTGTACCCCGTGATTATTTACACGGACCACAAGAACTTGGAATACCTGCGGTCCGCTCAGCGACTGAACCCACGGCAAGCCAGGTGGTCCTTATTCTTTGCCAGGTTTGATTTCCAGCTCCATTTCCGACCCGCGGACAAGAATGTACGCGCTGATGCCTTGTCCAGGTCTTTCATGCCCATGGAGCAGGAGGAGGAGACTACCCAACCCATCATCTGTCCTAGCAAAATCATTCCGGTGGCCCCTGTCACCCTGGCCCAGATACCGCCCGGGAAGACCTATGTCTCTGAGACTGACAGGCAAAAAGTGTTACACTGGGGTCATGCCTCGAAAACAGCCGGTCATGCTGGTCAGAAGAGAACATGGGGTGCGATTGTACGTCATTACTGGTGGCCATCCCTTCGCACGGACGTCGCTGCTTTTGTCTCTGCCTGCTCCTCTTGTGCCAGGAACAAGACGCCCAAACACCTGCCATATGGCCGTCTTCTGCCTCTGCCGATACCCTCAGTTCCGTGGCAACACATAGCGATGGACTTTATTACGGACTTGCCATTGTCCTCCGGACACACAGTCATATGGGTCGTGGTGGATCGGTTCTCTAGAATGGCTCATTTCGTCCCTATGGCTGGACTGCCCTCTGCTCAGGAACTCGCGGACGCCTATATACATCACATCTTCCGCTTGCATGGCTTTCCATCACACATCGTATCCGACAGAGGAACTCAGTTCACCTCCCGCTTCTGGAGGGCTCTCTGCAAACATCTGGGAGTGACTCTGGACTTTTCTTCTGCTTACCATCCTCAGTCTAATGGCCAAGTGGAGAGGGTCAATCAAATCTTGACCTCCTTCTTACGTCACTATGTCAACGCCCATCACGACGACTGGTCCACGCTTCTTCCTTGGGCTGAATTCTCCCATAACCACCACATCAGTGAGTCGTCCTCCAGCTCTCCCTTCCATGTCGTTTACGGACTTCAGCCTTCTGTCCCATTGCCTGTATCCCCTTCTTCGGATGTCCCTGCTGCTGATACTGTAGCCCGTGACTTTGCAACCATTTGGGACTCTGTCAAGGCGTACCTTGGGCGTGCTTCCCTGCGGATGAAGAGACACGCAGACAAGAGACGTCTGGACCCTCCGTGTTTCTCTCCTGGAGATCTAGTCTGGCTTGCTTCCAAGTACGTCCGATTGAAGATACCATCCTACAAGCTGGGTCCTCGCTACATCGGGCCGTTTAAAGTCCTCAACAAGATCAATGAGGTCTCCTACAAGCTACAGCTCCCGGCCACGATGAGGATACCCAACTCATTCCATGTTTCCCTGCTCAAGCCGGTTGTCCTTGGTCCCTTCTCCGCTGCTGCCAGTTCGTCTCCTCCTCCTATTGCCGATGACGACATCTATGCGGTAAGGGATATCGTGGCCATGAAGACCGTACGGGGTCGACAGTTCTTCCTGGTGCACTGGGCAGGGTATGGTCCTGAGGATAGGTCCTGGGAGTCCCGGGAGAATGTGGGTACTCCGCTGATCCGTGCCTTCCTGTCCCGGTTGCGGGGAGGGGGGCGTGGGGGGGGGTACTGTCACGCTCCCCGGGTCCCCTGCGCTGCCCTCCGGCTCACCTGTCATGCTCCCCGGCTCCCCTGCCTCGCTTCCCGGTTCCTCGGTCCGGTCACCGCCGCTCCCCGCTCTCCAGCATCCATTGCCGGCGCGTCCCCGGCGTCCTGGTCCCCGCTCCCGGCGCCCGTCGGCTTCTCAGCCCCAGCCCGGCCCTCCTGCTTCCTCCTCGCAGCTTCCTGCTCTGGCTTCTGGCACTCGGGCCGCGCGCATGCGCATTAGGGCGCGCGCGCGGTCATTGACCCTTTCTTAAAGGGCCAGCGTCCATTAACAGGAAATGATGCAAACAGGTACAGGGTATAAAGGGGTTTAATGTCCAAGGGGGCGGGGCCTGATCTTCGTGTTTCTTAAGCTAGGAGTCAGGTCTCCTGGTGTCTCTGTGATATACTCACCTATCTCTCTTGTAGAGCCGTGCCTGCCTCGCCATCCGGTCCTGCCGAATCCCGAACGACGAACACTGTCCATCTGCCATCCTGACAGTCCGTACCATCTCGGATCCCTGCGGTAACCCGTCATCTCGCTCCAAAGGTTCCGGACCCCGCCTGACATCTTCTCGGCTTCCGAACCTGAGCTGCGTCACCCGGACTACCATCAGTGACTACGTGGTCCCAGGGACTTCTCCGTTATACTCGTGTGCACGGACTGTTCTGCTGCCTATAGTGCTCCAGCTACCGGACCCCTTACCACCATCTAGGAGTTCGGCCCAGTGGATCCACCTCCTGGGTCTGCCCGTCCACCTGGCCCTGACAGGTTGCTTCTATTTGGGGTTTTTGAGTGAACTTTTGAAGTGTTTTTATGGACTTTTGGAAATTATGGCCTTTGTCTCTTTTTGGAATGTCATATTTTAAATAAAACTACCGTATTTTTCATTTTATAAGACGCACTTTTGTTCCCCCAAATTTTGGGGGAAAGTAGGGGGTGCGTCTTATAAGCCGAATATATGGGGGGTGTATATATATATATATATATATATATATATATATAAAAAAATAAATATATATATACACACAGTGCCTACAAGTAGTCTTCAACCCCCTGCAGATTTAGCAGGCTTGATAAGATGCAAATAAGTTAGAGCCTGAAAATTTCAAACAAGAGCAGGATTTATTAACAGATGCATAAATCTTACAAATCAACAAGTTATGTTGCTCAGTTAAATTTTAATAAATTTTCAACATAAAAGTGTGGGTCAATTATTATTCAACCCCTAGGTTTAATATTTTGTGGAATAACCCTTGTTTGCAATTACAGCTAATAATCGTCTTTTATAAGACCTGATCAGGCCGGCACAGGTCTCTGGAGTTATCTTGGCCCACTCCTCCATGCAGATCTTCTCCAAGTTATCTAGGTTCTTTGGGTGTCTCATGTGGACTTTAATCTTAAGCTCCTTCCACAAGTTTTCAATTGGGTTAAGGTCAGGAGACTGACTAGGCCACTGCAACACCTTGATTTTTTTTCCCTCTTGAACCAGGCCTTGGTTTTCTTGGCTGTGTGCTTTGGGTCGTTGTCTTGTTGGAAGATGAAATGACGACCCATCTTAAGATCCTTGATGGAGGAGCGGAGGTTCTTGGCCAACATCTCCAGGTAAGCCGTGCTATCCATCTTCCCATGGATGCGGACCAGATGGCCAGGCCCCTTGGCTGAGAAACAGCCCCACAGCATGATGCTGCCACCACCATGCTTGACTGTAGGGATGGTATTCTTGGGGTCGTATACAGTGCCATCCAGTCTCCAAACGTCACGTGTGTGGTTGGCACCAAAGATCTCGATCTTGGTCTCATCAGACCAGAGAACCTTGAACCAGTCTGTCTCAGAGTCCTCCAAGTGATCATGAGAAAACTGTAGACGAGCCTTGACATGACGCTTTGAAAGTAAAGGTACCTTACGGGCTCGTCTGGAACGGAGACCATTGCGGTGGAGTACGTTACTTATGGTATTGACTGAAACCAATGTCCCCACTGCCATGAGATCTTCCCGGAGCTCCTTCCTTGTTGTCCTTGGGTTAGCCTTGACTCTTCGGACAAGCCTGGCCTCAGCATGGGTGGAAACTTTCAAAGGCTGTCCAGGCCGTGGAAGGCTAACAGTAGTTCCATAAGCCTTCCACTTCCGCATGATGCTCCCAACAGTGGAGACAGGTAGGCCCAACTCCTTGGAAAGGGTTTTGTACCCCTTGCCAGCCTTGTGACCCTCCACGATCTTGTCTCTGATGGCCTTGGAATGCTCCTTTGTCTTTCCCATGTTGACCAAGTATGAGTGCTGTTCACAAGTTTGGGGAGGGTCTTAATTAGTCAGAAAAGGCTGGAAAAAGAGATAATTAATCCAAACATGTGAAGCTCATTGTTCTTTGCGCCTGAAATACTTCTTAATGCTTTAGGGGAACCAAACAGAATTCTTGTGGTTTGAGGGGTTGAATAATAAATGACCCTCTGAATAAACTTTTCACAATTTAAAAAAATAAAAAATAAAAAAAGAAATAACATTCTTTTTTGCTGCAGTGCATTTCACACTTCCAGGCTGATCTACAGTCCAAATGTCACAATGCCAAGTTAATTCCGAATGTGTAAACCTGCTAAATCTGCAGGGGTTGAATACTACTTGTACTACTGGGTATATATATATATATATATATATATATATATATATATATATATATATATTGCAGGGTCCGCTCCGGATCGCTGCTGGGGGCAGGTGAATGCTGCGGGCGGCAGTGTTAGATCTCCTGCTCCCGCTCATATAATATGCACAGCAGCTGTCCATCACCATGGTGCTGAAACCGCACCTCAGTGACAGGCTGGGGGAGCAATGCATATTATATGAGCCTGCGCCCCCCTGTGATGGTACATGCCCCCACCCTGTGTTAGATATGGCCCTCAAGCTGCTGCTCATCTTAAAATAAAAAAGCTTTACTTACCCTCCTCCAGCGTTTCTCCCCGGTGTCCCTGCTTCCACTGTGATCAGGAACACAACGATGATCTCACTCTGCTGTGCTGATCACATGACCGGCACCAAGAACCAGGAAGTGGAGAAACAGAAGCACGGAGGGATACAGGAGGGAGATAAGCGCTGGAGGAGGTAAGGAAAGAGTGTTTTATTTTACTATGGGCAGCAGCATGGGGGCGATATCTAACACAGGGGAACGTGTGCAATCCATAGGGGGCCATAGGCAGTACAAGGTAATGTATGCAATCCATAGGGGGCCTGTTACAGGGGGACCAGCAGATTAGGACCAGGGGGTATATATCCTAATCGCCAGTCGGGGCCCACCGTTCTCCAGATGACAAAGGAGCTGCTGGCACCTGAGGGTTAGGCGGAGACTATAGAGCTGGATGGCTCTGAGATAACCCAGGAACTCTGGGAACCGGTCACGTGTGTTGGGACACGTCAGACCGGACGACAACCTGATTAGCGTTTTGGTGCACCTAGCGCTACACCAACCACATGTGCAGGAAACACATCAGGCCGGGTGGTAACCAGGTAGCGTTGACCGGAAGACCGCCACGAAAGCGCCCTGTCGGCCACGTGTGTAGGACACGTCAGGCCGAGCGGTCCTCCGATTAGCGTTTCTGGCCACCTCTCGCCTGGCCAAGTGTGTGTAGGACACGTCAGGCCAGATGGGTACACCAGTAGCGTTGACCGGGAAGCCGAGGAGGATAAGGAACACCCTGTTAACTCCACAGGGGTCCTGGGGTACGCTGTCCGTGCGCGTAGGGGGCACAACCGGACATGTGGCACAGCAGGTGCGTTGTCTGTGTGCGTAGGGGGCACAATCGGACAGGTGGCGCAGCAGGTGCGTTGTCCGTGTGCGTAGGAGGCACAATCGGACAGGTGGCGCAGCAGGTGCGTTGTCCGCGTGCGTAGGGGGCACAATCGGACAGGAAGCACAGCAGCCACAGCCCAGTTAACGCCACTGGGCTGCTATAGCAAGACTGGAACGGCAGGAGGGAAGCACGGCGCCTGACCCTGATGTGCCGAGCCACGAATCTTGGCGTGACAGGCACCGTTCGCCTAACCCTACCTACCGCTTCCCAACATAGGCTTATGCCGCAATGAGGCTCTAACATGGAGGTGTTCTCTGACTGAGCAAAAGTGAAGACTGCGCACCTCCATGTTGTCTCCAGCCCCTTTTATAACCTGGGTCCGCCCCAAACCCAGGGTGGAACCACCAAGGTCCAATAGCAGAGTGCCATGTCATCAGTGACGTCACATGCGACCTATCCGGAACCGCCACGTCATTGATGACCTCATGGCAGCCACGCCCCAAACACTTCACCAGTCATCGTCTGGCAACCAATACTGAGGTGCCAGATCATAGGGGCGGGCCTCTGCGAGCCAGTCCGGAGTTGCCACGTCATCAGGACACCTGACACCCTCTGCCCTATCAGGGCCTGCCACCTCACGGACATGCTCAGTGAGGTCCTTACCGGACCTAGCCTCTGATGCACTAAGTGCCTGAGCATGCTCAGTAGCCTGAGCCACAGGCTTAGAAAGCAGACTATCAGTTTGAGCATGCTCAGTAGGCACATCCCAGAACTTAGACACAGCACGAAGTCCAAGTACCTGTGCAAAGAGGCTGTTAGGGTTAATTGTGGAAGCATGCTCAGTAACCTGAACTGAGGACTTAGTCTCAGACATAACACAATCAGGCTGAGCATGCTCACTAGGCAAAACACCGGGCTTAAACTCTGGCTGGGGTAAATCGGCGCACGCATGCGCACTAGCCGCCTCTCCACACTTAGACGTGGTGGAAGGAACAGCCAACTGGACGACCCGAGGCATGGCCAAGAACGGCAGCCGGAGCCTGGGCGCAACAGGAACCGCAGCAGGCTGCTTGCGGCTATGGCGGCGCCGGTTCATAACAGTACCCCCCCTCTAGCGGCCCTCCTACTCGAATGGTCTATAGTCGCCACAGATACCACTGAGCGACGGGCGGAAGATGGAGACATGCAGTGGGAGCTACAAGACTCGCTCCACCGCGTAATCACCCCAGACGACCAGTCGATATGTGGGGAATGTTGCTTCAACCAAGGAATCCCCAGCAGAATATCATCTGCACCCTTAGGGAGAACCAGAAATGAAATGGTCTCCTTATGCCCAGATGACATGGCAAGGGTAATGGGCACTGTCCGCTGGTGAATTACCTTGGGCAACAAGGACCCATCCAATACACGGACTCTCACTGGCCTTGGCATTTGCACCAGCGGGATGGCATGCCGCCGGGCAAAAGAGGAGGAGATGAAACTATCCCCAGCACCTGTGTCCACACTTGCCCTTGTGGACCATGCTGACCCCTTAAAGGAAATGGACGCGGGAAACGTCACCCTAATCGATGACGCAGTGTCCAGTCTACCTTCAGCTATGGTCACCAATCGCGGTCGCTTACCCTGACGCTTTGGGCAACGGTTGGCATAATGACCATACTGCCCACAAGCGAAACAGGAAATGCCCTTGTGACTCGAAGACCTAGCAACACCAACCCTAGCGATGTCCATAGGGACAGAGATGTCCTCTAAGGGAGGTGCAGTAGGATAGACCACTACAGTGGCTGAACGACCCTCTGACCTGCGCTCCAGCTGACGTTCGGAGGTCCGCAGGTCAATGCGGGTAGCCAGTGTCATGAGGCCCTCAAGGGTAGTTGGTACCTCACGCGACGCTAATGCGTCCTTCATGTGCGAGGCTAATCCCCTCCAGAACAGTGGAATGAGAGTCCTCTCTGACCACCCCAGTTCTGCAGCAAGTGTCCGGAAACTCACAGCATATTGACTTGAGGAGGTACGCCCCTGCTCCAAAGTCAGTAGCTGTAGGGCCGAGTCGTGAGTGACCTGAGGCCCCAGGAACACTTGTCACAAGGACTCCAAAAACTCCTTAGACTCCTGTACTACGGGGTCATTCCTCTCCCACAATGGTGTAGCCCACTCCAGTGCTCTATCGGAGAGCAAGGAGATGATAAACCCCACCTTCGACCTCTCTGTAGGAAACCATGCAGCCAACAGCTCTAGATGGACTGAGCACTGGTTCACGAATCCCCTACATGCCTTGCTGTTCCCCGTAAACTTGTTGGGCAGCGAGAGGTGAGGGAGGGTTGGAGTAGGCTTGGTGACGGACACCATTGCAGCCGCTTGAGCCACCACATCATCCATATCAGCAGCAAGAGCAGACTTCTCCAGAGACCTCACTCTGGCATCAAGCTGCAGCATGAACTGACGTAGCTGCTCCATCTCCGCCATGCCAGCCAGACCCTGGCGCAGTCTTACTGTTACGGGGGCACCGGCAGATTAGGACCAGGGGGTATATATCCTAATCGCCAGTTGGGGCCCAGCGTGCTCCAGATGACAAAGGAGCTGCTGGCACCTGAGGGTTAGGCGGAGACTATAGAGCTGGATGGCTCTGAGATAACCCAGGAACTCTGGGAACCGGTCACGTGTGTTGGGACACGTTAGACCGGACGACAACCCGATTAGCGTTTTGGTGCACCTAGCGCTACACCAACCACATGTGCAGGAAACACATCAGGCCGGGTGGTAACCAGGTAGCGTTGACCGGAAGACCACCATGAAAGCGCCCTGTCGGCAACGTGTGTAGGACACGTCAGGCCGAGCGGTCCTCCGATTAGCGTTTCTGGCCACCTCTTGCCTGGCCACGTGTGTGTAGGACACGTCAGGCCAGATGGGTACACCAGTAGCGTTGACCGGGAAGCCGAGGAGGATAAGGAACACCCTGTTAACTCCACAGAAGTCCTGGGGTACGCTGTCCGTGCGCGTAGGGGGCACAACCGGACAGGTGGCGCAGCAGGTGCGTTGTCCGTGTGTGTAGGGGGCACAATTGGACAGGTGGCGCAGCAGGTGCGTTGTCCGTGTGCGTAGGAGGCACAATCGGACAGGTGGCGCAGCAGGTGCGTTGTCCGTGTGCGTAGGGGGCACAATCGGACAGGAAGCACAGCAGCCGCAGCCCAGTTAACGCCACTGGGCTGCTATAGCAAGACTGGAATGGCAGGAGGGAAGCACGGCACCTGACCCTGATGTGCCAAGCCATGAATCTTGGCGTGACAGGCACCGTTCGCCTAACCCTACCTACCGCTTCCCAACATAGGCTTATACCGCAATGAGGCTCTAACATGGAGGTGTGCTCTGACTGAGCAAAAGTGAAGACTGCGCACCTCCATGTTGTCTCCAGCCCCTTTTATAACCTGGGTCCGCCCCAAACCCAGGGTGGAACCACCAAGGTCCAATAGCAGAGTGCCATGTCATCAGTGACGTCACATGCGACCTATCCGGAACCGCCACGTCATTGATGACCTCATGGCAACAACGCCCCAAACACTTCACCAGTCATCGTCTGGCAACCAATACTGAGGTGCCAGATCATAGGGGCGGGCCTCTGCGAGCCAGTCCGGAGTTGCCACGTCATCAGGACACCTGACACCCTCTGCCCTATCAGGGCCTGCCACCTCACGGACATGCTCAGTGAGGTCCTTACCGGACCTAGCCTCTGATGCACTAAGTGCCTGAGCATGCTCAGTAGCCTGAGCCACAGGCTTAGAAAGCAAACTATCAGTTTGAGCATGCTCAGTAGGCACATCCCAGAACTTAGACACAGCACGAAGTCCAAGTACCTGTGCAAAGAGGCTGTTAGGGTTAATTGTGGAAGCATGCTCAGTAACCTGAACTGAGGACTTAGTCTCAGACATAACACAATCAGGCTGAGCATGCTCACTAGGCAAAACACCGGGCTTAAACTCTGGCTGGGGTTAATCGGCGCACACATGCGCACTAGCCGCCTCTCCACACTTAGACGTGGTGGAAGGAGCAGCCAACTGGACGACCCGAGGCACAGCCAAGAACGGCAGCCGGCGCCTGGGCGCAACAGGAACCGCAGCAGGCTGCTTGCGGCTATGGCGGCGCCGGTTCGTAACAGGGCCATAGGCAGTAAAGGGGAATTTGTGCAATCCATAGGGGGCCATAGGCAGCACAGGGGAACATGTGCCATCCATAGGAGAGGGGGCCATGGGCAGCACAAGGTAATGTATGCAATCCATAGGGGGCCATAGGCAGCCCAGGGGGATGTGTACAATCCATAGGGGGTCATAGGCAGCACAAGGTATCGTATACAATCCATAGGGGTCCATAGGCAGCACAGGGGAACGTGTGCAATCCATAGGGGTCCATAGGCAGCACAGGGGACTGTGTGCAATCCATAGGGGGCCATAGGCAGCACAGGGGAATGTATGCAATCCATAGGGGGACATAGGCAGCACAGGGGAATGTGTGCAATCAATAGGGGGCCATAGGCAGCACAGGGGAACATGTGCAATCCATAGGGGGCCATAGGCAGTACAGGGGAACATGTGCAATCCATAGGGGTCCATAGGCAGCACAGGGGAACATGTGCAATCCATAGGGGTCCATAGGCAGCACAGGGGAATGTGTGCAATCCATAGGGGGCAATAGGCAGCACAGGGGAATGTGTGCAATCCATAGGGGGCCATAGGCAGCACAGGGGAATGTGTGCAATCCATAGGGGGCCATAGGCAGCACAGGGGAACGTGTGCAATCCACAGGGGGCCATAGGCAGCACAGGGGAACATGTGAATATATTGAATATAAATTCAATATAAAAGTGCCATATCCAGATTAAGGGGGCTAATTTTAGGATGGGGCTATGAGGGACATATACCCTATATGATTTGTTAGACGGACACTGTTATTAGAAGATAGACCCCATTTAACATTAAAAAAAAAATCTCTTTTCCTTCACCAAGTTGGGGGGTGCGTCTTATAATCAGGTGCGTCTTATAAAGCGAAATATACGGTACTTTGTTTTGAAAACTTCGTGTTAAGTGATGAGCGAGCACTACCATGCGCGGGTGCTCTGTGCTCAAAACTAAGAGGTCGGATGAATAAAAGGGCTTGACTCGAGTGCAAAGTATAATGGAAGTTAAGGGGAAACCTGAGCAGTTTCCCTTTCACTTACATTATACTCATTGCTCGAGTTGAGACTGTCCAAGTGTCCGACCTGCTCTATTCAAGTACCGAGCACCCAAGTATTTTAGTGCTCACTCATCACTAAAACATGAAATTTTCAAAACAAAGTAGATGCTTTAACATATCTTTCTGGTACACCAATATAAAGGCTTAGATACTGTCACAGTATGACAGAAATGGGGGGCTGACTAGAAAGGAGCATTTTAGCTGGCCCTAAGACTAGGTGTACCCTAGGCTATCCCTCAACCCAGAGGTACGCTTGAAGGTAGTGAGGTCTGGGACCCCAGTGTCTCCCTATCTTGTGTCCTTGACCCCGATGGTAAGACCCACCAAAACCCATCATCCAAGGGGAAGGGCAAGGACAACAGCCAAAAGACCAACCAATAAATACTGACAGAGAGGGGTAAAAACAAAACTAATGCACATCTATAACCAACACCAGGGGACAACAAAAGCTATACAGAGAGGGATAACATGGATAGGAAAAAGTAACAAAACAGGCTACCTTCACACACATCTAAGCAACAGACAGCAGTAGTAGTAAGCACCTTCTCACAGCTCCAGGCCTAGCTCCAGACTGAACTGAATAACCAGCATCCTCTGATGGGAGCAGAGGTTTATTATCCAGTTGTTATAAGTGTAATCACCTGGGCAGAGTCAATGAGCTTGCTGCTGGCAAGGAGAACTGACATTAACTCTGCAACTGCCAAAAGAAAAACATATGTTTAATGTTTAAGGCCTCAGATGATAAAAGAGACCCTGAGCCTGTCACTAATCTCATTAAGAGACCACCATGTTATACACATAGATTTAAGTTAACTAAAAACACAGATTTCAGCAAAACTGGTTGACCATCTAATGAGTATAGAATTCTTCTGACTCTGCACCCACAGATAATGTCAAGTGAAGAAGAATTGGGTTTGAATTCAAAGAAACAATCCTTTTATTTGGTCATGTGTCTTTGAATGTGCTTCTCCCCTATCAGGAGAGGCAATTATCAGAAAGTTACATGTTTGGCCACTATTTAAGGCCTCAGATAGACTTTAGATAGCTGTTGGTTGAACGACTTTCCCATATAGTATCATAGTATCATAGTTTTTAAGGTTGAAGGGAGACTCTAAGGGCGGCTTTGCACGTTGCGACATTGCACGTGCGATGTCGATGGGGTCAAATCGAAAGTGACACACATCCGGCGTCGCAGTCGATATCGCAACGTGCAAATCCTTTTTGATACGATGAACGAGTGCAAAAGCGTCGTTATCGTATCATCGCTGCAGCCTCCGACATTTCCATAATGCCGGTGCAGCGACAGGTGCGATGTTGTTCATCGCTCCTGCGGCAGCACACATCGCTGTGTATGAAGCCGCAGGAGCGAGGAACTTCACCTTACCTGCCGCCGGCTGCAATGAGAAGGACGGAGGTGGGCGGGATGTTTACATCCTGCTCATCTCCGCCCCTCCACTTCAATTGGCCGCCTGCCGTGTGACGTCGCTGTGACGCCGCACGACCCGCCCCCTTAGGAAGGAGGCAGGTCGCCAGCCAGAGGAACGTCGCACGGCAGGTATGTGCGTGTGAAACTGCCGTAGCGATAATAATCGCTACGGCAGCTTTCACTAGATATTGCACGTGCGACGGGGGCGGGACTATCGCTGCAGCATCGGTAACACATTGTTACCGATGTCGCAGCGTGCAAAGCCCGCCTTAGTCCATCTAGTTGAACCCGTAGCCTAACATGTTGATCCAGAGGAAGGCAAAAAAAAAACCCCAATGTGGCAAACAAGTTCCAATGGGGAAAAAAATTCCTTCCTGACTCCACATACGGCAATCAGACTTGTTTCCTGGATCAACACCCTGTCATAAAATCTAATATACATAACTGGTAATATTACATTTTTCAAGAAAGGCATCCAGGCTCTGCTTAAATGTTAGTAGTGAATCACTCATTACAACATCATGCGGCAGAGAGTTCCATAGTCTCACTGCTCGTACAGTAAAGAATCCTCGTCTGTGATTATGATTAAACCTTCTTTCCTCAAGACGTAGTGGATGCCCCCGTGTTCCAGTCGCGGGGATATAAAGTCGCGGGGATATAAAGGACCACTCGTTCTGATGATTGCTCGTGTGTTCACATTGAGAGAGCTGCTGCCAAACATCTCTGGCGGCAGCTTATTGTTTAGAAAAGAAAAGGATCAGCAGTCCGAAATTGGCCGTGTTGGATCCTTATCTTGCCATGCATGTTAGACTGTCGATATTGATGGGTTTGAGTTATCTTAGTCTACTAGTTTTGTGCATTAAGATGAATGGGGTCTATAGATTTGTCATATAAAGAACTGAACTATAGGAAAACATATCATAGGAGCAATTTTAGATATTATAAGGATAAGGTGAATTAGGCAGTTTAACTGATTTTATGCTTGTACAATTTGCGTAATGCTAAATTAAGCAGAAAGTTTTCAATATTGTCGGTTATTTCAGAGATAATCACCTCCAGGGGCGAAATGTGATGATATCCATAGATACGTTTCAGATTTATCATTTTAATTACAAGTAGGGTCGTTTTTATTTGTATTTTCTGCTTTTCACTTTATTGCCATTTAACATCTCAAGGTTTCAACTTACTTTTGTGAAAAGAAAAGCAAGAATTCAATTTAAAAAAAAAAACATAACTTTTTAGGTTTCTATTATCATAAAAAATATGAGGGCTTATTTTTATATTAGCTCTAGTTTTTCAAGAACGTTATTTTACAGCACATAAAATATATCAATCATCTTAATTGTTTTGTGGAGAAATATGGTAAAAAAAACCCCAAAACAATTTCACCATTTTTTTTGTGCTATTTAAATTGTCATTCCTAGATTAAGCGTTATATTTAGCTTGTTAAACATACCTGAGATAAATAACTAATTATATTTTCAATATTTACAATCATTTGAAAAAGGTTTTTATGTTATAGCTACAATTCTTGATAGAGTACATTTCGATATTGATGTATACATACTTGGTTCTTTTTGTACATGTAATATTTTTGATGTTATGACATAAATATATATATATATATATATATATATATATATATATATATAATTTGTATAAATGTATACAATGGGCTGCTGATAAGTCTTTGGCTTTACCCAGAAAGATAGGATGATGAAACTACTCTCCACATACTCTCCACTGATGTCAATACACTTTTTACATCGGTATTCCAAGTTTTGTAAACCTAGCAAAATGAAAGATTTTGGTTGTGCCTCAAACCAGGCATCGGTAGCAGCCATGGCATCAGTAATAGTGTGAAATTGGATACCCTTGAGGTATTTCTTCATGTTTGGAAACAGATAATAGTTGGAGGGAGTTAGATCCGGTGAATAAGGTGGGAGATCAACCAGCTGGAAGCCCAGCTCTGTCAGTTTTGCTTTGGTCGCTTGTGCAGTGTGAGTGGAGGCGTTGTCTTACAGGAACAAGGCCTTTTGGCCTTCAGAGCTGCCTTCAATTGGTCTAAAAGTTCAATGTAATACCTTTCATTGATGATGGAAGCCTTTTGAAGGTAGTCCACTAGCAGCACGCCCTGCTTATCCCAGAACACAGACGCCATCACCTTAGTGGCTGATTTTTGCACCCTGAACTTCTTTGGACGAGAAGAACCCCTGTGCTTTCACTCTTTTGACTGCTCCTTGGTTTCAGAGTCATACAAATAAATCCAGGTCTCAGCCATAGTGACCAGTCGATGCAGGAAGTTTTTATCAGTCCGGAAAAACTGACAAATGGACCGGGAAGTTTTTACTCACATGCTTCTCTGATCTGTTGTCAAACATTTGGGGACCCACTTTGCAGATAGCTTCTTCATGTTCAAATGTTCATAGATAATTACACAAATATGTTCACAGGTAATCCCCATGATGTCTGCTATTGCTTTAGCTGAAATTCATGGATTCTTCATTATGAGGTTGTGCACAGTATCGATGATCTCAAGGACAACAACCACTCTCAGTCATCCAGGATGTTCCTCATCATTGGTGCTGAAGTGGCCTGTTTAAAATTTGGCAACCCAGTTCTTAACTGTGGAATATGAAGGGCATTGATCCCCAATGTCTGCGACATATCACCATGAATATCCTTTGCGGACTTTCCTTGCAGAAAAAAGAATTTTATCACTTCTCTGCTCTCAGTTGCTGTGAATATTGCATCAAACTCTTCCATTTTGTTTTACCACATGCATAAAACACTGTTACTATAAGCAACAAACAATTTTTTTAAAAACATATATTAGACACGTAAGACTTTCATGTGATGTAACATTCATTACCATAGAAACAAAAAAAAAAACAAAGTTTAGTTTGCCCAATTTCCAGAGTAAGGTAATCTTCTCTGATGAGTCTAATTTTCAGCTTTACCCAACACCAGGTCATCTAATGGTTAGACGGAGACCTGGAGAGCCGTACAAGCCACAGTGTCTTGCACCTACTGTGAAATTTGGTGGCGGATCGATGATGATCTGGGGATGATTAAGCAAGGCTGCAATTGGACAGGTTAAACTTTGTGAAGGACGTATGAATCAAGCCGCATTCAAGGCTATCCTGAAAAAAAACAGTTGCTACCTGTTCCGGGGGGACTGGCAGATCAGGATAAGGTGGTAAATATCCCAATCACCAGTCGGAGCCCACCATGCTCCAGATGACAAAGGAGCTGCTGGCAACCTGAAGGTTAGGTGGAGAATACAGAGCTGGATGGCTCTGAGATAACCCAGGAGACCTGGGAAACCAGTCACGTGTGTAGGGACACGTCTGACTGGATGACAACCCAGTTAGTGTTTCAGTGTACCTGGTGCTACACCGACCATGTGTGCAGGGAACACTTCAGGCCAGGTGGTGACCAGGTAGCATTGACCAGAAGATCGCCACGAAAGCGCCCTGTCGGCCATGTGTGAAGGACACGTCAGAATGAGCGGTCCCCCGATTAGCATTTCTGTTTACCTCTCGACTGGCCACGTGTGTGAAGGACACGTCAGGCTAGGTGGTCACACCAGTAGCATTGACTGGGAAGCCGAAGAGGATAACAGGTTCCACACACCCAGCCCAGGAACTTCCTGTTAACACCACAGAGGTCCTTCAGTATGCTGTTGTGCGCGTAGGGGGAACATCCAGACAGGTGGCGCAGCAGCTGCAGCCCAGTTAACGCCACTGGGCTGGAGTAGCAGGAATGAACAGTAGGATAGAAGCACGGCACCTGACCTTATCGTGCCCAGCCATGGAAGTCTTCAGGTGGCTGGCACCGGATGCCTATCCCTACCTACTGCTTCCAATCCAAAGGCTTACACCGCAATAAGGCTCTAAACATGGAGGTGTGCTCTATCTGAGCATATGAGAAGACTGCAAACCTTCATGTTGTCTCCAGCCCCTTTTATAACCTGCGTCCGCCCCAACCCCAGGGTAGACCACAATGGCCCCTCCAGGGCCCAATAGCGGAGTGCCACATCATCAGCGACATCACCAGTAGCCTATCCGGAACTGCCACATCACTGATGACCTCATGGCCGCCACGCCCAATAACCTCACCAGTCATCGTCTGACGATCAATGGTGAGGTGCCGTGTTATAGGGGTGGGCCTCCGCAAGCCAGTCCGGAGTGGCCACATCATCAGGACACCTGATGTGTGTCAGCCTATCAACGCCTGCCACCTCACGGACATGCCCAGTGAGGTCCTTACCCGATCTAGCCTCTAATGCACTGAGACTCTGAAGTGCTTGAACAACAGTCTCAGAAAACGGACTATCTGCCTGAGCATGCTCAGTAGGCACAACACAGGACTTAAACATGGCACGATGTCCAAGCACCTATGCAAAGAGGCTTTTCGCACTAAGTGTAGGAGCATGCTCAGTAGCCTGAACTGAGGACTCAGCCTCAGGAATGACACAGTCAGGCTGAGCATGCTAACTTTGCGAAACACTAGAGTTTGGCTCTGGCTGGGGTAAATCGGCATACACATGCGCACTAGCCGCATCTCCACACTTAGATGTGGGGGAGGAAGCAGCCAGCTGGATGACCCGAGGCACGGCCAAAAATGGCGGCCGGCGCCTGGGTGCAACTGGAACCACAGCAGGCTGCTTGCGGCTATGGCGGCGCCGATTCGTAACACTTCCTTCTGCTCAGGCAATGTTCCCTAACTCTCAGACCTATTTTTTTCCAGCAGGACACTGCACCATGCCACACAGCTAGGTCAATCAATGTGTGAATGAAGGACCACCACATCAAAACTCTGTCATGGCCAGACCAATCTCCAGACCTGAACCCCATTGAAAACCTCTGGAATGTAATCAAGAGGAAGATGGATAGTGACAAGCCATCAAACAAAGAGGGATTGCTTACATTTTTGTGCCAAGAGTGGCATAAGTTCACCCAAAAGCAGTGTGAAAGACTGGTGGAAAGCAGCCAAGACGCATAAAAGCTGTGATTAAAAATCATGGCTATTGCACAAAATATTGATTTCTGAACTTCTCCTTAGTTAAAAAATCATTAGTATTGTTGTTTCTAAATGATTATGAATTTGTTTTCTTTGCATTATTTGAGGTCTGAAAGCTGGATTCCTAGAGGGCCTCCCTCTGCCTTACCTCTGAGTTTCCATAGTTATATCTAAGAGGTTAAACTAGTCTGATAAGACCTAGGTCGTTGACAACTTAGTCAGATAGTTGGTGGCATATGGGCATTGTTGAGATTTTTTTCGAGACATTGATTGTTGTGGGTGATTGTGTAGCCTTGGAGAACATTCCAAGTGGCCACGCTTCTGGTGGACCACCCTGAAATGTTTTAGATGCTGTTTACATTGGGATTCCTAGTGTATCTGTGGATGAATGGTCTTTTTTGAGGGGTATTAACTTTATTATTGTTTTTTAATTTTATTGTTTTTCTTATTTGAGAGTATGTCTAATTTACATATAGAAAAGGATCCTTATTCTTATCTTTTCTGCTATTGCTTATAGGCTTAATTACATACTAAGAGTTCAATTTTATGACACCTCAGATTGACCTTGTTTAGGTTTATTAGTTAAATTGGGTTTATGGTGGGTGAAGAGTGACCTTATGAACAAGGATGAGAAGATACTGTACATTTATCACACACTCTGAGAGCTGGAACATCTACGTCAAACTTTGGTCTTCTCTTTTGGTTTCTGACATGAAGGAGCATTGACTGAGCTACAAACTCTAAAGGAAAGGTGAGCTGGTATTATTTGATATTTTTAATGTTTTGGGAAAATTTGGGTGATAGTTGTGGGAAAGCATGAAGGAAAGCCTGAACATTGAGAAATGTATTGTCCTTTAGCCTGTTCTTCTGGAAGAACATAAAATGAACTGCATGGTTGAGTACTCAAGAATTCTTGAAATGTGGTCACCATTTATCCAAAACATGTCCTGTTGTAATGCAATGTAGAGTCTTTTCAAATGCCAAACGGGATCATTTTCAATGAGGAATAATCTCAAATTCAATATATATATATATATATATATATATATATACAGTTAGGTCCAGAAATATTTGGACAGTGACACAATTTTCGCGAGTTGGGCTCTGCATGCCACCACATTGGATTTGAAATGAAACCTCTACAACAGAATTCAAGTGCAGATTGTAACGTTTAATTTGAAGGTTTGAACAAAAATATCTGATAGAAATTGTAGGAATTGTACACATTTCTTTACAAACACTCCACATTTTAGGAGGTCAAAAGTAATTGGACAAATAAACCAAACCCAAACAAAATATTTTTATTTTCAATATTTTGTTGCAAATCCTTTGGAGGCAATCACTGCCTTAAGTCTGGAACCCATGGACATCACCAAACGCTGGGTTTCCTCCTTCTTAATGCTTTGCCAGGCCTTTACAGCCGCAGCCTTCAGGTCTTGCTTGTTTGTAGGTCTTTCCGTCTTAAGTCTGGATTTGAGCAAGTGAAATGCATGCTCAATTGGGTTAAGATCTGGTGATTGACTTGGCCATTGCAGAATGTTCCACTTTTTAGCACTCATGAACTCCTGGGTAGCTTTGGCTGTATGCTTGGGGTCATTGTCCATCTGTACTATGAAGCGCTGTCCGATCAACTTTGCGGCATTTGGCTGAATCTGGGCTGAAAGTATATCCCGGTACACTTCAGAATTCATCCGGCTACTCTTGTCTGCTGTTATGTCATCAATAAACACAAGTGACCCAGTGCCATTGAAAGCCATGCATGCCCATGCCATCACGTTGCCTCCACCATGTTTTGCAGAGGATGTGGTGTGCCTTGGATCATGTGCCGTTCCCTTTCTTCTCCAAACTTTTTTCTTCCCATCATTCTGGTACAGGTTGATCTTTGTCTCATCTGTCCATAGAATACTTTTCCAGAACTGAGCTGGCTTCATGAGGTGTTTTTCAGCAAATTTAACTCTGGCCTGTCTATTTTTGGAATTGATGAATGGTTTGCATCTAGATGTGAACCCTTTGTATTTACTTTCATGGAGTCTTCTCTTTACAGTTGACTTAGAGACAGATACACCTACTTCACTGAGAGTGTTCTGGACTTCAGTTGATGTTGTGAACGGGTTCTTCTTCACCAAAGAAAGTATGCGGCGATCATCCACCACTGTTGTCATCCGTGGACGCCCAGGCCTTTTTGAGTTCCAAAGCTCACCAGTCAATTCCTTTTTTCTCAGAATGTACCCGACTGTTGATTTTGCTACTCCAACCATGTCTGCTATCTCTCTGATGGATTTTTTCTTTTTTTTCAGCCTCAGGATGTTCTGCTTCACCTCAATTGAGAGTTCCTTAGACCGCATGTTGTCTGGTCACAGCAACAGCTTCCAAATGCAAAACCACACACCTGTAATCAACCCCAGACCTTTTAACTACTTCATTGATTACAGGTTAATGAGGGAGACGCCTTCAGAGTTAATTGCAGCCCTTAGAGTCCCTTGTCCAATTACTTTGGGTCCCTTGAAAAAGAGGAGGCTAGGCATTACAGAGCTATGATTCCTAAACCCTTTCTCCGATTTGGATGTGAAAACTCTCATATTGCAGCTGGGAGTGTGCACTTTCAGCCCATATTATATATATAATTGTATTTCTGAACATGTTTTTGTAAACAGCTAAAATAACAAAACTTGTGTCACTGTCCAAATATTTCTGGACCTAACTGTATATATATATATATATATATATATATACTGTAGTTCTGTGGGTTTTTTTGTGGTCCAAAATATGTAGGCTGCTCTACAAGGTCATTGACCTATTCACAACTTTTAATGTACTTGTACATCAAAAGTTGTATCCTTGCCTTTGATGCTGATACGCATGTTTTTCACATATGATGGCTGATTTAAACACCCGACATGTGCCTCTAATAACCTCGGGTGGATCAAAGCTCCGCCCAAGGCTGTTAACCAGTTAAATTCCACTGTCAATCTCAGTCAGCGCCACTTAAAATGCACAGGCAGTGGGCCGCTGCATCATTCTTCCTGCCCATTGGCGCACCTGTGATGTGATTGCTGGGCACCGATGAGTTGTCATACTGGTGTTTATAGTAGATCGTTATTTCTGCTATACATAGCGGTGCTGATGCACTTCTATGTATAGAACAAGTAATCAGATGATCGCAGCTTCATGATGCCTATGGGGACAATTATATATGGTAAAATGAATGGTGTCATTCAAAAGTACAACTTGTCCTGCAAACAACAGGCCATTTATGGCTATATTAAAAGAAAACTAAATAAGTTATGGCTCTTCGAAGAAATGGAGGAAAAAAAAAAAATGCAAATTTGCTTGGGGTGGAGGTGTTTAAAACCCATATACATAAATTCCAAGGGAACATCTTTAAACCAGAAATATATTGAATGTGGCTGAAGTTGAACACTGTACCAATTGCATTGGTAAAAATGTTGTTTTTTTAGTTACCAATACAGTAAGGCATGTTTTTTAAATCCACAGTGGTATTTACAGGGCAATAGGGAAAACTACTACATGTCAGAAAGGCCTACTGGAAATTTAGATTAAATACATGTGTTCCATAAATATTATCCCTTGCCTGGTACCATGGGGTCAATATGACCCCATTCAGATTGGAACTATTAGTGATTTTTTTTTTCATGGTAGCAGACAAGGGTTAAACCTAAAGTGGTTATATCAAGCTTGGAAGTTAAAGAAATAAGGTGTAGGATTGTAAGAATGAGCTGTCATCGTCGTAAAAAAATTCAATCATCATCTTAATCCATCACCTTCTTCGAATAATTTTTCCTTTGATTATCGCAGAGCACTCCTGGAATCCTACACCCTATTTCTTCAACATGCTCCTCCTGATTACTTTGCTAACCAGGATAGGAAGAGTTGTTCTACATATTATTTTTATTTTCTGACTCAATTCAACTAAATAAGGTGCCATATTTCATTTCTTCCTACAGTCAGGTTTTGAAATTAACTCGTCACACGGTGTCGGGCTTAAAACTCACCGAGTGTCAGTGCTACATCTGACGTTGTTTACACAGCAAAGTTAGACACCACATGATGCTGCTTTTGAGTTGCACAGACAGGCTCAGGTGTCCAACAGCTGTGCTCTTGTTAGCAATCGGGCTTGCAGGAGTTGATTCTGCTAGCCTGTGTGTGCTGCTTGAGTCACATGTTGCAGGAGACCTATCACAGTCACTTCCATCCTTTTTATGATGGTGGAGCTTTGTCTCCCATATTGATCATAGCTTTATGCAATCCTGGTCCTTGGTTAGGCAGTTGCAGGTGAACTTCTGTGTGCTGTTTGGTGTGTTGTGGAAATACTCTTGTTGTCTGGGGATTATTATTCCTTCCTTTAGTTTCCTCCTGTTCACATATTGTCTATACCTTTGTGAGTGATTGCTGTGATTTTGAGTTTGGTTTTCCCCCATCTGTTCATTTGTGTGGGATTAACCACTCCTGTCCTGGCCCTCTTCTGGGTGAAGGGAGTGGGGGCCATTAGTGCAGGGCTGTTCAGGAGCTAGGATTAGGATGGCGGCACAAATATTATCACCTTCAGGAGTATCTTTGGGATCAGGGTCAGCCTGGGTTCCCCTAGCCTCATGGTCAGTTTATGCTTGCTTGTCCCCTTTGATCCCATCACACCCGGTGACATAACCCCTATGCAATGGATAGAGGATACCTTACTCTTTGCTGGGGGTCCAACTGCTAGGATCACTACTGATCTCAAGAACGTGGCTCTGAAGGTCCTGCTCACCTCAGCTCCATACATTCTGAAGACCATTCAATCCTTAAACGTTGGTGGTCCCATTGGGAATGAATTAAGGGAAAATCTACATGGTCAACCTACATTCCAATCACGGGGGTTTCTTCAAAGATTTGTTCTTAAGATCAGTGGGCATTCCATAGGTCAGATCTCAGCAATTTGGAAAGGAACCTCCTATCCTATGGAGAAGAAATAACTTTCAAACTTAGTACAAAGCTTTAAGTAAGTTAACATATTACATTTTGTGAGTGATGATCTCTCCTTAAAGAGTATCCATGGTTTTAATTTTTATTTCAGAAATCAATAGTACCTATGAAAATAAGAAACTTTGTAATATATTTTATCACATAAATCTGCTTGATTATTCACTAAAGGCTACTTTACACCTTACAATAACCCTCCCCCATCATATGTGCGGCACGTTCAATTTGTTGACCGTGTCGCACAAACGATTATTTCCCGTCACATGTACTTACCTACCATACGACCTCGCTGTGGGCGGCGAACATCCACTTCCTGGAGTGGGAGGGATGTTCGGCGTCACCGCGACGTCGCACAGCAGCCGGCCAATAAACATCCCGCCCACCTCCTTCCTTCCGCATTGCCGGCGGGAGCCGCGGGATGCAGGTGAGCTGTGTTCATCGTTCGCGGGGTGTCACACACTGCGATGTGTGCTGCCTCGGGAACATTGAACAACCGGACGTTCAATTTTTAGTAATTGAACGACGTGCGTGCGATCAACGTTTTAACGTTCAATTGCAATCGCACAGAGGTTTCACACACTACAATATCACTAACGATGCCGGATGTGCGTCACTTACGACGTGACCCCGCCGACACATCGTTAGATAAATTGTAGTGTGTAAAGCCCGCTTAAGTCTGATCATTCTTTCTCAGAATTCTCAATTACTAGGTAAAATCCATATTCAGTGAAAACAAATAGTAGACGACAGTTAATTTTCATAAGTTTCTATGTAGATGAGAGAAACTAGAGACAGTGCTCCTCCCTCCTGATTTCCCCTTACATCTACATAGAATCTTATAAAAACCAACTGTCACCACCATCTCAGTAATGTAAAAATATTCATTTTCTTCACTTAAAACAAATTTTACCTGGGAATTGAGCATTTTAAAAATAAATGATGCCGTTCCGATGGAGCAAAAGCGGAATATTCTGATAATATAAGATACAAAGTTTCTTATTTTTAAGTGGATTATTAATTTATTAATTAAAAATTAAAACAATGACTAATCTTTAACTGTATAATCCCTACTTTTTATTTAGGAGCATGTCTAATCTTTAATGTAGAATCATCTTGTCCACTATGGGGTGCTTCACACATAGCGAGATCGCTACCGAAATCGCTGCTACGTCACGGTTTTGGTGATGCAACAGTGACCTCATTAGCGATCTCGCTGTGTGTGACACTGAGCAGCGATCTGGCCCCTGCTGTGAGATCGCTGCTTGTTACACACAGCCCTGGTTCGTTTTCTTCAAAGGCGCTCTCCCGCTGTGACGCACACATCGCTGTGTGTGACAGCGAGAGAGCGACGAAATGAAGCGAGCAGGGAGCAGGAGCCGGCATCTGGCAGCTGCGGTAAGCTGTAACCAGGGTAAACATCGGGTAACCAAGGGAAGCCCTTTCCCTGGTTACCCGATATTTACCTTCATTACCAGCCTTCTCCGCTCTCGCTGCCAGTGCCGGCTCCTGCTCTCTGCACATGTAGCTGCAGTACACATCGGGTTAATTAACCTGTTGTGTACTGTAGCTAGGAGAGCAAGGAGCCAGCGCTAAGAAGTGTGCGTGGCTCCCTGCTCTCTGCACATGTTGCTGCAGTACACATCGGGTTAATTAACCCGATGTGTACTGTAGCTAGGAGAGCAAGGAGCCAGCGCTAAGCAGTGTGCGCGGCTCCCTGCTCTCTGCACATGTAGCGACGTTATGATCGCTGCTGCGTCGCTGTGTTTGACAGCTAAGCAGCGATCATTTTGGGATGATAGGAGAAAAGCAGGTTTAAATACCGCGCCAAACCACAGGAAACAAGATGAAATTAGTAAATCTCTTTTTTTTTTATTTTCACAGGTCTACGCGTTTCAAGGACATATCCGTCCTCTTCCTCAGGACAAATGTGGAGAATACTATAGCGAACAGGAAGCTACAGGTTCTCATATATGCATTAGAAAAAGGCCACGTATGCATTGATTACGTCATCAACCTCCTCATGACTCATAGACACGTGGAGGAGTGAATAAAGTTCGGAGTATTGACAGAGGAAAAGAAAAAAAAAAAGAAAAAAAGAAAGAAAGAAAAGAAGAAAAAAAAGGGGAGAGAAAAAAGGGGAAAAAAAGAAAAAAGAAAGAAAAAGGAAAGAGAAGGATGAAGAAAAAGAGAAAGAAAGGGAGGGAAATAAGGAAAAAGGAAAAGGTCGGGGAAAATGAAATGAATGAATATGAAAAAATACATGCCACTATGAATAAGTGTAAAAACCGTACAAATACATGAAATGATGCATGTATACATTAATGTAAATGTGTATACTGAGTTTAATAAAATTAGATGAATATGGACGCAAAAAGTTGTTTAGGTGATTATTACTATCTTTTGAATTGGTGAATATGTGACAAATAAGTATAAAAAAAGTTTATTAATGCTCAATAAAAAGGAAAAAAATGGGGAACAACATAAGAAACATTAGAATTGAAAAGGTGGTAAAAAATGAAATAACCCAGGGAAGTGGGCTCGCTATATCAAAAGGGTATAAGCTGCTCTGCGATGGAAACATTAAAAAGAAGCAGGGCGGGAGCGATGACACCCGCTGGGGGAGCGAATAGAATTTGACAGCGTGGGAAAGTGTGATGTGCGCCTGCGCGGAAGGTGAAGTGAGGTGAAAGCGTGTATGAAAGAAAAAACAGTGAGCGCCTGCGCAGAAAGGTGACTAAGGGTTAATACCGTGGGAAAAAAAGCAATACGCTTGCGCAGAAGGGAAAAAGAGAAAGGGGGATAAAGAAGCCGTGCAGATGATAATCTGCGGTCAGCGGCCAGGGACTAAAGATAGTGATAAAAAACATTGAATGACAGTATTACTGTGAAAAGCCAGTTACGCTTTTGGTGATCGAACCGTTATCAAACATAACCTCGAACTGTCGAACTTGAAGCAAATTGTTCGCGTTCGTCGAACGACTCGAACATCGCCTAAAACAGGTCGAACTTGAGATTGGTGAACAGTTCGATTTGAACACCGCTCATCTCTAGTTATGTTCCTCTGAAATATTGTGCCTCTTCATCATCACATACAATGGAAAGCATTCTGGTGGGCGAGTTAATCGGATTTAAGTGTATTTACACATGGGCTTGAGTTGTAAGTCCAAACAATGAGACAGAGAATTAACATGAGAATTTATCTGGTTTAGATATCTAATGGGTTAGTTCACTACTTTTGAAGGTCAACAAATCAGATCGTTGGTGTTTAATATCCAACACCCCAATGATCAGCTGTTGAAAGTGACGGTAAAATCTGAATAACACAGCTTCGTCAACTCTCTGCCATGTGTTGGAGATCCTCTCTTATTTATTTTAGTACAGCTAGATTTGGTGGCCACCAAACATTTGATGCAGCTGTGGTATTCAGGACAGCAAATGTTCAGATTTGACCATGGTCCGCACTTAGAACAACTGATCAGTGGGGGTGCTGGATGTCATATCACTACTGATTTGATATTAATGGCCGACAGAATTATCAATAGTAGTTTTCAACTTTGTTATAATTGCTTGTATAATGTCTCACTGGTCCTGTGTTATGTTGGACTAGTTTGCTGAGAGCTGACAAATGCAGGGATGTGTGGGGTATTTTTCCCTTCTGGTTGATCGCCCTAGCATGGTTTGGATGCTGCTTGTATTGGGATTGCCTATTTGCCTGCGGGTGAATGTTTTTTCTTAGTTATGTTTTACCTTTAACTTTATTTTTTTATTATTATTACTTATCTTTTGTTTTGAGGAACATGTTTTGCATGGTGACTCAGTGGTTATCCCTGCAGCTTTGCAGCACTGAGGTCCTGGGTTCAAATTCCACCAAGGACACCATCCGCAAGGAGTTTGTATGTTCTCCCCATATTTCCGTGGGTGATTTTTGGTTTCCTCCCACACTACAAAGACATACAGGTAGGGACCTTAGATTGGGAGCCCCAATGGGGACAGTGTTGCCAATGTGCTGTGGAATTAATGGCTCTATATAAATTAATAAATGTTATTATATTATTTAGTAGTAGAAGAAATTAGTTTAATCTTTAGTGTTAAATACAAATACTGCAAGAATGTAAAGCTTGCTACTGTTTATTATTTTTTTTATCTGAATGCTATCACTTTTCTTGCTGCGCCAATTGGCTAACCTGGAGTTTACCTCCTGAAAATGCTGTCTGCATACTCAGCTCTGCTACATCATGGTGCAACACTCGGATCTGCTACATCATGGTGCAACACTCGGATCTGCTACATCATGGTGCAACACTCGGCCCTGCTCCATCATGGTGCATTGTTTACCACTTTGATTCTGTTTTTCCAAATTGCTGTTCACACATTTGACTCTGCTTACCTAGTCTCTCTGCTTCTACAAGGTTCGGGCTGAGCCTTCAACTTTGCTACATTGTGTCTATTTTCAGGATGGTGCTGTTCCAAGATGTTTTCCGCACATCTGATTCTGCTATTTCAAAGTTCTCGTCAGGCTTCTCACCAAAACCTACAACTTTATTTTAATAAATAACAATTTTAAAAGGCTTTTTAATAGGCTTTTATTTCTTCACTATCAAATGACAAATATGTTGACGATCCCAAAAAAGAGATACATTTCGGACAGTGATAAAGTAAGATACTCATCTGCTGCAATTCTTTTTACAGGGGAATACTGTGATAAAGAAATATTTGTAATTGTCATCGTGCTGTAATATGCACAACACCACAAGGTACACCACCACTACCAGGCAAGGTGATAGCGGTAACACCTCTACTCACATTGTGCAATTAGCAACAATTAAAGGGAACCTGTCACCAAATTTGGCGACTATAAGCTGTGGCCAACATCAGTGGACTCTTATATACAGCATTCTAGAATACTGTATATAAGAGCCCAGGCCACGCTGTAGAACATAAAAAAAACACTTTTATTATACTCACCTGCAAAGTAGTCCAGTCCAATGGGTGTCGCTGCTCTCCAGTATGGCTCCTCCTCTCTGCTGCGATCTTTGTCCTCCTTCTATTCAGCCTAGGCCAACATTGCAGTCCTGTGCAGGGGCATTTTGATCTGCCTCGCTGAGCTTAGATCAAATGCTGTAATGTGCTGGCACAAGGAAAGGTTGAAGACCGCCCGTGCATGCACACTACAATATTTTGATCTGACTGAGTAGGGCAGAATAAAATGCACCTGCGCAAGACATCAATGCTGACTAGTGTGCATGGTATAGGATGTGTCAACCATGCAGACCTCAGAAGTAGGAGGACGGTGATCGCCGCAGAGACGAGGCGCCGGACTGGAGAGTAGCGACATCCATTGGACTGGACCACCGACTGGGTGAGTATTCTAAAGCTTTTTTTTGCATTCTACACATTCTATATAAGAGCTAACTGGTGGTGGCCACAGATTATAGGGGAAAAACCTGGTGAGTGGTGAAAGGTTCGGTTTAACATTTTTTCCAACCAAAAATGTCCTGATAATCTATGTAATTGCATTTGCACCTTGTTTGCCTAGTTTTTGGGTCTTTTTTTTGCTAGTTTTTAATTTTCAGCTTATTCTTTTTCAATATGTGTGCTTTTTGGCAATACCATTAACTGTAGAATATAAGATCATGTAACATGTAGCAAAAATAAAAAATATACATATACTCAACTTTCCTCTCTGGCCACTCTGCTGTTGATCGTTCACCATTCAGTCTTTGGAGACTCTTATCATCACTGACGAGATGGGACTTCCAGCTCTGAAAGAACTAGGGCATTGCTTTGCCAGCATGCTTAAGATCGAAACATCATGACCTGCGCTGTGTCCTTGAGCACACATATGCAGAAATGTCCATACCTCTTCCGAGCTGGAAGACCTGGCCTAGTATGACGAGACACTGGGTTTCACCAATTGGCGGCAGTGATAAGATGATGCACCGAGTACAGGACAGGGGCGAGTGTAGGGACTAAAAAGGTGAAAAGTAAGGTATTAGTATTTTCTATATTTTTTTTAACTTTTTGATGGCCCTTTACGGTACAGCAAAATGGTAGCCATCAGGCCGACACTTTGCGGAATTTGCACACAAGGAAATTATAATAAATTACAAATGCAGATTTTTTCAATTATCAAGTAAATTTCAAGTAATATTAAGTTCAATTTCACACAAATATATCCACTCATCTCTATATGGCAGATATTTTAACGCACATTTTTATCCCTTTAGCAAAACATGGACTTTTTTTGCTCTAAAAAGTTGCAAAATAGGTTGAAGACAAAGATAAAAACATGTTGTACTTAAAATTTATGAACCACATGGATCATTTGGATGATTTTTTTAGTACATAAAACAACAAATATCACATGATAAAGAAAAAATAAAAGTGAATGGAAAAAAAATGTAAATGATAAATCTAGCCTTTTGTGCTGAAATTTTACCAAAATTGAAAAATATAAAGAAAGTGATTTTTTTGCTAATTTGAAATTTGAATCATACATGAGTTTAAAAAACTAGAAAATATAGAATCTTCATAATTAGGGATGATCGAATGCCACAAATATCCGACTTCGCTAAAATCCGACAAATAGGTCAACACAATGCGAATATTCGATGCGCAATGTAAGTCTATGGGAAGCCCGAATAACTGTTATTTGGGTTTCCATAGACTTACAATGCTCATCGAATATTCGCGAATAGTCGAATAGCAGCAACCTATTCGGCGAATATTTGCGAAGTCGGATATTTGTGATATTCGATCATCCCTATTCATAATCAATAATTCACTCATTATATCTCATGTTTTTTCCAAAAATGTTTTACCCAAATTTATAAAATTTATAACTCTCATGCTAAGTTTGCATCTTAAAAAAATAAATGAATTCTCACCTCTTTAAAATCCTGATTTCTGCACAACAAAAATATCATTGTAGTCCAAATTATGGTCTGGCTCACTGATTGAGTGGTGCTCAGGAAAAATAAATAAGCATATAGAGAAAAAACTCCGGCACTCGTAGTGAAAAAAAATTTTTTGTTTATTCATTTATTTCATTTTCAGAATTTTTATGTTTCGGCTGATGTCTTCTTCATAACTGAAATATTACACAATGGAATACAAAAACATACAATTAGTACCATGGATATACATATTCATAAATCCATATCAATATCCATATCAATATATGCACATGATATCATATAGTAATATAATTTACCTAAAATTATGTTTAATACTTCTAGGAAGAACGTCAGGCGTGCTTGGTATCAAATTATATTTATAAAAATGATGCCCATATATTAGAAGGTAAAAATTAGAATAGATATAAACACATTTTTTTTTTACTATATAACGAGTGCCGGAGTTTTTTCTCTAAACAAAAATATCATTGACTTTTAAAAGTGAAAAGAACAATGTAAAGTGTAAATTCTATAGATTATGTACATTCTACGTATCCGCAGTCTAAAATGTATGCAGAAGACAATCATTATAGACATCATAAATCTTTCTAATGAAATATATTCATAGAATAAGTATGTAAAAGTTGTTCTTTTTGCCAGTTTTGGACACGTACACAGAATTATTAATCCCATCAGTAGACCATGAAACTCTTTGCTCTTTGGTCTTGCTTAATGAATTAAAGAACTCCATGGTAGTCAAAAGAAATATTAAAATAATTATGCATCTATAACAGGCTTATATTTTGTTCCCGGATCCTCTTCTGACCAGTACGGATATATTTTTCTGTGCTCTGTGATTGGTTAGATGCGTGTATATAAGCCAGACCTGACTTGAAGGTTGGCATGCATCTCACCAAGAGACCTAGCCAATAGTGTAGAGTAAGCTCTAGAACATGGCTGTGAAAATGAACCTCCTTCTGCTACTTTTTGTAGTAGGACACGTGACAAGTCGACCTCCACCATTTCAGGTAAGTTACATGTTTATGTTCTCATTAGAATTAGTAGTATCTTCTCAAATCTTCTTCATTCTTGCATTCCTGCATTCTTTAATCTAGAGTTGAGTTCGGCTTAATGGGAATCAGTCCAAATGATCTACCCGATCAACTCTGAAACTTGTCCATACTTCTAGCTATACAATCTGTTCTAAATTGTTGTTTTAGTTTATATATGAATGGACCTTAAGTGCTCTGTGCATGATCAAAGCACTTCTCAAGTCTTAACCTCTTCGACTCTGTTCTCCTCCCAGGCAGACCTTCTGCAAATTGACTGACAGCTCACTGGCATGACTACACAGCAGCTGGTGAGCTGTCAGTCATGCAAAAAAAGTGAGGCTGGGTGGTGAATAGATCAAGATAGGCTAAGGCTTGGGAAGTGCTTTGACACTCGCAGAAAACTTAAAGGGGTTGTCCTCAATTTTAATATTGATTTCCTACCTTTAGGATTGGTTATCAATGTAAACTCAGTGAGGGCACGACACCTGTCACCACCGCCAATCAGCTGATCCCAGTGTTGGAGGTTGGAACTGCTCAGCTATAGAGCTGCACAGCCCTGTCTACTCTATGGTGGCTGCAGTCAGGTACTGCACATCGGACCCCTATTCAAATGAATAGTGCAGTAGCTGGCCATAGCCACTATTCAGTTGACAGAGCTATGCAGCTCCATAACTGAGCAGTTCCGGCCACCATCAAGAATAGCTGATGGCGGGGGTGCCGGGTGTCACACCTCCATTGATCAGACATTGATGACCTACCCTAAGGATGCTCCATCAATGTTACGGTAGTGGACAACCTCTTTAAGTGCTCTGGGCATGATCAGAGCTCTTCTCAAACCTCAGTCCCATTGCTTTTATTCTGCTCCCAGACACACCATCTAAAACTTGACTGCCAGCAAACTGGCTCGACTAAATAGTGTTTATTGAGCTGACAGTCAAGCTGAGGAAGGTGGAGCTGGGTGGCGAATAGATCCAGGGAGACAAAAGCTTGGGAAGTGCTTTGACACTACCAGAGCACTTAAGCTTTATTTGCATATGGATTAAAACAGAGATTTTGCAGTGAGGGAGCAACAAGTTGCATAGGTAAAGGTGTGGACGTCATGATCTTTCAGAGAGCGACATGACCACACAAGCAATTTAGGTGTGTGAATGGATCATTCCGACAGATTCCTTATGCCACATAGATAACATGAAAAGACAATAATAAGGCCACATACTTTTTACTGTTTAGTAAAGTTTTTATACATTTTTGTGGCACCCGTCATGTTTTCGAGAGAACAGTGTTAATAGTTATTTTTCTAAAGGAGTTTTTGCCTTCTTAAGTACCCTTAAAGGGATACAGTCATCTCCACAAATACTAACTACCTCTTGATATAGTGGAAATCTTCAAGTAAATAGCAGTTAAATTCTGTGTATCTGGCTCACTGGAGTGTCGACATTTTACCGTTCTCTTCCAGTCATTGGGGTGGAGCTGTGAGCCTGCGGATTACCACTATATCTGCGGATAAATGGTGTTTTGGGATGTGGCTGGTCCCCTTTAAAATTTATCTTTACAAATTCATAATAATTAAAATTCCAAACAATTGATATTTATTTAGTTTAATAGGCGCATGATAAAGAGCTTTAAATAAAATACTCAATTCATGTTGAAGGTTTTAGCGAAAAAAACTCCTCCTTGTATATCTTTTTTTATTCAGTAGTCAAACTAATCATTGCACATATTTCTTCTACAGTTTTCCATGCCTGGCTTTACAGAAGATGGTAAGCACTCATGTGACTTGGGTTATTCTTCACTCTCTGGGTCTCGTTTTATTCTTACAATTTGTCTTTATTGCAGAGTTTTATATTTTATACATAAAATTCAGAGAATTCTTAAACACTCGCTGAACTTTTAGCAAATCATAGAAAAAAATCAATTATACAAGTGAATGTAAGAAACTTTGTAATATACTTTATCAAACAGGTATGTGTCACGCTTATAGACGTGGCCCACGTGTTCAGACCAACAGATGTCTGACGGACAAAAAAACCCCCACTCCACAACAGCACCAAAAACAAGGAGGGCACCAGGAATACAATAATAATGGTTGGCCCTGGCACTAGTGAGAGGATAGATGGGACACCTCCTTCCTTTACCTGTTGCTGTACCCTGCACTCCTAGCCACACCCTATACAAGTTCCTCACCTGTTGTCAAGCAGGAACTTGAATCCCTGAAAAGTCCCTACTATAGACCTTGATAGTGAGTGGAAAGGCAAGGTTCACTAGACCCACCGCTGCACTAATACAACATGACGGTAGGTGAGATAAACAAGGGAAAAACAATCAAAAATGGAGAAGATATGACTTGGAGATGAATCCTCAGCGGTTTCATCCACCAAGGCAGCCAGAATACAAATGGTTTTGTATAATCAGCAAAGATTGCTGGAAACACAAAAGAGGTGTCGCTACAGAGCAGCTGCAGCTGACCTGCACTGCTAACAGCAAAGCTGACATTAACTGTTCGAGCACCAAGCAGAAATAACATTTAAATGTAGAGTCCAAGATGGACATGAGGGATCCCAACCCTGAACCCATTACTTGTCTCCAAAAAATAGAGAGATGACTGTGACAGTATGCGTTTGCTTTTACTTATAAGCCACTTCTCCTTTTTTCTGCCTTTTGAACTCATCATTCATTCTGAAAATCAGTTTAAATTCATCTTGCTAAAGTGGATATTCAGAACATTTAGTGACCAAATTACAGAGGAGGGAAAGCGGAAAAAAAGGGAACACAGTGAGGACAGAATCTTTCTGGTGGTTGTTCCTAAGTGTTTTATCTCATCCCAGTACTGAATTCACAGCAACATTGCTCAGTACTTCTGTATAAAGTCCTGAATAGAGGAGAAACTGTATAATACTGGTCATTTGAATGTTATCCCCTATACAAAGGATAGGGAATAACTTCCTGATTACTGTGGTTATGACTGCTTGGATCCCCTTCGACTCCAATAACTGGGGCTTTAAAGAGCCTGACGTAAATGGAAAGGTGGTCATTCATGCACATGGCTGCTTCATTAGTTATTACGGGAGTTCCAAACACCAATCAAGTGCAGCGCTCATCAATCTCTGGTGATCCCATTAAGAAAAATTTCAGAATTGCACATGCTTGACCACTGGTTCATTCACATAAGACACAGGAGAAAGACCCCCAGTTTTTAGGATCCCAATGGTCACACCCCAGCAGTCAGAAAACTATCCCCTGCCCATGGATAGGGGATAACTTCCAATCTTGAAATTCCTGACACTACCACTGTCAGAGTCAAGTTCTCACATTAGCTACATCCATATAACGTCATAGAATGGAAATATTTACTCATCCAGAACCTTCTATCAGGATTGTGATGTTCTGATATTTCACAACAAAATAAAATTATTTCTTTAATTCTGGCCATATGTACACCAATGCTTTCACATAGAGAAAACCATTGATAGCTTTCAGGGTATTTTGGTAATTGTTTGTATCATTCATATACTTCTTGCTTTTTTTTTAACAGATATTATACCAAATGAAATGAAGAAATCAGAAAAGCCTCCATCTGGTAAAATTTTGTGGTATTTAATAGTTTAATAATTGTTTTATAGATTAATATTACAGAATGTCAAGTCTTCTGATACTTCATATATTCCTGAGGTTTCACATATAAATGTGTCTTTGCTAAAATCTGATCAATTACTCTAGTTAAGTGTTATGTCTTGAGATTCGATCCAGCAATCGTGTACTGTGTGATCGGCTTCCTTCTCAGCTGAGGCACAGCAGTTTCAGTCTCTGAGTGCTGATTATCTTTTACCTTTGTTCTATTCTTTTTGGTCGGCAGGTGTTTTCAGTTGTCATTTAGTCTGTAATATCACATTGCAAGGGCAGCTTTTTACACCCTCCCTTTTCTGGTCTTCTCTGCTGGCTATCTTCCAATGTGGACCCTCTTTGGACTTGCAACCATACTGCCAAGGATTTATGCCAGTGAGATATAGATCAGCTAGGTTTATTAACTTTACTGTCTCAGCTATCTATCTTCCTCCTTTTTCCTGCTGATAGGTAATAGGAGGCTGTTCTTTCTTGCAGTAAGTACTTTACTTTTTCTACTGTGTATTCATGTTGTCTCACTTTGGGATCTCCTCTATCTTTGCACGCCTTCCTTATTTTGTGTTATAATGCTTGTATGTCTGCCAGTTTTTAAGGAGCTACAAGGAACACTCAATGGCCTTTTAGGCAGCCAGGTCCTAGTTGTCATCTCCTAATTTGTTGTTAGTGTTATCCCACCCAGTGCAGGTGTCACCAGGGACTAGGAACTTTAGTCTGTGCATGAACCGGTTGGGTCAGGTACAGTAGTTTAGAAATTAGCCCTATTTGTCCCATGTGAGTTACCATGAGTTCATAACATTAATGATTCTTGGGATGAGTTGATTCACTCTTGACATTCTGAATGCTTAGGATGCATTGCTTAAAAACCAGAGTCTAATTAAATGGGCTTGTCAATCAATGTGTTCTAGCAATTAGTAAGTGAAAAAATAATGAGGTCTTCAGGTCACCACACAACTGACACTATTACTAAAAAAGAGGTAAGGATATTTGCAATTGTATAGACTTACATGTCCATCAGACTGCCCGATGGAAAAGTAGAAAGTCCGGCACTCAAAATTAGTGGATAGGATTAAGATTATATTAACAGGCATGATATTTTGTGTAACAATCGATCAATATGACGTTTCAGTCATGAATGACCTTCCTCAGATTAGTTCTCACAAGCTGCCTTTATAATAGATCGCTGTGGAAGAATTCCACCCAACAGACTCACGTGGCTTGCGCTGTCATATGGGACCCTTTGGGTGGAATTTTACTGTAGCGATTTTCCATAGTAGTGATCTATTACACAGGCAGCTTGTGTGAACTAATCTGAAGAAGGTCATTCATGACCGAAATGTCATATTGATTGATTGTCACACAAAATATCACACCTGTGAACAAAATCTTCATCTTATCCATGCATTTTGAGTGCCGGATTTTCTACTTCTCCGTAGGACAGTGTGATAGACGTGTAAGTCTATACAATTACAAATGTCCTTATCTTTTTTTACTAATAGTTTCAGTTGTGTGTTGACCTGAAGACCTCATTATTTTTTGGCAGATTTTCTACTTCTATATTTATGGGGTTGGACCCTATCCAAGCACCAGGGGCAAAAGAAATCGGAGTGCCGCATTTCCACAATATTGCTCAATAGAAAAGTGTTATCCTTCACTTTGGACACTACTGCTTCAGAGTCCAGTGATGGCAGCTTTACATTACGCCATCCGACATTTGGTTTTGTGCTTGGCGATGTAAGACTGAATGCGGCAGAACAGCCAAGGAAACCCATTCGATGAATCTCCTAAAGATGATACATTTTTTTGTGTTGAAGTTAATGCCCAAAGAGGTTTGGACTGGTGACTTTCCTGCCCTCTTCCCCCCACTATGTAATTTTACGTGTCCTTAACTTTCTGGGCTGAGTTGCCGCGGTTCCTTCCACTTCTCAATAATATCATTTACAGGTGATGGGGAAGATTTAGAAGGATGAAATATCATGAATGAACTTGTCACACCAGTGCCTACTATTACAGGACACACTGGTATCAGTGAGCTTCACCACCTGCCATTCTGTCACATGTTAGTAAAGGCTTAGCGTAAAATCAAGATGATTAAGGGTGCTACACAAAAGAAATGCATTGGTGTTTTAGATATGGACGTTATTTATTTGTGTTTCAAGATTTTAAGACGATCGAAGAAAGATGTAAGATTTTATTCATGTAGCTGGATCTATTTTTCCTTTCCCCATAGAGTTAAAACACAGAAATATGAAATGTATTCTTAGAAAAATTGTAACAGCTAAAGATAAATCTATACTTCACTACATTATGTGTACTTACAGATATTATTGAAAAAGAGCCCGAAGGAGTCTTTTCTAAAATATTGAAAGTTAACAAAGGTAAAAATGTATGCTAATATTTAAATGTGACATAGAATAAATGGTAAAAACCTAATTTTCGAGCACTAATATTGAGACAGTCTGGCAAAAAATGAGATCATTAACTGTAGTGTTGATGTTTAAATAGGTTTTCTGGGACTGTTTGAGTTTATTACTATGGGCGTAAGAAATAACAATTGCTAACGAGTGGCCTGTTCCACAGGGTGTCGGGTTAGAGTAGTCATTGACCAGTCCTTCCGCTTCTTCAAGTAAAGATAGTGGGCTGCTCTGTCAATGGGGTGTTACAGCCGATGTCCTGCTGATTGACATCCAACTCTCCATAGTTAGGTAGCCTAACTGCGGGGAGCTGTTTGTCAATCTGCATGACATTGGCAGTACTATCCCGTCAACAGAGCAGATTGGAATAGTAGCTTCTCCTCTGTTGACTTGAGGTCTATGACCATTCTGTACCGGTAGAAATATGTACTGAGCACAAAAGTCACATACATAGAAATTACCAGCCTGTTAGTTCTTAGCCGCATACGTCTTAAGGAATCAGGAGTTCTGACGAGTGGCATGCTCCTCTGGGCATCATGATAGAAATCTTATGAGTAGGATTTCTAGTGTAGAGGATGGTACAGCTTATCATGAATTACATTAGCTTTGACATCCAATTTTGATAAAGATGGAAGAAACTGGCATAAAAACACCAAGAATCGCCATTTTTTTTGCCCTAGTCTTTTCAAGAAAGATGATTAGAGGCAATAGTATCATTGATTGGAAAGTCATAATATGTGAAATTACAATAACGTCACAAGTTACATTGAGATTTATGTTCAACCATTACTTCATCTCTCAATGTTTTCCATTGGTCTAAGATCTGAATAAGTAGGATGTGAATATTTCTCTTAAAAATGTCATTATCGTTTCCATTCAGAAAAATCCTTGGCCGTACAAGAAGGTGACATGTTGGTGAAATCCGGACGCAATGCTATAACCTGCGCACAATGCTTGTGGCCCAAATCTGCAGACGGGACGGTCAGTGTGCCCTACACTTTAGCAAGTGATTATAGTAAGTTTTTCTTGCTTATTTTATACATAAGGTGACCATGTCAACTTTTCAACAATCGATTAATTGCATAAATATTCTTTCAACCCCAGATGATGGGCACCGCATCATATTCAAGACCGCCATGGAGGAATATGAATCCCTTACTTGTGTAAGGTTCACCCCTCGTGCAGCAGAGGCTAATTATCTCAACATTACATCGGGAAGTGGGTGAGTTCTACTTTTAGGCTTGGGTGTGTATCAAGTGAAGTACTCGGAATTCTGTTTCTGCTCTTATTGTGCAGTGGAATTGTGTGTCCAAAGTTTGTTGTACCACCATTAATATGGTCCGTCTAATATCTGCTGAATCGACTAATATCAACGGGTTTGTCAGATATGCTAATCTGTATTCGGGTGCTGGTCAGCTACTGTTGGGTGAGATGACAATCGGGCATGTCCAATTTTGGAGTGCCGAACGTTTTGTTCCTTGGTGAAACATGTAGGAGGATGTCTTTCTCACAAAACACATTGGACAGTAAGACGAGAGAGCCATTTGGCCAAATTATTGGCCAAAGTAGCGTTTGGCCAACAGTCATCTAATGTGTATAGCGGGTTGTATATATGAATAGCCTAACATTGTCAAATATTTAGTCATAGCCAAGAGCAGCGCTCATCAATCTCTGGTGATCCCATCAAGAAAAATTTCACAAGTGCACATGATCGACCACAGCTTCATTCACACAGGACAAAGACGCACAATTTTCAGAATCCCAACAGTCACAGCCCCAGCAGTCTAGAAACTATCCCCTGTCTATAGATAGGGAACAATTTCCAAACTCACATTCTCCACTATTGTCTAACATAACAAGCTTGTCAGTAGGATATTATATGTCTAGATTTGCATTTTGTAGATATATGTTCTGTCTATTGACCAAGGTTTTATACCATGATATGGATCCGAAAATCCAAGTTTTTAACAAAAACTTTCTGAACATTTTTACATTAATTACATTAACTGAAGAGTTTAGAATCAAATAATTGAAAATTGAGATTTCGAAATCCTTTTGTAGAAATTCTAAAATGTCACACCTGGACAACCTTGTACATGTGTTTACAATATCCTATATTATCAAATACAAATACAGCCTTGTCAGTTATAGCATCATTAGAGGTGGAGATGTGTTAGATGTGGGAGTAGAGGGATACTAACCAATTCAGTAGCTGAATAAAAAGATAATTTGGAGTTAGTTGGTTGGTAAGTGGCATCCAACTGGGAGTATGCCAGTTCTAAAGTATATCACAAAAGTGAGTACACCCCTCACATTTTTGTAAATATTTTATTTTTTTTTATGGGACAACAGTGAAGATCTGACCCTGTGATACAATGTACAGTTTAAGTGTGCAGCTTTTATAACAGGGTAAATTTGGTGTCCTCTAAATAACTCAGCACACAGCCATTAATGTCTAGACCGCTGGCAGCAAAAATATATACGCCCCATAAATGCAAAATGCCCAAATTGTGCTCAAAGTTTCAACTTTTTTTTGGACATAATATTTTTGAAGCACTGCCTTAACTGTCTTTGATATGGAGTTGACAAGAGCTTCACCGGAGCCGTTGATTCCTCTTCCATCCTCCCTAATGATATGACGGAGCTGGTGGATGTTAGCGATCTTGCGCTCCTCCACCTTTCATTTGATGAGGCCCCACAGATGCTCCATAGGGTTTAGGTCTGGAGACGCTTGACCAGTCCAGCACCTTTACCCTCAGTTTTGTTTAGCAAGGCAGTGGTCATCTTTAAGGTGTGTTTAGAGTTGCTATTATGATGGATGCTACCCTGCAGCCCAGTTTCAGAAGGGAGTTGATCATGCTCTGCTTCATTATGTCACAGCACATGTTCGCATTCATGATTCCTCCCCACAGCCAGCAGCAGTCATACAGGCCCAAAACATGACCCTCCACCACCATGCTTTACTGTAGGCAAGACAAAATTTACTTTATACTCCTCACTTGGTTGCTGCCCCACACGCTTGACACCATCTCAATCAAGTAAGTTTATCTTGGGCTCATCAGACCACAAGACGGTTCCAGTAATCCATATCATTAGTCTACTTCTCTTCAGAAAACTGTGGAATTTTCTTGTGCATCATCTTCAGAAGAGTCTTCCTTCTGGGTTGTCAGCCAAGCAAACAATTTTGATACAGTGGGCGACACATGGTCTGAGCACTGACAGGCTGACGCCCCCCCATCATCCCTTTAACCTTTGCAGCAATATTCGCAGTACTCACTCATCTATTTTGAAAAGACAACCTCTGTATACGATGCTGAACTTGTGCACTCATCTTCTTTGGTTGATTATAGCTAGACCTTTTTTGAGTAGAACCTGTCTTGATAAATTACTGTATGGTCTTGGCCACTGTGCTGCTGCTCAGTTTTAGGCTGCTGGAGGAAGGAAATTAGCAGGTCTAACATCAAGATTACAGAAACTACTGACCTGAGTGATGGACTAAAGTACTGAGAATAGATTCACCCATCTCCAATTTGTAAATAATCTGGTTAACTTTTTTTGACATTCTTTCTCATATATTCTGCTAGAAAATATGAAGGTCATATGAAGTCAGACTAACTGTCTGTGAGTCACCCCAGTCTTCTGAGCCAGAATAAAGAGCTTTTGTGGTGGAAGACAAAATGTCTAAGAAACTTTAGAAAGCTATACCATGTCTACAGAGCACAGTCCATCCAAAAAAAGCTCTGTTACCGTTCTACACACTTTTTAGATGTTTTTGTCATGCACAGTGGTGTTTGAAAGCAACACAAGCACTGAATAAAGCTGTTATCAGTGTCACATCTCCATCGACTTCTGCTTCAATCACCAGACGCCGCCGCATCACCACTGTGGGCAGTGCTGGGGATGAGGGAACAGTCAGTGGCTCTACTGGGCGCAGGCTCCGCTCATCTATTAGACTGGGTTTCATTAGGACCTGCAGTACCATTGGTTGACTGCGGTGGTGTGTGCCTTCAGGCTGGAGTAGCTACCTTTCAGCTGGGGCCAATGGGAAGGCACCACACCCCTCTTATGCTTTCTCCCTTCTGGTGGCAGGTGCCAGGTATAGTCCTGTAATTCCCTGCTAGATTCTGGTTCCTTGCTGTTTGTTTGTATTCCCGTATATTGACCTTAGCTTGACTACCTAACCAGTCTTCTTCCTGCTGTTTCTGTACTTCGCTGCTAGTTCCGGTTTTGACCCTTGGCCTGATATCTGACCACTCTCCCGCCTGATGATTTTTGTCCCAGTTCTACCTTCTGGATTTGACGCTGCCTGATTACTGCTATTCTCAGGACCACAGTCTTCGGTGGGCAGCTATCAACCTGGGCCCTATCATAATTTCAAATCCCTGTATAGGTGTTAAAGGGTTGCGGGGTCCGGGTTCCTGCTTTGTGGGCGGTTGCCGCTATTCACCTGTTTCACCGATCCTGAGTCCACGGCTCCAGGCAGGCATCACAATCAGCAGATAAAGTAATGTGGCACTCACTACTGTTTCAAATTTTATAATGGGCACATGTCTACAGCTGTTTTGCATTCTATCATGCTTCTTCCAGGCCTAGATGAAATGTGACAGTAAGCAAACCAGCTGTAGCTACGTGTCTCCATTTCCATCTTGTGAATGAAAATATGAAAAAAAGTGATGAGTGCAACATTATCTTTTATATCCCTTTACCTAACACGATGCAAATTAGAATGTTACAGATACATTTTTAGGTTTCTCCTACTATAATGGCAGCTTTATGTCTTATACCTAATAATTATAATATTGAAAGGAGTATTAAAGTAAAGCCTTATTCACTTTCTCTTTATCTAGGTGTGCAGCAAATGTGGGCCGTACCGGTGGAGCACAGTCTGTTGCAGTAGACATAGCGGGTTGCATGTATAAAGGAATCATACAACATGAGCTAATCCATGCCCTGGGGTTCGTACATGAGCATATGAGGAGCGACCGTGACAGCTACGTCACCATCATGTTACAGTACATATCACCAGGTAATACCATTGCTGTGAATATACTGAATATGGAATATTTCCAATTCCAGAAAACATGACTGCAGATTTTGCAAAAGCCAGGACTAACAATGTACCCGTGCAAGTAAAATTTGCATTGTACCCATGTCTATGCTATCCTGTGCAAACTGCATGGGTGTTGCCTTTTTTTGCATTTACTCGATCCTATAGAAAACTGAAAGAAATTTACTGGAATAATAGGTTTGTATACATGCATTGTGCAGGAGAGTGTTCATACTGACCATTACACAGCGACACTCAAGAAAAAAAAAAAGAAAAATTGAGAAAATACTTTAAAATAAGTATATAAACAGTGACAATGCATATAAATAAAATAGGATACTTAGCTAAGATAATGTTGATTAAAAAAAATGTAAAGGTCATCCAATCACGACAAGGTGGCCCATATCAGGATGGACCTAGCATCTAATATTTAAAAATCTTATTATATGTCTAGTGTGTGGCTGTGCTCACAATGTATTGGGGAACACTCACTTGGCTGCTATAACTGAGGCACACAGGAACACTTTTCCATTTAAAAGTCCAGTCGGTTTATTTTATGCCGCAAAATCCACCCTTGCAACTTAAAGCCTCTTCTGGCTTAAAGGAACATACACGTTATTACAATCCGGTTAACTGAGGTATCACACACATTGATTTGGATACAGTTTTTCACATTAGCGCATTAGTAACGGACCCAGCCAGTATACACCCCCACGGCTTTCAAGGCTGTTACCTTCTGCAAAGGTTTCCATCAGCTTTTCAGGAGCTTGAGCAGGGCTCCCATGGATCTTTAGGAAGACTTCCTCTTTGAGATCACCAACTGGGAACTGTGCCTTGCTCTCAGCCACGGACAACGGTGAGTCCAGATCCCAGGAGGATTCCTGCTCCCTAAGTGCAGAGCGACCAAAGGTTCCATACACCTGGCCTCCAAGCCAGTGACATCAGGGAAACTGCAGCCTGCTCTAATCCACATGGACTCCTTCCAGGATGCCTCCAGGAAGTGAAGTCTTTCCAAGCACCATGTGACCAAAGAAACAGATTCTTAAATCAGACCGGACACACCTAAAGGTGGAGGTATGTGATTCTCCAGACCTGTAGAACACACTGGCTATTGTTAAAGGGAACCAAATGACCCTTAAATGCAATACCAAGACTTTGTGGAACTACAGAGCCATAGTAACATTTTCAGTTTAATATCACAGGGGATCATCTCCACTGCGCCATATAGCGACCATTTACAACATTGGTGGTCGCTATACCTCACACTAGTGACATAAATGCTAGGACCATCCTGATGGGGGTCACCTTGCCGTGATAAAATGGCTTTTACACATGCATGCAAACTTATATTCCAGGTCATATTTTTTTTTTTTTTTTCAGTATTGCAAACAATGGTGTAACCACCCAATAAGTTGGACATTACATTAATGCAGCTTCTCATTGCTGGGTGTCCATGTTAGGCCTTTGTTCCCGTTTAACCACTTCACCCCTGGGCGATTTTCCATTTTCCGTTTTTGTTTTTTACTCCCCTTCTTCCGAGAGCCGTAACATTTTTACTTTTCAATCAATCCTGCCGTATAAGGGGTTGTTTTTTGTAGGACAAGTTGTACTTTTAAATGAAATATATATATATAAAACTATGTAACTATGTAACTATATCCTTATGAGATCTAGTCTAATACAGATATCTTGTCTTATAGGTGATCTTCCAAATTTTAATAAACTAAACACTAATAATCTTGGTGTGGAGTACGACTACGCATCGGTGATGCATTATGAGCGGTAAGTTATTGGTCAATGACATCAGTAATTACGAGTATACATGGTTACAATCTCACGTTTACACCCATTATTTTATCTCATGTATCTCACAGTGACGCATTTAGTAACACTACAGGACAAAACACCATTATTCCCATACCTAATCCCAGCGTCTCTATTGGACAAAGAGATGGAGTGAGCGTTCTCGATATTTCCAAAATCAACCGGTTGTATCAATGCAGTAAGTTCTTGCAGATTCACATTTTTCAAAAAGTTGCATCCAACATTAGATCGGGATATTGGTGCCATAAAGATTTGTTTTGTGTGTATAAATGTTGATTAAATTATTATTAAATCCCGTTTAGATGTCTGTGGTAATTTATATAATCAAGGTAGTGGAATTCTGACCTCTGCCAACTACCCATCTGCGTACCCAAATAATGCCAGCTGTGTTTTCCTGATCAGAACACCATCAAATCAGGTACAATAATGAAGAAACTGAATTAATGACAAGTTCTCAATTTTTTTTGAAACAGGACAAAATTTGATTTCAAATATATCAGGAAGATGAGAACAGAAAATATTGTGTTATGACTGAAATATATATGACTACTAGCTGTAGCACCCAGCGTTGCCCGGGATAGTAACTGTCTCTCTGTTTCTCTCCCAGTCTCTGTCTGTCTCCCTCTCTGTCTGTCTGTCTGTGTCTGTCTGTGTCTGTCTGTCTCTTTCCCTGTCTGTTTCTGTCTCTTTTCCTGTCTGTCTCTTTCCCTGTCTGTCTGTCTCTTTTCTTGTCTGTCTCTGTCTCTTTTCCTGTCTGTCTCTTTTCCTGTCTGTCTCTGTCTCTTTTACTGACTGTCTCTTTTCCTGTCTGTCTCTGTTTCTTTTCCTGTCTGTCTCTTTCGTGTCTGTCTCTGTCTCTTTTCCTGTCTGTCTCTTTCCTGTCTGTCTCTGTCTCTTTTCCTGTTTGTCTCTGTCTCTTTTCCTGTCTGTATCTCTTTTCCTGTCTGTCTCTTTTCTTGTTTGTCTCTGTCTCTTTTCCTGTCTGTCTCTTTCCCTGTCTGTCTCTATGTTTCTTTTCCTGTCTGTCTCTGTCTCTTTTCCTGTCTGTCTCTGTCTCTTTTCCTGTCTGTCTCTTTAACTTTCTGTCTCTATGTCTCTTTCCCTGTTTGTCTCTGTCTTTTTTCCTGTCTGTCTCTTTCCCTGTCTGTCTCTATGTCTCTTTTCCTGTTTGTCTCTGTCTCTTTTCCTGTCTAACTCTTTTCCTGTCTGTTTCTGTCTCTTTTCCTGTTTGCCTCTGTCTCTTTTCCTGTCTGTCTCTGTCTCTTTTCCTGTCTGTCTCTGTCTCTTTTCCTGTCTGTTTCTGTCTCTTTTCCTGTTTGCCTCTGTCTCTATCTGTCTGTCTCTCTCTTTTCCTGTTTGTCTCTTTTCCTGTCTGTCTCTGTCTCTTTTCCTGTCTGTCTCTTTCCTTCTCTGTCTCTCTGTCTCTTTCCCTGTCTGTCAACTGATTAGTCAACTGTGATCCCCATATATGGCCCTTTTATCCATAATGTTAACATGGGATAATTCTTAATTAGTATGTAGAAATCTAAACTTATAAAACCATCGCTATGATCAAACTTACAATATATTTACGTTTTCCTATGTTGAGGCTTAAGACTTACGGTATTTCTTGATTATTTCTGCCATTCATTACTCACACCTACTTAGTAAATGCAGGCTGTTCTTCATCTTATTATTAGAAACTAATTAACAATTTCCTTAATGATTTTAGGTTTCGTTGAATTTTGTTGCCTTTGATGTCCAGTCCTCTCCTAACTGTGCATCTGACTACATTAAGATTTATGACGGTCCTACTAAGAACTATCCAGCAATTGTAAACAAAACTTGTGGATCTGGAGTTGTGCCTCCAGTTATTGGAACAACCAACCAATTACTGGTTGAATTTGTCACTGATAACAGTGTTGCTGGAACTGGTTTCAAAGCTTCATACACCACAGGTATAGTATTATTTTATTTTTGGTATTATAATTTATTATACTGTTTTGTATTTTTTAATATGATCAATAGAACTTAAAGGTACGAATCCTCACTGAAATCCAACAACTGCTATAAATGTTATCCAAGACAAAATAATAAATTTACATACCTTAAGGGTTATCCATCAGCACAGAATAGTGCCAAGAAGGGATAAGAGGGTTCTCTGTGCTGCTGATAAATAGGCCAAAGAAAATTCCAGGACATGGGGCCGATAGTGATGCGGTTTATTATCACTTTGTTTCAAAGTCATCTGTCTTCTTCATCAGGAACAAGCCACAGTTTGAAGAACTCAGATGACTTTGAAATACATTGATATTAAAAAGTTTGTGGCTTATTCCTGATGAAGAAGTTGGATTACTTAGAAACACATTATATTAAAACATTTGTGGTTTATTCCTGATGAAGAAGCCGGATGACTTTGAAACACATTATATTAAACGATTTGTGTTTTTTTCCTGATGAAGAAGTCGGATGACTTTGAAACACATTATATTAAACCATTTGTGGTTTACTCCTGATGAAGAACTCGAATAACTTCGAAACACATTATATTGAATCATTTGAGGTTTATTCCTGATGAAGAAGTCAAATGACTTCGAAACGCGTTGATAATATATCGCAACCCTACCGATCCTGTCTCTCAGAATCTTCTTTGGGATATTTATCCGAAGCACAGACAACCCTCTGATCCTTGGTTGACACTATTCTGTTTTTCTAACCCATGGGGTTGAAGAAGCTTACAATTTTGAGACATATCCATTACACAACTGTATCAGCTGGCCACCTCTTTCTACTCTACCGTCCTCTATCATTATTGTGGGTTTTGTTACCTAGTCCTTGTCAGTACAGATTGACTGCTCAAATCAAGTATCGGTGCTCTGTACACCCTTGGCATGGCCAAGTAATTTAGTACACCTTCAGTAGATAATACTTCAATAAGTAGATAATACATATTTTCCATCCATCTCTGCCCTTCTTTGGCTCTATAAGGTAAGAGATGTCAAGGAAAGTGATAGGAAGGGCTGAGATAAAAATAAAACAAGTGAGAAGAATGCAGTGAACTGATTGGAGACGCCAAGGGTGCACCAAGCAACTTTGCTTGGTTTAAACAGTCATTTTGTACTGTCAAACTTACTTTAATTACTATTGAGAAACAAAAGAAATGTATGCCATCTTTTTTCTAATTTTTAACTTATTATAATAATGACTTAAATTATGTTTTTTTCAGTTTCATGCGGAGGTACATACTATGCAGCTCAAGGAACCATAACATCCCCCAGTTACCCAAATAACTATGCCAATAATCTAAGATGCACCTATACAATGACAGCTCCAGTTGGAAATAGGGTAAAGTTTTCTTCTTTCTCTTTACACTCAAACAAGTTGCAAATTCTACAATTGACATAACAGAGCAAAGATCAATGCATGAAATTGCCTCAAGATTCTTCACAACCAAATTAAGTTAGAATTTTCTAGTATGTGTGTTTCATTAAAAGGGTTGTCCACTACTTGGACAACCTCTTCTCATTACCCTTGCTCGCCCCAGAAAAAGAAATGTCTATACTCACCTCCAAAGCAGCCACGGTTCCAACGATGTCTTAAGTCACGTCCCAGGACCCACGTTACATTACTATGACACGCAGGCCCCGTGACCAGTCAGCACCCGGCGTCTGTCTACCTGCCTTCGGATGTAAGAGCAAGATGTGAGCGCTGCACTGACTTCCTGCTCAAATGTCCGAAAGCGGGATGAAGGAAGCCAGCGGTGATTGGTTGCGGGGCCTACATGTCATAACAATGTCAAGTGGAACCCAAGAACACCGGAGGTGAGTGCAACTTATTTTTTTCTGGAACGAACAAGGGGAATGAGAAAAGGTTTTCCAAGTAGAGGACAACCCCTTTAATAATCCATATATTGCAGAGTGATTCAATATATAATTGATTTATGATGTACTCTTCCGATCTTTTCAGGTTGTCCTGAGCATCACTAATTTTCAAATGGAGTATGGGGTTTTCTGCATGTACGATAATATACAAGTCCAGGATGGGGACATTCTTTATGGACCATTCTGCGGTACAAGAAATATCCCTGTCATTACCTCTGAATCCAATAGTCTGGTGCTAACATTTTATAGTGATTGGAGAGATCAGTATAAAGGGTACAATGGGTCATATAAATTCAGTGAGTATTATATAACCTCATATTTATAGTTTCTTTTAAGACTGCAATTAAGGAGGACCTTCTACTGTATTTTTAATTGCTAAGTACCTCTTCCAATCATCGCCGTTCCACTGATTCTGAAACAGGTTTTCTTTCATTTCTGTACCCCTCCATTCCAAAGCTTTACCCCTTGAGAGTAATTATGCAAATTTTCCTTTCCACCAACTAGGCCTTATATTATAGAAATTCTCTGTGTGTGGCCATGTTTTTATTGACTAGAGAAGAAAAAGTCAACTCACAAAGAATATCGGTGGTTGAGGTCTGGTTGGCATCAAAAACTGCCCTAAAATCAGTGACGTAGCACCAATTGGAAGAGGAACTCAGTATAAAAGAAAATCCACGGATAGGTCATCCTTAAATAATTGTTAATAATTGTATCATTCAGTACAGTGCTTGATATGGTAATGATATGTCATGGGTGGTCTGTGGTTGGAACTGTTGCTTTGAACCACTTTTGTCCTGGGTTCAAAATCCATCAAGAACAACATCTTTAAGGCGTTTGTGTTTCCTCCCCGTGTTTGAGTAGGTTTACTCCCGAGTTTTCCGGTTTCCTCCCACACTCAAAGATATACTAATAGGGAATTTATATTGTGAGTCCCAATGGAATCAAGAATCAACTTTCTGAGTTTCTCGAAAATCAATAATAAACTGTGACAAACCATGTTAGCAAGTGCTCAGTTTCAAAAAACTCACCAGAAAAAGCCATTAACCAACAAGGGTCAAATAACACATGCACTCGCAGGATACAGCTGGCCCCCTACGATAAGGGTGGGGGGTAACACAGGTTCAGAATACCTATGAGACAGACACTCACAGCCAACCATGGAGTGGTTGCTTGTATTAATTATGCAAACAAATGCGGTTTACATAGGTCATCAGTCACACAGGTACGTGTGATGCACAGTGCCTGGCTTACAGACTATTGATGACGTCCATACTATTAGATCAGGTGTCCAGCACTTTTTAACTGTATCCCACAGGACAGACACAAGGAAAATTGTGCAATAAAAAATATAAATTTAATAAAGTGAGGCATTGGTCCAAATTAAGGCCAAAATACGTAAGCTCGTAACCCAGTCATCAAGGGTCCTCACACTTACGAGTCCCTATACTATATTCACTATATTATGTTGGATAATTATATTGAATATTATACTTTTGAACAATATCACCAGCACCAGCCCAGGGAAGAAGGGAGCATTTAAGTACAAGGGGAATGCTGATAATCAGCAGCTGGATGGAAGGAGAGCTGCACTAGGAACTAAAGGGAGAAAGATGAAAACCCAGCAGAGGAGCTACCTAATACAATGACTACTAACAGCAGGAGCAATATAACTACAGAGTGGTACAAGCCACCTGCTTGCAATCAAGACTTGAATGAACTGAAAAATATCACCAGCACCAGTCCAGAGAAGATGGGTGCATTTAAGCACCAAGAATGATGATCAGCAGCTGGGTGGAGGCGAGCTCCTACTGCGTCAAAAGGGAGAGAGATTAAAATCCAGCAGGAAAGCTACTTAGTACAATGAATAATCACAGTAGGAACTGGATGATGGATGATTTCCTCAGTACACAAAACATTGTTGGTTATAAATGACTTAGTGACTAAATGTAGAACTGGTGGAGGAAGGTTGAACTAGATGGACCTAGGTCTTTTTTCAACCTAAGTAACTATGTAACTATGTAACTATGTAACAATAGAAAGTCAGGGAGCATTCTGCGCAGCCAAACACTGTGACCTTCTATTGCCAGAAACCACATGACTGTCTGTTAGTTGAGACAACCACTGAGGGAGTCACCATTATCCAATTATTTTTAAAATCATTGGGTTGTCCATGTAATTCCTGGATCATCTGAGTCCACCAGTGAAGGATGGACCATTATTCTTATTTAAATCAGTGGGTTGTTGTCCATGTAATTCTATGGTTTTCTGAATCCTTCAGAATGACAGATGCTTCTGGCCTTTGTTCTCCACTTTGGTAAAACATTTGATTGTTTTTGTAAACCATAAAGTCACTAGAATAAATCTGTTTTAAATGAAAGTACTTTACATTTTTATATAACCAGACAGAATCGGACATATTTGCTTTTCTAATTCATCTTTTTGTGCCTGTTTCTCTACAGTATAATTGGAGACAGCCGCACACTGGAATCCTGGGGATGACGTAACCTCCTTTCTGAAGATTACTATATGTGAAGTTCTTGATTTTCTTTGCTTTTAACAAATTGTAGTTATTAATAATAGGCAGATTATGAAATTATTACATAGCAACATAGGTTGAAAAATACCTAGGTCCATCTATTTCAACCTTTTTGGACTCCTACACTTTTCTTGTGAATAATGTATTCTATTAAAATTTCTAATTGCATCCGATATTAATCTCCAGATCTAATTATTTTAAATTAATGAATGAATGAATGAAAATCTTTGTGATTGTGTAAAGGTGTGTGATAATGGCTGGCATGTCAATATCTGCTTGCCAAAGATGACTGATGAAGGCTTGAGTCCAATGCCAAAAGGCAAACCTTGTAATAAAAGCGTTCCCCAATATAACCCCTCTTATCAAAATTATTCATAGGTAAATTCCCATTCTTTATCATTAATCTTCATGTTATTTATCACTTCCAACTCCAATCAGGCAGATGGGTACCAATATTTATCCTTAAACCCCTCCCGGCATCACCGTACTTGGTAACGCGCATATAAGAAACTAAAGCGGGGTTTACACGCAACAACATTGCTAACGAGATGTCGTTGGGGTCACGGAATTCGTGACGCACATCCGGCCTCGTTAGCGACGTCGTTGCATGTGACACCCCAGGAATGACCGGTAACGATCAAAAATACTCATCATATTGTTTATCGTTGTCCAGTCATTCTAATCCTGAATATCGTTGCTGCTGCAGGATGCAGGTTGTTCGTCGTTCCTGCGGCAACACACATCACTACGTGAGACACCGCAGGAACGAGAAACAACTTCATACCTGCGGCCGCTCGCAATGAGGAAGGAAGGAGGTGGGCGGGATTTTACGGCCGCTCATCTCCGCCCCTCCATTTCTATTGGGCAGCCGCTTAGTGACGTTGCTGTGATGCCGAACGAACCACCCCCTTAGAAAGGAGGCGGTTTGCCGGCTACAGTGATGTCACTAGGCAGGTAAGTATAGTGTGACGGGTGTGTTAGCGATGTTGTGCGCCACGAGCAGTGATTTGCCCATGACGCACAACCGATGGGGGCGGCTATGCTCGCTAGCGATATCGCTAACGATATCGCTGAGTGTGAACCCCGCTGAAGCCGTATTTTAGAATCGGGTGTATGGAGCTGTCTAAGGCCATATCCGGCACATTTTTTGGTAAATCGTTGACAGCATCGTTAAAGGCATGCAATTTGGGGGATGCTTATATTGAGAACTTATATTCCTATAGACTGTCATGGCACCCATGTGCCTGATGAAGGCGCCCATGGCTACCAACTTTGTAGGTTGCCGTGTATTGTATTGAGAAGCCCAGCAATAGACTGGGCATCAGAGGATACTGTTATTTTAGGGTGTCAGAAAAAACTCACCAAAAACAGCCATTAGCCAACAGGTGAAACAGCAAATGCACTAATAGGATGCAGCCGGTCCCCTATGATAAAGGTGGGGGCAACACAGGTGCAGAATACTGATGAGTCAACCACTCACAACCTACCATATCATGAAGGTGGTGGTTGCTGGTATTAAAACTGCACACAGATGGGGTTTGCATAGGACGCCAGTCACACAGGTATGTGGGATGGACAGTGTCTGGCTTACAGCCTATTGATGATGCCGATACTATTAGCTCAGGCGGGCTTCAACACATAGCACAGACACCCCAAAGGGCCCGGCTGCAGTCTGCTGAAAAGTGTGCAATAAAAAAATGATATAAAATTATATTAATGGGAGGTAATGGTCCATATTTTGGCCAAAATACATAAGCTCGTACCACGGCGTCAAGGGTCCTCACGCTTGCGATATTGACTTCTTTTGAATTATGTCCTTTTCTGTGAATTATTTTGAATTTAGTGTACGGACTCGTAAGCGTGGGGATCGTTGATGTCGCTTACGTATTTTGGCTAAAATATGGACCAATACCTCATTATAATATCATTTTGTCACACTGCTCTAGTGGAAAAAACTGACAAAAGGTGCAATAAGCAGAATATCCACTAGAGGACACAAAAACAATAGGCAAGTCAGCTAGCCAAGTCAAACCAGGAAGTCAATAGGAAACCAGAGGGAGAAGCAAAAAACATGGTCAGATACAAACCAAAGGTCAGAATCAGGAGTAACATGGAAGTCCGGTACAAACAAAGCAAGGTTGGACACTGGGAAATCAAACACAAAGAGATGGGGCAGGGAGGTCAGGAGAGGCTAGGTAAACAAGCGGTCCAGGAGAAACAAGACAGGAGAGACACGGGACGGGACTGGGAAGTCAAAGGGGGACAGAGGCAGAAAGGCAGAACAGGAAGGGGCACAGGTCAAAACGGTAACTGAAATATGGGACGGATAAGGGAACACTGACAGAAGCCAGGCTCACATCCTGCAGAGCAGAACTATTATGGGCAAAGCTCCACAGGTGCAGTGCCAGGATATAGCAGCCTGACCTCCAGAATGAGGCAGAAAGCAATTAACCCCTGCATGACCTGAAATCCAGAGATGGCATACCAGCCCCGGCTTAGCCCGGAAAGGATCATGACATATTTTATATATTTTTTTTTATTGCACAATTTTTGGCAGGATGCAGTTGGGCCCTTTGGGGTGTTTGTGCTGTGTGTTGAGGCACTTGTATAGTACTGAGCATCCCGCCTCATCAAGTAGTATGGGCGTCATCAATAGGCTGCCAGACACTATGAATTGCACGAACCTGTGTGACTGGCGTCCTATGCAAACCCCATCTGTTTGCAGTTTTAATACCAGCAGCCACCCCCTCCATGATATGGTAGGCTGTCAGTGGTTGTCTCACCGGTATTCTAGACCTGTGTTGTCTTCACCGATATCATAGACGGCCGGCTGTATCCTGCGACTGCATTTGCTGTTTGACCTGTTGGCTAATGGCTGGTTTTGGTGAGTTTTTTCTGTGACTTCTTTTGAGTTAGGTCCTTTTCTGTGTATTATTTTAGCGTGTCATCATAGGACACAAGCAATCAGATGAGCATAAGTTGAATTAGTAATATTAAAGAAAAATGAAAACATTAGAATGTTTAATGATTCTCCCTCACCTATTAAAAATAGTCCTTAAAAAATAAATATATTTGGTATTGCTGCATATATAAAGGTCCAACCTAGTGGGCTGGCACAGGCCATACCCCTGATGTGTAATGTAATGTCCCAGAGGGAAGGGGGAGCAGCAAGGAGCATCTCCAGCTGCACAATTACAGGGAGTGTGAGGATATGAAACAGCATTGCGCATGGCATCTTTATAGATGTAGGGCAAGGACAGTAGAATTTTTTTTATCTCCTTGAATTACACTTTTAAACAGATTAAATTGTCTATATGATCATTTACTGTATATGCAGAACTTCATCAGCGACATAGAGAAGAATTAAGAAATATTAAGAAAGTGATTTGGATAATCTTTATGTGAAGTTAGTTTAAACACCAATCAAAAACTACAGGTAAAGAGGAGTTTTTGAAGTGGATTGATCACTAGATTTCACAATACAAACTGCAGATATAAAATAGATTGCCGTGTCCCAATGAGGCTTGTGTATACTCTCTGAAATGAGGTATCACAATTGCTGAATAAAATTACTGTCAAGATGAGAATTAGTCCAGCTATAGACTGACATTGCTCTTGAGTAGAAGTGAATTCCCTCCGAGCCTGATTGACAACTGCAGCTTCTACTGAGTGGTGAGAGATCTCAGCAGGGAGGTGGAACACTGAGGGGGGAACACTCAATAAGGCTAGGTGGTAGAGATTGACTGAAACATGTTGCAACCGGGCTAATCATTTGAAAATACATTTCAGAAAAAGTGTATAATGCATTATGAAATTTTAAGAGATCTATTTAGTATTGCATGTATTCTGAGATCCATTTAAGGGATTAAGGATCAGAATGAAATGCATTTTTTCAGCAGTTTTTTTCTATGTAATTGTGGCGCCCCTGAGGCTTCAGTCACCACAGAGTACTGCACCTCACCAGAGATGCAGTATTCATCCTGGGTAAGTAGGAGGTCAGTGCCGATAAACCACAATTCACAAACACACATAGCCAGGTACCCTCTCACCAGGACTGGGTTAGGGTAGGGTCATTAAGGGTGGTCACCATATCGTCTGGGGCCTCCCACCCACTAGCTTAGGAGCCCGGGTGGGTGGAGCGACTGTTCTGGAGAGCAAGGCGACACACACAGTTCAGTTGAGAAACAACCGTAAACAAAGTGAGACGTAGGAGAACACTGTCGCTGAGGGGAGAGCTCATAGCTCCCTCAGGACCTGTGCACACCTCAGGGTGCGGAGCCCTAGGCTGGTGGGCACTGCAAGTCTTGCCAGCAGAATCCGCCGGGCAGAGGATTTCAAGTCTTCTGGCCCACACACAGCGCCCGGGGCAAAGCAGCACATAGAGCCAGGAGTTATGACCAAAGGGCAGCTCCATCTACGGACTCGCACAGCCTGCTATACGGGACAGGGGAATGAACAAACCCCAAGGCCTTGGGTTCCAGCATAGATTCAAGCTGCAGGGACTCACACAACACAGCACAGCTAGGAAGGACTCACTGAATGAAACACTGGTCTTGACGTTCAAACTATCCGGGATCGGCTAGAGTCCATCAGAGCGGAGTCCGGCAGTCCAACGGCGGGAGCAATTCAGTGAGTAAAGAACTTAAACTGCAACCGCTTCGCTCCCTTATTGGAGGGGACTACTACTCCCAACATCCTCCCTGGGGCCTAGCTCTACCTGTGGAGAGCTGCAATACCTGAGCTGCATAACCATCTGTCCCAGAAGAGAGTGACTTTTCGCAGCAGCGGCTAATAACTGGCCGCACACCACTGGTGGCGTCACAAATAACTACTACTCCCATCATCCCCATCCCCATCTTTATTGACACATAAAGTGGGCCAGGCCACTGTGACACGCCAAACCGGCCCGGTGATGAGTAATCCTCACCCAAGACCCCATGGGCATGTCATAATCTGACAGCAGTATGATATAGGGACAGAAACCCTGATTTCTTCAATGTCTCACTTATTTTACTGCAGCAGTTATGATAGAATAACAGTTTTCTCTGCTGCAAATCCAGCAGAGCTTGGAATACTGAGCACTATATAACCCCGCCCACACCACTGATTGGCATTTCTCTGTGTTTAATGTATATTGACATAAAGGTGCTAATCAGTGGTGGGGCTGTGGTTGGACCAGGATGTAGCAGACATCTAGTCCTTTAGGGATAATCTCCTGCTGATAAAACACTGATTTTATTGAAACAACATACAGCCTAGTAATTGACACAGACTTGGATTCAGTGTCCCTGCTTCTGCTTCATGCTGCTCTCAAATTACATAGCAAAAACCTAAGTTTATTTATTGCGTGGATTCATGCTTAGCAGTAGAACTCATTTAGTACAAGTATGGGTGCTTGGGCAAAACAAGGTAGAGTTTACTGCGTTTCACTGCACTCCAAATGATCATGCTTTTCTCCAGCATTAAAAAATAAAACAACGTCTTTTCTTCAGCCCAAAACAAAAAAGAAACAGTCCTTTTTTATACTCACACGACAGCCCGGGCATTAGTTGTCTCAGGCATAGTCTGTAAACCAACACTGGCTTCTCACTTGGCCCACTACCACAGGGAAGTGCTCATGTCATATTTCTTGGTCACTCACCAGTTCCAGCACACAGACTACTCAGTTCCTGTAGCTGACCGGTCCCAAAATGAACACAGGGCCTTGCTCTAGCCATAGCTAACCAGGTGCATGTAATCAGTGCTAGGTTTAACCATGTCCTACCTGGTTGTCCTTCATACCCTCCGTCTCTCCCCAAAACTGGTAGCTGGGCACCACCTGCCAACCCACAATGCCTACAGAGGGCAGTTTAAGCTCCTGACATGTCTTCTGAGGAATGCTCTGACCTGGTACCTCTGAGAATCTGCCCTATATTAGGTGATAATGTCTAATCACAAAGGTCCATGGAGCCTCTGTTAGGAGTCTCGACATGGAAAATAGGCAGATATCCCTCTGGGAAGGACCCAGCCAAGGAGTAGCTCTTTTTAGGAGACCACCATAACCACCATATTAAGTGGCCTTTTTAGTCAATATCCAACTCTTTGACTAGTTTAAAGATATGACAAGGGAAATACCAAGGCCAGGTAGCCATCCACAGACAGCTGTTTCGGGGTATTGCCCCTCATCAGTGTGGAGTAGGATTCTGGCACATTTCCCAGGGGGAAATGCTCCTAGGTGATAATTTCTGGCAGTGTGTTTTTTGGGAAGATGGCAACTTACCTACTGCTTATGTCGCGGGCGGAGGAGGGGACGCCGCGCTCTTCCTCTGCTGCTCGGGTCCGGCCGCCGCGGCCGCTGCGGCCTGCTGCTGCTCGGTGGCTCGAGCGATGAGCCGGATCCCGGGGACTCTAGCGGCGCTCCTCGCCCGTGAGTGAAAGGGGGTTGTTGGGTGTGGGGATGGTTTATTGTCCGTGACGCCACCCACGGTTGTGATGATTTATTGGCACCACCGCTGCTCTGTATGGGGATCCCGGGAAGGGTGGTATGGAGCAGCCAGTTGTTGTGTTGCCCCTCCGTGGGTAGGAGTTGGTGATCCCGGGGCCCAGTGATGAGGTGGGAGATGCAGGGCTTGGTGGGCGCAGGGACGCGGGGGCAGCGCTGTGCCTTGCGGCACTGTGGTACTCACTCAGCCTGAGACGTTGACACAGTTTTACGGTAAACCACACAGCTGGAAAGACGGTTCCCACGGACAGCCGCACTTGCTCTCCCAGTAGGTAACGGTGATGTCCCTTTGACCTGCACCTAGTGTTTCTGTGTTGGTAGCGATGGGTTCCCACTGGTAACCCGCTCCCCGGCTTGGATATGGGCCGGAGGAGCCCTGCTTTGCCCGCAGACGCTGGCCCCGAGGAACTGGTGCCCTGGCGGTGGCGGTGTTCCTCCTAAATGGTTGGACTTTTGCCTTCAGTCGGGACTTGGTTGTTGGGGGATCGACGTCCCCTTCACTGACGGATTTGGCAAATTGTGGCAACTCCTAGCCTTCCCGGGGTCCGAGAGGCCCCTGCGCTGGTGCTGACTGTCCTTCGTATACTGCTCCAGACCGCCGGGCCACTACCCGTCCGCGGTCCTTCCAGCAACCTCCGAGCAGTCCCCCTCCAGACAATCACCGCTGTTGCTGACCTTGCTGACACTGTCCTGCACTTAGCCGGACCAACTTCAGGGCTTTCTACGCTCACTTTTACTCTTTTCTCCTTTGCTCCACTACCACTTCACTTTCACTTAGCTCCTCTACCACTTCCTTCTACTTCACTCCGCTAACTGAACTGCCTGGTTCTTCCCGCCTCCAGAGCTGTGAACTCCTCGGTGGGCGGAGCGAACCGCCTGGCCCACCCCCTGGTGTGAACATCAGCCCCTGGAGGAAGGCAACAAGGATTTCAGTAGCTTTGGTGTTCCTAACTGGGATGTAGGGTGTGGTGGTGTAATGACCTGTGACCCCTGGCTTGCCCAGGGCGTCACATTCCCCCTTAGCAAAATGCAGACCGTCCGCGGGCTGCCCGTCCAACACCGGTTTTATTTTCTGTAAAAAGGTAAATGGTAACATATAAAGCATAACATCATCCCACAACGGGAGGCACATTTCTTAAACGTTACTAAACGGTTTTACGGGTACGGTTTCCGCTCTCTCCCACCCAAGCAACCTGGCCCTGATGCTGCCCCTAAAGCCCAGGCAGTACCCCTTGACCCAAGTCCAGCACCAGTTACCTGAGCGGGATCTGTCCTTTCCCTCCAGAGGGTAGCCACCGGTTCCTGTGGTGGCTGGGCCCCAGCCTGCTCTGCTGAGGGCCCTCCCTCCAACCTGCCTCTCCGGAGGCGGCAACTGCGGAAAACGGTACAGTAAAACAACTTATTTACAAGCCACTTAACGTTTGTGGTTGCCCTGCAAGTTCACGGGCTTGTCCATGGATAGTTCCCATGCTAACTTGTTAAGCGGTCCCCACGGGGACAACGGTGCCGGCTCCAGCCGGTTCAATCACTGTAAATCAGGTCAAGTACACGGTAATCATTTTTGCTTATCATTCTTCTTTTAAACTTTTTAAACTTTCAAACAACACTCTGGTGGTCTCAACGGGGACGGGACAACGGTGCTCCGCTGCCCTACTCCAGACCTTCAGCTTCATCCGAGGGAGGGGGTGCAGGACTCACTCTGCTCTCCTGGCTGCCCCGCAGTTTGACATCTAGGGCAAACCACCCCCTCTCTCCGCAGTGTCGGGTATACTGCACAATATCCCACGGCATCAGATTACGGCCGGGGTGCTCCTCAGGCAGGTGGGCATTCACATCCCGCCGGGCTACAAACACTTCGGCCTCCAGGCCCGGTTCATAAATAAACCCGTAGCCCCGGCGGACATCAAACCGCCTCACCTGCCCCTCGTACAGCGGGCCCCGGACACGGAACGTGGCCTGGCGGAGATTTTCTTTCTCCCTTATAGCTCGGGCCACCAGCTCAGCCTTCTTCCTCTCCCGCTCACCGATCTCCAGGCCCAGCAGTACCGGCTCCCTGTCCCAATACGGTGCTGCTGCGAGCTCCGGCGCACGGATCAGGCCCCGCGGGACTTCCTGGACGTTGCCCACTGTCAGGGCTCTGGGCGGCAGGTCCCGCGGTGTCTTAGCCTTGGGCGCCGCCTTACAGCGACAACCCGGCGCCACCTCGGCCAAGGTGTGGGGGATGGGCACAGGGGCTTTCCGTGGCTGGGCCTTCGGCTCGGAACGGGTCACCAGCTCCGGCTCGGAGAACTTCTCAGGGACTGCCTCCGATGCAGACTTCGGGGCCTTTCATGGCAGCACCTCCGACTTGCCACGGGCTCTGACTGCAGGTCGGTCCGCGAGGGCGGACGGGCTGGGTATCGCTACCGGTTGCGGTGGCAGCGGGCCTAGTGGCGGGGTCACGGCCTCCGGGACGGGTGGCAAAGGAGGCAGCGGAGGGAGAGGGTTTGGACCGGGTCCCTCAGCCGCAGCGACCGGTCCCTCGGGGACATAGGGGCGTGGGTCACTCACCCTCCCTTCCTCCGCCTCCTCCTCGCGTCTCCGCACGGTGGCTATAACGTCCGCCATGTCGGTCTCCCACTCCTCCAGGAGGAGCTGCATCTTGACCTGCAGCCTCAGGTAGAGCTGCGCGGTACGGATTTCCACCCACGCCGCGGTTCCCGGCGCGGGGGCTACGGTGCTTCGGGACGGCATCCACATTCTGCTGGCAACTCCTTCCAGGAACAGGGTGACTGCAGAGTCCTGGCGTCCCTGCTTTTATAGCTGCGCTCACATGCAGCTAGCCGCCATGCGTCCCCTTTAGCTTCTCTCTGGCCCCTCCTTTATTGGGGCGGAGTTTTGGCCTTTGCGCCTCTGCTACTGAGTTTTGGCCTTCGCGCCTCCGGCTTCTGAAATTTTTCTGCCGGACACCTCCGGCGGTAACAAGGCGCACCTCTACCAGACGGCAGAGCGGTAAGATCCTGTTCGTGACGCCAAGTTGTCGCGGGCGGAGGAGGGGACGCCGCGCTCTCCCTCTGCTGCTCGGGTCCGGCCGCCGCGGCTTGCTGCTGCTCGGTGGCTCGAGCGATGAGCCGGATCCCGGGGACTCTAGCGGCGCTCCTCGCCCGTGAGTGAAAGGGGGTTGTTGGGTGTGGGGATGGTTTATTGTCCGTGACGCCACCCACGGTTGTGGTGATTTATTGGCACCACCGCTGCTCTGTATGGGGATCCCGGGAAGGGTGGTATGGAGCAGCCAGTTGTTGTGTTGCCCCTCCGTGGGTAGGGGTTGGTGATCCCGGGGCCCAGTGATGAGGTGGGAGATGCAGGGCTTGGTGGGCGCAGGGACGCGGGGGCAGCGCTGTGCCTTGCGGCACTGTGGTACTCACTCAGCATGAGACGTTGACACAGTTTTACGGTAAACCACACGGCTGGAAAGACGGTTCCCACGGACAGCCGCGCTTGCTTTCCCAGTAGGTAACGGTGATGTCCCTTTGACCTGCACCTAGTGTTTCTGTGTTGGTAGCGATGGGTTCCCACCGGTAACCCGCTCCCCGGCTTGGATATGGGCCGGAGGAGCCCTGCTTTGCCCGCAGACGCTGGCCCCGAGGAACTGGTGCCCTGGCGGTGGCGGTGTTCCTCCTAAATGGTTGGACTTTTGCCTTCAGTCGGGACTTGGTTGTTGGGGGATCGACGTCCCCTTCACTGACGGATTTGGCAAATTGTGGCGACTCCTAGCCTTGCCGGGGTCCAAGAGGCCCCTGCCCTGGTGCTGACTGTCCTTCGTATACTGCTCCAGACCGCCGGGCCACTACCCGTCCGCGGTCCTTCCAGCAACCTCCGAGCAGTCCCCCTCCAGACAATCACCGCTGTTGCTGACCTTGCTGACACTGTCCTGCACTTAGCCGGACCAACTTCAGGGCTTTCTACGCTCGCTTTTACTCTTTTCTCCTTTGCTCAACTACCACTTCACTTTCACTTAGCTCCTCTACCACTTCCTTCTACTTCACTCCCCTAACTGAACTGCCTGGTTCTTCCCGCCTCCAGAGCTGTGAACTCCTCGGTGGGCGGAGCCGACCGCCTGGCCCACCCCCTAGTGTGAACATCAGCCCCTGGAGGAAGGCAACAAGGATTTCAGTAGCTTTGGTGTTCCTGACTGGGATGTAGGGTGTGGTGGTGTAATGACCTGTGACCCCTGGCTTGCCCAGGGCGTCATACTTAGACAACCGTAAATTGGCTTTTGACAGGATCAACCAGCATGGGGTTTCTAGTAGGTCCATATCCATCCACGGTTTTAGTAAGTGACCACAATATGTTAGAAAGGACTTCCTTTTCTCTGGTTGGTGTATCTTATATTTGACCTCTCCCACACCCCATAGGGCCGCTGCCATTTGGTCCAATGTGGTAACTAACACAAGAACCTGATCTCCAGGTTTACGTTGTTTCCCTCATGCCAACTGAATATATCTCCTGGATTGTGTTTCCTCTGCCTTGAGGAGGCTCTCTTTTATCTGGCTCCCCACTTTGGTCGCCATGACAGATTTCCTAACATTGCTAACGTCAAGAACGGGGAAAATATATATATATACATATATATATATATATATATATATATGAAAAAAATTCCAGCCGCACACTGTGAAAAACCAAAATAAATTCTACCTTGTACATAAATGGAGGTATTTAGAATATTATAATGGCCACCGTAATACCAGCCCAGTGCCCCTTCACGGCACTGGTACTAACCTGACTTCAAACCGTACTGGCAGCACCTGTACAATGTGAACAGGTGCGTATCTGGATGGTGTATAAATATGAGAAAAAATTCCAGCCGCACACTGTGAAAAACCAAAATAAATTATACCTTATACATAAATGGAGGTATTTAGAATATTCCAGCAAGGAAGCCCCTGTTTCATTCTGTTTTTTTTTTTCTAAAATATATATACACAGTACAGACCAAAAGTTTGGACACACCTCCTCATTCAAAGAGTTTTCTTTATTTTCATGACTCTAAAAATTCTAGATTCACATTGAAGGAGTCAAAACTATGAATTAAAACACGTGGAATGATATACTTATAAAAGTGTGAAACAACTGAAAATATGTCTTATATTCTAGGTTCTTCAAAGTAGCCGCCTTTTGCTTTGATTACTGCTTTGCACACTCTTGGCATTCTCTTGATGAGCTTCAAGAGGTAGTCACCGGAATTGGTTTTCCAACAGTCTTGAAGGAGTTCCCAGAGATGCTTAGCACTTGTTGGCCCTTTTGCCTTCACTCTGCGATCCAGTTTACCCCAAACCATCTCGATTGGGTTCAGGTCTGGTGACTGTGGAGACCAGGTCATCTGGTGTAACACCCCATCACTCTCCTTCTTAGTCAAATAGCCCTTACACAGCCTGGAAGTGTGTTTGGGGTCATTGTCCTGTTGAAAAATAAATGATGGTCCAACTAAACGCAAACCGGATGGAATAGCATGCCGCTTCAAGATGCTGTGGTAGCCATGCTGGTTCTGTATGCCTTCAATTTTGAATAAATCCCCAACAGTGTCACCAGAAAAGCACCCCCACACCATCACACCTCCTCCTGGTGGATGGAGGGGGAGCAGCAAATGAAGGAGGGCAGTGGCAGATTGGAGGCAGTAGCAGCGGTGGATCGGGGCCTGTGACTACAGCGGCGCGGCGCGGCTGAAAGGGAGCAGTGGCGGAGGCAGCAGTGGATCGGGGGCTGATTGGGGGCAGTGGTGAAGTGGGGGCACTTACCAAATGGCACTTGCAGGGATCACTGTCCTGAGCTATCATGAATGAAGTGAAGCTGAGGGGAGTGGTCACCTATAGGTCACCGGCCCCAGATACAAGGTGATTGGAGAGATCGGTCAAAAGACCGATCTCTCTAATCAGAGCTGGGGGCGGGTGAAACAGATGTCATCCAGCTCCAGCCAGTGATCAGTGCTATAGCTGCACTGATCATGGCTGGATTTCAATGTTTCAGCCATTTTCAATGGCTGAAATATCACAGTGGCTGTGATTGGCTGAGCAGCGTTCGTCAGCCAATCACAGCCTCCGTAGGTCCGGGGGGAGACACCACCTCTCCTGAGGTCAGGCAGAGGTCCCCTCCTCCCCGAAGCTAAGGTTTTTGCACACCGATCGCAGCCACAGAAGCTCCGGGGGCACGATTTTGCCATGACGTACTTGGTACGTCATGGGTTGTTAAGTACCAGGTCACCATGACGTACCCAGTATGTCATGGGTCATTAAGAGGTTAATCAACAATTATTATTTCTTCTATGTTTTTCTATTTTTTTGTTTTTTACTCCCAAAATGCCGCCCTCCTGACACGTGCCGCCTGGGGCGGACCGCCCCCTCCGCCCCCCCCTTTGCTACCCCCAGTGATTCTACTATGACAGACAGAATCCCCCCCAAAAAATGATTATATGATTATATGATTTTTAAATAATTAATTTCCATTTTATTGCATGATAAAAGTGTTTGATCACCGACCAACCAGGAGGAATTTTGGCTGTAACGGATCTGTAATTTTTTTTTTAAGAAGCTCCTACTCCGCACTCATTACCTGTATTAATTGCACATGACTCGCCCACCCCAGGGCTATGGGACACCCGGTGCCGGGCCAGACTAGTCCGGGGGTCGTCAGTGGTGGCGGGGCCCGACTCCGTGGCCCTGGCGGGGTCAACTAATATGGCTTCAGTGGGGGTGCTTCAAGTTTATATTCGTGACGCCACCTGTGGTTTGCGGCTATTAAGCCGTCGCTGCTGTATGGGGCCTCCGGGGCTGGTGGAATGGCAGCTTGGATGGTCCTGCTCCCCACAGGTGGAGCGGTACCCCGGGGCAACAGTTGGTGCTTGTAAGAGTCTATGCAGTGATGGAAATCTATGCAATGATAGAAGTCTATGCAGTGCAGATGAAATAACAGAGGCAACACCAAAGGTGCAGTTTCAAGTTGTTTACTCACAATTCCTGGTCTATGGCGCACTGTGCCTTTGGACGGCTGGAACCCCCTGTCAGGGACCTCCGCTGATCCCGGGTAGATCTGGGAATAAAAGCCGGTGCACCCTTCTATTGTGTTCCTCTCTTCAGCTGACTTCTAAGCCTTGCCTTTGCTGGATGAACCTGGCTTGGCCTCCACTACAGCCTCCAGATAAGGGGCTAGCCTAGCTGGAACTTCACCCTCTTCCCAGAGGTTCTGCAGTGGGCTGTGGCCCTGGGCGCTTGCAGTCACCCTGGACCTCGGTTTTTACTTTTGGAATTGACTTCTCTTCCTCCAGTTTCTAGGGACCGTCCCCTGTCTGCAGCTTGATCCCTCCACCTGATCTTTCTGTGGAACAGGCCCTGTGCTTGAAAGCGGTTCAGTGGCCCTGGAATCCCTTCTGTATTTCTCGGTTGTGGTGTCACCTGGACCTAGCTGGGTCCCAGGGTCTTCCCCAGGAAGCGTCACTTTCTCCTTCTTGCTCCTGACTGACTAGAGCACTACTCTTCTTACTCCTCTCAGCTCTCCAACTTCTCACTCCCTCCTCTGACTGCAAACTGAAACTTAACCTTCCTGCATCTGCTCTACACTCGGCTGGCTCCTCCCACCTACCCAGTTGCTAGGCCCAATGGGAAAAGGGATGGGTCTTATGGCCCCCTCAGCATGCAGCATGGGGGGTAGCTGCCACTATCCCCGGTCCCTGTGTGTACCTAACAATGGGTGTAGTGCAAATTTACCTATGGACCGGCGTTTACCCCCTTCCTTACCCAGGATGGGACATCACACCTCTGGCTGGGGTGCAATGTACCTGTGGCGACGGAAGCCTCAGGGGCGCCACACTCCCCCACAGCGAATCCCAGCACGTCCGCGGGCTGCAACAACAAGAAAAGTGGAAAACTGCAAAATTTTTATAGATGCATCAAACAAGAACATTGGAAAAACTTTACATCCCTTTATGGGAGGCGCATATTCTTGAACGTTGCAAAATTAAAATAATAAAACTTTAGAGTCTTTTTAAACTAGAACAGACCAGCCACAATGCGTCCAGTGGCCTGGTTACACATAATATACATTTAACTGCGGACCACTTTCAAGTCCAGTGGCCCGGTAACACATAGACAGTGGGGGGTCATCTTTAAAAAGAACAGGGGCCAATCAATGCAGGGACGGGTGTCATCTTCGAAAAGAACAATGGACAGACATACAGGGGCTATTTACAGTTCTGATGCCTCTTCTTTAATTGCAGAGGTCCTCTTCTGGCTCAGCTCCTGGTGACATGGAAGCTGCAGCCAGGTTGGTCTGGGTCCCCTGGGAGCTCGTGCAGGGACTGTTGCGGGGTAATGGTATCGGAGCTGCGTCCTCCTCTGGCTGTTCAGGAGTCTGCTCTTCAGCCACGACAGTTGCTGGGATAGACGGCATTGCGGCCTGGTCTGATCTGGCCGGATAGGGTGTTTCTGCACCGGACGTCTCAGCAGGGACTTCAGTCAGGATCGCAGCATGGATCACAGCTTGGGTCTCAGCGGGCATCACAGCATGGATCTTAATAGGCATCGCAGCAGGGATCTCAATCAGGAATGCAGCAGGGATCGTGGCGGGCATCGCAGCGGCCTCTGGTAGTAACGCCGGCGGGATCAGCACACCCGATCGGGCAGGGGCAGTATGGGACTCACCCAGGGCTAGGCCGGAGATGTTCTGCAGCAGGATCGCCATCGCTAGTGTGGGCTCTGGATGGGCGTGGGCGGCACCTCCACACAGGCCTTGCTGCACTGACATCTGCAGATTCCTCATGGCCAGCACCATCTCCTTCCCCCACACGGCTATCTCCCGTCCGCTCTGCTCCTTCATGCTATCAGCCATCCTCCCGACCTCAGCCTCCAGCTCAGCAGCGGTCACAGGCCTGATCCAGGTGAGCTCCTCCTGGCCTCCGCTTGCAGGAGCCATCTTCTTTCTTCCTCCAGACAGCAGCATGCACTGCCAGGGATTGTCTTTTTCTAGCACGCCATTTTTCATTCTCTGCTCTGCATAGCAGACATGGTCTCAGCTTCGCGCTCTTCTCCAAGACCAAGGGGGCGGGGCCTATTTTTGCGCTCTTTCTGCAGGCACGCCCCGCTTCTTCCCGCGCTCTGCGGTTTCAATGGCGGCAGTTTTCACACACAAGTTAATCACAGTCTTACTAAATGCAGTTCTTTCTGGCGCACAGTACCCGGTGGGACCGGGCACGAAATCCTGTTCGTGACGCCAAAGTTGACTCGCCCACCCCAGGGCTATGGGACACCCGTGGCCCTGGCGGGGTCAATTAATATGGTTTCAGTGGGGGGTGCTTAAAGTTTATATTTGTGACGCCACCTGTGGTTTGTGGCTATTAAGCCGCCGCTGCTGTATGAGGCCTCCGGGGCTGGTGGAATGGCAGCTTGGATGGTCCTGCTCCCCACAGGTGGAGCGGTACCCCGGGGCAACAGTTGGTGCTTGTAAGAGTCTATGCAGTGATGGAAGTCTATGCAATGATGGAAGTCTATGTAGTGCAGATGAAATAACAGAGGCAACACCAAAGGTGCAGTTTCAAGTTTTTTTACTCACAATTCCTGGTTTATGTATCACACAGGTAGAAGAAAAGACCGGGTTTATGCCGCGCTGAAAACCACTGATGTGTGTAAATTAAAAGATTTCCTTTTTATTGGATAGTTCCTACGCGTTTCAGAGACATCCGTCTCCTTCCTCAGGAAAAGAAATCAGATGTATTACACGCATCAGTGGTTTTCAGCGCGGCATAAACCCGGTCTTTTCTTCTACCTGTGTGATACAAAATTCCTCTCCCGGGGCTGCAGCTAAACCACCAGGCACTCACAGGCTATCATAAGGGGTTGTGACTGGCACAACCTCACCAGGTGAGTGCTCTTTTGTCTTGTTTGTCCACCCTCATACCGGGTAAGACCCTTTTGCGCTTTTTTCCCCTTTACAGTTTTACAAATTCCTGGTTTATGGCGCACTGTGCCTTTGGACGGCTGGAACCCCTTGTCAGGGACCTCCGCTGATCCCGGGTAGATCTGGGAATAAAAGCCGGTGCACCCTTCTATTGTGTTCCTCTCTTCAGCTGTCTTCTAAGCCTTGGCTTTGCTGGATGAACCTGGCTTGGCCTCCACTACAGGTTCTGGACAAGGGGGCTCGCCTAGCTGGAACTTCACCCTCTTCCCAGAGGTTCTGCAGTGGGCTGTGGCCCTGGGCGCTTGCAGCCACCCTGGACCTTAGTTTTTACTTTTGGAATTGACTTTTCTTGCTCCAGTTTCTAGGGACCGTCCCCTGTCTGCAGCCTGATCCCTCCACCTGATCTTTCTGTGGAACAGGTCCTGTGCTTGAAAGCAGTTCAGTGGCCTTGGAATCCCTTCTGTATTTCTCGGTTGTGGTGTCACGTGGACCTAGCTGGGTCCCAGGGTCTTCACCAGGAAGCGTCACTTTCTCCTTCTTACTCCTCTCAGCTCTCCAACTTCTCACTCCCTCCTCTGACTGCAAACTGAAACTTAACTTTCCTGCATCTGCTCTACACTCGGTTGGCTCCTCCCACCTACCCAGTTGCTAGGCCCCACCCTATGGGAGAAGGGATGGGTCTTACGGCCCCCCCAGCATGCAGCATGGGGGGTAGCTGCCACTATCCCCGGTCCCTGTGTGTACCTAACAATGGGTGTAGTGCAAATTTACCTATGGACCGGCGTTTACCCCCTTCCTTACCCAGAATGGGACATCACACCTCTGGCTGGGGTGCAATGTTCCTGTGGCGACGGAAGCCTCAGGGGCGCCACACGCACAATCAATCACAGTCCAACCTATCCATCATGGGCAAGACCAAAGAGCTCTCTAAGGACTCCAGGTATACCGCTACTATCAGTGTCTGTTATTGTCTGCAACAATGACATCATGTCCACAGCACTGCAGCCAATCAGTGATCTCAGCAGCTCAAGCCATCAACAGGAGCAGAGTTGCCGAGCTCAGCTATTGTCTGCAGCGCTGTCGATGTGATGTCGGTGCCGCAAACAGAAACCGGTAGTAGTGGTGTTGACTCAGTGGCAGATCAATGTAGGGTTAGTAAAGTACAGTTTGGGGGAGAGTGGTTTTCCAAAAAATGGAAAACAATATTAAGGGTATGTGTACACAATGTCTCTAAGACGCCAATGGAACTGGCAAGTTTTCCAAAGTGAAGCTGCTTCAAGAAAAAGCCAGCTGCCCTTTTCCACAAGCAGCTTTGTTGGCAGTTTTGATCTTTCTTCGTTGCCGGTGTCTTGGCTCTGCACTTTTAACTATATAAAAGGAAGTCACCAGAAGAATGAACGTGTCACTTCTTTTATACTCCTTAAGGTTTATGAACCCTTGATGTTGTTAAAAGGAGTGATACATGATGGAGCATGGGCATAACAATGTCGCTTTAGCATAGCTGTGAGCTATCTTTATTTTCTGCTGTGGGATTGGGGTCTTGTTTTCAGGAAGCTTCCAGGTGGAAGCCCCCAGTAAAACAAATTGTGGGCGCTTATCCTGTCATGATTCTCTGTGCAGAGCATCTCACAGACGTTGAGATGCTCTGCGGCACTTATAGATCTGGCAGTGTGTCCATTCCTTTGTGTAGAGCATCTTGCCCTTGGAGATGTTCTGTGGCGCCTCCCTTGATACTGAACTGGCAGCTTGGTTACTACACAGGAGTCCAGGTTGGTTCTGGGAGGTGCTGGTTACTCAGCTGTTCCACCTTCCAGGTAATTGCTCAGGCTTCTTTACTGAGCATGCGCCCCCAGAATTCTGCTAGTTGTATTCTCTGGCTCTGCTGTGTTGCTGTAGTTTGTGTGTCTGCTGGTTTCCTGATCTTGGTATTCTGACCCCGGACTGTTATTGGGCTTCCCTCTGCCCTCTCCCTATTCCTGTCTTGGACTCTGGACCGTTATCTGACTACATCTTCACTTTGTATTACTACCATATGCTCTCCTGGAATTTTGACCTTTGGATTGTGCCTTGACTACGTCTCTGTTTACCCCTTATGATTATATGTGACCTTCTGCAACCAGACCCTGGTTTTCCTGACTACCCTTCCCTTCATGCGACTCTGTAAGGTAGTGACTAGCGTTACACATCCTTAGGAAGACAGTCAAAAATAAATAAAATTTGGGAAACAAAGCTTCCGTTCTGTAAAAGGGTTTATAAATTACTTTAATTAGTTAACATGAAAATAATCAAGCTTGCAATTGACTTGTTTTTTCTATTTGCTGTGATTCTCCTATTACATAGCTCCTTTACGTGGAGCTCAGCCAATAGTTACTGCGCAAGCATTGATCAATAGTGTGCAGTAGTTACATTATAATAAATGAGTTAACTCTTGACATCCCAATCATCTCTCTAGCTCATTAATTTCTGTACAACAAATAACGGCTCAGCTCCCTTTCAGATTGTGTCAAGCTGTTGTTATAAGTTTTGAAAAATCACCAGCCTGCATCTTCCAGAGCAGAAAGATAGTGATAACAGTGTAGACTCAAAACAAACCACTGTGTTACAGCAGAACTTGTGTTGAAAATTATACTTCTACTAATACTATTGCTCTGCTATTAGCTAGAACTGTCATTTAGGCCCTGTGCGCATGCTGCGGATTTACCGCGGATTTTGCCACGGATTTGCCACGGATTTGCTGCAAAAATGTGTCTAACATTGCTGCAGTCATTCCCCAGCAAATTCTATGGGTTTTAAAAAATGCTGTGCGCAGACTGCATTTTTTTATACCCGCAGATTTTCCGCTGCGGAATTAATGAGCATGTCACTTCTTTTTCGCAGGTACCTGCGGTTTTTGCCATAGATAATGATAAAAATCCACGGGGACCAACTTGCGGAAAATCCGTGGTAAATCCGCGGCAAAACCGCGGCAAATCGCAGCAAAAATGTGGGTGTGGTTTTTACCGCGGGTCGGGATTCTTTCAGAGGGTCCGTTTTTTTCTTAAGAAAAAGGCACTTTCTAGTGTGTACATAGCCTTAAGGAGGAAAATTCCAGAAACTAAGAAGTAAGGAGACTACATAGCTCTACACTGCTCAAGAGATGTGAGAATACTTCTTTATCTCCTTATTAGACTTTTTTCTTTTTTACTGCTTTGTTCTCTTTTTAATTTATGTACATAGTAGTAACATATACTTAAATATGATCATAAACAGACACATATGTGGAGATACACACAGTACATACATACTCTACAACATACACATATATGTATGTGTATATATACAAGCTCATAAGCTCTGCCGCTCTCTCTCTCTCTCTCGCTATATATATATATATATATATATATATATATATATATATATATATATATACACGTTTACCCAATAGACTTACAATACATACAGTCTCAGAAATAGTGCTAGGTGTTAATAACTTGTCCAAGAAGTCCAAAAAGGCAGGAACTCAAATGTGGGATCACTTTGTGACACGTAACATGGACAAGTAGGTCTTCTTCTGTATGTCTGTACCTGAGCTTTACAACGCAGAATGATGGAATGCCGTGGAATGGAATCACCATGTTAGACGAAATGTCATCTAGCCATATGTCTTTTTTAAAAAGGGACATCTAAGCCAAATGGAATGTAACTTTTTCTGCAGTTTTATGCTTCCACGTAACAAAATAAGTAAGAAAAAACATGGAAGAATGCGTATACAATGAGAAGAATGTGCATCCATTGCAGTCGACCATAATCTTCTACTGTTGCGATAACCAAACCAAAATACAGGAGATTGAAAACAAGCAAGGCGATAAGAGTTTTCACGGCGGTGACATGAGCTTCAACTGATTCGGCTCTAAAATTGACCTCATTAGCCTGCATTCGTTGGATATGCCTGTTCAGAGATACGACCGTGACCACAACCGAGATCAAAAATATTAAAAAACAAACTGAAGAAGATACAAAATACAATTTTAGGGTCGTTAATGTTTTTAAGGGTGAAAAATTTGGATTCAGTAGAGCAGTGCCATTTATGACAAGTTTTGACATGTCCGATGCAGCAGGGCCACTTATAAGTAAAGAAACAAGGGTGGATGGGAAGAAGACCCATGGATATATCTTGGGAAACCGATGCTGAATATAGATGTAGAGGTTTTGGTTGACATTCACAATCTTCAGGCAGAAGTGGATAGCGAGTAAACTGGAGAAGAGCAAAGTGCTGAATATTAGAGACAGATAGGTAATGTCAATGCTTAGCCAAGCAGAACTGGAAAATATATTGAGGCCATGAAACAGTACAGTGCTTCGGAAGCTTACTTGAAAGATTCTGTGTATGAGGCTTAGTAGACCAAGTCCAGAGATGAGCTGTTCACTTACATCAAGTCTTTTGCTCTTCCTCCAGTCCAGAAAATTCACAGCAGTTATGAATATGAATCCGGGAAGAATAATCAATAAAGAAATCAAATCTGTGACGTGAAGAACATTATTCAAAGCTTTGCTCATATTTGTAGCTAGAAGAAGCTGGGGAGATGCTGTATAGAAAGAAAGAGGCTGTTTTGCTATAAAGCAAACATCTGTCAGCTATGTCTATTAATAGGACAAATGAACATACAAAAAATGTTTTGATAATTGGGAAGATGCAAATCGCATAAAATGAATATATCAAATTATGTGGTTTTTGCAAATATTTTCTATTTTTAAATAGTTTAATGGAAATTAGAACATGTATGCTTGTATAGCTGGCAAATAATCCACTAAGGCAATCCTATCAGATTCCTCAGTAGGCAAATAGATTTGTAGGGGTAGTTTCCTAATGCAATCATAATCCTTCACAACAAGTAATTGACAGTGAACTGAACCAAACTAATGCAAAAAGCAACAAAAAATTGCCATAGACCAGAAGATTTGTACTGAAAAGAGCTAACATAAATGGCCAAATGGCAGAAAGCCTGTCATGATCCAGGTCGGTATCTGCTTTGGCAGTGTTCCAGCCCCGCCCTGATTATGTCAAGGGTTACCATCCCTCTGCCTCGTTCCTGTCTCCGGGATGCTATATCTTACCACTCCTCCCTTGATGCAATGGCGGTTATATTCTATGCCTTCAGCATGTGTAGCTGGCTCTGGTGAGTTCCTGATCTGTCCCACTGTAATGACTGAATGCCAGTCGTTATGATTTTTAAGATACATGGCACTATGGAAAACCCAGGGACACAAAGATGGTGAATAACAGTTTTTTGTTTCTTTATAAAAAAAAACAAAACAGTTCTCTTACAACTTATGGGCTACAACAGCCCGGAATAAACAATAACAGTTTATGCAACTTGGAGGACTTCAAGTGTCGGTCTGTAGGGATGAACTGGACTATATTTCCCCCCACTATACCGCTCCCTCCCTTATCTATTGATGGGGCTTACCCGGGTACACTACTACAGATAATGGCACGTGATCCCTCCAAGGATATAATCTTACAACCACCTCCCCTTATATTTACAATTCAATCAGGGCACCCGGCCACCTTCCCATATACAGCCAGAAACAATTAAATGTATGTACATGTACCTCTATTCAATATTGTGTACCTCACTTCCCCCAGACAGTGTGATGAAGCAAAGGCAGAATAGTCTGTCATCATCAGCACAACACAGCTTAACCTCTAATAACTTTGGAGCAAACGCCTCAGGATAAACAAGCAAGCACAGCTCCTTCTCAGTGAATAATGTGTCGAAGAATAATCTTCCTTCTTCTTTATCCTATCTATCTATCTATCTATCTGTCCCTGACTGACTATTATACACCGATCAGTCTCAGGTCAATTGTTACTCACTGAAGTCTTTCACCCAAGATGGCGTCCGTCCTCTCAGACTGCTTCTGATTCACTCTTAGATGATTTTATCCAAACAGTTTTTGGAGAAAAAATCACTCAGATGAATTCCCCTCGTCAGAGGCAGTAGGAGCTACAAGGAAAAAAAAATGAGTAAGCAGTCCACAAAAAGAGAAAAAAAACAAAACAGGCAATCCTATGAATCCAAACACGGGGAAACAACAGCCATCTTTCTCTTGCACAGTCCCTCAGAACTTGACTGAAATTTTCAACCTTCTCTCTCAGTCTACGTTACCAGGGAAACCTAATGTAACTCCTTACTGTCTAGCAGTGTGCCTGCCCAGCAAATTTATCTTATGTAGATTTTCACCCTGTTACACGATTGCATTCCTCTGATCCCCTACCTGTGTTTGTTTACCTACTCCCAGCCTGTCCCTTCTATCTTATCTCCTTGTCTTGTGAACTTGAACTTCCTGGTATCCACCTAAGCTCCGGCCCCGACTTGATTCTGTCTCTCCCCTCTGACATCTCCGTTACTAACAGGCTCTTGACCCCGTGACTTGTTTCTGACAATGTCTTTGATTGCTCCTCTGTACTTTGTTTGACCTTTAGTATCTGTCCTGGCTTGTCTGACTATTCTATTGCCACCTTGTGGTGACTTCACTGTACTACTCCTGGGCAGGTTATTTCTGCTCTTTCCCCACTCTGCTGCCATCTAGTCGAGTTTGTGTTGCACTTCCTTAGAACACCTAGTAGTACAGTGTAATAAGGCCACAACATTTAATGTTGGTGGGAAAAGTAAGCAGAGCTGATTAATCAAAGATTTTATGCCATAAAAGTGTCCTAAAAGCTTTGAAAAGTCTCTATTTTTTGCAACTGTAATTCTGCAAAAATTCCGTGACTTTTGGCGTCTTAAAACCACTTTGGATCAGCTCCACCAAAATGGATGAAGCTTGGGCGATACAGGGTGTGGTCACTCCTGTCTGTCCAAATCCTAAAAAGTGGCTGTAGTTTTTACTCTAAATTTAATGAACAATGAATTTGGCACGTCTTCTATTCCATAAAAACTGGTATAGCTCGAGCATGGCTGAGGTTTTTTGAAGATGGCAGTAAAAATAGATATACACCACCTTCAGCAATGCCAAGCCTCCAAAATGGCAAGAATGTAAAAAAATCTTAAAAAAGGGAATATTGAGTGAGTTGATATTTAGCTACCATTGATAGCTGGTATTAGTTAATAGTTTGCTGAGAAACGTGCATATAGGAACCACATAATAACAGAAAAAAAATTACCAAATGTAGATGGTGACTGGAGCTGGGTGGACCCGGACTGTAAAAGTTTGGATCTACGCGGTTTCAAAGTTTCCCGGTATTCCGGCTGTATGATCTGTATTCGACACTCGAGAAGTTAAAAAAAAAAAAGAAAATAAGAATGAAGCGAGCGCTTCATACTTATCGAGGCTCCGTCACAACTGTAAACTGCTCCCGCGCAGCTGTAAGCTGCTCCTGCGGCCTCCTCTCATCATTGCTCATCCATATGCACTGCTTTCCCCGCCCATCGGCTGGCCAGGCCTCTGTGATTGGTTGAAGTCAGACGTGCCCCCATCCTCTGTGACTGCGTCTGACTGCAATTAGTCATTGCTCATTCATTCAAAACATGTCCCCTTTGAATTGTAAAGCACTGCGGAAAATGTTGGCACTATATAAATAGAAATTATTATTATTATTCATTCTTTCTGTGGAGCGCACAGCGAGCGCCGTCCTTCTCTTGCTTTTCTCCTTAGTTTCCTGATGTCTGTTCCTGTAAGTTTGCAGTATGTCTGAGTTTTGTTTTTTCCCTTGTCTGTCTGTATTTGTGTTGCTATCCTGAACTTTCCTTCCCAGGGGGGAGATAACAGATTAGTTCTGCTCAGGAGAATAGTAAAGTACGAGACTCCAGCATCTCCACCTTTAGGGGTAATCTTGAGGTTAGGGATATCCCAGGGTCCCCTAGCATGAGGGACAGTATAGGAGGCCACTTTTACCCTTCCTATCTCAAAGTCACATCATGACAGAAATTTCATAACATACTAACGTCTTTAAAATGGAAATAGAGCTCAATATTTTCTCAAAGTGGGTTATATAACTCTTTAAATATTGATCTAAAATAATAAAATGAGACATACTCACTGTTTTTAGATCATATTATTTCATTTCAGGTTGCTCTGGTCATCGAATTTAGACAAAAAACAATGTCAAGTCATCTTCGACAACTAAAATGATGAGGTCTCTCATTGGCGATAGTGGTCGAGTTGAGCAAGACGTCAAGAAAATAGAATGAGATGTCATCTGATCCTATGATGTCCCATTCCATAATTTGGATTACTGCAGGCTTTACTAATTAGATGCTCAGATAATGGGTCACTTGCAGAAAACTGGGACCGGCGGGTCCCTGCTAAATGTTTTAAAAAAATGGATCTAGTCCAGAATATAGTACCTATATAAGTCTATGAAAACCAGAATCTGGAGATTAAAAATAGTTGTAGAATTAGATAGGGGGATAAAAGAGCACGTTGTGTACTCACCAAAGATCCATCATGGCAGCAAGCTGCTTCCAGGTCACGCATTCACTTCCAAAGCCGACAATTAACCCTCATTGAATATTCACTGCTTAAAAAGACAAGGGTTAACACCGCAACCGCTCACAGCAACAAAGTACTACACCCACCAGTTACTCTGGATCACAACACCTCACCAGACCAGCTAAGATAAACTATGGCTGGCATTAATGGAAGTGTCCATCCAGCATATATAGAAGGGGAGCAAATGTGATTGTGTAAGGGCCCAGATGTTCCCTGCTATCCACCCCCACACAGTATCCACAGCTGATGGACAGTCCACAGACACGGTCTTGGGGATAACAGTTGCTTTAATATAGCAGGAACAAAGCAAATCAATACGGAATATATGTTTCACAGTCTCTCATGGGTAGGCCATGGCAAATCCAGCTTGGAGTTGAATGCTGAAGTGCAATTAGGGTACTGGAGCTTTAAGTGCACGATTTGTTTCAGAATTAATACTGGTATGCTTTAGGTTCAGAGTCTCTTGAGTTTAGAGGGTAGATATGATAAGAGTGTACAGACCTGGAGTCCTGGGGTTAATTTCACTGCTAGTTCAGACACGTGCAGTACTTGTAAGCAAATGAAGACAGTTGCCCAGCGTGCTACGGGGAGCGGATGGCTGGTGTGTGGATAATGGCATGAAAGCCACTAATATTGCAGTGGGGCGGGAGACCCTCAAACTTCCCCAATCTGCGTGCAGTAGGGTCTGGTATATACTCAGTATGCCCTACTGTCTGAAGAGATGCACAATGTCAGGATAGGAAGCCTTCAGCATATTGGCTGTAAAAATCAGGAAATGATGAAATTCTAGGCCTTGGGCCTAGGAGGAGTCTTGTGGTGAAGAGGTTCTCCACATAATGTCTTCCCTCAGAGGAGACTCAGCCAGAGCCAGCTCATTCCAGTTGTTTCTAGATAGAGGCTGGAGAATAGCTACACCTATTGAGCCATGTGACCAAGAACTAGCCAATAGGATAACACCCAATTAACACTTCAGATTCTTATAGTTTTCACCAGTAGATGGTGCTAGAACACAAGTGAAAAATGCTTTACTTATAACATATAGCATAATATTACATATAAGTATATGTACTTAAAGAAACAGACACAATCTGGACCGGGCCACTACAATTGGCTCGCCCACTACATGTGATCAAAGATGACTCATAAGCAGACCAGCAGAGATTAACTCTTGCTAGCCTGCCTACAAACTACCAATCTGTTGGTTGATGCCCAAGTCAGCCTGCGCTGATACAGCCCACCGACAAGTTATCAGGTGCAGTGTCAGAATATGTAGTCTCCACAGATTATGATGCCGCCATGACAGTGATGTTTGTAAAATCTCCCTTGTGATAATTTCTACCTATAGGAACCTCTCAAATGTAAGCAACAGAAAACAAATACTTGAAAATAGGCTTTAAAATAGAGTGTCATTCTCTGGACACTTGATTGCTGAGACCAGTGATTGGCTGCAGATGTCTGGTGATGACTGTAATGGGATTTCATCAGATCAGATGAAGCCTTGTACAAGAATTATACGATTAAGAGTCCAACGATTCATAGTCTGAGTTAAAAGTCCTATTAATACATGTTAAAAAAATCCCATGTAGTCTACCAGTACTAACATTTATGACACAATTACTGTTTCTCAAGAGCTCCCTGAATTTGGTAGTGATACTCGAATAGGATGTTAGCAATATAACCAGTCAGTTTGGGAAATTTCTTCCCTCCTAAATATTCCATGATCACAAAATTCTGCCAGAAAGTGTAACTTTACATGGTTTCCAGAACAGGGTTACCTACTGCTGAGTAGCACAGTCCATAAAAGTCACTAATGCTCTGCTAGTTCTGGTATTAAAATAAACACAAAAAACAAAAATGTAATTTATTGAAAGTGTTTCCATGGCTGACCAGCTACATATAAGCCTTACATCACCAAGCACAATGCTAAATGTCGGAAGGATTCTTATAAAACCACTACTACTGGACTATAGAGCAGTGGAAACATGGTTTGTGGCTTGGCACACTTCTCTACCTGGCAGTCTGATGGATGAGTCTGGGTTTGGTGAATGCCAGGAGAACGTTAGTGTCTGAATGCCTTGTGCCAACTCTAAAGTACTGCTATGAGTTTATTTTTCAGGGTTTGACTTATCCCTTTTATTTCTAGAGAATAAGAATCTTAATGCTTAAGGATTCCAAGACATATTGTATAATAGTAGCTTCCAACTTTGCGGAAACAGTTTGAGAAAGGCTCTTCATCTGATGGTACATCTCTTTAAACATCGAATTAGGGCCTAATTCATATTTTGCTGTTTTTAAGGCATTTTTATTTTTATGTCTTGTTGTATTGGTTGACATTTTTTGTACCGAAATGTTCAAAATGGTACACAAAGTTCATGTTTGTTTTCCAAAATCAAAAATTCTTTTTGTTCATGTTAAGGTAAAATGTTGCCAAATTTGTGCCCCCAAAAAATAAAGACTTGCATAAAATTACATATTAAAAAAAACACAATTGATGAATCAGCTGAAAATAACTAAGACCCAAAACGCTAACCATGGCAATATTCGTTAGTATTATTCGTATAGTTCGTCTACTTGGAATATTGTCATGGTTTTTTCTAGTTTTTAATTTTTTCATAAAGCCATGTTTTAATTTTATATGCGGATGCTGGATTTTCCTTCACTTTTTTTCTCTTGAAAAAGTGATGTTAAAAATAAACACAAATTGACAGAATAAGTGAGAAAAAAAGGCAAAAACATTAAAAACCAAAGGGAAAAAAGCACGGATACAATAATGATTCGAACGCTAGCAATTGCAAACTCTTTCCGGGGAAACAAAATCCAGTCAAGTCAGAATATAATTTACCTTTGTCAAATAACCCAAGTGCTTGATGTGGAATAAAAGGACTTAACATCAAGGCGTAAAAAGATACATTTTTACATATGTTTCTTGCTTTAAGGTTTCTAATTAACTTCTAAAACCCTTAAAATAAGATGATATTTTTATATCTAAATCAGAAACCTACAAATCCAATAGCTTGATTTGGTTAAATAAGTCATAATATCTATGTTCTTGGGGATTCAACAATTTATTTCCTCGTTTTGTCAGGTTAGAGAAGAATATGGTTTAGAGGTAAAGAACTTGGGTACAGTAAAACAAGAGCAAGTTACATTTTGGCTTGATAGGTTTTTCGTAGCTGGAGCTTCAAGAGAACATCTTGAGGAACCTTTGCCGAATAGAGATATAGAGAGTTTTTCGTTGATGTCAGCAATGAAAGGAAAAAGTGAATAAGAAGCCATGGAGAGAAGAGGAAAGTACAAAATAGTAGAGGCTTCCAAAATTACTAATTAGCATATACAGCCCATGCATGTGTATAATGATTAATCAAGATGTATCTAAATCCAAAGATGAGATGATCTCATAGATCAAGGCTTTTGTTCTTCTTTCAGTAAAAATCATTAAACATTTTAAAATATTAAGAATATCATTCCAAGATTTGGAAGTTGCAGATAATAAAGAGCTGTGATCATTTTTCTGTTTGCCGAAAATTTTTGAGGGACATTTTTTACAGTAGCAAATAAATATATGAGATGAGCTTTGCTAATCAGGAAAATGCAAATTGTGCCCCTATCAAATCATGTGGTTTTTGCAAATATCTATTATTGACCTGTTTTATGGAAATTAGAAATTGCATGCTCATGTTAAAAGCAAGTAAATCTCTAGTTGAATCTTTATTAGATTCCTCAGCAGTTAAATACATTTAATATAGAAAAATCATGATTTATCAAAAGCAATGGAAATGTATGGACAATTGCCTTTAGCTTTTAGCTTTTTTGGCACCTACTTGACAGTATATTGAAGTAAATTAAACTAAATTGAAGTAAATTATAATGATTTTTTGGCTGTGATGCCACGAGTGTGTTGTGTCCGCATGGGATCAGAAGGTCTCAACTCTTAGGGGTACTTCACACACAGCGAGATCGCTACTGAGATTGCTGCTGAGTCACGTTTTTTTATGACGCAGCAGTGACCTCATTAGCGATCTCGCTGTGTGTGACACTGAGCAGCGATCTGGCCCCTGCTGTGAGATCGCTGCTCGTTACACACAGCCCTGGTTCGTTTTTTTATTGTTGCTCTCCCGCTGATAAGCACACATCTCTGTGTGTGACAGCGAGAGAGCAACAATCCTGAATGTGCAGGGAGCAGGAGCCGGCGTCTGACAGCCTGCAGTAAGCTGTAACCAAGGTAAACATCGGGTAACCAAGGTGGTTACCCGATATTTACCTTCGATACCAGCCTCTGCAGCTCTCACGCTGCCAGTGCCGGCTCCTGCTCCCTGCACACGCTAAGCTAAGCGGTGTGCGCTGGTAACTAAGGTAAACATCGGGTAACCATACCCGATTTTTACCTTAGTTACCAGTCTCTGCAGCTTCCAGATGCTGGCTCCGTGCAAGCGCAGCGTCACTTGCACACCGCTGCTGGCTGGGGGCTGGTCACTAGACGCTGGTGAGATCTGCCTGTTTGACAGCTCACCAGCGACCATGTAGCGACACAGCAGCGATCCTGACCAGGTCAGATCACTGGTGGGATCGCTGCTGCGTCGCTAAAGTGTGACGGTACCCTTAATTGATTGCAGATCTTCTGTGGAGCTCACTTGACTGTTATCTTGTATTAGGAGTGGATTTACTTTCATTTGATGCACAAGGGGTTAAGGATTATTTCCCTTATAGCTGAGATTACTCATAGCTTTAGGGGTACTTTGCACACTACGACATCGCAGCTGCGATGTCAGTGGGGTCAAATTGAAAGTGATGCACATCCGGCGTCGCAGGTGATATCGTTTTTGATACGATTAACGAGCGCAAAAGCGTCGTAATCGTATCCTCTGTGTAGTGTCCGACATTTTCAAAATTGCGCGGCAGCAACGGTACGATGTTGTTTCTCGTTCCTGCGGCAGCACACATCGCTGTGTGAGAAGCCGCAGGAGCGAGGAACATCTCCTACCTACGTCCTGTGGCTCACGCCGGCTATGCAGAAGGACGGAGGTGGGCGGGATGTTTACGTCCCGCTCATCTCTGCCCCTCTGCTTTTATTGGCCGCCTGCCGTGTGACATCGCTGTGACGCCGCACGACCCGCCCCCTTAGGAAGGAGGCGGGTCGCCGGCCACAGCGATGTCACCGGGCAGGTGAGTGCATTTGAAGCTGCCGTAGCGATAATGTTCGCTACGGCAGCGATCACAAGATATCGCTGCTGCGACGGGGGCAGGTACTATGGCGCTTGGCATCGCAAGCATCGGCCCCAACATTTGCCGTTGGCCATTGCACAGCCTTGGGCGGATGCCCACTTTTAATTGGGCATCCTGGACTCTTCTTTTGTCTGGCCAACCTGGTACAATATTACTTTTGTAGCCTGACACACTCATGACTAAAGTTGAGTGAGTATCTAAATATTCATACTCTCATAACGAGTACTGTCTAATACTGGCGTATTTCTTACGAATAGCGTGTACAATGCAAGTCAATGGGGAAAAACTCGCTAAGTACCGATTAACCCGAATTTCGCACTATTTGCTACTCGCACGAATAGTATGGATTTCCGGTTACTCGCTATATTGCGAGTTTGTCCCCATTGACTTGCACTGCACACGGAATGAATACACGAGTATTAGATAAGAGTATAGCGAGTACGAATAGTTAGGTACTCGCTCAACTCTACTTGTGACGTCAAGCCAGGCCAGCTAACCAAAAGAATAAGTAGCTTTGGATATTGTCTGGTAAGGTGCGATACTTCCTCTTCTGTGCAGTGGCTACAGACCAATAGAATGGGAAGAACAAATATATTTGCACCAAACCTATTCCGGTGATCTCTGCACACCTCAGAGAATAGGAAAAAAAAATAATAATCACTTAAAACCCTCAAAACCCACTATCTAGTCCTCCCCACCAATTTTCACCTGCCCGCATCGAACGCATCCTCTTTAGCCTGCTGCACTCTATGATGGGATGTCTCATGGCCTAGGTAGCCCCTCGGGGATGCACGTTGTGATATTAATATGTACGCCATGAAGTCACAGCACACAGTGACATCAGAGGCTTAACCAGCTACAGAAATCTGAGTGCAGCAGGCAGAAGAAAATACTTGTGAAGGGGGAAGACAAGAAGTTGTAAAAAGATCTGATCGCAATTTTTATAGAAAAAATTGAACAAAATCACTGGTTGCTAAAAACTTTATACTCGTTTACACCTTTATAAGAATTGTCTGGTCTACTTACAAAAACCTACACTCAGTCTATGAGACTGCAGACTTCTAAATCCTTACATCATAGGGTGCTGTATATGATTATATACATGTATATGATTATAAGTATATGATTTGCATGCATGTAACATTCCAACTAGACGTGCTTAGCCACTCCCAATGCAAATGAATTGATAGAGGCTGTGCACGTCTAGTGGGCATGTAACGGCAGGTATGCAAATTACATATTTGGGGTCATGTGTCTGCCAACTCTCACCAGCAATAGAATCCTGACAGCATAAGCATCATACATTGTAAGGATTCAGAAGTCTTCAGTCACATAAAGTGTCACATAAGTCGGCCCAATTCCTGGAGAATTGGGCCGACTTTTCAGTTGGCTACAGATTCTATGCTAGGGATGGGCTGCATCTTAATGGGGAGGGTGCAGCTCTGCTGGGGCAGAAAATGGCTAGAAGGTTGGAGGAGTGTTTAAACTAGGAATGGGGGGCGAGGGTATTCACTTTATAGAAGGAGAATGTAGTGCAGATAGTGACCAGGGCACAAGTAATGAAATTGGGGGTGGTACGGGGGGAAGGGTTAGGACAGTCAATACAGTAAGCAGGAATATAGGTACAGTCATACATAACGTGCATGTACACTAATGCCCGAAGCCTCACAAATAAGGTGGAGGAATTAGAATTAATATTGTTGGAAGAAAATTATGATATAGTGGGGATATCAGAGACATGGCTGGATGAGAGCTATGACTGGGCTGTTAATTTACAGGGTTATAGCCTATTCAGGAATGACCGTACAAATAAGCGAGGGGGAGGTGTGTGTCTATATGTAAAATCATCCTTAAAACCTATCCTGCGTGACAACATATGTGAGGGTACTGAGAATGTAGAGTCCCTATGGGTGGAGATAAGGGGGGGGGAGAATGAATAATAAAATACTGATAGGGGTGTGTTATAAGACGCCGAATATTATGGAAGAGGTAGAGAATCTCCTCATAAAGCAAATTGATAAAGCAGCGAGTCTCGGAGAGGTAATTATTATGGGGGACTTTAACTATCCTGATATAAATTGGGGAACAGAAACTTGCAGTTCCAGCAAAGGAAATAGATTTTTGATAACAATAAAAGATAATTACCTTTCACAAATGGTACAGGACCCCACAAGAGGGGGAGCACTACTAGACCTTGTACTAACCAATAGGCCAGACCGCATATCAAATATACAAGTTGGGGGTTACTTGGGGAATAGTGATCACAAAATAATAAGTTTTCATGTATTCTTTAGTAAGATGTATAGTAGAGGGGCTACAAGGACACTAAACTTCAGGAAAGCAAATTTTAAACGGTTGAGAGATGATCTTAGTGCAATAAACTGGGATGATGAACTAAGTAATAAAAGTACACAAAGCAAATGGGAGACTTTTATGAGCATCCTGAATAGGGCTTGTGCAGAAAATATACCCTATGGGAACAAACATGCTAGAAATAGGAGGAAACCCCTATGGCTAAATAGAGCTGTAAGGGAAGCAATAAAAGAAAAACAGAAAGCCTTAAAAGAATTAAAGAGGGTAGGTAGTGATGAGGCATTATATAATTATAGAAAATTAAATAAAATATGTAAAAAGCAAATTAAGTTAGCTAAGTTTGAGACAGAGAGACTCATTGCGAGAGAAAGTAAAAATAATCCTAAAATATTCTTTAACTACATAAACAGTAAAAAACTGAAAAGCGATAGTGTTGGCCCCCTTAAAAATAGTCTTGGTGAAATGGTGGAAGGGGATGAGGGTAAAGCCAACCTGCTGAATGACTTTTTTTCTACGGTTTTTATACAAGAAAATGCAATGGCAGATGACATGACCAGCGATACCATAAATTCACCCTTGAATATTACCTGCTTAACCCAGCAGGAAGTACGCCGCCGTCTCGAAATCACTAAGGTTGACAAATCTCCGGGCCCGGATGGCATACACCCCAGAGTACTACAGGAATTGAGTTCTGTGATAGATAGACCATTATTTTTAATCTTCTCAGATTCCTTAATAACAGGGTCGGTACCGCAGGACTGGCGCATAGCAAATGTGGTGCCAATATTCAAAAAGGGGACAAAAACTGAGCCGGGAAATTATAGGCCGGTAAGTTTAACCTCTACGGTTGGTAAAATCCTTGAGGGTTTCTTGAGAGATGCTATACTGGAGTATCTCAAGAAAAATAACCTTATGACAGAGTATCAACATGGGTTTATGAGGGATCGATCCTGTCAAACTAATTTGATCAGCTTCTATGAAGAGGTAAGTTCAAGCCTGGACCAGGGAAATGCAGTGGATGTTGTGTATATGGACTTTTCAAAAGCTTTTGATACGGTGCCACACAAAAGGTTGGTACATAAAATGAGAATAATGGGGATAGGGGAAAATATGTGTAACTGGGTTAAAAACTGGCTCAGTGATAGGAAACAAAGGGTGGTTATTAATGGTACGTACTCGGACTGGGTCTCAGTTCATAGTGGGGTACCACAGCGGTCAGTATTGGGCCCGCTTCTTTTCAACATATTTATAAATGACCTTGTTGGGGGCATGCGGAGTAGAATTTCAATATTTGCAGATGATACTAAACTCTGCAGGGTAATCAATACAGAGGAGGATAATTTTATATTACAGGGAGATTTATGTAAATTGGAGGATTGGGCTGAGAAGTGGCAATTGAAGTTTAATGTAGATAAATGTAAGGTCATGCACTTGGGTAGAGGAAATAACATTTATGATTATGTACTTAATTGTAGAACACTGGGTAAAACAGACACAGAAAAAGACTTGGGTGTATGGGTGGATGGTAAACTTCACTTTAGTGGACAGTGTCAGGCAGCTGCTGCCAGGGCTAATAAAATAATGGGATGTATTAAAAGAGGTAGAAGTGTTCATGAAAAAAATATAGTTCTACCTCTGTACAAGTCACTAGTGCGACCGCACTTAGAATACTGTGTACAATTCTGCTCACCGATATATAAGAAGGACATAGCTGAACTGGAGAGGGTGCAGAGAAGAGCCACCAAGATTATTAGAGGAATGGGGGGGCTGCAATACGAAGACAGGTTATTAAACTTGGGGTTATTTAGTCTGGAAAAACGAAGGCTTAGGGGAGATCTAATCACAATGTATAAATATATGAGGGGACAGTACAGAGACCTTTCCAAAGATCTTTTTACACCTAGGCCTGCGACTGGAACACGGGGGCATCCGCTACGTCTTGAGGAAAGAAGGTTTAATCATAATCACAGACGAGGATTCTTTACTGTACGAGCAGTGAGACTATGGAACTCTCTGCCGCATGGTGTTGTAATGAGTGATTCCCTACTAACATTTAAGCAGAGCCTGGATGCCTTTCTTGAAAAATGTAATATTACCAGTTATGTATATTAGATTTTATGACAGGGTGTTGATCCAGGGAACTAGTCTGATTGCCGGATGTGGAGTCAGGAAGGACATTTTTTCCCCATTGGAACTTGTTTGCCACATTGGGGTTTTTTTGCCTTCCTCTGGATCAACCTGTTAGGCTACGGGTTGAACTAGATGGACTTAGAGTCTCCCTTCAACCTTAAAAACTATGATACTATGATGATACTATGATAAGTGTAATCTTACTATATACTTCCTTTTCTGTCCGATTAAATACCTGCTTTATCGCTGCAATTCACTTTCTTAATACAAATGGCAGAATTATACAAAACAGAAACATGCCCCAAACCATTTCCATTTCATTTCTGAATAATTTCATTATGAAATTTATTAAACAGTACACACTGAATTAATAAAGAAATATAAACCTTAAACCCTGGGCGATTTTCCGTTTTTCGGTTTTTTTTTTTGCTCCCCTTCTTCCAAGAGCTGCAACTTTTTTATTTTTCCATCAATTTTGCCACATGAGGGCTTCTTTTTGCAGGACAAGTTCTACTTTTAAATGAAATCATAAGGTTTGATATATAGTGTACTGGAAAATGGCAAAAAAATTCCAAGTGCAGAAAAATTGAAAAAAAAAGTGCGATTGCATGATTGTTTTTGGGATATTTTATTCACTATATTCACTATTTGGTAAAACTGATGTGTTGATGTGATCCCTCAAGTGAGTACAAGTTTGTAGACACCAAGCATGTATAGATTTACTTTTATCTAAGGGATTAAAAAAATTCAGAAGTTTGTCCAAAAAACAGGTGCACTTTTTGCACCATTTTCTGTAACCCGTAGTGTTTTCATTTTTTTGGCATATAGAACTCAGTTATGGCTTATTTTTTGCATCTCAAGCTGATGTTCTTAATGGTATATTTGTGCATAGATGGTATGCTTTGATCGCCCGTTATTGCATTTTGCGCAAAATTTGTGATAACCAAAAAACTTTTGGCGTTTGGTATTTTTTTGCTGCTACGTTGTTTACCGATCAGGTTAATTGATTTTACATTTTGATATATCGGGTATTTCTGAATGCAGCAATACCAAATGTGTATATAGTTTTTATTTTTTTAACCTTTTAATTTTCAATGGGTCAAATGAGCGGTGAATTGAACTTTTAGGTTAGTTTATTTTTTAATTTTTTAAAACTGTTTTTACTTTTTTTTAAATTTTACCAGTCCCCCTAGGAGGCTATAAGGATCAGCAGTCTGATTGTTCATTCATTTCTGTAGATCAGAGCTGCACAGCTCAGATCTTCAGAAATGCTTATTTTCTATAACAGCCAGTGCTCTGCCGGCAGTTACAGGAAGTGAGTCATGATAGCACAAGAGTCATCACATGATCTTGTGCTACCATGGCAACAATCGGCTACACGTAATCACATCACGTGGACTCTGATGGCGGCAGGTAACTGCAAGCAATATAGCTACTGGTATGGTATTAATAGATCAATAAATCCGTATACAGCAAAAAAACCCTTAAAAAGGTCCGCCCCACTCATAGATTAGCAGCAACGCTTAGCCAGCATTCAACAGGTTGTGTACATATTTGCTTTGTCCCCTAATCAAGGACTACTGCCTATATTTATGAAACAACACATTGGTGGGGGTAGCTAATTCTTTTCCCTAGTGTGCTGTCGGTGAATAGTTCAGCACTTAACCTGTGGCCTGGTGGTCATTTTTATATATTTTTCTGCGGCAGAGTACTTGGATCCCTCTGAAAAAAGTGGGTATTATAGTACGGCATTTTCTGTGGCAGGCATTGATTTTATAGAGGTATGATGAATCCTCTTTTTAAAGAGACTAATTAAAGGTTAATTTTTAAGGGTTTTTTTGCTGTATACAGACCGGCAGGTAACTGCGTGTTAACCGCTCCAGGCATGTAAATTGCGCTATCACATTTTGACAGCGTGATTTAAGGGGTTAACATTAACAGGCATGGGTGGATTTCTAATCCACCTGCGCCTGCAAGTCACACATGTCAGCTGTTAAAATTAGCTGATGTGCGAGGATCACCGCAGGTTCAGCTCAGCAGCTGGTGATGATTACCCCTTCATGAGTTAGGGTGTACTGATACGTCCTCGGTTGTGAGGTGGCAGAATGGGGCAAATGGAATTTCCCAATAAGGTAACAAAATGGTCTTTTTAACCTTGAATATTTTCAGACCTTTTATATAAGCCTATGAAGCTAAGACAACAAATCCACATTTTTTGTAATTTTTTCTGCAACTTGCTGCTTCCTCGGATTAATATTATTAAACAAAAAATGTGCCAAATAGCAAATAGCAAACTACCTGTGAAGAGCCACAAAGGCTCAAATCGTTTTAGGTTAATTATAATCTGTAAAGCAAAATAAATCACATTAAGGACAAGTAAGAATATGAGAGTTTTCACTGCATTAACATGGGCTTCAACCGTCTCAGCTCTAAAACTGGCACCGTTATTCTTCATTCGTTGAATATGTCTGTGCAGAGATACAATGGTGACCAGAACCGAGACAAAAAATAATAAAAAATTAAACGAAGAAAATGAAAAATACACTTTTAAGGAAATAAAGGAACCCGGATTTAGTAAAACATTGGTAGAATTCATAATTAGTGTTGACATATCCTTTGTAACAGGACCACTTATTAGTAAAGAAGCAAAAACTGATGGGAGGAGGATCCATGGGAACATCTTGGGGAACTGACGTTGAATATAGATGTAGATAGTTTGGTTAATGTTGACAATCTTAAGACAAAAGTGAATGGCGAGAAATGAGGAGAAAAGCAAAAAGGAGTACAAAAGAGACAGGTACAAAAGACGAATGTTCAGCCAATCAAAACTGGTGATTCCACGAGACCCAAGTAATGGGACACTGAGTTTGTAGATTACTTGAAACATTCTGAGAGTAAGGTTTAATAGACCAAGTCCAGATATGAGTTGATCGCTTACATCAAGTCTTTTGTTCTTTTTCCAGTCCCTGATATTCACAACTAATATGAACGTGTATCCAGGAACAACAATAACAAAAGAAATCAAGTCTGTAACTTGTAGAATATTATTCCAATTTTGGATCATCTTAGAAGCTGTAGAGAACTTAGAAGGACAGTGACGTTTTTCCATATGAGGATGATCTCCCAGGTACATGCTATTATAAGATAACTGTTGAATTGCAAATTGGGTATCAATCGAATAGATCAAATTCAATAGCCCTGCAAATATTTTCTATTTTTGAATCATTTGATGGAAATTACAAATGGCATACTCATATTTCTCATTGACATAGCGCTAGATGAATCCTATCGGATTTATCTGCATGCAAATGCACACTTTATAGGGATTATAAAAAGTAGAACACTGGAAACCAAATTTGTATGAGTAATATATGATAGTAAATTTAACTGTTTAGCTTAGCTACTGCCGCTATGTACTTTCCAGTTTTTATTTCTTGACATTGGCTTGTATTTTGAGTACCCCAGTGTAACTTCATTTGGTCTCCTACTGACCTCCTGAATTTAAAGGGGTTATCCGGCTTCTTTTGACTTTTTTTTTTCATTACCCTATTAGGCTACATTGGGGCAGGTAAGTAGATAGTAAGCTGCCCTGCTGTCAGCCCTTCTCCCCCGGCTCAGAGTGGTCATGTGACCGCTCCTGCCACAATTTTGCTGCTTCCGGTCATTTCATGTCAACATGGGCAGGACCATGTTGACATGCAAATCTGGAACAGCATGTCGCCTCCCTGCTGGGTGGCTACAGTGCGATGAGCCCCGCCCCCCTTCCCTGCACCCTCCCACACATTCCCCCGCACCCCTCTCCCACAACCTCCCCATGCACTGCTGTGGGGTCCGTGACCTGGGGGAGGGGCCTGGTGGCGGCCGCCGTGGTGTTAGCGCCAGCACCGGGCCCCCTGCTCAGGATCGCACATTCAAATGTACCGGCATCACAGATCACAGATGCCGGTACATTTGAAAGCGCTAATGAGAAGCAGCGCAGCTTCTCATCACTGCCCGTGCAGTCTGTGTCTGACAGATCAGTGCAGCGGTGATGTCACTACTGTGCTGATAAGGCAAGAGCGCAGACCGCGTGCGAACGTACAGGAGCGGCGGGGACCGAGGACAGGTGAGTATGTATTCCCTACATGTTTTCCCTATGGGGTAGGGAGGGTCAGTACAGAGCGCCGTGTGTGCGTGCGGTGCAGAGCCATATGTGTGTGTGTGTGTGTGGTGCAGAGCCATATGTGTGTGTGTGCGGTGCAGAGCCATGTGTGTGTAGTGCAGAGCCCTGTGTGTGTGCGGTGCAGAACCATATGTGTGTATGTGGTGCAGAGCCCTGTGTGTGCGTGCGGTGCAGAGCCATATGTGTGTGTGTGTGCGGTGCAGAGCCATATGTGTGTGTGTGCGGTGCACAGCCATATGTGTGTGCGGTGCAGAGCCCTGTGTGTGTGTGTGGTGCAGAGCCCTGTGTGTGTGTGCGGTGCAGAGCCCTATGTGTGTGTGCAGTGCAGAGCCCTATGTGTGTGTGCGGTGCAGAGCCCTATGTGTGTGTGTGGTGTGCAGAGCCCTATGTGTGTGTGCGGTGCAGAGCCCTAAGTGTGTATGGGGTGCAGAGCCCTATGTGAATGTGTGGTGCAGAGCCCTATGTGCATGTGCGGTGCAGAGCCCTATATGCGTGTGCAGTGTAGAGCCCTATGTGCGTGTGCGGTGCAGAGCCCTATGTGCGTGTGCGGTGCAGAGCCCGATGTGCATGTGCGGTGCAGAGCCCGATGTGCGTGTGCGGTGCAGAGTCCGATGTGCGTGTGCGGTGCAAAGTCCGATGTGCATGTGCGGTGCAGAGCCATATGTGCGGGTGCGGTGCAGAGCCCTATGTGCATGTGCGGTGCAGAGCCCTATGTGCAGCTGCGGTGCAGAGCCCTATGTGTGGGTGCGGTGCAGAGCCCGATGTGCGTGTGCGGTGCAGAGCCCGATGTGCGTTTGCGGTGCAGAGCCCGATGTGCGTGTGCGGTGCAGAGCCCAATGTGCGTGTGCGGTGCAGAGTTCGATGTGCGTGTGTGTGGTGCAGAACCATATGTGTGTGTGTGTGTGGTGCAGAGCCATATGTGCGTGTGTTGTGTGCAGAGCCATATGTGCGGTGCAGAGCCCGATGCGGTGTGCGGTGCAGAGCCCGATGCGGTGTGCGGTGCAGAGCCCGATGTGGTGTGGGGTGCAGAGCCCGATGTGGTGTGGGGTGCAGAGCCTGATGTGGTGTGGGGTGCAGAGCCCTATGTGGTGTGGGGTGCAGAGCCTGATGTGGGGCTGTTATTTGCAATGCTGTAGTGATAACAGGTCAGGTGCTGGGGAAGAATACTGACAGGGAATGTGTGTGCAGGGGGCGAGGCTGGACACTGGGGTGGGGCTGGACAGTGAGGCCGGGCGGTGCCAGCTGTGACTGGGAGGTTTGGCACAGGAAGTGGTCAGTTTGCTAGAGCTGAATGTAAACAAAGATCTGCAGAGAATAAAGGGTGAATTCAAGAGGAACAAAAGTCAGAAAACAAAAATAACAATGTAGAGGTGTTTTATATGACAATACAGCACAGATTAACTTAACAAAAATGTTTGAGTTTATGTCGGACAACTCCTTTAACTGAGGGTCATGACTATCCTATTAGATCACTTCACCAGTAAGCAATCTTCAACCTCTTGGGTTTAACTCTAGGTCAAGAGTATTCTGCTTCGAGCATCTCACTCTACCAGCCAGCAGCTACTCCAAGGCTCTGAATCAGTCCAAATCCCTGTATAGAGGTTAAAGAGCCACCATTATTCGCATAATGAAAGGCAAAGCTTCCCTATAAAAGTAAAAATGAGATAGTATACTTGCATCCAGTGGGTCTCACCTTACTCCATTTGGTAGTTTGCCATCAATAACTCCTACCACACTATCACATCCAATCCCAGCATATGCACATGTCGCGGGCGGAGGAGGGGACGCTGCGCTCTCCCTCTGCTCGGGTCCGGCTGCCGCTGCGGCTGCTGCGGCCTGCTGCTGCTGCTCGGTGGCTCGAGCGATGGGCCGGATAGTTTATTGTCCGTGACGCCACCCACGGTTGTGGTGATTTGTTGACACCACCGCTGCTCTGTATGGGGATCCCGTGAGTGATGGTATGGAGCAGCTAGATGTTAGTCCTCCCCTCCGTGGGTAGGGGGTTGGTTGTCCCGGGGCCCAGTGATGAAGTGGGTGATGCAGGGCTTGGTGGGGTGCAGGGACTCGGGGGCAGCTCTGTGCCTTGCGGCACTGTGGTACTCACTCAGCCTGAGACGATGACACAGGTCTCGGTAAAACACACGGCTGGAAAGACGGTTCCCACGGACGGCTGCACTTGCTTTCCCCAGTAGTTGACGGTGACGGTCCCTTTTTCCTGCACCTAAGACGATGATGGTTTCGATGGGTTCCCACCGGTAACCCGCTCCCCGGCTTGGATATGGGCTGGAGGAGCCCTACTTTGCCCGCAGGCGCTGGCCCTGAGAAACTGGTGCCCTGGCGGTGGCGGTGTCTCTCTGTAACGGTTGGACTGTTGCCTTCAATCGGGACTTGCTTGTTGGGAGACCCAGAGGTCCCCTTCACTAACGGATTTGGCAAATTCACGGCGACTCCTAGCCTTGCCGGGATCCGAAAGGCCCCTGCCACTGGTGCTGACTGCTCTTCGTATACCGCTCCGGTACCGCCGGGCGACCACCCGTCCGCGGTTCTTCCAGCAACCTCCAAGCAGTCACCCCTGCAGACAGTCACCGCCATCTGCTGACCTTGCTGTCTCTCAGTCCGGGGCACACACCCGGACCAGCTTCAGGCTGTCTTAACTGTCACTTTCCCTTTACTTCAGCTTCTCTCAAGCTCCTCTAACACTTCCTTCTCCTTCCTCCTCCCTAGCTTGACTGCCTGGTTTCCCCGCCTCCAGGGCTGTGAACTCCTCGGTGGGCGGAGCCAACCGCCTGGCCCACCCCCTGGTGTGGACATCAGCCCCTGGAGGAAGGCAACAAGGATTTTTGGTTAGCCTTGGTGTTCCTAACTGGGGTGTAGGGTGTGGTGGTGTTATGACCTGTGACCCCTGGCTTGCCCAGGGCGTCACACACATCTAGACTTACCCTTCTTTGAAGAGATACTCACAAAAGTCACCATCTGGAGACCAGCTCTTCATGGCTGTTTGCTAGACCTGGTGGTGATGCATGAAACTAGCAGATCATGGCCACACATCATGGACTGCTGATGAGCCACAAGTTTGGGATCCTTGCTCTAAATCAATCTTTCTCATGTATAGTCACTTTTACTGGTGCTCCTGTTTTCTTCCCTCAGCTTCCTTCTCTTGGATCTGTGTTTAGTGTCTCCTGCTCCAAGATGGCACTGCAAAGGGAACTCAAGAAACTTAGTCATCACACCTTCCCTGTCATTCCTGTGCTGTGGGGTAGGAAAGGCAGGATAGGTGTGGTTTAGAGTCACCCATAAACTATCTATACCACTATGGTAGCCATCTTGGGAGCTGGAAAAATCAAACACCCATCAGATTGGAGGGGGCAGATGTAGACAAACAAAGGTTACCGGGTACGTTGACTCTACATGAGAAGTGTGGAGTCAACTTTCACTCCCAGAGTGGAGGGTCACTTAAAGATTTTATCTGTAGCTTTATGTTTCACAGCTGACTACTATTGGCACATTCTTTGCTTACTCTGAAATAGCAAATTTACAATTTAATGTTTTTATAGGGCCTCTTGTAGACCTACTAAAAAAAAGTCCATAACTAGTTTAGATGATTACAAAAAAATGGTAAAAGTAGACAATTTAAAAGTCCAACAAAAATTCCCTAATTCATTATGTAGCATTCTCCTCTTAATGTATCTGGCGCCTCTTACTCAACCATGCCCATTCATTGATACTAGTGTATAAAATTCCAGTCTTAATGAATTAGGTCCAAGTTTTTAAAAAATTAATGTCAGTGTGCTCTATATTGGGTTTTGGTAGTATAGCTATTTTTTTCCCTTTAATTAACACAACTTTTTATCTATCCACATTAGGGCACCTCAAGTGGTTTGATATTATAGTTTCTCCTTCTTACACTGATAAACATAGCTTTCTACAAAGCCACATAAATTGTGCCATCTAGTTGTTGTATTTTAGAATTTCTTTCTTCATACACATACACTAATAAGCAAAAGGGTAACAATGTTTTGAAATGTTGACTTCCAGGCTTCCACCAGGGGGAGCAGAAGTTGAATAGAGGTTGAATTTCAAAAAGCAGTTAGACAAAAGCCCACTAGGGGGCACATGCACCAGTGAAAAGGAAGTCAGCAAGCCTAAGTCTTAACCAGGAAGTCACGTCTGAATAGGGGAGTGAGCAAGCTGTAAACAGATGGAAGCACGAGGGTCAGGAGCCAAGAGGTCACATCAAAAGCCAAAAAGGGGAGCAGAACCATGGTCAGGAAACATCACCAAGGTCAGAGGCCATGAGAGCAAGTAAGTACAGAGGAGGGGGAGGGGACCGAGACACAGAACGGGACCTGGGTCAGGGAGACAGGGCAGTCAAACAGTATAAGGGAAATGGAGGTCAGGGAGAGGTAATCTGGGTACCGGGACAGATCAGGGTTAACTCACAAGAACCAGTTGCACACGCTGCAAAGCAGGAACTATTACTGGCGGCGTTCCAGAGGTCTCCACACCATAATAGCGGTGTGAGTCCCGGAACAAGGCACCACAGAACAGATCCCTCCCACCTGACTTAACCCCATCAGGGCCAAGCTACAGTCATGACAGCTACACTGAATTTAATTGTAGAGTTTTTAGTTGATGTTAACCTTCAAGCAAAAGTTAAAGGTAAGCCATGGGAATAAAAGGATAGTGCAGAATATTTAAGACAGGTACAAAAAGTAAATGATCAGAAATGGATAAAAGGTAATTTGGAACTTATAAATGAACAAAGAGCAACTGACGCTAAGTTTCAGCAATCAATGAATAAAGCATAATAGTCTCAATCCAGATCCAAGTCGATCCCTTATATCAAGACGTTTGGTCTTAATCTAGTCCAAAAACTTAACATCTCAGAAGAATAATCATTAATGAAGCAAAATCTGTAACAAGAAGAAAGTAATTCCAAGCTTTTGTCATACTTTTATCTGTAAAAAACCCTAGATGACAGAAATGACCGGCAATGGCTAATGGGTATGAAGAGCATCCCTTAAATACTTGTTATTATATAAAAAGGACATTAAAGCCAACTTGGAAAAGTACAAGATGGAAATTCTGTAGTGTAGAGTTATATGGAAAAGCTGATGATTTTTGTTTCTGTTTAACTAAAGCATAGAATAAATACATTACATAGATACCATGTACTACTACTATTTGTTTATGTGATGACTGTCACTAGGTGGCGCTGGACATTACTTGTATGCAGTAAAAGGAGAGGTCGTCAGATAGGCTGAGGTCATAAACCATGATGGCATGACAGGACACGGGTGCAGACAGAGACAAGGTCAAAATACAAGGTGAAGGTCAGGGTTCCAGGAGAGTACGTACAAAATACAGGGAGCAGGATTGGATGTGGTCAGGAGGAAGTCTGAGGTCAGAAGCCAGGAAGTCACAATAGAAACAGGGGGAGACAGGCAGAGATGGGTCAACAACAGTCCAGAGTCGAGAGGCCAAGCACTGAACACTGAACACACCAGGAGCTAAACAGCACAACTGTAAACAGAAAGTACGACTGGCGGTGTCCTGTGCTAACAAGCTCCCTAATGAAGCAGAGCAATCACCGAAAACAAGAAGCGAGAGCTTCTCCCCGGACAAGTGTGACACCAAGTGCTGTGAAACAACCAGCAGAGCATTCATCCAGCAAAACGCTCTGCACCTTAAGCAACATATACCAGCTCTGCAGGAGAGCATAGCAGAATTATACAGAATGTTCTGCACATAGAAATCATGACAGTTTACTTACTGCAGGGCATCTATTTAATTTAGTGTTTATTCTAGGTTTTGTCTGTTAATGGCCACAGAGTGTATGTGTACCTTTACCAACAAGTATGCTAGCCCAGTTCTTTGGGTTTTAAAGTTGTTTTCTTAGTTTATTAAAAGATTATACTTGTACATTGCCAGGAAAATAACTTCAATATTCATTTATAGTTTACATATCTTAAAAAAAAATGTTCTATGAAACTCAAAGAGACTGAAGCGCTCTTCTATGTTATCGGATACCTATATGTAACATGAGGATTGACGAAATACAGACATGAGGAAGTCTGGTGCTGTTAACTCTTGCTTTTTTAAACTGAAATAAATGGATTGAGCAATATATACAGTGGATGAATGTAGGAAACAAAGTTTGAATAACATTTCTAAACTAATAAGATATCTCCAACTTCTATAACTTCTTTGTTGGCTTCAATTTTATTTTTCACTGAGTTTTCATTTTACCAAATGCCCTTTAAATGCTTTCTGATCAATTTGCGGAGAATCGAGTATGGGTTGAATTTCCTCAAATGTGCGGTTTTTGACAAATTCAGATGAATGGGAATAAATGTGGTTCTTCTGCTTTGCCGTACAGTTGATACAGAAAGTATTCAGACCCCTTTAAATGTTTCACTGTTTGTTTCATTGCAGCTATTGGGTAAATTAAAAAAGTTATTTTTTTTTTCTCATTAATGTACACTCTGCGCCCCATCCCCCATCTTGACAGAAAAAAAAGAAAAGTAGAAATTTTTACAAATTTATTAAACAAGAAAAACTGAAATATCACATGATCATAAGTATTCAGACCCTTTGCTCAGAGACTCATATTTAAGTCACATGCTGTCCATTTCCTTGTGATGCTCCTTGAGATGGTTCTACTCCTTCACTAGAGTTCTGCTGTCTTTACTTGACCTGATAGGACTTGATTTGGAAAAGCGCACACCTGTCTTTATAAGACCTCATGGGTTCACAGTACATGTCAGACCAAATGAGAATCATGAGGTCAAAGTAACTGCCCAAGGAGCTCAGAGACAGAATTGTGGGAAGTCACAGATCTGGCCAAGGTTACAAAAGAAATTCTGCAGTACTCAAGGTTCCAAAGAGCACAATGGCCTCCATAATCCTTAAATGTAAGAAGTTTTGGACCACTAGAACTCTTCCTAGACCTGGCCGACCAGCCAAACTGAGCAATCATTGGAGAAGAGCCTTGATGAGAGAGGTAAAGAAGAACCCCATGATCACTGTGGCTGAGCTCCAGAGATGCAGTAGGGAGATGGAAGAAAGTTGCACAAAGTCACCTATCACTGCAGCTCTCCTCCAGTCGGACCTTTATGGCAGAGTGGCCCAACGGAAGTCTGTCCTCAGTGAAAGACATATGAAAGCCCGCATAGAGTTTACAAAAAAACACATGAAGAACTCCCAGACTATGAGAAATAAGATCATCTGGTCTGATAGATAGAACTTGTGGGTAATAATTCTGAGCAGTATCTCTGGAAAAAAACAGGCACTGCTCTTTACCTGCCCAATACAATCCAAACAGTGAAGCATGGTGGTGGCAGCATCATGCTATGGGGGTGTTTTTCAGCTGCAGGGACAGGTCAACTGGTTACAATTGAAGGAAAGATGAATGCGGCAAGTACAGAGATATCCTGGAAGAAAACCTCTTCCAGAGTGCTCTGGACCTCGGACCTTTCAACAAGACAACGACCCTAAGCACACAGCTAAAATAACAAAGGAGTGGCTTCAGAACAACTTTGTGACCGTTCTTGTCCGGCCCAGCCAGAGCCCTGACCTAAATCCAATTGCGCATCTCTGGAGAGACCTGAAAATGTCATCCCCCAACGTTCACCATCCAACCGAACGGAACTGGAGAGGATCTGCAAGAAAAAATGTCAGGGAATCCCCAAATCCAGATGTGAAAAACTTGTTGCATCCTTTCCAAGAAGACTCATGGCTGTACTAGCTCAAAAGGGTGCTTCTACTCAATACTGAGCATAGGGTCTGAATACTTATGACCATGTGATATTTCAGTTTTTCTTGTTTAATAAATTTGCAAAAATTTCTACATTTCTGTTTTTTTCTGTCAAGATGGGGGATGGGGTGCAGAGTGTACATTAATGAGAAAAAAATGGAAAAAATGAACTATTTTGAATTTACCAAATGGCTGCAATGAAACAAAGAGTGGAAAATGTAAAGGGGTCAGAAAACACTTCTGTACCCACTGTATATGATCAGAGGAGATGAGTCCAAAATCAAAAAATGTATGTTTAACTTATCAATGCATTTCAAGGAACACACGCCTGTTAATCAGAAAAAAACACCCCCAAGAGAACGATGATTAGTACATCAATATAAGACTTTGCCCACAAAGAACTATCTTCTAAGAACAGTCTTCTTGGATGGAGAAATAAAAATGTTGCTGTGAAGAATAAATTAAGAGTCGTGGTCATGGGGGATTCTCTGTTGAGAGGAACAGAGGCCGCTATCTGCAGACTGGATATACAGTAATCTCATTAGCAGTGGTGGATACCGCTGATGTCCTAACATGCCACCAATCAAGGCAGATCTGCCGTTGGCAGCACGTGGAGCTGATGAAGGTCTGAGGCAAGATCGAAACATTTATCTGCTGCACTGTTAAATTAAAATTCACCTTTCACATCATTGGGAGTGCTCGGTTTTATATCCTGCTGACTATAAGAGCATATACTCTACAGGAGAGCGAGAGGACCCAGCTGACCAAAAGAGCTTACATTCTACAGAAGAGAGAGAGGACCCCACTGACAAAAGAGCTTACACTCTACAGGAGAGAGAAAAGACCCCACTGACCAAAAGAGTTTACACTCTACAGGAGAGAGAGAAGACCCCACTGACCAAAAGACCTTACACTCTACAAGAGAGAGAACCATGCTGACCATAAGAGCTAACACTTGTACCCATCCTATGATTTCCATAATTCTATGACTTTTCCTTCATGGAGTATCAATTTTAGGATTGAGGACTATAGTTGATATATGTACGTTTTATTTTTGATCGAATTCAGAAAACAATCTTGGAATAAGTTTTGCATTTCATATTTTCAGTTGTGACGGAATTTGCATCTTTCCACTTCGGTGATTTACTCTGTCTCCATAAAGTTGGACGACACAGATTCATTTGGTCAAGGTCGAGGCGCTTACTGATTTCTACATAATTCTACTAATATCACCAAAATGATAGATTTTGTAAAAATTATCATGTTGATTGTATATGTGGTTTCCATATTGATAACATTACCTGGATACTTATTTATAATAATAGTGAATATTCTGGACTGGATGAAGAACAAAAGACTTAGCATAAGCGACCAACTCATCTCGGCGATTAGTTTACTTATTCTTCTTCAAAGAGACATTTTTGTAATTAATAACTTCTATATGATTGCAAATGATTCTAATAGAGTTATGGATGAGAGGCACTACATTCATTTGTATCTGACCCTAATATTCTGCACGTTGCTCTTCTCCACCTGGCTCGCCATTCACTTCTGCCTGAAGATTGTCAACAATCAATTTTACATCTATTTTCAGCGAAGGTTCCCCAAGATGTTTCCATGGATCTTCCTTCCATCCGTCGTGACTTCAGTCCTTATAAGTGTTACGGTTGCAGTTGGTTGACACAAAACCAAGCTCTAAACTCAACGGATGGTCTACAGAACCCAAGACTTATTTCTATAGCACTTTATTTCTCTACTTACATCGTGCTTTCTTCTTTGTGTCTTTTACTATTTTTCTATTCGGCTCGTAACATAATTTTATCTCTTCGTAGACATATTAGCCAAATTCATAACAACCACGGAGAATTCAGATCTGAGATTGTTGAGGCTCATGTCACTGCGATGAAAACAGTTAGTTCTTTATTGGCTTTTAATCTTTTCCAATTTGCTTTATTAATAATTGTTACAATACTTCATTTATCTCACGGTAGGGTTTATATTATGCCAATATTTTATGCATTGTGTCACATTCTTGGTGTACCGATATTGATATGTGGAAGCAGCAAGTTACAGAAAAAGCTTCATTCTATTTGGTTATTTGTTTATTCACCGTTCACTAATTGTTCCTTCATCCCTTGGACAAGGCATTGATAAAAATTCTATTTATATTTAGTTAGATGTGCTACATCTTTTTATTCTGTTACATTTTAAAGATGTGAAGCAACTATAATACATATGGTAATAAATAAATTTCTATATAGAAAGGAAGCTTCTCTATGGCCTGACTAGGACCTTTCACACAGTAATATAGTAATTTCGCACTTCATTGACTCTGCCTTGTGTTAAACTAAAAAAATTCCTTTGTGAGTTTCAGAATGTTCTAAAGGGGGAAGCAACGTCTCACCTAGAGGACCAAAGAGTCTGTAAATTCTGTTCTTTAAAATAGCAAAACTTTTGCGCTTTTAAAGCTAAATTCAAATATTCATTCTAGTGTTGTCCATTTTTTCCAAACCACACACTGACCCATAGAGTTTCATACACACATCTTAGTCTCATCTATTTTATACATTAGACTTAATTTACTAAGGGAGTCTGTCAGAAGATTTTAAATATATAAAAAAACTGACCTGCACATCCAACAGGTATGAACAGGTGCCAGCTGAGAACACATTATAACTACAAAACATATACATCTGCACCCTAAAAAGCTAACAATGAATAAGGGAACTCTGGTACTGCAGGAATATTTAAAAAAAAAGATACTTAGCTTATGTATTGGCCAATTCATGTGGGCCCAGTAACCAACGACAAGGGGATCTCTGTATACCGGGAACCTAGCTTGAAATGCCACTATCTGGGTTAAAAACCTCCATGGCTGGTCAGCTAGACTCCTGCTATAAAGCTGTGTTCAGTCCCCTATATAGCAGGAGTCTAGTTTACCAGACATGGAGGTTTTAACCCAGATAGTGGCATTTCAAGCTAGGTTCCCGGTACACAGAGATCACCTTGTCGTTGGTTACTCGGCTCACATGCATTGGCCAATATATAAGCTTAATATCTCTTTTTTCAAATATTCCTATAGCAGTAATGAAATACCAGAGAATTCAAACTGCTTGTTCTCACCCACAAAGCTCTCCACAGTGCTGCACCCCCCTACATCTCCACCCTCCTCTCTGTCTATCACCCTACCCGTTCTCTACACTCTGCAAGCGACTTTCAACTAACATCCACACTAATTCGAACCTCCCACTCCCGGATCCAAGACTTCTTCCGAGCTGCACCAACACTCTGGAACGCTCTACCGCAAGAAGTTAGGACAAATCACAACTTACTCAGCTTCAGACGCACCTCAAAGACGCATCTTTTTAGGGCGGCCTATCACACTCCCTAATTAGATTCGATTCACATAGTCCCTCTACAACTTCTCACAACATAACTCCACATCAAACTCCATGGCACCCAAAGGCATCTCAAGGCTCGGGCCCACTGGTCCAGGAAACCACTATCTAGCCCCCATTTCCATGAGATGGCTGGATTGTCATAGTAAATAAGCACTTGTACCTTGCCCCTCCCCCCCATCTCATTGAAGATTGTAAGCTCTCACGAGCAGGGTTGTGTTTTTTCTTTTTTTTCCTCTAAATATTGTATTTCTATAACTGTTACTTGTTTGTATATGATCCTCCTGAATTGTAAAGCGCTGCGGAATATGTTGGCGCTATAGAAATAAAGATTATTATTATTATTATTATTCCCTTATTCATTGTTAACGTTTTAGTGTACAGCTGTATATGTTTTGTTGTCATCAAATTTTAGCAGTGAAATCTGATAGCATCATAATTTAAGAGATCCTAATTACAGTTATGTGCCACTTATAAGGCTATTTCAATGTAATAAGTGTCATGGTTTTGTCCCTGTTTTTGGAGACTAGTGACAGCTTTAGGACTGGAGCCTCTCATCTCCATCTGGCTCTTTACATTTAAATGTGGTTTCATTTCTCTTAGTACTGAAACGGGTAATATCAGTTTTGCTGCTAGTAGCTTTTCCAGCAGTTCCTAGCTGAGTGTGTCAACTGCAGCTGTTTTGTAGCCACACCCCTTCAGGTTGAATAGAAGTGTTTCCCAGCAATCCTAGCTGAAGATACAAATTAATTTGTATACTGGCCTCCTTGGTGGAAGGAGGATAGAAGGGGTGTTCAAAAAATCCGGATTTTCCCCATTTGTTTTACCTTTCTTTGTGTTATATTAGTGCAGTAGTGGAGCTAGTGTCTCCCACCTGCCAGCACACTAGCTAGGGCAACTACAGGGTTTTTCTTAATGTCTCAGCTTCCTGCTCTTCAACAGTTGTGGTGATTGTATAGGGCCTGGCTAGGAGTATAGGGAGAGCTGCAGGAGAGAACAGGAGGTGTCCCATCTACCCCTCTCACTAGAGATAGAGCCCACCATTGTTATTGTGTCCCCAGAGTTCCCTCTTTCTTGTTGTATTGTCTGCTGTATTTTTTGTCGTGTGTCAGACGTCTGTTGTTTGGACGCATGTCATGTGTATGCATGACAAAATGTTTTAATAGCAGAAGATTATCCCTAGAGGATTAGATGTCTCCTGCCTCCTCGTCAAACCCTGCCCTCAGCATTGATTAACAACTCACTGTGAGTATAAACAGGAAGGAGCCAATCAGTGGTGTGGGCGGGGTAACACAGCTTAAATTTTCAGCTGTGCTAGATCTGCAGCAGAGAACTCAGATTTTATTAAAACTAGTGAACCCAATAAACTAAGTAATACATTGCTGGAATCAGGTTCTCTGTTTCTACCTCATGCTGCTGTCAGATTACATAAAAAAAACTACTGACAGAGTCACTCTAAAGTCTATGGGGATACATGAGACTAGGAAGAGATACTTTGTCCAAGTAGTGAACAAACTCTTTAATTCTTAAAATACGAACTACAACTTATGTTTTAAGCAGAAAGATATTTGATGTTTTTGCCTCACTTAAATTTTATGAAAATAAACCAATCTGAAGTTCCTTACATTAACAATTGGCTAGGGTTAAAAAGTAAACAAAAAAATCTGTATTTTTTACAACCAAAGACACTTGATTTTAATAAAACATTCTGTATGCTGTCATCAAACACTGAAAATGTGGACTAGTGTTTCAATCATTTGGTGCCGTCAATCATTCATTGCCAACAATCAACTTGTTTGGCTATTAGAGATTAACGCATAATAAATAAACTGCAATTATAAAAACTATCATTACATTTCTTACACGTAACAAATTGGATAAAAAGTTTAGGTGTTACATAACTGTAATGTGTGTCCTGCTTTGGGGAGACCTCTGGCGAGCTTGGGACCAGACGGTCACAACGCCTTATTAGGTGTAGGTCTATATCTTATATTTGAGTGAATCTACTTTCTTTTACTGCTGTAGGGGTTAAGGACTCTTTGATACCTGGCTGTCCGTTCTAGCCTTAATCTGAGGTGCGGCTCTTTTGTAACCCCCTTTGCTATAAAAAGTCATGTGTCTTATCATCTGATGCCAGTTATAGAATTTCATTCTTATGCTGGCCACTTTGGAAGGAGCCCGTATCTGGAAGAAGCTGAGGTGTTGTGACTATTGCAGCTGTGGTGTTTAAATGCATTGAGTATGCTTGGAATGTTTTCCTTTTTATGTCTATCATACCTCTATTTGTCTCCCTTACCTGATGTTGTATTATTTTAGTAGTGAGACTAATGCTCTTGCTAGCCTTCTTACTAGCCAAGGTGAGCTCAGGCAAGCAATGGCTTAGGCACGTGATGGCAATGGGGGGGGGGTAGTAAAAGCTGTATATTGATGTAAGGGAGCATGGGGTACAGACTCAAATGAGTTGCAGGAGATGTCCCTTCTCTCTCCCTATCGCCAGGGCCTTCCTTCTTTACCATTCCCATTGTTACCATTTTGTTGCACTGCACAGCTGTAAACTCTGACGTGACAATAACTAACTAATGGAGAACTGAATACCCTTGGATTTGTTGGCTTCTTCAGGGTTAATAGACCCAGATGTGGAGGGGATGGTAGGAAAGCACTGCTGTAATCCGCAGCATTTTTTATATTAAATTTCAACACTAGAATTCTGGCAGGACTGACTTTTCACAGTGATTTAATGCTAATTAACTTCATGCCTTCTGTCACAGGTTCGTTGGTTTTACCCAGGTTTAGCATAAATTAATTTGCATATGTCTCATGTGATGTCAGACTGAGGAAGAAGGATTTATTGGTTTCAATGTTGGGATTTAGATAGCTTTATTATGGTACGACTAAGACCTCATGGTCGAAACGCGTCAACAGGGTTTGTCCCCATACTGACGATTTCTTTTAAATGGAATTACGAGAATAAAGAAGTTGTATATTTTACCAAACTAGTATTGTTCACCGTCCGTTTGTGACCGATGGACTTCTCTAGTGTTCCATTTATGTGGGTGCGGCTGGTGACAACATCTATATGGTGAGTTTTTTTTCTTCAAACACCAATAACAGTTTAAGATGTTCGCAGCCAATTGGTTAAATGGCAGCAGAAGCAGGTAATGCTAACACACTTCATTAATAGTTCCTGAAGCTCATGTCAAGGGATGAGTGAACCATCTGCCATTATGTAGACTTCCCCTAAACCTGCCAAATCTGAAGAGATTACAGGATTATTGTTCACAGGGTTGCATCCTAACAATTCTTAACCCATTTACTTCCCATGGATTTTCCATGCTGCATAGTTGTCTCTCAATCTGTGTAATTAACGTTGAGCAGGAGGGACTGATCTGGTCTTACTAGCAAGTTAGGGAATGATTGTGTCCTCACAGGGCCGCCATCAGGAATTTCAGGGCCCCATAATGGCAACATTTTGGGACTCCCTTGAGACTCCACCAAGGGTCTACCCCAGCTCCGCCTCTTCCCCTGAAACCTTTCACAGTCTCACCGCTACTATTAGAAAAAACCCCCTTCTGCACTACACCATGACAATCACAAATGAATAGCTCCCATCAAACACCCTCTAATGGCTGAAAATATTATTTTATATAATATAAATATATATTTATTATAGAGGCTGCTGGCTGTTTATATATAAATATACACAGTCATGGACAAAAGTATTTGCACCCTTGAAGTTGTTCCATACAATTATTTCCCTCAGAAAATTAATAATACACCCCCTACACCATCACTCTTCATAATACACTCTTTACACCGCCCCTCTTCATAATATCTTTCCCACACTGCCCCTATGTATAATATCTCCTCCACACACACTGCTCCTCTGTATAATATCCCCCCACACATTGACTCACTGTATAATATTCACCAACACACACTGCACCTCTGTATAATATCCCTCACATATCTTGACCCTCTGTTTACTATCCCCCCACACAAGCTGTCTCTCTCTATAATAGCCTCCCACACAACCCTCTGTATATTGCCCCGCACACACTACCCCTTTATATACTGTCCTACTACACACTCACACTACCACTTTGTATAATATCCCCCATACACACACTGTCCCCTGTATTGTATTCCCATATATAAACCATTATAAACAGGTACCAGAAGCTATCAGGTTCTAGAGCCTAAACGTTCTGCAGAATGTTTAGGAAGGTCTAAGTTCCTGACTAAATAATTTAATTTGACCTGTGAAAAAAGTTGTGGCTCATTGGGAGTAGCATTAAAATCTTCATCAGAATCCTGATCTTCATGTTCATTTCTTACCCTGCTTAGGTCAAATGAAAGATATGCAATGATTGGATGATATGGATACCACCACACTGTCTGGAAGCTGGGTTAAGAAAATAATCTTTGCTCACAGCAGCCAACCGAAGCACAGCATCCATTAGTTTCTAACTAATCTAAAAACACCAAAATCATCCATCAAAGCTCACACAGAGAGGTCAAAGTATGGTGCAAGAAAAAAAATCTATGAAGATAGTGTTTGTGATAAAAGTGATATTTTTTTAATGTTTTTAATGAGTTCAGCGATCAGAAGTTTATAAAAATCACCTCTTACTTTTCAAACAATTTTACCCTTGCAAACCTTTGTTATTGATCCAACTACATACCTTAGTTTATAAACCAACAGATAATAATTTACTCATTACATGTCTATATGGGACAAAGTTAACCACTTTTTTTTGAGTTCATAGACATTAAATCAGGGCCACTTGCAGGTTTTTGTGGGCCCTCGGTTAAAAAGTCTCAGTGGGCCCCATGCACACGCACCTACACAGATACGTATACATACAGTACAGGAAGAAAAATTGATAAACATACATATAAACACACATATTATATACATATATACATACACTGACACACTGACATATGTAAGTCAATTTGCTAGATGTAATCCCGCCACTTCAAGATAACATACTTACAGCTCAGAGATATGGAGAGCAGACTGCCGGGAACACCACCTACCCAACACACGTTTCAGCTTCTGCGCCTTCGTCAGGGAGTGTTAGTATATTAGTATGTCATCTTGAAGTGGTGGAATTACATCTAGCAAATTGACTTATGGACAGTGTATATACCTCAGGCATTGGCTGTTGTTGTGCAGTTGGTGGTATGTACCTCATTACAAGGTGTGGCATCTGATGACTGCACTCCTCAGGTATACCTGATGGTAGTGATCACTAATTCCCTTAACTCTTGATGATATGACTTCTCAAATAAATATACAAGATGTTTTTTTGGTATAGATTAATCACCAGGCATCATATCGAGTATAGGCTTGGTATATACCTTTGTGGCAATTTATTAATTTGATTGATCTTGTATGGACAAACGTCTTGCAGTAGGGTATATTACTAGACACCTATTAAGGGTGCTTTACATGCTGCGACATCACTAGCGATAGCTAGTGATGTCGTGCGCGATAGCACCTGCCCACATCGCTGTTTCGTCATGGGGGTGATTGCTGCTGTAGTGAACAATATCTCTACGGCAGCGTCACACGCACATACCTGCTTAGTGACGTCGCTGGAGACACCGAACAATCTCTCCTTTAAGGGGGAGGTTCGTTCAGAGTCACAGCGGCGTCACTAAGCGGCCGCCCAATAGCAGAGGAGGGGCGGAGATGAGTGGCCGGAACATGCCGCCCACCTCCTTCCTTCCGCATTGCCGGTGGACACAGGTAAGGAGATGTTCGTCGTTCCTGCGGTGTCACACACAGTGATGTGTGATGCCACAGGAACGACGAACAACCAGCGGCGTGCACCACCAATGATATTATGATAAGGAGCGACGTGTCAACGATCAACGATTGACGTTTTTGCGATCGATGATCGTCGCTCCTTTTAGTCACACACAACGATATCGCGAATGATGCCGGATGTGCGTCACGAACACCGTGACTCCGACGATATAACATTAGCGATATCGTTGTGTGTAAAGTACCCTTTAAATACAATATATGTAATATAGATTACAACAGACAGTGTATGCCAGACCTGTATCTAATCACATGATACCTAAGTATACATGGTTAGTGGATAACACCTTTAGACATACACAGGGGGAAAGGTTTTTTTCTTAAATATTGGCCAATAATCAGATTTTCCTATGTTTACCAACCTCCTTAGTGATATATTATACCAATTTACTAATATGTGCAATATTTGATTATACTATTGTGCCACCCCCACGCCGCCACTGCTCGGATCCGGATCTACGGTACGGCTCGAGGGGTTCTCCAGACCCGGTGGTCGTGCGGTCACTCCGAATAAAATAGGGACGGTTTTGCACGAGGTTGGTTGTAGGTGGTCTGTGACACCACCCACGGTGTGTGGTGAAGTATGGCACCACCGCTGCGGTTATGTGAGACCTGGGGAGATGTGAGGGCAGCTGATTCTTAACCCCTCCGTGGGTAGGGATGGATTCCCTGGGGCCCAGTGTCTTTGTGCTGAGGATTGGGAGTGCAGGGGCGGCGCACCCGGCCAGGCCGGGGATGTTACTCATGGTGGAATAAAGCACATGAGTCCTGTGGTAAACCAAGGTGATGGTGGCCGGCTGCCGCAGACGGGTGTATCTGATCCTACACCCGGGTTTGGTAGTCAAAGTCTCTCTCCTCTGCACTGGTTTTGTAGATGGGACTGCCCGATGTAAAACGCAGGAATCCGCTCCAGGTCCTCTGGTTGGGAGCCGTGCCCGTCAGACGCTGACCCTTGGGATCTGTGGACCCTGGCGGTTACCCTATCCCTTGTCTACTTTTCGGGTCTTAGGTTGGGACAGGACCGATAATCCTGCCCTCAATTGGTTAATTAGCTAGGCCGTAGGTGCCGGTCCTGGCTTCAGGGTCCAAGTACCCCCTCTGTGCGTACGGTTTCCGGTTAGTTCTCCGGTGTCTGTACCGGCGGGCTACAACCCTGTCCCGGTCCACTCTAGATCCCCGAAGCCGTCTTTCTGTCTCCTGCAGACTCTGGCTACCGTCTGCCACCTAGCCAAGGTGTCAGGGTTCCAACCCTGGCACCTGTCAGTTCCACCTCCACTCTGAAGTTGAACTTCAGCTTAATCTGTTCTGACTGTTTTCCCACCCCGGGCTGTCTAAACCCCTAGGTGGGCGTTTCCTAACCGCGTGGTCCTGCCCACTGGTGTGTCTGTTTTGCCCTGAGGGGGGGTGACTAGGGTTTCAGGTCGGCTGCTGTAACCCTTTGTGGGATTGTTGTTATGTGGGGGCTTTTATTTGTCAGTACCTGGTTTTCCAGGGCGCTACACTATTGGCATAGGATCAGTGCAATTAGCTGCTGAATGCAATATTAAAGTGGAATATTAATTATCATGATTGCTGCTATTTTAGATTACCTATGATGCTCACCATTTGATTATACAGTTACTATACAGTAATTTTCTGTCTGTCATATTATTGTTAATTTTGCTGTCACGCCGGGAACTCCCTTTGTGTTCACTGGTTTGAGTTCTATGTTTTTAATCATGTGGTATGTTCACCTTTGATCAATAAATAAATGTGCTTTTTCACTTGCAATCAGGACTTTTGGTCATTGTATATATTTATTACTTTAACAGGTATGGCTGCACACAATGCACAGTTAGACTGCTGTAAATATCACAAGAGGGGCTTGGCCTACAGTATATACATCACAAGAGAGGCTGAAGGCTACAGTATATACACCACAGCAGTTGCTGTAGGCTACAGTATATACATCATAAGAGAGGCTGGGGGCTACAGTATATGCATCATAAGAGAGGCTGGGGGCTACAGTATATACATCACAGGAGGGGCTGGGGGCTACAGTATATACATCCCTAGGGAGGCTGGAGGCTACAGTATATACATCACAGGAGGAGCTGGGGGCTACAGTATATACATCACTGGGGAGGCTGGAGGCTACAGGATATATATCACAGGAGGGATTGGGGCATAGACATTACTGGGGGGCATACACATTACTGGGGTGCATTCACAATACTGGGAGGCATGCACGTTACTGTGGGCATCCACATTATTGAGAGGCATACACATTACTGAGTAATATGTATGTACCCCAATAATGTGCATGCCCCTAGTAACTTATATGCCAGTTACTAGGGGCATGCACATTATTGGGATACATATATATTACTGGAATAGGGGGCATACAGTTCTGGGGGCCCATACTTCTCTGGTAGGCTCATACAGCTCTAAAAAGTTCATACAGCTCTGGGGGTGGCTCATACTCCTTTGTGGGGCAATACAGGTCGGGGGTGGGGGACACATACAGCTCTCAGGGCTCCATACAGCTCTGGTGGGCACATACAGTTCTGGGGGGGCCACATACTGTTCTGGTGGATGGCTCGTACAGCTCTGAGGGACCACAGATAGCTCGGGGAATAAGAGGCACATACAGCTCTGAAGGGGGGCTCATACAGCTCTGAGGGGGTGCTTATAGAGCTCTGAGGGGGCTGATACAGCTCTGAGGGTTGCTTATAGAGCTCTGAGGGGGGCTCATACAGCTCTAGGGGACTCATATAGCTGGTGGAGAAGTGAGGGGGCACATACAGCTCTACAGTGTATATGCTGCCTGGTGCTGTGGCTCCTCTCTTCATCTGTGGGACAGAAGAGTAATGTGAGCCCGCTGGCGCCACTCACAGATTAATTTCTATACACATGCAACAATGAACGCAGGGAGCAAGTGCAGGGCCATCAGCCAGGAAAGTGTGACTGCCGGCTGAGAACTGCGGTTCCCAGAACTCGGCATGGGAACAGCAGAACTGATCACTAACCCTGACGATGATGAGAAGACTGTTACGGGGGGACCGGCAGATTAGGACCAGGGGTATATATCCCAATCGCCAGTCGAGGCCCACCGTGCTCCAGATGGTAATGGAGCTGCTGGCACCCTGTGGGTTAGGCGGAGACTATAAAGCTGGACGGCTCTGAGATAACTCAAGGAACCAGTCACGTGTGTAGGGATACGTCAGACCGGACGACAACCCAGTTAGCGTTTCGGTGGAGCGGACGCTACTCCGACCACGTCTGTAGGAACACGTCAGGCCGGATGGTAACCAGTTAGCGTTGACAAAGAAGACCGCTGTGACAGCACCCTGTTGGCCACGTGTGTAAGACACATCAGGCCGAGCGGTCCTCCGATTAGCGTTTCTGGCCACCACTCGACTGGCCACGTGTGTAAAGGACACGTCCGACCAGGTAGTCACACCAGTAGCATTTGACTGGGAAGCCGAGGAGGATAATAGGGTTCACACACCCAATCCAGGAACACCCTGTTAACTTCACAGGGATTTTGGGGTGCGCTGTCCATGCGCATAGAGGGCACAACCGGACAGGTGGCGCAGCAGGTACACTGTCCGTGTGCGTAGAGGGCACTCTCGGACAGGTGACGCAACAGGTATTCTGTCCATGTGCGTAGGAAGCACAACTGAACAGGTGACACAGCAGCCGCAGCCCAGTTAACGCCACTGGACTGCTCTAGCACAACAGGAACGGTAGCAAGGAAGCACAACGCCTGACCCTCATGTGCTGAGCCACGAATCTTGGCGTGACAGGCACCGTTCGCCTAGCCCTACCTACCGCTTCCAACAAGGCTTATGCCACCAAGAACTCTAAATGAAGACTGCGCACCTCCATGTTGTCTCCAGCCCCTTTTATAACCTGGGTCCGCCCCAAACCCAGGGTGGAACTACCATGGTCCAATAGCAGAGTGCCATGTCATCAGTGACGTCACATGCGACCTATCCGGAACCGCCACGTCATTGATGACCTCATGGCAGCCACGCCCCAAAACACTTCACCAGTCATCGTCTGACGACCAATGGTGAGGTACCAGATCATAGGGTCGGGCCTCTGGAAGCCAGTCCGGAGTTGCCACGTCATCAGGACACCTGACACCCTCTGCCCTATCAGGGCCTGCCACCTCACGGACATGCTCAGTGAGGTCCTTACCGGACCTAGCCTCTGATGCACTAAGTGCCTGAGCATGCTCAGTAGCCTGAGCAACAGGCTCAGAAAGCAGACTATCAGTTTGAGCATGCTCAGTAGGCACATCCCAGAACTTAGACACAGCACGAAGTCCAAGTACCTGTGCAAAGAGGCTGTTAGGGTTAATTGTGGGAGCATGCTCAGTAGCCTGAACTGAGGACTTAGGGCGGCTTTGCACGTTGCGACATCGCACGTGCGATGTCGATGGGGTCAAATCGAAAGTGACGCACATCCGGCGTCGCAGTCGATATCGCAACGTGTAAAACCTTTTTGATACTATGAACGAGCACAAAAGCGTCGTTATCGTATCATCGCTGCAGCCTCCGACATTTCCATAATGCCGGTGCAGCGACAGGTGCGATGTTGTTCCTCGCTCCTGCGGCAGCACACATCGCTGTGTGTGAAGCCTCAGGAGCAAGGAACTTCACCTTACCTGCCGCCGGCTGCAATGAGAAGGACGAAGGTGGGCGGGATGTTTACATCCTGCTCATCTCCGCCCCTCCACTTCAATTGGCCGCCTGCCATGTGACGTCGCTGTGACGCCGCACGACTCGCCCCCTTAGGAAGGAGGCGGGTCGCCGGCCAGAGGGACGTCGCACGGCAGGTATGTGCGTGTGAAACTGCCATAGCGAAAATAATCGCTACGGCAGCTTTCACTAGATATTGCATGTGCGACGGGGGCGGGACTATCGCTGCAGCATCGGTAACACATTGTTACCGATGTCGCAGCGTGCAAAGCCCGCCTTAGTCTCAGACATAACACAATCAGGCTGAGCATGCTCACTAGGCAAAACACCGGGCTTAGACTCTGGCTGGGGTAAATCGGTGCACGCATGCGCACTAGCCGCCTCTCCACAATTAGACGTGGTGGAAGGAGCAGCCAACTGGACGACCCAAGGCACGGCCAAGAACGGCAGCCGGCGCCTGGGCGCAACAGGAACCGCAGCAGGCTGCTTGCGGCTATGGCGGCGCCGGTTCGTAACAAAGGCCTCCTGGCTGTCCAGGGCCCCAGCACTTGCCTGGGAGCACAGGTGCTGATGCCGCCTTGCATTAAATCCACATCTCCCCTCAGTCCAGGTTTCCACTCATCTCTTCCAAACAACAAATCCAGCTATTTTTACAACACAGTTTTAGAAAATGATCATTGAGATATTTAAATGAATGTCTTTATTGAAATATTGACAATAGAAAATTCTATAATATATCTAGGATCAAGATAAAAAACATTAATAATATTATATATTATCAGCTTTTTTCAAAAGTTGCACCACTATTACACATTTTGTCTCATTTTGCAAGTTAAAGATACTGAACCTGAAGACCCACCTCTTCCGACAAGCCTACAACCTGCCGTAACCCTCAGTCTGATACAGCGCCACACAACCATCTCGACCCTCACCTACTGTATCCTCACCTATCCCTTGTAGACTGTGAGCCCTCGTGGGCAGGGACCTCTCTCCTCCTGTACCAGTCTGTGCCTTGTATTGTTTATGATTATTGTACTTGTCCTTATTATGTACAGTCATGGACAAAAGTTTTGAGAATAACACCAAAATTATGTTTTCACATGATCTGTTGCCCTCTGGTTTTTAATTGTGTTTGTCTGATGTTTACATCACATACAGAAATATAATTGCAATCATATTATGAGACCAAAAGGTTATATTGACAGTTAGAATGAGTTAATGCAGCAAGTCAATATTTTCAGTGTTGACCCTTCTTCTTCAGGACCTCTGCAATTCTCCCTGGCATGCTCTCAATCAACTTCTGGACCAAATCCTGACTGATAGCTGTCCATTCTTGCATAAGCAATGCTTGCATTTTGCCAGAATTTGTTGGTTTTTGTTTGTCCACCCGTCTCTTGATGATTGCCCACAAGTTCTCAATGGGATTAAGATCTGTGGAGTTTTCAGGCCATGGACCCAAAATCTCTATGTTTTGTTCCAGTAGCCATTTAGTGATCACCTTTGCTTTATGGCAAGGTGCTCCATCATGCTGGAAAAGGCATTGTTGGGTGCCAAACTGCTCTTGGACAGTTGGGAGAAGTTGCTCTTGGAGGACATTCTGGTACCATTCTTTATTCATGGCTGTGTTTTTAGGCAAGACTGTGAGTGAGCCGATTCCCTTGGCTGAGAAGCAACCCCACACATGATTCGTTTCAGGATGCTTAACAGTTGGCAAGAGACAAGACTGGTGGTAGCGCTCACCTCTTCTTCTCCTAATAAGCTGTTTTCCAGATGTCCCAAACAATCGAAAAGGGGATTCATCTGAGAAAATGACTTTACCCCAGTGCTCAGCAGTCCACTCCCTGTACCTTTTGCAGAATATCAGTCGGTCCTTGATGTTTTTTCTGGAGAGAAGTGGCTTCTTTGCTGCCCTCCTTGAAACCAGGTCTTGCTCAAAGAGTATCCGCCTCACAGTGCGTGCAGAAGCACTCACACCAGCCTGCTGCCATTGCTGAGCTAGCTCGGCACTGCTGGTAGTCTGATCCCGCAGCTGAAACAGTTTTAAGATACGATCCTGGCATTTGCTGGTCCTTCTTGGGTGCCCAGGAGCCTTTTTGGCAACAATGGAAGCTCTCTCCTTGAAGTTCTTGATGATGCGATAGATTGTTGACTGAGGTGCAATCTTTGTAGCTGCGATACTCTTCCCTGTTAGGCCATTTTTGTGCAGAGCAATGATGGCTGCACGTGTTTCTTTAGAGATAACCATGGTTAACTGGAGAGAAACAATGATACCAAGCACCAGCCTCCTTTTAAAGTGTCCAGTGGTGTCATTCTTACTTAATCATGACTGATTGATCGCCAGCCCTGTCCTCATCAACACCCACACCTGTGTTAATGGAACAATCACTAAAACAATAATAGCTGCTCCTTTTAAGGCAGGAATGCAATGATGTTGAAATGTGTTTTGGGGGTTAAAGTTCATTTTCTTAGCCAATATTGACTTTATTGTCATAAAGAGTGGTCAGCTTAACAGCAATTACTTGCATTCTGGAGTATATGCAAATTGCCATTAGAAAAACTTAAGCAGTAGACTTTGTAAAAATTAATATTTGTAGCATTCTCAAAACTTTTGGCCATGACTATATACCCCTTTCACATGTAAAGCGCCATGGAATTGATGGCGCTATAATTATAATAAATAATAATAATAAAACTGTAAAATCAGACTATTAACACAAGTGATCTTGATTCAAGAAAAATGTACACACATTAAGAATTTAATTTATCTTGCTCATATACCAACTTATTCTTTAGCTATTTTCAGACTCTGTCATCGCTCACTGTCCCCACTCACAATCTTCATTCCTGATTAGTATAGAATGTCTTTATTGTGTGTGTAGAGTGGCACGGGGTGGTCGTTGTGGAGGAGGGATTGACTTGAGATGCACCGGCATGCTACCTGGATAAGCTGGTCTTGGCTGAGTGTGTGGACTTATGTTGTGTTGGTTGTGAACCCTTGCAGGCTGAAAAGTGCTACTGACGTTGGCTGACCGGGACTCGGTAACGACTCACAAAGAGACCAACAGTTAATTTCAAACATCAAGTCTGTGCTCAACAGTTCATTTATTGCAACAACTTTAGACTTCTGATAGTGGACACATATCTTCTAGGATGTTACAGTTCTGAAGACATATTCAACTATAGTCTTAGTTCCCACTGTGTTGCTTCAGACTTTACCGGTCCTGTGAGTTCCAGCACAACCCAGCTCAGTGTTACAATACAACTCATGATGCTCACATTAACTTGTGGCAGCTCAGCATCTTGTCTCCTTACAGGAGTGAGGATCAGGGGTCTCATCACCATGGTCAGAGTAAAGCTTTGCACTCCCAGACACTCAGGCAGAATTCCCTTGGATAAGTTATCCAATTAATAGCCAGTTAGGATTAACACGTTACCTTAATGGCTAATGGGCCTGGCCACTAGAGTTCAGCATCGCTCTAATCAGCAGAAATGCTGTGTTACTGTGAGTGCCGGCGCTCTCTAGGCATTCCCAGGAAACATGTCGTAGTAGTGACAGGGGTCGTCATCTGACCCCATGCTGCCATGGCAACCCATTGGCACCTTGTGATCGCGTCATGGGCCTTTGAAAGCAGCAGAGAACAGCATGTTCCCCGCTGGAGCGCTTTAGATCTTGCTGTCAGAGTTTGACAGCACAATTTAACCAGTTAACAGGCATGGGTGGATCAGCAATCCACCCGTACCTGTTAGCTGCACATACACTACATCAGCCCACATTAAAGGTACATACATAACCAATGACGTATAGGTAGTGCTTAATATTGTGATGTAAAAAAACCAATTTTTAAAGATGCATAAAAAAAATGATTTAAACAGCAAATTAATTTCTGACAAATTCCCTTTATGGTAAAACGCTATTTTGCTATCTTAATCATGCCTTACTGCTATTACTTGGGTTCAGCCGTCTGTGCCGCCCTTTGAAAACATGGACATTTAGACCAAATACTCCAAATCTTTTTTCGTAGCTTGTTATTTATACCTATTAATATTGGTAAGGCAATAACATGGAAAAATGTGTATGAAAAGATAAGAAAGCGCATCACTAGCTCTCCACCAATATTGTCTACTGTTAAAAGAAGTAAAATGAAATACAAAGCATTACCAATAAGTAAGGAGATCAGAGTTTTCACCGCGGTTACATGAGGTTTGATAGTCCCGGCTCTTTGACGAATATGTCTATACAAAGATATCAGGAGAAGCAATATGGAAATCAAAAATACAAAAAAGCAGATGGAGCAAGAACCAAAATACAATTGTAAAAACAGAATTGATTTTACGGGTAAATGATTAAGTAAAATGTTGGTAGAATTTAAGTGTTGCTGTGACATGTTCTGGGCAGCAGGACCACTTATAAGTAGAGAAGCAAAGATGCATGGAAGGAAGATCTGTGGGAACATCTTGGGGAACGTACGCTGAACATAGATGTACAGTTTTTGGTTGAAGTTCACAATCTTCAGGCAATAGTGAATGGCGAGCAATGAGGAGAAAAAGAAAGTGCAGAGTATAAGAAACAGATACAAAAGATATGTGAACAGCAATGTATTAACCGTCATCTGGACCTTAGTTATGAACAAAGTGCAGTTGACACCTAGTTGCAGGAATCGATGAATAAGGCATAATAGACTCACACCTGCACTGAGCTGATCACTTATTTCAAGCCGTTTGGTCTTTATCCAGTCCAAAAAATACACAACAAAGATGAATGAGTAACCGGGAACAATAATCATCAAACAAAAAAATTCTGTAGCAAGAAAAAAGTCATTCCACGCTTTAGTCATCATATTTGTATCTGTAAGAAGCTGTAGATACAAAGGGTCAACGATGACTTATCGGTATGAAGTGCAACTCTCGAGTACTTGTTATTATACAAAATGGACATTAAAGTCAACCAGGATGAGGACAAGATGCAAATTCTGACCCAGTTGTATATATCAAGTGCCATGCTTTTTTCAAAAATGTTTGAATAATTTGATAAAAGATTGACTTTGGATATTGCCAGCCTATTCCCCGATGTAGGCAAATAGCTTCAATATTCCGAATTAGTTTACATATATTGAAAAAAAAACATTCTATGAAACTCTAAGAGGCTGAAGCGCCCTTCTATGTTATCTGATGCTTGATATGTAACGTGAGGACTGGCGTAAAGCAGACACGAGGGAGTGTGGTGGAGTTAACTCATGCTTTCCAAAACTTTGAAATAAATGGATCAAGCAAAAAGTGTACAGTGGATAAATTTAAGAAGCAAAGTCGGTGTATTTTTTGACAAGAGAGTATAACCAACTTCAAGAGCTGTATATTGCGTTAAGATAATTAATAGCTGTGTACCCTTTAAATGATTCCATGTTTCTTTGCGCTCATTGAACTTTACTGGTTTACAGTATCTATTCACCTTCAGTTCTGACTTATTCAAGCTTCTGATTTGAGCTTCCCCAAAGAACTTAAATTGATATTTTTGTCTGGTACCATATATGTATCATAACATGCTGATTCTGGATGTTCAACTGATTCTGTGTCATGCTTGCTGGGTGTAGCAAGCGTGGCGAGGTGCATTCAGACCTATATGCATCTGAAGCACAACTAAAACACAAGAAAAGGGGGGCACCGGGGACACAAAACCAACAGGAGGCCCTGTAACTAGTGAGAGGGGTTGGTGGGCACCTCCTAACCTCGCCTGCAACTGTCCCTTCTCTCCTCACCAGTCCCTATAGTTTCTGCAACTGTCGCCGAACAGAAACTTGGGACCCTAAAAAAGGCCCTATAGCAACCCTGACTATTGAGGGGCAGGTGGAGCTCACTAGACCTCACCGCTGCACTAACAACATACCAGGGAAACAAAGACAAACAGGGGAAAAGATAACAACAAAAGTATATAGCCTGAACACAAGAACTAGACTAGCAGTACCTTCCTCACAAGCGGCCTGAACACAAATGAGTTTACATCTTCAGCAGGGAATCCTGGGATACACCACTATTTAAAGCAAAAGTGCATGACTACTTAGTGAATGCAGCTGATCACTCAGCAAGGAACTGCTTAGGAAAAGTTGCAGTAGCAAAACTGGCACTTAACCATTTAAGTGCCATAATAAATAAAACCCAATTAAATGAAAAGAGACAGATGAGAGGCTCCAGTCCAAAGGCATTCACTGGTCTCAACTTGCAATGAGATAATCGTGACATTCTTTCTATAAGGCTTTTGAACCTCTGAGAACAAAACTCTGTAGAACCCCATATTGAATTGATAGTGTGCATGCTTGATCCTTACCCCAGTTATGTTTTATCGGAATGGCAAATAAAGCCCTGTTCAACACTAGAATATTTCCAACAATTCTATTGACAATAAATGGAATTAACGCAGAGTGTTACACACGAGTGTTGAGCAAGCACCAGCATGCTTGGCTGCTTGTTACTTCAAACGAGCTGGTCGCATGCTTGGATAGGCTCCACTTGAGTAACAAGCATAATGGAAGTCAATGGGGATCTCCAGCATTTTTCAATAAGATCTTCTGGAAAAATGATTGAATTTCCCATTGGATTCCATTACACTTGGTACTTGAGTTGGGCCCGACTGTTTGTTTCATGTACCAAGCACCTGAAAATGGTAGCTCATCACTATTACACAAATGTCCTGAATCTGGGCTTTGATTCCCTCACCCCATCTACTAAACTCTATTGCGCTCCATGCTCGGCAAAGCAGATGGTCCGGCATGCTCTCATGTGGTCATCTGCTTCAGGCCTCTATAAGGCTCACAAGATAGACACCTGTGTCTTTGTATTAATACTTCAGTGTTTTTAAGATTCTTAGTTTTTATGTGCACCTCAACCTGCTCAAAACCTGTCAGCGGTCTCCAGGACATCCCCTGCCTGTCTGCAGTTTCCTGTATCTCAGCTACCTGTGTGAAGTTTTATGGTTTACAGAACGTTTCCTGCCTGTTTGTGGTTTCCCATATATCAGCTACCTCTCTGAAGGTTTAGAAGTACACAAAATTTATATATAAAGAAAAACTCCTAAAAATTAAAATTTATTAAGATTATTAAAATTGAGAATCTCAACACACAATTGTAACACTCAACCCAAATAATGTGAAAGAAACAACAAATTCTAAGAGCAAGCTGGCCCTGATCAGCCATACTCACACTCCTACCTTGCCGCGGAGGTCGGTACCCTAATCCTGCACTAATGGCGCCCCCACTCACCGATGGCTATCCCTCCAGGCCCTAACAAGCCCTATATAGATGAAACAAGGGACCTCAAAATGTGTATAAATACAACATACACTTTCAAAGGAGGAAAATCAATGCACATTAAATATACAATTGATCACACAGATATAGTACCAAAAGTAACTCCACCAAGGCTAGTAGCCCAGGGAGTACATGCATGGGCCAAAGACCACAATAAACCATTCTATGTAATAAATGGTCTAAGACCACCCGACGCGTTTCCCCTCTCAAGAAGTATCTAGCATTGGTGGAGTTTGTTTTGGTACTATATCTGTGTGATCAATTGTATATTTAATGTGCATTGATTTTCATCCTTTGAAAGTGTATGTTGTATTTATAAATATTTCAGGTTCCTCATTTAATCTGTACAGGGCCTGTTAGGGCCTTTAGGGACAGCCATTCGTGAGCGTGGGTGCCACTGGAGCAGGATTAAGGTGCCACAATTTGCGGCAAGATAGGAGTGAGAGTACGGCTGATCCCCCTTAGAATTTGTTGTTTCTTTCAAATTATTTGGGTTGAGTGTTATAATTGTGTGTTGAGATTCTCAATTTTAATAATCTAAATAAATTTGAATTTTTAGGATTTTTTCTTTATATATACAGCATTTCAGCTACCTGTCTGAAGTCTTGGGGTTTACAGGACGTCTCCTGCCTGTCTGTGGTTTCCAGCATCTCAGCTATCTGTCTGAAGTCTTGGGGTTTACAGGACGTTTCCTGCCTGTCTGTGGTTTCCAGCATCTCAGCTACCTGTTTGAAGTCTTCGGGTTTCAGTTAGTCTCCGGCCTGTATGCAATTTCCAGTATCTCAGCTTCTTGTCTGCCTGAGGCCTCCAATACCTCATCTAATGGTCTCCTTTCTGCCTTTTTAGGAGTTTTTCTTTATATATACAGTATCTCAGCTACCTGTTTGAAGTCTTGGGGTTTCAGGACGTCTCCTGCCTGTCTGCAGTTTCCAGTATCTCAGCTACCTGTCTGAAGTCTTGGGGTTTACAGGACATCTCCTGCCTATTTGTGGTTTCCAGTATCTCAGCTACCTGTCTGAAATCTTGGGATTTACAGAACGTCTCTTGCCTGTCTGTAGTTTCCAGTAGTTTCCAATATCTCAGCTTTCTGTATGCCTGAGGCCTCCAATACCTCAGATAATGGTCTCCTTTCTGCCTTTGTCTCCAGTCCCTCAGCTGTCCATGTCCTGCATGCCTCACCGATCTGATGAACTGATGCCCGTCCTCTGTGTGCCCACCCTGACTTTGGACATGGAGGATTTGCAGTGCCTTATGGGGCAGTTGGTTAACCTACTCGTAACGCCCCCTGTGGTATGCGGCCAGGGAATAGCCGGGTTCCTCGTCGGGGCAGGTGTTATGGCAGCCGGGATGCTGTTGCTCCCCACAGGCGAAGTGGGACCCGAGTGGATGATGAGGGTTATAATGGCCATTGGCGCCTAAGCACTGGGCGTCGGCGTCGGTAAGGACGAGCCAACACAGTCTCTGCGGGTTCAGGGTGTAGTTTACTCACAACTTCAGCTGCCAGCCCGGTCACACTGGTCACTGCCGTGATGGGCTCCGGTCAATCCCAGATCCGGTAAGGAGTCACCACCGGTGTTTTGAGAGAGAAGGAGTGAGAGTCCTATTTCTAGGGTGTTCACCTCTGCAGTTAGGTACTCTGGCTGAGCTCCCACTCCAAGCCCCTGGGCCCAGTAAAGTCCATGTTTTCCAGAGATGTCTTGCCAGAACTATGGTCCTGACAGGTCTGTTATTGATGTGAGTGTGTTGTGCCTATTTCTACCCCAAGTGGAACCTTTTAATTTATTCCCTGTACAATAAATGTAAATGTTGATAAGACTTTACCAATGGCTTGGTCATAGCATCCAATTGGTTAAACAAAGAATTGTATTGAGAAAATTTTTTTAGCTGGACGACCTAATTAACTTGTAGGTCCAGATTGTCCTTTGCTTTCAGGAACATGCTTGTGGGAGGACTCGAGAGAGGAGGGCATTGTACCTAGTATCCTCTGTCCTGAGGTCCTCGGTTCCTCGTGCCAGTGTGCCCTCCGTACCAGTGATCCCAGAGTCAAAGGAGATTGATCAAGTGCATCCAGCCCGCCGCTGCCAGGAGATCCGTCGCATCAGTAAGGGGTTCTACTGCTCTGGAAACTCCGCGCATCTTATCCGCTTCTGCCCCAAGAAGCCAGGAAACTTTCCAGCTTACGGTCAGTAGGAGAGGCTACCATAGACTTTTTCCCGCCGATTGTTTTCTTTTTGTGGGAGGTTCTTTGTCATTTCATTGTGTATATATGTCTGGCAGACATACAATTCTACAGATCTGATGTAACTTATGCCTGTTTGGTCCTGAGGAAGGGAGCAGAGTCTCCTGAAACGCGTAGACCTGTGCAAGAATAAAAAGTTTACATTAATCCAAGATTTCATCAGTGATCTTTGGCGCGGTTTACAAAGCCCCATTCTACAATTTCTCTCTGTTATCAGCCACCTGGGGTACTGCTGCCTTTGATCCGGATTTATGCTGTTACAGGAGTTGTGCCTTTCACAACCATCGTTGGTGAGTAGGATCATATCCTTTATCACCCCCTGTCTGTCAGGGTAAGACCCTATTGCGCTTTTTTGTCTGCAGGTTCTTTTTATCTGAGAACATTTTTTTGGAATTCATACATTTCTCTTCCATTAATGGTGCCCTTCACATACACCTCATGCCGTTCCCTTCATCATGTCCCAATTCATTAGAGATTGCTATTATTGAATGCAATCTAAAAAAAACCCTGAATAATGGCTGTTTTAAGTTGAATAAATAATTCTTCAAACTCTATTATAATTTTTGTCTCCATATTGAACAAAGAGTCTCCTCACTCCTCTGTGGATGGCTGACTATAATGACATGAACCCTCAAATAACACCTTTAAAAATGTAAACTCTTCCCATAAAGAGAACTAATGGAGCTAAAAATTAAATTATTACAAATGTAAAAAAAAGAAAATTAATGTAGATGTTGGATGGTTATGTTTATTAAAAAGTTCCTTGGCTACTTTCGTAAATGGCATATTTACTAAGTGATATGTTTCTACTGTTTCTAGACAGCAAAGGTGTCTCAACAATGTAGTTTAATTTTCCACCCTGAAGCTGTGAAATTTATACTTATTCTCTAGAAAAGTCAGGAAAAAGTATAAGGGGAAGTGAAATAGAGACTTTTGGGATTTTCTTACCTTTGCCTTAATTATAAGTGTATAACCATGTGAAATCACTGATCAGAATGAGTAAAACTATCACTCCACATTAAAAAAAAATATGTGAGATAAACTCCATAAGATATTTTAAATAGGCAGTAATAAGTAGCAATACTTATTTAGATCACTCATTGGCAACTCTTTAGCAGACACTGACAAGTAGCAATCCTATGTCATGCGATGTTCGGTTCCAGACTCATTAGGTGTCACGGCAGCGCCGGGCTCTGTTCACACTGCAGAGCCTGGCAGGCAACATGATGTCGCCTAGTTGTTCAGCCAGAGCTGGGCATTAAATGTTTCATGTGCTCTGTTCCTTAGGGGTACTTCTCACATAGCGAGATCGATAGCGAGATCGCTGCTGAGTCACAGGTTTTGTGACGTACCAGTGACCTCATCAGCGATCTCGCTGTGTGTGACACTAAGCAGCGACCTGACCCCTGCTGTGAAATCGCTGATCGTTACACACAGCTCTGGTTCATTTTTTGCTCGTTGCTCTCCCGCTGTGAAGCACACATTGCTGTGTTTGACAGCGAGAGAGCAACGATCTGAATGTGCAGGGAGCAGGGAGCCGGCTTCTGACAGCTGCAGACGCTGGTAACCAAGGTATACATCGGGTAACTAAGTGAAGCGCTTTGCTTGGTTACCTGATATTTATCTTGGTTACTAGCGTGCGCCGCTCTCAGGCTGCCAGTACTGGCTCCCTGCACACGTAGCCAGAGTACACATCGGGTAACTAAGCGAAGCGCTTTGCTTAGCAACCTGATGTGTACTCTGGCTACGAGTGCAGGGAGCCAGCGCTAAGCGGTGTCCGCTGTTAACCAGTGTAAATATCGGGCAACCAAGCAAAGCATTTTTCTTAGTTACCCGATATTTACCTTGGTTACCAAGCGCAGCATCATTTCCACGAGTCGCTGCTGGCTGGTGGCTGGTCGCTGGTGAGTTCTGCCTGATTGACAACTCACCAGCGACGCACCAGCGATCCTGACCAGGTCATATCGTGGTCAGAATCGCTGGTACGTCGTTTAGTGAGACGGTACCCTAAATCCTGTAGGAGTTAATTCCTGTTGCCCTGGGGAACTCTGCTAGGAGCTCAGGTTGCTAATTACCAATCAAAGCCGTCTTCTTCTTATATAAGATTCTAGACCTTGCTACTCAGATGATTCAGCATAGCTCCAGCGATTCTGGTCTTGGTGGGAATCTAGTTCTTAATGATCTGTAGTTGCTAATTTGACTGGTGTTGAAGTTCCCCTTGTCATGTGTTTACTTAATTCCCTTTTCTTTATTCCCCTATACACATATTGTCACTGCTTTGTGTTTGAGTGCAGTGTGTACGAGTTTTCATTCTCCCTTGTCCATGTTTTTTCTGTAGGGTTTTGTTACTGTGTTTCCGGCCCGCCCCAAGGACTCGGACAGAAGTCAGGGTCAGGCTGGGGGCTCAAACGTGGCTACCATCAAGCCTACCTTTGAGATAAGGGACAGCGCAGGGTCTCAAGTCTGAGGGCCAGTCTAGGGGCCCCTGACCTGTCATTACATACTCTGTGATCATTTTCATTCCAAACAGATAATCATAGTGGAACATACTTTGCATTTCACATATCCAGTTGTGATATAATTTGCATCTTGTCATTTCAGTGGGATTTATTCTGTCTCAAACATGTTTGTGCAGCACAAATATATTTGTTGAACAGCGAGGTGCTTACTGCTTTCAACATAATTCTACCAATATGATAAATCTTTTGTTTTTCGGCATATTGGTTGTAGATTTGATTTCGATATTGATAACATTCCCTGGGTACTTGTTCATATTATTTGTGAATATTTTGGATTGGGTGAAGAACAAAAAACTTAATATAAGTGACCAACTCATCTCGGCGATTAGTCTACTTATCTTTATTCACAGAGTCTTTTATGTAATTGTTGGCTACATTGTAATTACCAATGGATCTTCTATAATTATGTATTACAAGTACGGCATTAATTTGTATCTCACCCTAATATTCTGCACATTGCTCCTTTCCACTTGGCTCGCCATCCACTTTTGTCTGAAGATTGTGAACATCAACAATGAATACTATGTTTCTTTTCAGCGCACATTCCCCAAGATGTTTCCATGGATCTTCCTTCCGTTCGTCGTTACTACAGCTCTTTTAGGTGTTACATCTTCACTTGGGATGCAACAGAACCAATTTCTAAACTCTACGCATGTTCTACAGAATTCACGACTTTTCTCCTTAGAACTTTATTTCTTACCTTACATTGTACTTTCTTCTTTATGTCTTTTAGTATTTTTCGGTTCGGCTCTGAGTATAATATTATCACTTCGTAGACATATTATAAAAATTCATAACAACCTCGGAGAATTTAGGTCTGAGATCGTTGAGGCTCATGTCACTGCAATGAAAACAGTTAGTTCTTTACTGGCTTTTAATATTTTCCAATTTGCTTTACTAGTAATTCTTCTGGTATTTTATTTAACTCAGTGGTGGCCTCCTGGTTTACCAATATTTTTTGCTTTGTGTCATATTTTTGGTGTACCGATATTAATATCTGGGAGCAGAAAGTTACAGAAGAAGCTTCATTCTATTTGGTTAATTGTTTACTCACTGCTCACTAATTGTAACTTCATCACTTAATGAGGTAAAACATTTTCTGGAAAGAAGGACCCAAATTGTGTAAAATACATAAACTCAACAGGCATGCTCCCTTCCTGGGTTTAGTGCCGACTCCCTGCCACAGCTTCACTCCCCATGTTTTGATTTCAGCTATGACATCACATTCACAGCCGGTGTCACATCTCCCAGCCGGTTGCGGAGATCAGCAGCTGTGCTCAGCTTGACAGGACGCATTGCTGAGCTCTGTGCATGAGCCGTGTGTCACATCTTCACAAGAGTCTGCTTCTGCGACTCCTGCCACAGTCACTATGCACTGCCATATTCCCACTGCACACAGTGCTGGCGATGTGGGAGGAGCCATTGCTAGTAGCTATGGGGTGCACAGTCGCAGCCCATTCACCAAGTTTGGTTTGGCTGGGACTTATCAAGAAAAAATACCATAGAACTGCATCAAAAAAGAAAAACCTATGAAAGATGCCAGACCAGATGATGTACGCACAAACAGAATTTGCTAGACCTTCCTCTTGAAGGCGGCTGCAGCCCAGGTGCAAGATGCTGATGTCACAACCACTCAACCCATTCAACCTAGAGGAAGGGGGGCGGCTGCTTAGCAAAAAACTTGCACACTAATAAGGCTTGCACTGGGAGCCCATCATATAGATAGGTGTAATGCACAGTGTCTAAACTGTGACCTATAAATGACGCCATAAACCCAGGTCAGGCAGGCTAATAAGCACTATACAGGTGCATCTCACACTGGTAAGCGAGATGCACAGTGTCTGAATTGTGGCCTATAAATGACGCACAACACTAGGCCAGGCGGGTCAGTTAGCACTATATAAACATGCACCACACATGACAGGCTCACCAATATACCACCCACAATCAAAGGGTCACACACATCCTGCAAAAATGGATAAAATGTGCCATACCTCAATTGGGAAATATTAGTTGATATTTTGGTCCAAAATATGGAAGCCCGCAATCCACGTCACGGATTCTCACACTTGCGGGTCCCTACACTAATTTATCAAGAAAAAATACCATAGAACTGCGTCAAAAAAGAAAAACCTACCAAAGATGCCAGACCAGATGATGTACGCACAAACAGAATTTGCTAGACCTTCCTCTTGAAGACGGCTGCAGCCCAGGTGCAAGATACTGATGTCACAACCACTCAACCCATTCAACCTAGAGGAAGGTGCATCTCACGCTGATAACCGAGATCCACAGTGTCTGAATTGTGGCCTATAAATGACGCACAACACTAGGTCAGGCGGCTTGATAAATTAGTGTAGGGACCCTCAAGTGTGAGAATCCGTGACGAGGTTTGCAGGCTTCCATATTTTGGACCGAAATATCAACTAATATCTCACAATTGAAGTATGGCACATTTTATCCATTTTTGCAGAATGTGTGTAGACCTTTTGATTCTAGGTGGCATATTGGTGCGCCTGTCATGTGTGATGCATGTATATAGGGCTAATTGAACCGCCTGGCCTAGTGTTGTGCGTCATTTATAGGCCACAATTCAGACACTGTGCATCTCGCCTTTCAGTGTGAGATGCACCTGTTGTTACGAATGAACCTACTGATATGGTAAAAGATGAGAGTAAACTGATATCAGTGGTTAGGGTCCACCGTGCAGTGGTGGTAAACTGCAGCTGATAGAATAAGGCTCTACCGATATTCAACAAAACCCCAGATAATATACGCCTGTGTTACAGGTCACACAGGCATTAACGCAGGTATAAGTACTCAGAACCTGCGTATGCAGTCTCCGTGTTCTACGCCACACAGAAGCTGTAGCATAATATAGCGGGACCCTGTTAACTCACAGGGCCTGAAGCGGGTAATAATATATGAAGGAGAGGACCCTGTTAACTCACAGGACCAGATATGGCGCAATGCTCTCCTGTGACTTCACAGAAGTTAATATATGTTGCATACACAGAATGGATAGCGATAGGCCTGCAGAACACTACCCGTATTCTGCTAGTATATGCTCTGGGTATATGCAGGAGTGAGCGTGTAGGGTACTGCTCCTATATTGGGATGTATTAGGGTTTAGCCGGTTAACCACCGGTCCCTTAGCGGCACAACCCTAATATCTATGGAACCCTGCCTAGCCGGCTTCTGACCCTAACTCGGTCTAGATGTGACCGCGACGCCTCACCCCAGTCTGCCTCCTGACCCTCAATCAGTCCGGTTGGACCTCGCCGGATATCCCTACCTAAGAAAGCTGTATGCTGCTGAATGCACAAAGACGAGTGCACACCTCCCTGTGGGCGTCAGGGCTTTTATCACCTCTGTACCACCCACAAGATAGAGAAATCACATGTAGCCAGCCCCTTTAGCCAATGAGAGCCTTACACATCACAGATGATGTCACGGTGGCCAATAAGAATGTGCCAGATCACTGATGATGTCACGGCAGCCAATGGGAATGTGCCACATCACTGATGATGTCACGGCAGCCAATGGGAATGTGCCACATCACTGATGATGTCATGACGGCCAATGGGAATGTACCACATCACTGATGATGTCACTGTGGCCAAAAGGAACGTGCCACATCACTGACATGCTCAGATAGTGTCAAAAGACCCATAGGAATCCCGCACATGCTCAGTAGGCTATTTTTGACACTTAGTGTCAGAATTCCAAAAAATCCTGGTCACCATCCGTGGCTCAGGAGATCGGGCCGAGTGACCTCGGGTACAGGGAGGAATAGCTCCAGAAGACAAACGAGGAGCCCCCGTACCCCGATTCGTGACACCTGTATAATGCTGATTAGTCCCCCTGACCTGGGTTTCTAGCGTCATTTATAGGTCACAGTTTAGACACTGTGCATTACACCTATCTATATGATGGGCTCCCAGTGCAAGCCTTATTAGTGTGCAAGTTTTTTGCTAAGCAGCCGTCCCCCTCCCTCTAGGTTGAATGGGTTGAGTGGCTGTGACATCAGCATCTTTGACCTGGGCTGCAGCCGCCTTCAAGAGGAAGGTCTAGCACATTCTGTTTGCGCGTACATCATCTGGTCTGGCATCTTTGGTAGTTTTTTCTTTTTTGGTTGGGACTTGCAGTACCTCTGGTTGACTGTAGGTGTATGTGCCTTCCAGCTGAAGTTATCAACTGCTACTTCAGCCAATGGGAAGGCACCACACCATTTTTATATCTTTAGTGGTCTGCTGTTCAAGGTCAGATATAGTCCTGTGTTTGACTAGAGCTACACCCTTTACTAGTACCGTGCACACCTTGCTGTTTTGTTCCCTGTTTGACCTCGGCTTGTTTTCCTGACGGTCCTCCTGCCTGCTGATTCTGTACCTTGCCTGACATCTTAGTTTTGATCTCGGCCTGTCTTCTGGACATTCCTCCTGCCTTCCAATTTGTACCTTGCTGACTTCCTGGTTTTGACCCTGCCTGGCGACTATCCCCGTCTGTGGACTGCAGCCTTCCAAAAGCAGTGATCTCCTGGACCTTGGAGTAAATTCAGATCCCTGTAAAGGGGTTAAAGAGTATCAGGGTTTTAGTGGGCTGCTTGCCCTAGTCGGTTCGGGTTAACCCTTTTGTGTCTGTGGTCCTGAACTGTCATTACACCCTGACACAATGTCCTGTTGAAGGGATGTCAACACTGATTCTAAAGAGTCAGGGCCCGAGCAACAACAGGAAACGAATGCTGGATCCAAGGATTGAGAACATTTGCTGATTTTGTTAGTTTAAATGTTTACATAGTTTGCGCTCCCCTTCCTAAAAGTAGACAATTCAATAAAAGTAGTTATTAACTAGAAATTCTATTATTGCATTTTAATCTAATATATAAAGCTGAATGTATGTATGCATGTATGTCCACTAAAGGAATTTGCTCCGTACAATCACAAAATTTTACGCGGGTATAATCACGAAATTTTGCACAGACATTCCATTTGACTCCGGATCCGAGGGCACCGTCGACCAGTTTTAGATGAAAAATAAAACAAAAATAAAAATAAAGTCCAACTACGCCACTCGCGGTTTGCGGCCAGGGATGGTAAGGCTGCCGCTGCGGGTTCCCACTGGGGATGATGGATGGGGCAGCGTGGATGGTGGAGCCCTCTGCGAGCAGGGCTTTTTCCCAAAAAGTAGGTGAAGGGTTAACGTGGAGGCGCAGCGCAATGAATTAGTCCAGTCGGAGAGTGCAGTTTGATTGGCTTTACTTACTGGCTTCACGCCCTGGGAACGTACTGGATCCCAGGTGCGCCCGTGTACTGATGGCTGTGTCAGCCAACCTGGTGCCACACTCCCACCTTTGCACTCTGGGGTATGTGGGTCCTCCCTGGTGTGGAACACTTGGAGGTCCTCCTGGTGTCTGAGTCCTGCCGCAGGCAGCTTAAACTATTTAAGGGAATATGTCCCGGCCCTCCCTTTGCTGCTGATGCCTCGGACGTTAGTGGTGGCAGATGAGTCCTGGAAACCCACCCACCTGGCAGAGTTAACAGATGGCTTGAAGTCCTGGTTAGAGTTGAGCGCGGTTCGCGGTTCGCGGTTCGTGGTTCGAGGTTCTCCAGTTCTAGGCTCGAGTGATTTTGGGGCCTGTTCTAGATCGAACTAGAACTCGAGCTTTTTGCTAAAGCTCGATAGTTTTAGATACATTCGAGAACGGTTCTAGCAGCAAAAAAACAGCTAATTCCTAGCTGGCTTTCCGCTGTAATAGTGTAAGTCACTCTGTGACTCACACTATTATGAAATTTCAGTGTATAGTGTGTGGGAACAGCGCCTTCAGATCACTGCTGTTTGTATAATGTCGATCGCCATTTTTTTTTTTTTCCTTGTCTTCCTTCCCTAAGCGCGCGCGTGTAGTGGGGAGGGCCATTATGTCAGCCAATCCCAGACACACACACAGCTAAGTGGACTTTTAGCCAGAGAAGCAATGGCATGTGTGATAGGATGTCCATGTCACATGTCCCTGCATTATAAAAACGAGTATCTGCCCGTCCGGACGCCATTATCTCTTCTGCGTCCTTGGTGTCAGACATCACTGGCGCAGCTCCTATCGCCGATACTGCTGTATGCGCTCCATACACAGCGCTGGACAGCTTAGGGATAGCACTTTCTATCAGTCCTTTTAAGGGCTCGTACCGGCAGGGTCAGAGCCATAGGTGACAGGTCCTGAAAACAGAGACAGCGTCTGTGTAGCTAAGGTCAGGGATTTCCTCGCTGCATTTCCCCATTAGGAGGGAATAGAAAGGCAGGCTTCCTTTCCTCTACCCAGAGCCCCACAACCCTGGCACTGTACCCTCCTGTCCTCTGCACACTCCAACTCATTATAACTAAGCCATTATACTAGCAAACACTGAGTGAACTTAGTGGCATCCTAAACGTGGCTGTTGGACTTCTGTATAGTCCCAGTAGTGCACAGATATTTGCAGCACCTCTGCCTGCATTGCACACTCCAACTCATTATAACTAAGCCATTATACTAGCAAACACTCAGTGTACCTAGTGGCATCCTAAACGTGGCTGTTGGACTTCTGTATAGTCCCAGTAGTGCACAGATATTTGCAGCACGTCTGCCTGCATTGCACACTCAAACTGATAGTTACTAAGCCATTATACTAGCAAACACTGAGTGAACTTAGTGTCATCCTAAACGTGGCTGTTGGACTTCTGTATAGTCCCAGTAGTGCACAGATATTTGCAGCACGTCTGCCTGCATTGCACACTCAAACTGATAGTTACTAATCCATTATACTAGCAATTTATGCTGCCAGTTTAAGGGCCGTAGTTGCATTGTCAGGGATATTTATTCTTTATTATTCTGCTGTTAGTAAAGATAGACCACCGCTGCAATCTACACCACCTCTCAATTTTTACTACCACATTTTCAGTGCACAATCTTGTCGCAATCAACATGAGTGGCAAAATGACAGATGCTGGTGGAAAGGGGAAGAGGCGTGGTGGAAAAGGAAAAAAAGGGTTTGTCCGTGGGGAAGGTGGCAAAGCTCCATTATCATCTGCTGAAGATAGACCATCTACCAGCAGCAAAAGTAAGATGTCTACTACTTACCGTGGACAATCCGATGTGCTCGCTTTTCTACGGACACGAACAACAGAAACAAAGGTAGATGATGGCCAAAAAAGGAAAATGCTTGAATGGATCTCAAGTGGTCCAACAAGTGCCCTCTCAGCCACTTCAAGTACCGCATCCAAAAAACACCAGTCCTCTGAGTTGTCATCCCAATCAAACTTGCTTTCTCCCAGCTCTGAAGTCTCCATCAGCCCTGCACAGTATGGTGGAACTGAGATGGCTGAGTCTGCAGAGCTGTTCAGTCACACTATAGCCTGGGAATCAAAGGTCTGCTCCTAAGCTACAGTGAGTACAGAACAGGAAATGGTCTGCAGTGATGCCCAGAACCTTTGTGACTCTGATTCAGGCCGTGAGGACCAAGTTTCTGAGCATAATGTTGACCCTTTGTCACAAACTGTAACACCTGTGGTTATAGACAATGAGGAACATACTGATGAAGATGAGACGCAGATACCCGATTGGGATGACAACTTAAATATTCGGTGAGGGCAAGAAGAGGCTCGGTCTGAGGGGGAGGGGAGTGCAAACACAACAATTGATGATGAAGTTCTAGATCCCACCTACTGTCAACCCACAGTCAGGCACTCGAGGAGGTCAACAGAGGTGGTGGAGGAGGATGCAACTGATGACGAAGTTACCTTGCGCCTTCCTGGACAAAGTAGGAGTACTGTTAGCACGTCTACAACTGCATCCTCAGCCACCACTCTGCCTCTGAGCACTAGTCGGGGTGGATCAACAGGTCGCATGCCCTCTAAGCCTTGCCTAGCCTGGTCCTTTTTTGACATAGCAAAAGATCGCCCAAATTACGTGATCTGTAAAATTTGTCATGATTCTGTTAGTAGAGGTCAAAACCTCAGCAGTTTGACAACTTCTTCCATGAATCGTCACATGAATAAATATCATATGTCCCGGTGGGAAGCTCACCGTGCTGCAATGCGGCCTAGCGGAGCGAACCATCCACCGCCTGCCCCTTCTAGTGCATCCGCGCGCTCTTCATCTTCTAGGACTGTGGGGACAGCTGTCACACCTGGTTTTCCACGCACAACTTCCACCACTGTAACCGCAACAGGCAGTTTGCTTGGTAGGTCGTCAGTTGGTTTGGAAGGGGAAACAAGTGAGTGTGTACAGCTCTCTCAGACATCGATAGCACCAACGTTGGATGAAGGCAACATCATGTCTCCGCCTGCACTTTTCTCACAAACCTGCATTTTTTCAGGGACACCCTACTCAACACCGTCTACACACAACAGCCAGATCTCTGTCCCTCAGATGTGGTCAAATAAAAGGCCACTTCCTGCGACCCATGACAAAGCTAAGAGGTTGACTCTATCCCTCTGTAAGCTGTTGGCTACCGAAATGCTGCCTTTCCGCCTAGTGGACACACAGGATTTTAGAGACCTTATGTCTGTCGCTGTGCCCCAGTACCAGATGCCTAGTCGCCACTACTTCTCTAAGAAAGGTGTGCCCGCGCTACACCAGCATGTCACACACAACATCACCGCTTCCTTAAGAAACTCTGTGTGTCAACGGGTGCATTTCACCACCGATACTTGGACCAGTAAGCATGGACAGGGACGTTACATGTCGCTGACTGGGCACTGGGTAACTATGGTGATAGATGGTGAAGGGTCTGCTGCACAAGTCTTGCCGTCCCCACGACTTGTGTGTCAATCCTCTGTCTGTCCAAGTTCCGCCACTGCTTCTGCCTCCTCCACCTCATCTGGGTCCTCCACCTCTGCCTCAAGCCTGCCTGGTCAGGCCACCAGCGTTCTCCCTGTGCAGAAGGAATCACGCACCCCTCATTACTATGCTGGCAGCAGAGCGCAACGGCATCAGGCGGTCTTTAGCTTGACATGTCTTGGGAATAAGAGTCACACAGCTGAGGAGTTGTGGTCAGCTCTGCGGTTCGAGTTTAATAAATGGTTGTCTCCACTCAACCTGCAGCCTGGTAAGGCCGTGTGCGACAATGCTGCAAACCTGGGTGCGGCCCTTCGCCTGGGCAAGGTGACACACGTACCTTGTATGGCTCACGTGTTGAACCTTGTCGTCCAGCAATTTTTAACACACTATCCCAGCCTAGATGGCCTTCTGAACAGGGCACGAAAACTGTCTGCTCACTTCCGCCGTTCAAGCGCCGCAGCTGAGCGACTTGCATCGCTCCAGAAGTCTTTCGGCCTGCCGGTTCATCGCCTGAATTGCGATGTGGCAACACGCTGGAATTCAACTCTCCACATGTTACAGCGACTGTGGCAGCACCGCCGAGCCCTGGTGCAATACGTCATGACGTATAGCCTGGGCCAACGAGATGCAGAGGTGGGGCAGATCACCCTGATGGAGTGATCTCAGATCAAGGACCTATGCACCCTTCTGCACAGTTTCGACATGGCGACGAATATGTTTACCGCTGTCAATGCCATTATCAGCATGACAATTCCAGTCATTTACATGCTGGAGCACACGCTAAACACTATTCGGAGTCAGGGGGTGGGACAACAGGAAGGGGAGGAACTACAGGAGGATTCATATGCGCAAGACACAACAACATCACCAAGGTCCAGACGTTCATCATCACCAAGGCGGCAGGCATGGGACCATGGGGGACAGGGATCAACAAGGGCGCATGGTAGCAGGCAAGATGTTGAGGAATGTGCAGGAGAACATGAAGAAATGGAGGACGAACTGTCCATGGACATGGAAGACTCAGCAGATGAGGGAGACCTTGGTCAAATTTCAGTTGAAAGAGGTTGGGGGGAGATGTCAGAGGAAGAAAGAACGGTTAGCACCTCTATGCCACAAACACAGCGTGGACTTGGTCCGCATGGCTGCGCAAGACACATGAGTGCCTTCTTGTTGCACTACCTCCAACATGACCCTCGTATTGTCAAAATTAGAAGTGATGATGACTACTGGATTGCCACACTATTAGATCCCCGGTACAAGTCCAAATTTTGTGACATAATTCCAGCCATAGAAAGGGACACACGTATGCAGGAGTATCAGCAGAAGCTGTTACTCGATCTTAGCTCGGCTTTTCCACCAAACAACCGTGCAGGTGCAGGGAGTGATTCTCCCAGTTGTAACTTGACAAACATGGGACGGTCTCGTCATCTTCAACAGTCTACCCGTACCAGTAGGACTGTATCTGGTGCTGGTAACAGCAATTTTATGGAATCTTTTCATAATTTTTTTAGACCCTCCTTTGCAAGGCCACCAGAGACAACAAGTCTGACACATAGTCAACGGCTGGAGAGGATTATACAGGAGTATCTCCAAATGAACATCGATGCCATGACTTTGCAAATGGAGCCTTGCTCCTTTTGGGCTTCAAATCTAGAAAAATGGCCAGAGCTCTCCAGTTACGCCTTGGAGATTTTGTCGTGTCCAGCTGCCAGCGTTGTCTCTGAACGTGTCTTCAGTGCTGCTGGGTGTGTGCTGACAGATAAGCGCACGCGTCTGTCCAGTGACAATGTGGCCAGACTGACGTTCATCAAAATGAACAAGTCATGGATCCAGAAGGAATTTACTACCCCTGTGTCATCCTGGGGAGAGTAAATGCTTGTGGAATTGGAATGTGCTTGATGCAAATCAAAACATCATGTTTGCAACTAGGGCACAAGTGCTGCCACTGATAAGGTGTCTGTGTGGGGCCCAATTTTTTGGAAAAAAGGGAGACTCCGCTTGGAGTAACCCTTGCTTGCTGTGTTTTTTAAAAGAAGCCAAGATGAACAGAGCTGGGATCAGGAAAGACTTTGCTACCTACCCCGGTGTCATCCTGGGGACGGTTAAGTATGGCGTATTTTTTAATGTGCTTGATGCAAATCTAGCTGTGAATTGTACAACTGGGGCACAACTGCTGCCACTGAAGAGGTGGGTGTGTGTGTTGCCCAATTTTTGGAAAAAAGGGAGACTCCGCTTGGAGTAACCCTTGCTTGCTGTGTTTTTTAAAAATGATCCAAGATGAACAGAGCTGGGATCAGGAAAGACTTTGCTACCAACCCCGGTGTCATCCTGGGGACGGTTAAGAATGACGTATTTTTGAATGTGCTTGATGCAAATCTAGCTGTGAAGTGTACAACTGGGGCACAAGTGCTGCCACTGAAGGGGTGGGTGTGTGTGTGGCCCAATTTTTGGAAAAAAAAGGGAGACTCCGCTTGGAGTAACCCTTGATTGCTGTGTTTTTTATAAATGATCCAAGATGCACAGAGCTGGGATCAGGAAAGACTTTGCTACCTACCCTGGTGTCATCCTGGGGACGGCTAATTATGGCGTATTTTTGAATGTGCTTGATGCAAATCTAGCTGTGAAGTGTACAACTGGGGCACAACTGCTGCCACTGAAGGGGTGGGTGTGTGTGGCCCAATTTTTGGAAAAAAGGGAGACTCCGCTTGGAGTCACCTTGCGGTGTTTTACATGATTTTAGAAGGGCGTGCCATGCCTATATCTCTGTGTCCTCCACTTTTTCCTTGTCCTGCTCTTTTGTTTTCGCATGAGTATATGTCCTTGTCACTTTCCCATATGTTTGTGTTGTGTTGTGAGTTGTTTGTCACCTTTTGGACACCTTTGAGGGTGTTTTATAGGTGTTTTTATGTGTTTGTGAATGCCTGCCATTGTTTCCTATGCAGTTCGAGTTCGGTTCGTCGAACGTTCGACGAACCAAACTCGAACGGGACCTCCGTTCGGCGAACCGACCTCGAGCCGAACCGGGACCGGTTCGCTCATCTCTAGTCCTGGTCTACTCTGGGATCTGCACCCTGTGCGTGCAAAGTACTGGGAGCCCTGGATGTCCACCCCACAGGATCTCTCTGTTCTTGGAGCTTGCTCTCTCGTTTTCCAGCTACTTTCCTCCTCTGAGTGGCTGTTCCTTCTACTCAGGTCTTTGCAAAGTCCTTTCTCTGTGTCTCAACTCAAGATTCCTTTGTCTGTCTTGACACCTTTCCTGTTACTCACTCACTTCTCTCCTCAACTCCTTCCTCTTTCACTTCCTTTCTCTGACTACTATCCACACTTCCCGGTCACTCTCTCCTCCCCCAGGTCTGGTCCCTCCCTTCCCAGTTGGCTGTCTGTTATCTCACAGTGCCCAGCCCTGTCACCTAGTTCTAACGGGGGGTCTCCTACCCTGGTTGTGAGTGTATATGTCCTGGTGTGCTATTGTGTGTGTACAGACTTGCACAGTCATGTAGGACCCAAGCTGTTACCTTGTTTTTCTGACATCTGGTTACCGCAGGGGGGGTCACAGTACCACCCTACGGTTTCTAGCATTGGCCTTAAATGAATCATCAGCAATATTCACTGATAGAAGCAGTGAGTGACACCAGCGCTATCCCCAATTACTAATCATTTTAGGAAAGCGCTGGAAGCTTTGGGGTGATGCCGGTGTCACTCATTGATTTTATATCTGCCGCTGACAACATTTTACTTCACAAAAGCTACTGTAGAGGTGGAAAAAATCCACATGCTAGCACTGCATGCACTCTCATATTCCACAGAATCCATCACCCAGAGTCCAGCACGACTTGAAATTGTTCCAGAAAATTAAGTATTTCTTCAAGAAAATTATTGCAATTACATGTTTTCTAGCATATTTCATTTGTGTGTTTTGGAACAACACAAAAATGAACTGAGAAAAAAGACAAATTTGATATAATTTCACACAAAACCCCCAAACTGGTCTGTACAAAATTGTTGACACCTTTGCAAAATTGTGGATAAACAAGTTTATTACAGGCATGTAATGCTCTTTCAAACTCATCATCTGTGGCAAGTCACAGGTGTGGGCAATATGAAAATCACACCTGAAACCAGATATAAAGGGGAGAAGTTGACTCAATCTTTTCCTTGTGTGTTTGAGTGTGCCACGCAAAGTATGGAGAACCAAAATAGGAGAAGATTACTGTCTGAGAACTTGAAAACCAAAATTGTTGAAAAATATAAACAATTGCAAGGTTACAAGTCCATTTCCAGAGATCTTGATGGTCCTTTGTTCAGGGTGTGCAACATAATCAATACGTTTACAACCCAGGGCGCTGTAGCTGCTCTACATCGATGTGGATTGCAGAGAAAAATTGAATGAAGGTTGCCATGCAGGATAGCCAGGATGGTGCATAAACAGCCCCAATCAAGTTCCAAAGAAATTCGAGCTGTCCTGCAGGGTAAAGGTACATAAGTGTCAACACAAAGTAAAACCTGAAAACCTTCACTTGACCATGCTCCGGGCTTTGGGTTCTCTGGTCATTAGCAGCACTGATATACATAGACTCCCTGTTACCACAACGACGCTAGGTGCCTGCGTTCCACAACCATAGATTAGAAGTCATTTCTGTAACAGCAGCAGGTATGAAGTTGTGTGCCATTGACAACCAGCACACAAAGCGCTCAATCACATGTTTAATTCTCTAGTTGGACATTGCTCTCTGGAATATACTTTATGACATGACCCCTGATGAAGTCAAATGAAACATACGTCGAGGTGGAAAGACGCTGGGCACTAGAAATCTACATACATCCACTGAGCTATCATACAGTATACGTTTAACCTCTGACTGTTTGCCTGTTCATATAACCTATGCTGTGGCACTTCTACAAACTAAAGCATATGGTTACTATTTCTGAGAGATCATCGCTAATAGGATTTGGTTTACAGAGATTCTGCTATATCATTTAGTTTCCTGGTAGCCTCTTTTTTAAATACATATTGTTGTTGTTTAGGTCCCTCCTTTGGGAGGCATCTTCTATGATTTTATATTATATATTTTAAATTATTTTTAAATATTTTCTGTATTTTAGTTATTTGTGCCTATGTTCACTTCATGTGCTATGTAACAATATTTACTTTGGATCTTTTTTATTTAATTGTTGTAACTTAGCAAATATTCTTATTTCACTCCTGCCAGTGATTCTGCTGCTTAATTTGACCTTACATTAAAAAAGCAACTGTAACCCGTCTGGACTTTTCTATTGCCAGGCCGTCACTGGTAACATCATACTGAATGAAAGTTGACTCCCCGCAGTTAGGCAGTGGGGAGCTGGCTACTAAGGCCAGTTTCACACATCCGGCTTTTTGCCATTTTACCGGATCCGGCGCTCTCCCGTACAGATAATACAGTACAATGACAGCGCTGTAACTTCCGGGTCACATGCGCCGGTCACATGACAGCATGTGACCGGCGCTTGTTGCTCTGTCATTGTACTGTATTAACTGTACGGGAGAGCGCCGGATCCGGCAAAACGGCAAAAAGCCGGATGTGTGAAACCGGCCTAATCAGCTTTTCATCAGCAGTCATGCTCCATCAACAAAGCAGAGCAAAAGAGAAGTAGCTACTCTGTTGCTGTGATGTCAACTAATCCGCAGAATCACATGCAGGAGTGATCTGTGACTGCTCTAAGTCAGCAGAGATCGGCAACAGGCAGAAAAAGCAAACTATCCAGTAACCTACAACAGATCTCAACTATTTGTTCTAACCAGTTAACTGCCAGAATACCATTTGCCAGTATGTCATTTGTATTAAAAAAAAAAGTAAAAAAAAAATAAAATAAAAATATATATATATATAACAGTTGTTTTGGAAGGATATCCTGCCTCATCAGGAATTAGAAATTCCAAATAATTCAAATGACCCGAATTCTCATAAAACATTAAATTTTTTATTATTTTAATTTAGACAAACACACAAGAAAAATATTAAAAAGATGGATAATGATATAAAAATATCCTGAGTTCAACAAGTGTTAATTTTTCTTGTACATATGTTTTTGTGAAGTTGGTCTCTTGCAAAAGTATTCAACCCCTAATCCGCCCGCATCAAGGTCAACTATAATATAGAATTTGTGATCTATAGGAAAGTGCTAGTGCATTAGCATACAACTAAAAAAAGAGTAAACAATTTGAGAGACCAAAAGATACATGAGATGAATGAGGGGTTGAGCAGTTTTGTTTAGGGATGGAAATAATCTGCTTATTCCAATGAATCTATGCAGAGTTAATGTCTAAGGCAAGCCATAAAAATACTGCATCAGAAAAAAACTCTATGAACATGTTGTCACTAGTGATGAGCGAGTACTAGAAAAAGCTCGGGTGCTCGAGGCTTGGGTCGAGCATCCCAAGATACTCGTGTACTCGGCCCGAGTACCGAGCCCAATGTTATCCTATGGGAGACCCGAGTATTTTTGTGAAATGACCCCCGGCAGCATGTAGAAACCCTAAAAATGGCACAAAAGTCTCAGAAGAGTGCTCAAATGACATGGCAACAGCATGGGGAAGACCCCTTGAAACATTTATCACTCAAAAGTCACAGCTGTGAACAATTTTGTCCGCGTTTTACGCCATTTTTACGGACTCACCAGAAAACCTTCAAAAATGACACCAAAATGAATTTTCATGGCGGAAATGTTAAGGGCACATACCCAATAGTGAGATAGAGCTGGTGTATGTTACTTTTTGAGATTAATACATGAAAGATTTTACGTAAAACATTGTGTGGCACTCCGATGTCCCTGAGAAGAGACGTACATAAAGGCCTCTGAGTCTAATGTGCCCATTTTGAGGAAGTGAGTCTTTGTAGTATTTTCCTTTGCCAGGGCAGTCCAAAATTGTGAGGTTCACCAATGCCCCTGCATACAGACGTGCATGAGGGCCTGTAAACCTGAAGTGCCCATTGTAAGGAAGTGGGTCTATTGTAGTATAGCCCTTTGGCAGGGCAGCCAAAAATTGGGAGGCTCCACGTTGTCCCTGGATAGAGACGTGCATGATGGCCTGTAAACCTGAAGTGCCCATTGTAAGGAAGTGGGTCTATTGTAGTATAGCCCTTTGGCAGGGCAGCCAAAAATTGGGAGGCTCCACGTTATCCCTGGATAGAGATGTGCATGAGGGCCTGTAAACCTGAAGTGCCCATTGTAAGGAAGTGGGTCTATTGTAGTATAGCCCTTAGGCAGGGCAGCCAAAAATTGGGAGGCTCCACGTTGTCCCTGGATAGAGACGTGCATGATGGCCTGTAAACCTGAAGTGCCCATTGTAAGTAAGTGGGTCTATTGTAGTATAGCCCTTTGGCAGGGCAGCCAAAAATTGGGAGGCTTCACGTTGTCCCTGGATAGAGACGTGCATGAGGGCCTCAAAACATTAAGTGTCCATTGTCAGGAAGTGGGTGTATTATAGTATAGCCCTTAGGCAGGGCAGCCAAAAATTGGGAGGCTCCACGTTGTCCCTGGATAGAGACGTGCATGAGGGCCTCAAAACATTAAGTGTCCATTGTCAGGAAATGGGTGTATTATAGTATAGCCCTTAGGCAGGGCAGCCAAAAATTGGGAGGCTCCACGTTGTCCCTGGATAGAGACGTGCATGATGGCCTGTAAACCTGAAGTGCCCATTGTAAGGAAGTGGGTCTATTGTAGTATAGCCCTTTGGCAGGGCAGCCAAAAATTGGGAGGCTCCACGTTGTCCCTGGATAGAGACGTGCATGAGGGCCTCAAAACATTAAGTGTCCATTGTCAGGAAGTGGGTGTATTATAGTATAGCCCTTAGGCAGAGCAGCCAAAAATTGGGAGGCTCCACGTTGTCCCTGGATAGAGACGTGCATGAGGGCCTCAAAACATTAAGTGTCCATTGTCAGGAAGTGGGTGTATTATAGTATAGCCCTTAGGCAGGGCAGCCAAAAATTGGGAGGCTCCACGTTGTCCCTGGATAGAGACGTGCATGAGGGCCTCAAAACATTGTTCCCATTGCAAAGGAGCGGGTCTCCTGTCGTTGTAATGTCCATTCTGGAAAGAATGGGCGAAAAAATTTACCACTGGGGGTATACCTGAAACAAAGGCCTAACTATTGTAACGGTCATCATGGTGGCGCATGAGGAGAAGGAGGAGCAGTCCAGCGATTATCCAAAGTCCAGAAGTGTGTACCCATGGGTGAGTGGAGGTACATGGCAAATTCCCGTTACAAACTTTAAATTCCGCTCTCATTTGCTGGTGGTGTGGTGAAGTCTGGCCCAATCCAACCCTTGTTCATCTTGATCAGAGTCAGCCTGTCAGCATTTTCAGTTGACAGGCGGGTGCGTTTATCTGTAATGATTCCACCTGCGGCACTAAAAACACGCTCTGACAAAACGCTAGTGGCAGGGCAGGCCAGGACTTCCAAGGCGTAGAGAGCCAATTCATGCCACGTGTCCACCTTGGATACCCAATAATTGTAAGGCACAGAGGAATGTCGGAGTACAGTTGTTCGATCTGCAAGGTACTCCTTGAGCATCTGGGCAAACTTAGGATTTCTTGTGGCACTACCCCGCATCTCAGGGGCTGTGGTACGTGAGGGGCTGAGAAAACTGTCCCACATCTTAAAGACTGTTCCCCTACCTCTGGCGGATTGGACTTGTGCCTCTCTCGGCTGTACGCCTTGGTTGTCCACTGATTCCTGACCTATGCCGCTAGCGTTTTGTGAGGGGAATGCTTTGCCTACTTCCGTGACTATGGCCTTCCGGAACTGCTGCATTTTGGTTGACCTCTCCGCCTCGGGAATAAGAGACATAAAGTTCTCCTTGTAGCGTGGGTCTAACAGTGTTACCAACCAGTAATGATTGTCGGCCAAGATGTTTTTAGCGCGAGGGTCACGAGACAGGCAGCTTACCATAAAGTCAGCCATGTGCGCCAGACTCTTAACAGCCAGGACTTCAGTAGCCTGACCAACACGATGACTGAACATGCTGTCCTCCTCCTCCTCCTCCTCCTCCTCATCTACCCTGTCCTCTGGCCAGCCACGCTGAACCGAGGATATGACTGGTGTGCATGTCATATCCTCAATTTGGCCGGAGAGTTGCTCCATGTCTTCATCCTCCTCCTCGTCATAGTCCTCCACTGCACGTTGTGATGAGACGAGGCTGGGATGTGTGCTATCACCCACACCCACTACAGTTTCTTGCTGCAACTCATCGCGCTCCGCCTGCAATGCATCATGTTTGTTTTTGAGCAGAGACCGTTTTAGAAGGCAGAGTAGCGGTATGGTGACGCTAATAATGGCGTCATCACCACTCACCATCTTGGTGGAGTCCTCAAAGTTTTGGAGGATGGTACATAGGTCGGACATCCATCTCCACTCCTCAGGTGTTATGTGTGGAGTTTGACCCATTTCCCGACGGCTTAGGTGATGCAGGTACTCAACAACTGCCCTCTTCTGCTCACATATCCTGACCAACATGTGCAGAGTTGAATTCCAACGCCTGGGGACTAGAGTTGAGCGCGGTTCGCGGTTCGAGGTTCTCCAGTTCTAGGCTCGAATGATTTTGGGGCCTGTTCTAGATCGAACTAGAACTCGAGCTTTTTGCAAAAGCTCGATAGTTCTAAAAACGTTCGAGAACGGTTCTAGCAGCAAAAAAACAGCTAATTCCTAGCTGGCTTTCCGCTGTAATAGTGTAAGTCACTCTGTGACTCACACTATTATGACATTTCAGTGTATAGTGTGTGTGAACAGCGCCTTCAGATCACTGCTGTTTGTATAATGGCGATCGCCATTTTTTTTTTTTTTTCCTTGTCTTCCTTCCCTAAGCGCGCGCGTCTTGTGGGGCGGGCCAGCATGTCAGCCAATCCCAAACACACACACAGCTAAGTGGACTTTTAGCCAGAGAAGCAACGGCATGTGTGATAGGATGTCCATGTCACATGTCCCTGCATTATAAAACCGGACATTTTCCTCCAGGACGCCATTATCTCTTCTGCGTCCTTGGTGTCAGACATCACTGGCGCAGCTCCGTCCTGAGTCCTATCGCTGATACAGCTGTATGCGCTCCATACACAGCGCTGGACAGCATAGGGATAGCACTTTCCATCAGTCCTTTTAAGGGCTCGTACCGGCAGGGTCAGAGCCATAGGTGACAGGTCCTGAAAACAGCGACAGCGTCTGTGTAGCTAAGGTCAGGGATTTCGTCGCTGCATTTCCCCATTAGGAGGGAATAGAAAGGCAGGCTTCCATTCCTCTACCCAGAGACCCACAACCCTGCCACTGTACCCTCCTGTCCTCTGCACACTCCAACTCATTATAACTATGCCATTATACTAGCAAACACTCAGTGTACCTAGTAGCATCCTAAACGTGGCTATTGGACTTTGCTATAGTCCCACTAGTGCAAAGACATTTGCAGCACGTCTGCCTGCATTGCACACTCCAACTCATTATAACTAAGCCATTATACTAGCAAACACTCAGTGTACCTAGTGGCATCCTAAACGTGGCTATTGGACTGTTGTCTAGTCACACTAGTGCAAAGACATTTGCAGCACCTCTACCTGCATTGCACACTCCAACTCATTATAACTAAGCCATTATACTAGCAAACACTTAGTGTACCTAGTGGCATCCTAAACATGGCTATTGGACTGTTGTCTAGTCACACTAGTGCAAAGACATTTGCAGCACCTCTACCTGCATTGCACACTCCAACTCATTATAACTAAGCCATTATACTAGCAAACAATCAGTGTACCTAGTGGCATCCTAAACGTGGCTATTGGACTGTTGTCTAGTCACACTACTGCAAAGACATTTGCAGCACCTCTACCTGCATTGCACACTCCAACTCATTATAACTAAGCCATTATACTAGCAAACACTCAGTGTACCTAGTGGCATCCTAAACGTGGCTATTGGACTTTGCTATAGTCCCACTAGTGCAAAGACATTTGCAGCACCTCTACCTGCATTGCACACTCCAACTCATTATAACTAAGCCATTATACGAGCAAACACTCAGTGTACCTAGTGGCATCCTAAACGTGGCTATTGGACTGTTGTCTAGTCACACTAGTGCAAAGACATTTGCAGTACCTCTACCTGCATTGCACACTCCAACTCATTATAACTAAGCCATTATACTAGCAATTTATGCTGCCAGTTTAAGGGCCGTAGTTGCATTGTCAGGGATATTTATTCTTTATTATTCTGCTGTTAGTAAAGCTAGACCACCGCTGCAATCTACACCACCTCTCAATTTTTACTACCACATTTTCAGTGCACAATCTTGTCGCAATCAACATGAGTGGCAAAATGACAGATGCTGGTGGAAAGGGGAAGAGGCGTGGTGGAAAAGGCAAAAAAGGTTTTGTCCGTGGGGAAGGTGGCAAAGCTCCATTATCATCTGCTGAAGATAGACCATCTACCAGCAAAAGTAAGATGTCTACTACTTACCGTGGACAATCCGATGTGCTCCCTTTTTTACGGACACGAACAACAGGAACAAAGGTAGATGATGGCCAAAAAAGGAAAATGCTTGAATGGATCTCAAGTGGTCCAACAAGTGCCCTCTCAGCCACTTCAAGTACCGCATCCAAAAAACACCAGTCCTCTGAGTTGTCATCCCAATCAAACTTGCTTTCTCCCAGCTCTGAAGTCTCCATGAGCCCTGCACAGTATGGTGGAACTGAGATGGCTGAGTCTGCAGAGCTGTTCAGTCACACTATAGCCTGGGAATCAGAGGTCTGCTCCCAAGCTACAGTGAGTACAGAACAGGAAATGGTCTGCAGTGATGCCCAGAACCTTTGTGACTCTGATTCAGGCCGTGAGGACCAAGTTTCTGAGCATAATGTTGACCCTTTGTCACAAACTGTAACACCTGTGGTTATAGACAATGAGGAACATACTGATGAAGATGAGACGCAGATACCCGATTGGGATGACAACTTAAATATTCGGTCAGGGCAAGAAGAGGCTCGGTCTGAGGGGGAGGGGAGTGCAAACACAACAATTGATGATGAAGTTCTAGATCCCACCTACTGTCAACCCACAGTCAGGCACTCGAGGAGGTCAACAGAGGTGGTGGAGGAGGATGCAACTGATGACGAAGTTACCTTGCGCCTTCCTGGATACAGTCAGAGTACTGGTAGCACGTCTACAACTGCATCCTCAGCCACCACTCTGCCTCTGAGCATTATTCGGGGTGGATCAACAGGTCGCATGGCCTCTAAGCCTTGCCTAGCCTGGTCCTTTTTTGACATAGAAAAAGATCGCCCAAATTATGTGATCTGTAAAATTTGTCATGGTTCTCTTAGTAGAGGTCAAAACCTCAGCAGTTTGACAACTTCTTCCATGAATCGTCACATGAATAAATATCATATGGCGCGGTAGGAAGCTCACCGTGCTGCAATGCGGCCTAGCGGAGCGAACCATCCACCGCCTGCCCCTTCCAGTGCATCCGCGCGCTCGTCATCTTCTAGGACTGTGGGGACAGCTGTCACACCTGTTTTTCCACCCACAACTTCCACCACTGTAACCGCAACAGGCAGTTTGCTTGGTAGGTCGTCAGTTGGTTTGGAAGGGGAAACAAGTGAGTGTGTACAGCTCTCTCAGACATCGATAGCACCAACGTTGGATGAAGGCAACATCATGTCTCCGCCTGCACTTTCCTCACAAACCTGCATTTTTCCAGGGACACCCTACTCAACACCGTCTACACACAACAGCCAGATCTCTGTCCCTCAGATGTGGTCAAATAAAAGGCCACTTCCTGCGACCCATGACAAAGCTAAGAGGTTGACTCTATCCCTCTGTAAGCTGTTGGCTACCGAAATGCTGCCTTTCCGCCTAGTGGACACACAGGATTTTAGAGACCTTATGTCTGTCGCTGTGCCCCAGTACTAGATGCCTAGTCGCCACTACTTCTCTAAGAAAGGTGTGCCCGCGCTACACCAGCATGTCGCACAAAACATCACCGCTTCCTTGAGAAACTCTGTGTGTCAACGGGTGCATTTCACCACCGATACTTGGACCAGTAAGCATGGACAGGGACGTTACATGTCGCTGACTGGGCACTGGGTAACTATTGTGATAGATGGTGAAGGGTCTGCTGCACAAGTCTTGCCGTCCCCACGACTTGTGTGTCAATCCTCTGTCTGTCCAAGTTCCGCCACTGCTTCTGCATCCTCCACCTCATCTGGGTCCTCCACCTCCGCCCCAAGCCTGCCTGGTCAGGCCACCAGCGTTCTCACTGCGCAGAAGGAATCACGCACCCCTCATTACTATGCTGGCAACAGAGCACAACGGCATAAGGCGGTCTTTAGCTTGACATGTCTTGGGAATAAAAGTCACACAGCTGAGGAGTTGTGGTCAGCTCTGCGGTCCGAGTTTAATAAATGGTTGTCTCCACTCAACCTGCAGCCTGGTAAGGCCGTGTGCGACAATGCTGCAAACCTGGGTGCGGCCCTTCGCCTGGGCAAGGTGATACACGTACCTTGTATGGCTCACGTGTTGAACCTTGTCGTCCAGCAATTTTTAACACACTATCCCGGCCTAGATGGCCTTTTGAACAGGGCACGAAAACTGTCTGCTCACTTCCACCGTTCAAGCGCCGCAGCTGAGCGACTTGCATCGCTCCAGAAGTCTTTCGGCCTGCCGGTTCATCGCCTGAAATGCGATGTGGCGACACGCTGGAATTCAACTCTCCACATGTTACAGCGACTGTGGCAGCACCGCCGAGCCCTGGTGCAATACGTCATGACGTATAGCCTGGGCCAACGAGATGCAGAGGTGGGGCAGATCACCCTGATGGAGTGGTCTCAGATCAAGGACCTATGCACCCTTCTGCAGAGTTTCGACATGGCGACGAATATGTTTAGCGCTGACAATGCCATTATCAGCATGACGATTCCAGTCATTTACATGCTGGAGCACACGCTAAACACTATTCGGAGTCAGGGGGTGGGACAACAGGAAGGGGATGAACTACAGGAGGATTCATATGCGCAAGACACAACAACATCACCAAGGTCCAGACGTTCATCATCACCAAGGCGCCAGGCATGGGACCATGGGGGACAGGGATCAACAAGGGCGCATGGTAGCAGGCGAGATGTTGAAGAAGGTGCAGGAGAACATGAAGAAATGGAGGACGAACTGTCCATGGACATGGAAGACTCAGCAGATGAGGGAGACCTTGGTCAAATTTCAGTTGAAAGAGGTTGGGGGGAGATGTCAGAGGAAGAAAGAATGGTTAGCACCTCTATGCCACAAACACAGCGTGGTCTTGGTCCGCATGGCTGCGCAAGACACATGAGTGACTTCTTGTTGCACTACCTCCAACATGACCCTCGTATTGTCAAAATTAGAAGTGATGATGACTACTGGCTTGCCACACTATTAGATACCCGGTACAAGTCCAAATTTTGTGACATAATTCCAGCCAAAGAAAGGGACGCACGTATGCAGGAGTATCAGCAGAAGCTGTTACTCGATCTTAGATCGGCTTTTCCACCAAACAACCGTGCAGGTGCAGGGACTGAATCTCCCAGTTGTAACTTGACAAACATGGGACGGTCTCGTCATCTTCAACAGTCTACACGTACCAGTAGGACCGTATCTGGTGCTGGTAACAGCAATTTTATGGAATCTTTTCATAATTTTTTTAGACCCTCCTTTGCAAGGCCACCAAAGACAACAAGTCTGACACATATTCAACGGCTGGAGAGGATGATACAGGAGTATCTCCAAATGAACATCGATGCCATGACTTTGCAAATGGAGCCTTGCTCCTTTTGGGCTTCAAATCTAGAAAAATGGCCAGAGCTATCCAGTTACGCCTTGGAGATTTTGTCGTGTCCAGCTGCCAGCGTTGTCTCTGAACGTGTCTTCAGTGCAGCTGGGTGTGTGCTGACAGATAAGCGCACGCGTCTGTCCAGTGACAATGTGGACAGACTGACGTTCATCAAAATGAACAAGTCATGGATCCAGAAGGAATTTACTACCCCTGTGTCATCCTGGGGAGAGTAAATGCTTGTGGATTTGGAATGTGCTTGATGCAAATCTAGCTGTGAAGTGTACAACTGGGGCACAAGTGCTGCCACTGAAGGGGTGGGTGTGTGTGGGGCCCAATTTTTGGAAAAAAGGGAGACTCCGCTTGGAGTAACCCTTGCTTGCTGTGTTTTTAAAAGAAGCCAAGATGAACAGAGCTGGGATCAGGAAAGACTTTGCTACCTACCCCGGTGTCATCCTGGGGACGGTTAATTATGGCGTATTTTTGAATGTGCTCGATGCAAATCTAGCTGTGAAGTGTACAACTGGGGCACAACTGCTGCCACTGAAGGGGTGGGTGTGTGTGGGGCCCAATTTTTGGAAAAAAGGGAGACTCCGCTTGGAGTAACCCTTGCTTGCTGTGTTTTTAAAAGAAGCCAAGATGAACAGAGCTGGGATCAGGAAAGACTTTGCTACCTACCCCGGTGTCATCCTGGGGACGGATAAGAATGGCGTATTTTTGAATGTGCTTGATGCAAATCTAGCTGTGAATTGTACAACTGGGGCACAACTGCTGCCACTGAAGGGGTGGGTGTGTGTGGGGCCCAATTTTTGGAAAAAAGGGAGACTCCGCTTGGAGTAACCCTTGCTTGCTGTGTTGTTAAAAGAAGCCAAGATGAACAGAGCTAGGATCAGGAAAGACTTTGCTACCTACCCCCGTGTCATCCTGGGGACGGATAAGAATGGCGTATTTTTGAATGTGCTTGATGCAAATCTAGCTGTGAATTGTACAACTGGGGCACAACTGCTGCCACTGAAGGGGTGGGTGTGTGTGGGGCCCAATTTTTGGAAAAAAGGGAGACTCCGCTTGGAGTAACCCTTGCTTGCTGTGTTGTTAAAAGAAGCCAAGATGAACAGAGCTAGGATCAGGAAAGACTTTGCTACCTACCCCCGTGTCATCCTGGGGACGGATAAGAATGGCGTATTTTTGAATGTGCTTGATGCAAATCTAGCTGTGAATTGTACAACTGGGGCACAACTGCTGCCACTGAAGGGGTGGGTGTGTGTGGGGCCCAATTTTTGGAAAAAAAGGGAGACTACGCTTGGAGTCACCTTGTGGTGTTTTACATGATTTTAGAAGGGCGTGCCATGCCTATATCTGTGTGTCCTCCTCTTTTTCCTTGTCCAGCTGTTTTGTTTTCGCATGGGTATATGTCCTTGTCACTTTCCCATGTGTTTGTGTTGTGTTGTGAGTTGCTTGTCACCTTTTGGACACCTTTGAGGGTGTTTTCTAGGTGTTTTTATGTGTTTGTGATTGCCTGCCATTGTTTCCTATGCAGTTCGAGTTCGGTTCGTCGAACGTTCGACGAGCCGAACTCGAACGGGACCTCCGTGCGGCGAACCGACCTCGAGCCGAACCGGGACCGGTTCGCTCATCTCTAGTGGGGACATCACACACCAGTCTGTGAGCCGGAAGATGCAAACGGCGCTCTAAGCCGGCAAGGCCGGCTGAACCAGTAGTTGACTTTCGAAAATGTGCAGACAGGCAGCGAACTTTTACCAGCAGATCAGACAGCTCTGGGTATGACTTTAGAAACCGCTGAACCACGAGGTTGAGCACATGGGCCACGCATGGAACATGTGTCAGCTGGCCTCGCCTCAAAGCCGCCACCAGGTTCCGGCCATTGTCACACACGACCTTTCCTGGCTTTAGGTTCAGAGGTGTGAGCCAGTGATCTGCCTGCTGTTTCAGAGCTGTCCACACCTCTTCTGCATTGTGGGGTTTGTCACCTATGCAGATTAGCTTCAGCACAGCCTGTTGCCGCTTCGCCGAGGCAGTGCTGCAGTGCTTCCAGCTTGGGACTGGTGTGGAGGGTAAAGTGGATGAGGATGCGCAGGAGGAGGAGGAGGCTGAAGAGCATGACATTCCGGAGCTGTAGAGTGTGGGTGAAACCCTGACTGAGGTAGGGCCTGCAAACCTTGGTGTGGGAAGGACGTGTTCCGTCCCTCGCTCAGACTGGGTCCCAGCTTCCACAATATTAACCCAGTGTGCCGTCAACGAGATGTAGCGGCCTTGCCCAATAGCACTTGTATACGTGTCTGTGGTTAGGTGGACTTTGGGTGAAACAGCGTTGTTCAGGGCACGTGTGATGTTTTGTGACACGTGGTTATGCAATGCGGGGACGGCACACCGGGAGAAATAGTGGCGGCTGGGGACCGAGTAACGTGGGACAGCTGCCGCCATCAGGTCGCGGAATGCTTCTGTCTCCACCAGCCTAAAAGGCAACATTTCCAGCGCAAGCAGTCGCGAAATGTTAGCATTTAGAACTGTGGCATGTGGGGCGTTGGCAGTGTATTTGCGCCTGCGTTCAAAGGTTTGCTGAATGGATAACTGAACGCTGCGCTGGGACAAGGACGTGCTTGATGATGGTGTTATTTCTGCGTAGGCAACTGCAGGTGCAGGACCGGAGGAGGCTTGTTCGCAGGCAGCATGGACAGGGGATTGGCTCGCATGCACAACCAGCGAAGACGTAGCAGTGACATCAGCAAGCACTGCTCCTCGACTCTGTTGTACTTCCCACAAAGTCGGGTGCTTGGCTGACATGTGCCTGATCATGCTGGTGGTGGTCAGGCTGCTAGTTTTGGTACCCCTGCTGATGCTGGCACGGCAGGTGTTGCAAATGGCCTTTTTAGAATCATCTGGAGCCAACTTAAAAAACTGCCAGATTCGGGAAGACCTAACATTTGTACAGGCACCTTGTGTCGTGTTGTTGTTCCGGGGAACGGTTGCCTGACTTCTGCCTGGAGCCACCACCCTGCTTCTTACTGCCTGTTGGGATGCTACGCCTCCCTCCCCCTGTGCACTGCTGTCCTCGCTCTGCATATCCTCCTGCCAGGTTGGGTCAGTTACTGGATCATCCACCACGTCGTCTTCCTCTTCCGCACCCTGCTCCTCCTCCTGACTTCCTGACAATTGTGTCTCATCATCGTCCACCCCTTGTTGAGACACGTTGCCAACTTCGTGAGAACGTGGCTGCTCAAATATTTGGGCATCTGTACATACGATCTCCTCATGACCCACTTCAACATGAGCTGGCGAGAGGCCAGAATGTGCGAATGGAAACGTGAACAGCTCTTCCGAGTGTCCAAGTGTGGGATCATTAATGTCCGAGGACGTGTACTCAACCTTGTGGTAGGAAGGAGGATCAGGTTCTGAAATGTGCGGTGCAGTATCACGGCTACTGATACTTGACCGTGTGGAAGACAGAGTGTTTGTGGTGGTGCCAATCTGACTGGAAGCATTATCCGCTATCCAACTAACAACCTGTTGACACTGGTCTTGGTTCAAGAGCGGTGTACTGCTGCGGTCCCCAAGAATTTGGGACAGGACGTGCGAGCGACTAGATGTGGCCCTTTGTTGTGGCGAAATTAGAGCTTGCCCACGACCTCGGCCTCTGCCTGCACCACCATCACGTCCACTTCCTTGTTCCTTGCCAACGCCCTTGCGCATTTTGCAATGCTGTGCTGACGTGTATTCACTAGACTTGTGCGTTATATAATAGTTTGGTAAAAACGCACACAAGTGCACCTGTACGCTGCCACCGACAGGCACACACGTGCGGTTTTTAAATGCAAGCACGGACGCACTAAGAACCTAACAGGTTTTTAGGAGCAAAAATTACTGAGAAGTCTGACACTATCTGGACTGTTTTAGACTGTGTACACCAGCCCCAGATATGATGAAGGCTGGTATACGGTCACCACTAGGAATGGCTATATACCCTGCCTGCCTGCCTGCCTGCCTGTATACTGCTACAATAGTCCTGACAAGGACTCTTCTGGTCACTAGCCTGTATTCCGACCTGGCTATACCCTGCCTGTATATAGCAACAATAGTCCTGAGAAGGACTCTGCTACTGTAATCCGACCTGGCTATACCCTGCCTGCCTGTATACAACTATAATAGTCCTGAGAAGGACTTCTGGTCACACTGTTTGCAGCCCTGCTACGGAAATAGCTATAAAGGGCCGCAAACCTTTCCCTGAAGCAGCGACACTCTCCCTGCACTGACTGTCTGGATGGCTGGAGAGCACAGCGCGCCCGCCGGTATAAAGGCTCGGTCACGCTGTGCGGGCCGGCCAATCACTGCAATTCCACAACTAACAGGGCTGTGGCATTGCAGTGGTCTGCCAGCCAATCCCTGCATGAGGGCTGGCTCTCAAAAAAGCGCCAACATGCAGGGATGAAGACCACGAGTACAGCACGAGTATCGCGAGATTACTCGGTCCCCGCCGAGCAGCCCGAGTACAGTGATACTCGTGCGAGTACCAAGTAGTTACAAGCATACTCGCTCATCACTAGTTGTCACATGAATTGCTGTAAACAAATGCCCATTATACCTATGTATCTACTATATTAAGTATTAAGTATTAAGTATTGCTGTGACCACACCAGTGTCTATGGCTTAATGTTATGCGGCTTGTCTAGTAACACACTGATGTAATCTAACTCCTGCAACAAGATTAAATCTTGCTCTGTTAACCCTTAATATACCTGCTTGAGAAGTATTGCTCTAAACACATCAGTGTTCATGATGTTATGTGGCCTGCCTGGTAATATGCTGATGTGATATTATTCCTGTTAATCATATGGCAGATTGCACTTTGCTCTGTTAACTCTTAACATATAGTAGATACATAGGTATAATGGGCATTTGTTAACAGCAATTCATGTGACAACATGTTCATAGAGTTTTTTTCTGATGCAGTTTTTTTATGGCTTGCCTTAGACATTATGGCTACTTTCACACCTCCGGTTTCTGCAAAGCGGCACAATACGGCACTCTGCAGAAAAACCGCAACCGTTTTTTTTTGCCGCCGGTTGCGTTTTTTTTTGCATAGACTTACATTAGTGCCGTATTGTGCCGCATGGCCTTGCGTTCGGTCCGGTTTTTGCCGCATGCGGCAGATTTAGCCGATGCCGCGGCCGGATCGAACGTTCCCAGCAACGTTTTTTGCTCCGGCAAAAAAAAACGCATCGCGACGCATCCGGCCGCTGCGGCGCATTTTCAATGCATGCCTATGGATGCCGGATGCAGCGCGATGCGGAAAAAATCGCATCCGGCCGCCGCATGCGTTTTTTTCCACTGCACATGCTCAGTAGCGTGCCGCAACCGGAAAAAAACGGACCGGCCACATGTAAAAACTTATGCAAAGGATGCGGTGTTTTCACCGCATCCGTTGCATAGGTTTCACAGCCGGATTGAGCCGCAGTGCTCAAACCGGATGTGTGAAAGTAGCCTAACTCTGCATAGATTCATTGGAATAAGCAGATTATTTCCATCCCTAAACAAAACTGTTCAACCCCTCATTCATCTCATGTATCTTTGGTCTCTCAAATTGTTTACTCTTTTTTTAGTTGTATGCTAATGCACTAGCACTTTCCTATAGATCACAAATTATATATTATAGTTGACCTTGATGCGGGCGGATTAGGGGTTGAATACTTTTGCAAGAGACCAACTTCACAAAAACATATGTACAAAAAAAAAAGAAAAGAAAAATTAACACTTGTTGAACCCAGGATATTTTTATATCATTATCCATCTTTTTAATATTTTTCTTGTGTGTTTGTCTAAATAAAATAATAAAGAATTTAATGTTTTATGAGAATTCGGGTCATTTGAATTATTTGGAATTTCTGATATTTGCTGACCCTGAAAATAGTTTGATAAGTTGGAAACTCATCAGGAATTAATTAATCTCTTTGTGGATCATGTTCCATCAGTATCCTGATAAATATATATTTTTAGCATTCCTCTCCCTACTTTTATGAATTTATCGTAATTATTCAATAAAATTTATATATTGCTTTGTTGCTATGTGTTATCCATATGTCTTTTTACCTTTATTGGACTTACCGTATTTTTGTGATTATTTCCATTGGCTAGCTTTGTTTGGTCTTATAGTTAGTAACTACCTGTCTGTATGTTCTTAGAACCATGAGAAAAAACTAAAATATTTCCAGTTAACTACTTTAAATAAAGATCGTATTGATTTGCTGAGTATCGACTTACAGTCGTTATTTCTGAAATTCACTTGTCCCCACAAGTTCAAACAATCAATTATTCAATTTGCATGGGTAAGCAAAAAATACGCCCAATGCCATTTCACGCAATGGGCAAGGCTCAGAGAGCAGGCTAATGGTATCCGGTGTGGCTACACAATGCACTGTAGCTATCACATAATATGGTTTACTGCAGCCAATTAAGGTGCTTTAAAAGATTGGGGCCAGCAAGCAAAACCTCTTTAAGATTTTACACCATAGGAACAGGAGGGCAGAGCGCACAGTTCATTCCACATAATGATAGAAAAAGGCCTAATTTGATTGTAGAATTCTACTGTGCTAAATAAGATTGTAAATGGGAGTGGTAGTCTTTATGAATAATAATCCATAAATGTAAGGGATATAGGGAAGTGCTGGACCTGCATAGTCAGAGTGATTATTGTTCAATTGTTCTATTTTGTACTGCAGTAACAGAACCCTAATAACAGAATATCTTCACAAACTGCAATCCAGGAGGACATTTTATTATTCCCTGGTCCTATTTTTGGGACTGAACTAAAATCCTGAAACCAAGGCTTGTGTGTCAAGAAAGTTTGCTAGCTCAACTACAAAATGAGAAAGACATACATTTTTTTAAAGAAAAATCTCTATAATCCAGAAATTTAAAAGCATGTGTCTTGTTAAAATTGTGTATTTTGAACACTTCATTTATATAATTGTTTTTTGTCCCATCATTTTTTATAAATCTCTTACAAAACAACATTTTAATATTTAAATCTAATAATATATTTTAATTATCCAAATTAGAAACCTTGTGCCCACAACCATAATATAATGTATTATCACATGTTCCTTTTGCCATTTCACAACTTAGCATTTTAGGGTTACATAATCTTACGTTGCATTTTTGCTCAAGGCAGGGATAGTAAAAATAAAAAAAGGCTTCACCAGTTGAATATAACAATCTTTGGCACAAATTATTTTCATTTATGGCTCTACCTAGCTACGTATCTCTGTGGTTTCAAAGTATCCAAATACCTACTGCTCCGCATACCACCAGCCTCTGATACCTTATACTTGGTATATGATATCCAATTTCAGTTGCAGTGCAGAATGGATCAATTGGTCGAGGGCTTCCATGCTCAGGTGCTCGGTACTCGTAACTAGTAATGAGCGAGCTCTACCATACTAAGGTGCTCGGTATTCATCACTAGTGGTGAGCGGGCACTACCATGCTCAGGTGCTCGGTACTCGTAACTAGTAATGAGCGAGCTCCACCATGCTAAGGTGCTCGGTACTCGCAGCTAGTGATGAGTGAGCACTACCATGCTCGGGTGCTCGGTACTCATAACTACTGATGAGTGGGCACTACCATGCTCGGGTGCTCAGTGCTTGTAACTAGTGATGAACAGGCAGTACCATGCTCGGGTGTTCGGTACTCGTAACTAGTGATAAGCGAACACTACCATGCTCGATACTTGCAACTAGTAATCCGTGGGAATTACCATGCTCGGGTGCTCGGTACTCGTAAATAGTGATGAGTGGGCACTACCATGCTCAGGTGCTCAGTACTCATAATTAGTGATGAGTGGGCACTACCATGCTCGAGTGCTCGGTACTTGTAACTAGTGATGAGCGAGCACTACCATGCTTGGGTGCTCAGTACTCGTAACTAGTGATGAGCGAGCACTACCATGCTCAGGTGCTCAATACTCATAAATAGTGATGAACAAGCACTACCATGCTCGGGTGCTTGGTACTCGAAATTAGCAGCTAAATGCTTGGCTGGGAGCGACTTGAGTACCCGAGCATATTTCAAGTCAATGGGTAACCTCTGGAAAAATGCTTCAGTCCCCCATTGACTTCCATTATACTCGAGTACTTGAGTCGCGCCCCTCCGAGCATACAGTTAATCGTTATGAGTACCGAGCACCCAAGAATAGTAGTGCTCGCTCATCACTCATTTTAATATCTGCAAAATTTGGACTTTGTTGTTCTCCACTTAGCTCGCCATTTACTTATGTATGAAAATTATGAACATCAACAATGGATGTTACATCTGTATTCAGCGTAGACTTCCCAAGATGTTTCCATGGATCTTTTTTCCATCTGTCGTTACTTCAGTCTTTATAAGTATTATGGCTGCACTGGGGTTGGCAAGAAACAATCTGTAAACTCCACAGAGGTTCTACAAAATCAGATCATAACATGCACTTTTCCTCCCAAATATTTGGGTGGAAAAAGAGGGGTGCGTCTTATAATCTGAATGTTGCTTACTGGGGATGGTGGAGAGAGGTTACATGAGCTATGCTGGTGCTGCACTGTGCTGGGGCTGTGGTTGCTGTGCTGGAACTGCGCTGTGCTGGGGCTGGAGGCCGAGGGTGTTGGGTGTGCTGGGGCTGCAGGTGCTATCCTGGAAATGTCGGCTGTGCGAACTTCAAAATAATAGTGCCCGGAGTCGGCGCATGCTCAATGTAGCTTTTGGCTCAAGATCTCATCTGCGCATGTGCCATCTCTGAGCACCTTTTTCCTTAAATCTGCCGCTGGGAGACCAAGGGGCCAGAAGTGGTGCATGCGCAAACTTTAAAGGTCAGGAAATAAGGAGGCAGGCATGAGAGCAGATAGTGCAACGTCCTCCCTCTACACTTGCAATTAAAGGCATAGTCCGAAGTCTAAAAATGTACTATCTTTGCCTAACTACACTCTTGATTTTCTACTTTTTCGCACTTTATTTTTTATGATGTCTTGTATAGCATACTGGCAAACTCAAATTAGGCATAATCAGAAGGCACAGGCTGCGGTCACTGTCACAGCCTCTTCTCCTGCCCTGTGAAACTTCAGGGACTAGGTGCAATCCAGTGCGGGATTTACACAATGACAGCAAGCTCTATGTTGTTGGCTCAGATCAGCAGTAATGAGCTGGCAGGGGGGCACATTGTCAAAATACTCGACATGCAGAGACCAGTAACATTGCAGGGAAGGCACTAGCCTCTGCACACCAGGTATATTGATAACACGCTCTCCTGCTGGCTCGTTCCTGTTGATCTTATATGACAACAAAGAGTGCACTGTTATTGTGCACATTACACAGTGCCCATTATGTGCCCTGAGACAAGCCCCACTGATGATGATGCTCCATTTCAGGGAGGAGAAAGGAGCTGCAACCTGGACACTCTTATGATGCTCTGTTTGAGTATCTCAGCATGCACTAGGGATTTTAAACAAAGCATTACCAAAAAGGAGATGAAGAAACTATGTGACATGGTAACCAAGTTGATCCCTTTGATTTGACTTGCATCCTGTTATGGGGGGACCGGCAGATTAGGACCAGGGTTATATATCCCAATCGCCAGTCGGGGCCCACCGTGCTCCAGATGGTAATGGAGCTGCTGGCACCCTGTGGGTTAGGCGGAGACTATAGAGCTGGATGGCTCTGAGATAACTCAAGGAACCGGTCACGTGTGTAGGGACACATCAGACCGGACGACAACCCAGTTAGCGTTTTGGTGGAGCGGACGCTACTCCGACCACATGTGTAACAACACGTCAGGCCGGATGGTAACCAGTTAGCGTTGACCGAGAAGACCGCTGCAACAGCGCCCTGTCGGCCACGTGTGTAAGACACGTCAGGCCGAGCGGTCCTCCGATTAGCGTTTCTGGCCACCTCTCGACTGGCCACGTGTGTAAAGGACAAGTCAGACCAGGTAGTCACACCAGTAGCATTTGACTGGGAAGTCGAGGAGGATAATAGGGTTCACACACCCAATCCAGGAACACCCTGTTAACTTCACAGGGGTTCTGTGGTGCGCTGTCTGTGCGCGTAGAGGGCACAACCGGACAGGTGGCGCAGCAGGTACACTGTCCGTGTGTGTAGAGGGCACTCTCGGACAGGTGACGCAACAGGTATTCTGTCCGTGTGCGTAGGAGGCATCAACTGAACAGGTGACGCAGCAGCCGCAGCCCAGTTAACGCCACTGAACTGCTCTAGCACAACAGGAACGGTAGCAAGGAAGCACGGCACCTGACCCTCATGTGCTGAGCCACGAATCTTAGCGTGACAGGCACCGTTCGCCTAGCCCTACCTACCGCTTCCAACAAGGCTTATGCCACCAAGAACTCTAAATGAAGACTGCGCACCTCCATGTTGTCTCCAGCCCCTTTTATAAACTGGGTCCGCCCCAAACCCAGGGTGGAACCACCAAGGTCCAATAGCAGAGTGCCATGTCATCAGTGACGTCACATGCGACCTATCTGGAACCGCCACGTCATTGATGACCTCATGGCAGCCACACCCTAAACACTTCACCAGTCATCGTCTGATGACCAATGGTGAGGTGCCAGATCATAGGGGTGGGCCTCTGCGAGCCAGTCCGGAGTTGCCACGTCATCAGGACACCTGACACCCTTTGCCCCTATCAGGGCCTGCCACCTCACGGACATGCTCAGTGAGGTCCTTACCGGACCTAGCCTCTGATGCACTAAGTGCCTGAGCATGCTCAGTAGCCTGAGCAACAGGCTCAGAAAGCAGGCTATCAGTTTGAGCATGCTCAGTAGGCACATCCCAGAACTTAGACACAGCACGAAGTCCAAGTACCTGTGCAAAGAGGCTGTTAGGGTTAATTGTGGGAACATGCTCAGTAGCCTGAACTGAGGACTTAGTCTCAGACATAACACTATCAGGCTGAGCATGCTCACTAGGCAAAACACCGGGCTTAGACTCTGACTGGGGTAAATCGGCACACGCATGCGCACTAGCCGCCTCTCCACACTTAGACATGGTGGAAGGAGCAGCCAACTGGACGACCCGAGGCACGACCAAGAACGGCAGCCGGCGCCTGGGCACAACAGGAACCGCAGCAGGCTGCTTGCGGCTATAGTGGCGCCGGTTCGTAACACATCCCTTCTCCTGGATATAGGATTTCACCTAAGGTGTTGAAAACTATTTATTTATCCTGTCTTAGTGGCAGTTATGGGCTGCTACTAACTCCATTTGCCACTGCACTAGAGCAATCAGGAAAAGCTGGTTAAAGCGCCGGACTTGTCGCATCTAATGGATGTAACAATTCCGGGTGGCTGGAGGCTCATAATTTTAGGCTGGGAATCTCCAGCCTGAGAATACCAGTCCCCAGCTGTTGGGCTTCATCTTGTCTGGGTATCAAAATTGGGGGAACCGCATGCCGTTTTTTAAATTATTTATTTAAATAATTAAAAAAAAAGCCACATGCGGTTCCTTTTCTTTTGATACATAGCCAAGATAGTCGCTGGGCTGGGGCTGTAACCATGGTCTTTATCTGTGCTGGGTATCAGAATACGGGGGGCCCTACACCAATTGTTTAATTAATTTTTATACCACAATACTTATGGCAGGTGGTAGAGTGTACCATTTCATTTCAACACACACCTTCAAAATGCCATCGGACATTTTCAGCCAGAATAAACATTCTTTTTCCATGTCCACATGGGCAGGGAGTTGTTTATAATAGCAGTGGTGTGGTGGTAAGACCCCCCACATGGAGGGATATAGGGTGGGGGAAAGGCATGATTATGGTGGACAAGAGGAAACATCGCATATCCCACAAACTAAGGGTGTCACGCCCACTAACCTGGAATAAGCCCTTACATTTTAGGCTCACGGTAGATGCTAGAGTGTATGGGCTCCTTCAGTTGCACTGCTTTCCCCACCCACCAGTCATCCTGGCACCTGTGAATGGATGCAGTCAACTGACACGCTGCCACTCAGGGTGGGGGCACATCTGGCTACAACAAATCACAGGCACATGTAGGCGGGGAAAGCAGTGCATATGTGATGAACATATGGCGCGGCACCAGAAGTGAATGCAAGACCTAGGAGCAGTGCACAGACATGCCGGAGCTTTGGTAAATATAGCACGCTTGCTCCTTTTCCCCTATCCCTTCTCCACCATTTTTAATCTCTGGATTCTGATCCCTATAGACTTTTATGGGGGCTGGATTCCGTACCGGATCCTGATTTTTTTTTTTTAAAGTGAAAACCTGCCTGTCCCGGTTATTTGCGATTGTGATTCTGCCCAGCTTTAGTTAAAGGAAACATGTCACCAGTTTTAGGGCCTATAAACTGCGGCCACCATCACTGGGCTCTTATATACAGCATTCAAACATACTGTATATAAGAGCCCAGGCAGCGTTGTAGAACTTAAAAAACATTTTATAACACTCACCTAGAAGGTCGCTCCGGTGCATAACAGCCGGGTGGGTGGCACCCTTCTCCGGAACCGACGCCTCCTCTTTCGGCCATCTTGGTCTTCCATCTTCTGAAGCCGGTATGTACTACATACACGTCCAACATCATACTCACTCGCCGGCACTGAGGTCCTGCGCAGGCGCACTTTTGATCTTTGATCAAAGTATTGTAGTGGGCCTGTGCAGGACCTCAATACCGGCCTGTGTCTATAACGTTAGACGTGTCATGCACCCAGGCCTCAGAAGAAGGAAGACCAAGATGACCGAAAAAGGAGGAGCTGGTCCCGGAGAACTGCGCCACCCATCCGACTGTTATGCACCGGAGCGACCTTCTAGGTGAGTATTATAAAGTTTTTTTTATGTTCTACACAGCGGCCTGGGCTCTTATATACAGCATGTTATAATACTGTATATAAGAGCCCAGTGATGGTGGCCACAGCTTATAGGCCCCAAAACAGGTGACAGATTCCCTTTAAGACCATCAAGGTGCATTCCAAAGTGCATATATAAGAGGAACACTGCTCCTGCTCTTCTTCATGTGCCATTAGATGTCATCACAAGCGCTAAGCAATAATTTAATCATGGTATTTATTTCTTGACTGAGTTGAACATTATAATTTCAAACAAATAATCAGATGTGGAACACATTTTGCATTTGATATGGTATATCCAATTCTGATATGATTTGCATTTTTCTATTTCAGTGTGATTTATTCTGTCGCCATAATGTTTGTGCAGAACAAACACATTTGTTCAAGAACGAGGTGTTTACTGCTTTCTACATCATCGACCAATATTATTACCATTATGAAAGAATTTTGGGGAATCATCATATTGGTTGTAGACACAATTTCAATACTGATAACATTACCTGGATACATGTTCATATTGATTGTGAATATTCTGGACTGGAAAAAAAACAAAAGACTTAACATAAGTGACCAACTCATCTCGACGATTAGTCTACTTATACTTATTCACAGGGTCATTTATGTCATTGTTGGTTACACCGTGATTATTCAAAGATCTAATATACTTGTGGATAACAAGGGCAGCATTCATTTGTATCTATGTCTAATATTTTGCACTTTGCTCCTCTCCACGTGGCTCTCCATCCACTTTTGCCTAAAGATTGTGAACATTGACAATCAAATTTACATCAATATTCAGCAAACGTTTCCCAAGAAGTTTCCATGGATCTTCCTTTCATCTTTCATTATCTCCATTTTTATAAGTTCTCCTGCAAAACTGGAGTTGACACAAAAACAAGTTCTAAATGCAACAGTTGTTCTACAGTATCCAGGACTTATGTCCTTAGGACTATCATTTTCTCCATATATTGTGCTTTCTTCTTTATGTCTTTTATTGTCTTTTACTTCGGCTTTGAATATAATTTTATCTCTTCGTACACATATTAACCAGATTCATAACAATCTCGGAGAATTCAGATCTGAGATCGTTGAGGCTCATGTCACCGCAATGAAAACAGTTTGTTGTTTACTGGCTTTTAATCTTTTCCAATTTGTTTTACTAGTTATGTTTATGGCATTTTATTTATCTGGAAAGTGGATTTCTATTTTTCCAATAATTTTTGCACTGTGTCATGTTTATGGCTTACCAATATTAATATGTGGGAGCAAAAAGTTACAGAAAAAGCTACAATATATTTGCATAATGTTTCAGTCAATGTTCACTAATCGTAACTTTATAATTTAGATATTCTATTTCATATTATGGCAACTTAAAGGGAATCTGTCACCAGATTTGGTGACTATAAGCTGTGGCCACCCCCTAACATACTAACATGCTGTATATTAGAGCCCAGGCCGTTGTGTAGAACATAAAAATCACTTTATAATACTCACCCAGGGCGTTGGTGCAATGCAAACTGGTCAGATAGGTGTCTCCGTTCTTCGGGACCGGCGTCTCCTCTTTTGGCCATCTTTGTTTTCCTTCTTCTGAAGCCGGAGTGCATGGCGCGCCCTACGTCATACAACCTCGCCAGCATTGAAGTCCTGCGCAGGTGCACTTCGATCTGCCCTGAGGAGGGAAGATCAAAGTATTGTAATGCGCCTGCACAGGACCTCAAAATCGGCCTGTTTGCATGATGTAGGATGCGTTATGCACGCCGGCTTTAGAAGAAGAAGGACTATGCTGGCTAAAAGAGGAGACGCTGGTCCTGGAGAACAGCACCAGCCATCTGACCAGTTTCCACCACATCGACCCCCTAAGTGAGTATTATAAAGTGTTTTTTTATGGTCGACACAGTGGCCTGGGATCTTATATATTGCATTCTATCGTGCTATATATAAGAGCCCATTGGTGGTGACCGCAGCTTATAGGGCCTAAATCTGGTGACAAGTTCCCTTTAATGCACCAATTTAGATATGCGCTGCAGCATCCTTTACATTTTAAGCTGTGAAGCTGCTTCAGAGATTTTTATATACAGTGGATGAAATAACTATTGATCACAACACCAATATTCTAAGTAAATATATTTCTTAATGTGCAATTGACATGAATTTTTAAGCATATGTCAGTAACAACCCATCTAATCCATACAGAGTCACATGGAGTTTTGCACAAACTTCGCCTACTATCATGGTGGCATTGAGTTCTGTTCAGATCATGGTGTCGACCTGCTGTGTGCTTATTCATAGGCAGGCTAGCAGGAGTTAATCTCTGTTATTGTGCTTGCTCCTTTAATCACATATGCTGTCCTCCTATTTATGCAGGTGCAATCCTTCTATCCATGCCAGCTATAGTTTATTCTATGTTGGTCTTTGAAGTGTGGTGTCCCAGACTCTATTGCTTGGAGCAGTTGTGGAGTTTATTCCTGTTTTTTTAGCTTCCTTCCAGCTCTTGATTTTCCTCCTGAATCTCTTATTGTCTTTACCTTTGTGAGTGTGTGCTGTGTGACAGAGTTTTGGATTTCCCTTGTCTGTATTTATCTGTGGTTTTCATTACACTCCTGCCCCATCTGGAGGGGGAGGAGGAATCAGATCAGAACTGGTCAGGATCAATGCCAGGAAGGAGACTCAGGCATCTCCACTATTAGGAGTATTCCTGAGATTAGGGATAGTATAGGGTCAACCAGTTTGAGGAACAGGTTAGGATCCCCGATTCCCTGCTATCCCAAAGACATCCTGACACAGAGGCATAGAAATCAAACCAGAAATATCCATAAATTTTGTGATTTAAAAAGTATTGCACACGCTTAGTGAAATGTATTTAATACTTCGTACAAAAGCCTTTGTCAACGATGTCAGCTTCAATATACCTCCTGTATGGAGAAACTAGTCGCATGCATTGCTTAGGTGTGATTATGGCTCTTTCTTGCACACACTCTATACTGAAGGTCTCATGGACTCCTTCTTTGAACTCTGAGCTTTAGTTCCTTCCATGAATTTTATACTGGATTCAGCTCCGGTGATTGGCTCGGCTATTCTAGAAGCTTTATTTTCTCTGAAACCAATTGAGAGTTTCTATGGCTGTGTGTTTTGGATCATTGTCTTGCTGAAATGTCCTCCCTTGTATCATCTTTATAATCCTGGTAGATGGCAGCATATTTTTATCAAGAACGTCTCGGTACATTTGTCAATTCATCCATCTTTTAATTACATTAAATTTGTCAGTGCTGTTTGCTGAAAAACAGCCCCACACCATGATGGTCCCACCTCTACACTTCACTGTTGGTGTTTTGGGGGTGATTTGCCTTCTGGCTTCAATACACGCTGTGCATTATGACATCCTAACAGTTCATTTTTTTTTCATGTGACCAGACTATATTCTTCTAGTATTTCACAGGCTTGATTTAATGTTGTTGAGTAAATTTTAAATGAGCTTCAATTAGTTTTTGTAGTCTTGCGTGGTGAGCGCATACAGGCCATGTTGTATTTGCTGAACCCCGGTCTTTCTGTGGCTCTCCGCAGGTAGTCCTTGGTTATTGGACAACTCTTCTGATAATTGTTTTCACTTCTATGTCAGAAATCATGTGGCATTGCCAAATAGACAATGGTGGACACTGCTCTATACCTGGTTACGCCAGTTGCTATACCTTCTGAGGACCCCCTGCAGGCACAATGATGAAGGTCTTTTACTGAAATGTCTGTGCTTATGCTGGTCCTACAAGTTCCTCTCAATAAAAGACCACTATTCACATTTATCTTGAGTGCCAAGTTTCTACATCTATTTGAGATGTTTTTGGACCCTACTTGAGCCCCACCCCAGAAGTGCCCTGTGTATCAACTCACTATGAATCCGACTAACTTCCTGGGATCCTTCACCACAATGACTTAAAGAGAACTTGTCATCATGATTTAGCATGTAAAAGTAAAGGTATGGGCATAATCACGTTGTTATGCTCATTCAATACCGTCAGTGAAGAAATCCACACCCTAGATGTTGCATAATCGCCACTAGAAATTTGCCTTTCCTAAGCTTCTATTGGATTAAGGCGGAACTTTTGGGTGGGACTGTAGGTAGGGTCTTCGGCTCTACACTGGCTCCTCCACTGCCTCTTGTGTTTGTATCTTCCTTCTGTTTTAAATGTTGCACTGGCACTGTCCAGAAGTAGGCGGCATTTGTGAAGACCGATCTTCTAGCAGTATTTCAAAAAATAGCGCCAGTGGTATAGGATGCGCAGATTTAAATCTCTAATTGGATAGAAATGGGATAAATCTCCACTGCTTGGATGAAAGGAGATGAAGGATGGATGAAGTTACAAACTCTTGTGGATAAAAAGGGTTTATTTGTAATCCCTTTTGAAGTTCCACAATGCTTTATCATTGGTTATTCTGATAAGACCATATTGCGCTATTGTCTTTCCAGTTTTCTTTTTCACCAGATTTAAATGTTGACTTATTGACGAGCCAAGATGTGAAACTGTGTATGTGCCGCTACTGGTGCCATTTTACTGAAGACTGCCAGAAGCTCATTCTGTGCATGTGTCTCCACTGGCGCCATTTTACTGAATCCCACCCAGAGATCAATCTGTGCAAATGCTGCCCATGTCTAGAATGGCACCTGAGCAAAATTTAAAGAAGGAGGAAGATAAAGACACCAGAGACAGCTGAGGAGCTGAGGCAGAGCCAAAGACCCTACTCACAGTAGGGTCCTACAGTCCCACCTCAATGCTCTGAAAAAATAGTGAAGGCAAACCTCTAATGATGATTAAACAACTAGGATTCAGATTTCTTCATTGAAGGTATCAATTGAACCAGTAAACTATTATAATCAATCATTCCTTGAGCACTATCAACTTATTTGGCTAATAAAAATCAAGAAAAGAAAAAATCTACAACTAAAGCATAATACCAAAAAATATCTCCCAAAGAAATACTGTAATTAAATTAGTAAAATTATAGTACAACCAAGTTTTATATTACCTTTTCATATCATAAAAACTTTTAATATTCGCAACCAAACATTAACCTTAATCTCCAAAAGCAACAAATTAAATTATTAAGTTCTATAACATAAACCAACAATTACAATTCAAAATGGTATTATCAACTAATTAAAAAGGTATTCAAAAAGAAATTCCAGAAAATATCAGTAGAGTAAAATCTATATAGTAACAAAGTAAATGGTTGTTTCGACCAAAGACTTATCCTTATAGTTTCTTATGATTCAAAACCTTGGTCAAGGCATGATATTGTTTTTTTTGGGGGGGTAGGAAGAGGAATCGGCAAATGAAAGCACTGGCTTCATCGTCAACTGAAAAATTCTAAATTGACTAATGGAGTCTGAGAGGTATTTTGGGTTGTTGACTAATTTTTGTTTATGTGTAAGAGGACCATAACACTAGTACTGGATGGCAATATTCAAATTCGCCTGAGGTCTTCCCTTGGAAAGTTTATTAGTAGAGGTTATATCCCATAAATTTAATGTCCATTATTATGCTTTTGGGTCTTCCAAGATAACAAACATAATGTAAAAAATAAAATATACTCACCTTCGCTAACCTCTATAATCTCTCAGGTCCTTAACCCATCCCACACTATGCTGGACTTCCAGGAGTTATGGCATCTAGAACGGTTCTGTGTAGACTTCATGACCTCCTGTGAAGAACTCTTCTGGAAACCATGACACATGGAAATCCTGCACACTGCATGAGACCTCACAATTCCACTGCTAGCAGTTGGGAATAGGAAGGTGAGGCAAAAATCAGACAGCTGGTGGTAAGTAGATCATGGTTCATAGAGCTAAGCGGTTGGGTGGTATAATGAATTTATTTTTTTACCTTTTGATGTCCCACTCTAGTCCAGATAAATCATGGCCCGCAGTCACAATTTTGCTGAATTGGTGCAGAAACGAATTTTGAAAACTTAATTTCCTCTTATATGTATTTGCTCATACTGTATCTAGTATTGGAAGCTTCATAGCAGGATATCATGTCGATGTGATCTTTCAAATTAATATTCCTCCAAGTCGATGTACAACACTAAACAAAAATTACTGGGAACAAAAAGTGAATATGTGTAGGAGGAATTTAATTCTACTCTAATATTTCAAAAATCATAATTTGCCAAAATTTGGATTTTTTTTTTTCAGTCTTACGGTCAGCCTAGGAGCCCCTCTTCCACCTGTACACCCCCACAACACATATATTAACACTCAATTGTAAAGTACTGCGGAAAATGTTGGTGCTATATAAATACAATTATTATTATTTTAATTATTATAAATAATAATAATTTACCATATCTCAATGTGATGTGAACAGTGTGTTGGCAAAATATATCATAGCCGTACTAAGATTCTTGTTAATCGGGCATAATTTTATGTTTTGGCACACTTACAGGTCAGAATGTAAATGCGTTAAAACAATCCAAACATACAAAATATTTGCATTTTATATATCCAATAGTGATACTTTGCATCCATATATTTTAGTTATATATCCTACATAACGTGTGAGCAAGACACAAACATTTCACCAAGACGAGAGAACATTGAGCTGCTCACTGCCTTCTATTTCATCTACTCATACCAATATGACAACATTTTTGGAGATCATCATATTGGTCGTAGATATGATTTCTTTGTGTATATCATTTCCTGGATACTTGTTCATATTAATTGTGAATACTCTGGATCGGATAAAGAACAAAAGACTAGATATAAGTGATCAACTCATCTCTGGAATAAGCCTATTCATCGTTTCTCATCGAATCATTCAAGTGTTCTTTGACTGCTTTTTGATCGCGAGAGAATATAAGTCAATTAGAAGAAACGAAAGATTTATAATTACATTTTCGTTTATGTTTACCGTATTTGGCACGTTGCTGTTCTCCACTTGGCTCGCTATTCACTTTTGCCTGAAAATCGTGAACATCAACCACAAACTCTACATCCATATTCAGCGTGGGTTCCCCAAGATGTTTCCATGGATCTACTTGGCATCTGCCTTTGCTACAGCTTTTGTAAGTGCTCCTGCTTCCTACCGATGGACCCAACTATTTGTAAACTCCACAGCAGCTCTACAAAGTCCAAAACAATCCATTTTAGAACTTTCAGCTTATTTTACACCTTATATTGTGCTTTCTTCTATTTGTTTTGTATTGCTTTTTTCTTCAGCTCTAAATATAATTTTATCTCTGCGTAGACATATTAATTATGTACATAATAATGCCGGAGAGTTTAGAACTCAAAATATTGAGGCTCACGTCACGGCAATAAAAAAGGTTCTCAGTTTACTTCTTTTTAATCTCTTATATTATGCTATACAAAGTTTTGTAATTGCAACCCATATACTTGGACAGTGGAATCGCGCCTTTCCTAGCTTTTATGCATTGTGTCACATTATTGGTATGCCAATATTAATATTAGGGAGCAGCAAAATACAGAAAAAGCTTCATTCCATTTGGCTTAATTGTTTTTACTTAGACAAGAGACTGCCTAGAAATTCTATTGCATAAGACAACTTACTAAAAAAAATGCATCGTCAATGTATTGTAACACTTCATTCTTGCATTTTATTTGCTTTGTATGTTCTGATATGAAATTGAAAAGAATAAGTGATATTTAGAATTTCCTTATATAATTATTCTAGATTTACTATATTGCTCCATAGAATAGGTATGGACACAGTATACTATTAGCCACTATAGAAAAAAAAAAGTACTATAAATATAGTAAAAACTGGGAGATGATTTACAGAAGTGTTTTCACCAAAAAAACAGATGTTAAACACTTTAAAAAGTCTCTAATTTTTGAAACTTTTGTAAAGCAGCTTCACCAAAATTGGCAGAGCTGGAAAGGAGATGGGCTAGGATGGGGAATGGCTATGCCTTGCCATTAAAGGGTTATTCCCATCTGCAAGATCCTAGCCCAATTTGTAGTAAGTGTATTAATAATAATATTAGCAAATACAGTCAATTACAAATGTAGTATAGTTCCCCTGATTAGCCATGTCTGTTACCTCATGTGCAGGGCATTGCACTTAGTCATCCATGAGCAACTGTCACTGTATCCATAGTTATAACCATGCATATAGTGACAGTTAATTAGTTGCAATGCCTTCATGTGTAGGGCATTGCAGCTTAGGTATCCATGGTTGAACACATGGATACGTAAGAGACATGGCTAAACAGGAGAATTATACTACATTTCTAATTGGAGGTATTTGGTAATATTTTTACTATTACATCTACTATACATTGGCATAGAATCATGGAGATCTTTAAGTTTATCAATAGTACCAGAACTGTTTTTCCAGTACTAACATCTCTGGAAACATGCACAGAGGTACATGCCACTAATAACGCATTCAGTGTATCTTAAGTGGCATGTGCATCTTAAAGAATTGGCACATCGTATTCCAGCCTTTGAACTTTTTTAAATTGCATCTTTGTAAACTGTAAATTATACATTTCTGCATACAAGAACTCCTCTAATGCTTTAATAGGATGTTTCACACAGTAATGTAACAATTTAGCATTTTATAAACTAGAGAGTGTGGAAAAATATTTTTAGTATGATTTTCTCAAATGTCAAAAAATGTACTCCAGCTTTTTTATGTTAAATAAATACTCTAAAAGGATACCATCAGCCTCAGCTTATTCTTTAACAGCACTGGTACTTTTTATTTGTATTATTTTACTACCTGTAGTACCCGGGGTTGCCCAGGATAGTAACTAGGTATCTAGGTATAGTAACAATGTCTCTCCCCCACTCTCCCACTGTCTGTCTCTTTCTGTCTTTCTCTCTGTCTCCCTCTCTGTCTGTCTTTCTGCCTGCCTGTCTCTCTCTGTATCTCTCTCTCTGTCTCTCTCACTGTCTGTCTCTCTCTCTGTTTATGTCTTTTGCTGTCTATCTATCTCTATCTCTCTGTCTCTGTCTCTCTCTCTGTCTCTGTTTCTCTTTGTCTGTCTCCATATCTCTCTATTTATCTCTCTCTGTCTCTCTGTATTTGTTTTTCTCTCTACCTCTCTGTCTCTGTTTCTCTCTCTCTGCCTCTCTGTCTCTTTGTCTCTCTCTGTTTGTCTCTCTCCCTGTCTGTCTCTCTCTGTCTGTCTCTCTCTGTCTATCTACTTGTTTGTCTCTCTGTTTCTCTGTCTTTCTCTGTCTGTCTCTCTCAATATCTCTCTCTCTCTGTCTCTCTGCATCTCTCTGTTTTTCTGTCTCTCTCACTGTCTGCCTCTTTCTCTGTCTGTCTGTCTCTCTATCTGTTTATGTCTCTTGCTGTCTGTCTATCTCTAGCTGTCTCTCTGTCTCTATGTCTTTCTGTTTCTCTTTGTCTCAGTCTCTTTCTATCCATCTCTCTCTGTCTGTCTTTCTCTATCTTTGTTTCTCTCTATCTGCCACACTATGTCTCTGTTTCTCTCCCTTTCTGCCTCTCTCTGCCTCTCTCTGTCTACCTTTCTGTCTCTGTTTCTCTCTGTCTATCTGTCTCTCTCTGTCTTTCTCTCTGTCTCTGTGTCTCTCTCTGTCTGTCTCTCGCCCTGTCTGCTTTTCTCTCTGTCTCTATCTCTCTGTTTGTCTCTCTGTTTCAAATTCAAATTCAAATATGCTTTATTGGCAGGACCAAAATACAATTACTGTTGCCAAAGCAAGAGAAATACAATAAGTGTTTTGGGAGGGCATCAGGAAGTTGGGGGCACAATTTGGACTCCGAACGTCCTTGTAGGGGTCTTATGTTCCTCTCAGCTTATGACAAGTGGTGACATATTGGGCGGCGATCTCCACCATTGATTCCTCTTCCCCCAGTAAGATGCGAAGTTTCATCTCCTCAACCATGGATGGAAAGTCCAGGTATGAGTGGTATGTTTCTGGAAGTGGGAGGCCTTCACTGCTGAGTATTTGTTACAGTGCAGCAGGAAATGCGCCTCGTTCTCCAGAGCCCCCTGTTGGCAGTGCTACCACAGTCTGTTCTCCTGCGGCTTGTATGTATGTCGGCGCCGCCCTGTTTCCACCTCTATGTTGTGGGCACTCAGTCTGTATAGACTCAGGGTCTACCTGTCTTTGGGGTGTCGTATCCTCTCCAGATATGGGGCCAGAGTCTAGTCCCTCCGCAGTGACTGGTAGATGGTGAGTTTCTGGGAGTTCTCTAATTCATTCTTCCAATCCTCTATGTATTGCATCTTGCAGCTCTTGGAGATCTTTTTTATTTGGGCTTTTGTCAGGGTGTGTTGCTGACTTTGGCTGTACTGGCTGCCAGGGTTCCTGGCTTGTTCTGGGCTCTGGCTCAGAAAGGCTTTTTGATGGTAGGAGCTGGGGTTGCTGTTCTGTATGTGCACCTGGTGTGATAGCGCCCTCTTGTGTATACTGATCCATAAGGGGAATCGGCCCAGCTCAGCCTGACAGGCTATGTTTGAGGTGCTGCAAAGGACGTGGAAGAGATATTTGCAGAACTCCATGTGGAAGACTTCGGTTTGGCTGGAATACCACTTTGTGTGGTCTAGGTAGGTCACTGGGCCCCATACCTTGCTGCCATACAGCAGTATAGGTGTGATGACGCTGTCGAATATCTTGAGCCAGACTCTCACCGGTGGTTTGAGGTGGTACAGTTGTCTTCTGATGGCATAAAAGGTTCTGCATGCTTTCCCTTTCAGGATCTCTGCTGCTTGCTTGAGGCTCCCGTTATTGCTGAGCTCCAGACGAAGGTAGGTATAGTTGCTGGTCTTCTCCAGCGTGGAGCCATTTAATGTGAACGAGGGAGTGGGTATTTTATTCTGGTTCCACTTCTGAAACACCATGACTTTGGTCTTCTTTTGGTTAATGGGAAGCGCCCATGTGGTGCTGAATTTTTCCAGTACTGTCAGGCTATCTTAGAGGCCTCTTTTGGTTGGGGAGAGTAGCAGGAGGTCGTCTGCCTTACAGCAGGAACTTCACCTCTCAGTCATGCAGACTGAGGCCTGGAGTGGGGAAGACTCTAGAGCAGCTGTTTGTCCATTTATATAGATGTTGAAGAGTTGCGCTCAGGCTGCAGCCCTGTCTGACCCCACGGTCCTGTCGGAAGAAAGTGTGACGCCCTGGGCAAGCCAGGGGTCACAGGTCACAACACCACACGCACCCCACATTCCCAGCAGGTACACCAAGCTAACCTAAAATCCTTGTTGCCTTCCTCCAGGGGCTGATGTCCACACCAGGGGGTTGGCCAGGCGGTTGGCTCCGCCCACCGAGGAGTACACAGTCCTGGAGGCGGGAGGAACCAGGCAAATAGAGTTTGGAGGAGGAAGAGAGAGGAGTTGAAGTCTAGCTGAGGGCTAGAGTCCAGTTAGGGAAGTGAAAGTAGAAGGAAGTGAAGTAGTAGTGGAGCTAAAGAGAGAAGCTGAAGTGACAGAAAAGTGACAGTAGTAAAGCCTGAAGTTGGTCCGGGTGTGTGCCCCGGACTGTGACAGCAAGGTCAGCAGACGGCGGTGATAGTCTGCAGTGGGACTGCTCGGAGGTTGCTGGAAGGACCGCGGACGGGTGGTGACCCGGCGGTACCGGAGCAGTATACGAAGAACAGTCAGCACCAGGGCAGGGGCCTTTCGGATCCCGGCAAGGCTAGGAGTCGCCATAATTTGCCAAATCCGTCAGTGAAGGGGACGTCTGTCTCCTAACAACTAGAGTTCAGCGCGGTTCGAGGTTCGAGGTTCTCCAGTTCTAGGCTCGAGTGATTTTGGGGCCTGTTCTAGATCGAACTAGAACTCGAGCTTTTTGCAAAAGCTCGATAGTTCTAGAAAAGTTCGAGAACGGTTCTAGCAGCAAAAAAACAGCTAATTCCTAGCTGGCTTTCCGCTGTAATAGTGTAAGTCACTCTGTGACTCACACTATTATGAAATTTCAGTGTATAGTGTGCGGGAACAGCGCCTTCAGATCACTGCTGTTTGTATAATGGCGATCGCCATTTTTTTTTTTTTTTCCTTGTCTTCCTTCCCTAAGCGCGCGCGTGTAGTGGCTAGGGCCAGCATGTCAGCCAATCCCAGACACACAAACAGCTAAGTGGACTTTTAGCCAGAGAAGCAACGGCATGTGTGATAGGATGTCCATGTCACATGTCCCTGCATTATAAAACCGGACATTTTCCTCCAGCACGCCATTATCTGCCTTCTGCGTCCTTGGTGTCAGACATCACTGGCGCAGCTCCGTCCTAAATCCTATCGCCGATACAGCTGTATGCGCTCCATCCACAGCGCTGGACAGCTTAGGGAGAGCACTTTCTATCAGTCCTTTTAAGGGCTCGTACCAGCAGGGTCAGAGCCATAGGTGACAGGTCCTGAAAACAGAGACAGCGTCTTTGTAGCTAAGGTCAGGGATTTCGTCGCTGCATTTCCCCATTAGGAGGGAATAGAAAGGCAGGCTTCCATTCCTCTACCCAGAGCCCCACAATCCTGGCACTGTACCCCCCTGTGCTCTGCACACTCCAACTCATTATAACTAAGCCATTATACTAGCAAACACTCAGTGTACCTAGTGGCATACTAAACGTGGCTATTGGACTTTGCTATAGTCCCACTAGTGCAAAGATATTTGCAGCACCTCTGCCTGCATTGCACACTCCAACTCTTTTTAACTAAGCCATTATACTAGCAAACACTCAGTGTACCTAGTGGCATCCTAAACGTGGCTATTGGACTTTTGTCCAGTCCCACTAGTGCAAAGATATTTGCAGCACGTCTGCCTGCATTGCACACTCAAACTCTTTTTAACTAAGCCATTATACTAGCAAACACTCAGTGTACCTAGTGGCATCCTAAACGTGGCTATTGGACTTTTGTCTAGTCCCACTAGTGCAAAGATATTTGCAGCACGTCTGCCTGCATTGCACACTCCAACTCTTTTTAACTAAGCCATTATACTAGCAAACAGTCAGTGTACCTAGTGGCATCCTAAACGTGGCTATTGGACTTTGCTATAGTCCCACTAGTGCAAAGATATTTGCAGCACCTCTGCCTGCATTGCACACTCCAACTCTTTTTAACTAAGCCATTATACTAGCAAACACTCAGTGTACCTAGTGGCATCCTAAACGTGGCTATTGGACTTTTGTCTAGTCACACCAGTGCAAAGATATTTGCAGCACGTCTGCCTGCATTGCACACTCAAACTCTTTTTAACTAAGCCATTATACTAGCAAACACTCAGTGTACCTAGTGGCATCCTAAACGTGGCTATTGGACTTTGTTATAGTCCCACTAGTGCAAAGATATTTGCAGCACCTCTGCCTGCATTGCACACTCCAACTCTTTTTAACTAAGCCATTATACTAGCAAACAGTCAGTGTACCTAGTGGCATCCTAAACGTGGCTATTGGACTTTTGTCTAGTCCCACTAGTGCAAAGATATTTGCAGCACGTCTGCCTGCATTGCACACTCAAACTCTTTTTAACTAAGCCATTATACTAGCAAACAGTCAGTGTACCTAGTGGCATCCTAAATGTGGCTATTGGACTTTGCTATAGTCCCACTAGTGCAAAGATATTTGCAGCACCTCTGCCTGCATTGCACACACCAACTCTTTTTAACTAAGCCATTATACTAGCAAACACTCAGTGTACCTAGTGGCATCCTAAACGTGGCTATTGGACTTTTGTCTAGTCACACTAGTGCAAAGATATTTGCAGCACGTCTGCCTGCATTGCACACTCAAACTCTTTTTAACTAAGCCATTATACTAGCAAACACTCAGTGTACCTAGTGGCATACTAAACGTGGCTATTGGACTTTGCTATAGTCCCACTAGTGCAAAGATATTTGCAGCACGTCTGCCTGCATTGCACACTCCAACTCTTTTTAACTAAGCCATTATACTAGCAAACACTCAGTGTACCTAGTGGCATCCTAAACGTGGCTATTGGACTTTTGTCTAGTCCCACTAGTGCAAAGATATTTGCAGCACGTCTGCCTGCATTGCACACTCAAACTCTTTTTAACTAAGCCATTATACTAGCAAACAGTCAGTGTACCTAGTGGCATCCTAAACGTGGCTATTGGACTTTGCTATAGTCCCACTAGTGCAAAGATATTTGCAGCACCTCTGCCTGCATTGCACACACCAACTCTTTTTAACTAAGCCATTATACTAGCAAACAGTCAGTGTACCTAGTGGCATCCTGAACGTGGCTATTGGACTTTTGTCTAGTCACACTAGTGCAAAGATATTTGCAGCACATCTGCCTGCATTGCACACTCAAACTCTTTTTAACTAAGCCATTATACTAGCAAACAGTCAGTGTACCTAGTGGCATCCTAAACGTGGCTATTGGACTTTTGTCTAGTCCCACTAGTGCAAAGATATTTGCAGCACGTCTGCCTGCATTGAACACTCAAACTCTTTTTAACTAAGCCATTATACTAGCAAACAGTCAGTGTACCTAGTGGCATCCTAAACGTGGCTATTGGACTTTTGTCTAGTCACACTAGTGCAAAGATATTTGCAGCACGTCTGCCTGCATTGCACACTCAAACTCTTTTTAACTAAGCCATTATACTGTCAGGGCCAGGTGGACGGGCAGACCCAGGAGGTGGATCCACTGGGCCGAACTCCTTGATGATGGTAAGGGGTCCGGTAGCTGGACCACTACAAGTAGCAGAGCAGTCCGTGCACAAATGGAGAAGTCCCTGGGACCACGGAGTCACTGAAGGTAGTCCGGGTGACGGAGCTCAGGTTCGGAAGCCGAGATGGCGTCAGGCGGAGTCCGGAACCTTTGGAGCGAGATGACGGGTCACCGCAGGGATCCGAGATGGTACGGACTGTCAAGATGGCAGATGGACAGCGTTCGGGTTTCGGGATTCGGCAGGACCGGATGGCGAGGCAGGATCGGCTCTAGAAGAGAGAGAGGTGAGTATCTCACGAGAACACAAGGAGACCTGACTCCTAGCTTGAGAAACACGAAGATCAGGCCCCACCCACTTGGACATTAAACCCCTTTATACTTGTACCTGTGTGCTTCATTTCCTGTTAATGGACACTGGCCCTTTAAGAAAGGGTCAATGACCGCGCGCGCGCCCTAATGCGCATGCGCGCGGCCCGAGTGCCAGAAGCCAGAGCAGGAAGCTGAGAGGAGGAAGCAGCAGAGCCGGGCTGGGGCTGAGAAGCCGACGGGCGCCGGGAGCGGGGACCAGGACGTCGGGGACGCGCCGGCAATGGATGCTGGAGGGCGGGGAGCGGCGGAGACCGGACCGAGGAACCGGGGAGCGAGGCAGGTGAGCCGGGGAGCAGCGCAGGGAACCCGGGGAGCGTGACATATACTAGCAAACACTCAGTGTACCTAGTGGCATCCTAAACGTGGCTATTGGACTTTTGTCTAGTCCCACTAGTGCAAAGATATTTGCAGCACGTCTGCCTGCATTGCACACTCAAACTCTTTTTAACTAAGCCATTATACTAGCAAACACTCAGTGTACCTAGTGGCATCCTAAACGTGGCTATTGGACTTTTGTCTAGTCCCACTAGTGCAAAGATATTTGCAGCACGTCTGCCTGCACTGAACACTCAAACTCTTTTTAACTAAGCCATTATACTAGCAAACAGTCAGTGTACCTAGTGGCATCCTAAACGTGGCTATTGGACTTTTGTCTAGTCCCACTAGTGCAAAGATATTTGCAGCACGTCTGCCTGCATTGCACACTCAAACTCTTTTTAACTAAGCCATTATACTAGCAAACACTCAGTGTACCTAGTGGCATCCTAAACGTGGCTATTGGACTTTTGTCTAGTCACACTAGTGCAAAGATATTTGCAGCACGTCTGCCTGCATTGCACACTCAAACTCTTTTTAACTAAGCCATTATACTAGCAAACAGTCAGTGTACCTAGAGGCATTCTAATCGTGGCTATTGGACTTTGCTATAGTCCCACTAGTGCAAAAATATTTGCAGCACCTCTGCTTGCATTGCACACTCCAACTCTTTTTAACTAAGCCATTATACTAGCAAACACTCAGTGCACCTAGTGGCATCCTAAACGTGGCTATTGGACTTTTGTCTAGTCACACTAGTGCAAAGATATTTGCAGCACGTCTGCCTGCATTGCACACTCAAACTCTTTTTAACTAAGCCATTATACTAGCAAACAGTCAGTGTACCTAGTGGCATCCTAAACGTGGCTATTGGACTTTGCTATAGTCCCACTAGTGCAAAGATATTTGCAGCACCTCTGCTTGCATTGCACACTCCAACTCTTTTTAACTAAGTCATTATACTAGCAAACAGTCAGTGTACCTAGTGGCATCCTAAACGTGGCTATTCGACTTTTGTCTAGTCACACTAGTGCAAAGATATTTGCAGCACGTCTGCCTGCATTGCACACTCAAACTCTTTTTAACTAAGCCATTATACTAGCAAACACTCAGTGTACCTAGTGGCATACTAAACATGGCTATTGGACTTTGCTATAGTCCCACTAGTGCAAAGATATTTGCAGCACCTCTGCCTGCATTGCACACTCCAACTCTTTTTAACTAAACCATTATACTAGCAAACACTCAGTGTACCTAGTGGCATCCTAAACGTGGCTATTGGACTTTTGTCTAGTCCCACTAGTGCAAAGATATTTGCAGCACGTCTGCCTGCATTGCACACTCAAACTCTTTTTAACTAAGCCATTATATTAGCAAACAGTCAGTGTACCTAGTGGCATCCTAAACGTGGCTATTGGACTTTGCTATAGTCCCACTAGTGCAAAGATATTTGCAGCACGTCTGCCTGCATTGCACACTCCAACTCTTTTTAACTAAGCCATTATACTAGCAAACAGTCAGTGTACCTAGTGGCATCCTAAACGTGGCTATTGGACTTTTGTCTAGTCACACTAGTGCAAAGATATTTGCAGCACGTCTGCCTGCATTGCACACTCAAACTCTTTTTAACTAAGCCATTATACTAGCAAACAGTCAGTGTACCTAGTGGCATCCTAAACGTGGCTATTGGACTTTTGTCTAGTCCCACTAGTGCAAAGATATTTGCAGCACGTCTGCCTGCATTGCACACTCAAACTCTTTTTAACTAAGCCATTATACTAGCAAACAGTCAGAGTACCTAGTGGCATCCTAAACGTGGCTATTGGACTTTGCTATAGTCCCACTAGTGCAATGATATTTGCAGCACGTCTGCCTGCATTGCACACTCCAACTCTTTTTAACTAAGCCATTATACTAGCAAACACTCAGTGTACCTAGTGGCATCCTAAACGTGGCTATTGGACTTTTGTCTAGTCACACTAGTGCAAAGATATTTGCAGCACGTCTGCCTGCACTGCACACTCAAACTCTTTTTAACTAAGCCATTATACTAGCAAACACTCAGTGTACATAGTGGCATCCTAAACGTGGCTATTGGACTTTTTGGCTAGTCCCACTAGTGCAAAGATATTTGCAGCACGTCTGCCTGCATTGCACACTCAAACTCTTTTTAAATAAGCCATTATACTAGCAAACAATCAGTGTACCTAGTGGCATCCTAAACGTGGCTATTGGACTTTGCTATAGTCCCACTAGTGCAAAGATATTTGCAGCACCTCTGCCTGCATTGCACACTCCAACTCTTTTTAACTAAGCCATTATACTAGCAAACACTCAGTGTACCTAGTGGCATCCTAAACGTGGCTATTGGACTTTTGTCTAGTCCCACTAGTGCAAAGATATTTGCAGCACGTCTGCCTGCATTGCACACTCAAACTCTTTTTAACTAAGTCATTATACTAGCAAACACTCAGTGTACCTAGTGGCATCCTAAACGTGGCTATTGGACTTTTGTCTAGTCCCACTAGTGCAATGATATTTGCAGCACGTCTGCCTGCATTGCACACTCCAACTCTTTTGAACTAAGCCATTATACTAGCAAACACTCAGTGTACCTAGTGGCATCCTAAACGTGGCTATTGGACTTTTGTCTAGTCACACTAGTGCAAAGATATTTGCAGCACGTCTGCCTGCATTGCACACTCAAACTCTTTTTAACTAAGCCATTATACTAGCAAACAGTCAGTGTACCTAGTGGCATCCTAAACGTGGCTATTGGACTTTGCTATAGTCCCACTAGTGCAAAGATATTTGCAGCACGTCTGCCTGCTTTGCACACTCAAACTCTTTTTAACTAAGCCATTATACTAGCAAACACTCAGTGTACCTAGTGGCATCCTAAACGTGGCTATTGGACTTTGCTATAGTCCCACTAGTGCAAAGATATTTGCAGCACGTCTGCCTGCATTGCACACTCAAACTATTTTTAACTAAGTCATTATACTAGCAAACACTCAGTGTACCTAGTGGCATCCTAAACGTGGCTATTGGACTTTTGTCTAGTCCCACTAGTGCAAAGATATTTGCAGCACGTCTGCCTGCATTGCACACTCCAACTCTTTTTAACTAAGCCATTATACTAGCAAACACTCAGTGTACCTAGTGGCATCCTAAACGTGGCTATTGGACTTTTGTGTATTCACACTATTGTAAAGATATTTGCAGCACGTCTGCCTGCATTGCACACTCAAACTCTTTTTAACTAAGTCATTATACTAGCAAACACTCAGTGTACCTAGTGGCATCCTAAACGTGGCTATTGGACTTTTGTCTAGTCCCACTAGTGCAATGATATTTGCAGCACGTCTGCCTGCATTGCACACTCCAACTCTTTTGAACTAAGCCATTATACTAGCAAACACTCAGTGTACCTAGTGGCATCCTAAACGTGGCTATTGGACTTTTGTCTAGTCACACTAGTGCAAAGATATTTGCAGCACGTCTGCCTGCATTGCACACTCAAACTCTTTTTAACTAAGCCATTATACTAGCAAACACTCAGTGTACCTAGTGGCATCCTAAACGTGGCTATTGGACTTTGCTATAGTCCCACTAGTGCAAAGATATTTGCAGCACGTCTGCCTGCATTGCACACTCAAACTCTTTTTAACTAAGCCATTATACTAGCAAACAGTCAGTGTACCTAGTGGCATCCCAAACGTGGCTATTGGACTTTGCTATAGTCCCACTAGTGCAAAGATATTTGCAGCACCTCTGCCTGCATTGCACACTCCAACTCTTTTTAACTAAGCCATTATACTAGCAAACACTCAGTGTACCTAGTGGCATCCTAAACGTGGCTATTGGACTTTGCTATAGTCCCACTAGTGCAAAGATATTTGCAGCACGTCTGCCTGCATTGCACACTCAAACTCTTTTTAACTAAGTCATTATACTAGCAAACACTCAGTGTACCTAGTGGCATCCTAAACGTGGCTATTGGACTTTTGTCTAGTCCAACTAGTGCAAAGATATTTGCAGCACGTCTGCCTGCATTGCACACTCCAACTCTTTTTAACTAAGTCATTATACTAGCAAACACTCAGTGTACCTAGTGGCATCCTAAACGTGGCTATTGGACTTTTGTCTAGTCACACTAGTGCAAAGATATTTGCAGCACGTCTGCCTGCATTGCACACTCAAACTCTTTTTAACTAAGACATTATACTAGCAAACACTCAGTGTACCTAGTGGCATCCTAAACGTGGCTATTGGACTTTGCTATAGTCCCACTAGTGCAAAGATATTTGCAGCACGTCTGCCTGCATTGCACACTCAAACTCTTTTTAACTAAGCCATTATACTAGCAAACACTCAGTGTACCTAGTGGCATCCTAAACGTGGCTATTGGACTTTGCTATAGTCCCACTAGTGCAAAGATATTTGCAGCACATCTGCCTGCATTGCACACTCAAACTCTTTTTAACTAAGTCATTATACTAGCAAACACTCAGTGTACCTAGTGGCATCCTAAACGTGGCTATTGGACTTTTGTCTAGTCCCACTAGTGCAAAGATATTTGCAGCACGTCTGCCTGCATTGCACACTCCAACTCTTTTTAACTAAGCCATTATACTAGCAAACACTCAGTGTACCTAGTGGCATCCTAAACGTGGCTATTGGACTTTTGTCTAGTCACACTAGTGCAAAGATATTTGCAGCACGTCTGCCTGCATTGCACACTCCAACTCTTTTTAACTAAGCCATTATACTAGCAAACACTCAGTGTACCTAGTGGCATCCTAAACGTGGCTATTGGACTTTGCTATAGTCCCACTAGTGCAAAGATATTTGCAGCACGTCTGCCTGCATTGCACACTCCAACTCTTTTTAACTAAGACATTATACTAGCAATCACTCAGTGTACCTAGTGGCATCCTAAACGTGGCTATTGGACTTTTGTCTAGTCCCACTAGTGCAAAGATATTTGCAGCATGTCTGCCTGCATTGCACACTCAAACTCTTTTTAACTAAGCCATTATACTAGCAAACACTCAGTGTACCTAGTGGCATCCTAAACGTGGCTATTGGATTTTTGTCTAGTCACACTAGTGCAAAGATATTTGCAGCACGTCTGCCTGCATTGCACACTCAAACTCTTTTTAACTAAGCCATTATACTAGCAAACAGTCAGTGTACCTAGTGGCATCCCAAACGTGTCTATTGGACTTTGCTATAGTCCCACTAGTGCAAAGATATTTGCAGCACCTCTGCCTGCATTGCACACTCCAACTCTTTTTAACTAAGCCATTATACTAGCAAACACTCAGTGTACCTAGTGGCATCCTAAACATGGCTATTGGACTTTGCTATAGTCCCACTAGTGCAAAGATATTTGCAGCACGTCTGCCTGCATTGCACACTCCAACTCTTTTTAACTAAGACATTATACTAGCAAACACTCAGTGTACCTAGTGGCATCCTAAACGTGGCTATTGGACTTTTGTCTAGTCCCACTAGTGCAAAGATATTTGCAGCACGTCTGCCTGCATTGCACACTCCAACTCTTTTTAACTAAGCCATTATACTAGCAAACACTCAGTGTACCTAGTGGCATCCTAACCGTGGCTATTGGACTTTTGTCTAGTCCCACTAGTGCAAAGATATTTGCAGCACGTCTGCCTGCATTGCACACTCAAACTCTTTTTAACTATGCCATTATACTAGCAAACAGTCAGTGTACCTAGTGGCATCCTAAACGTGTCTATTGGACTTTGCTATAGTCCCACTAGTGCAAAGATATTTGCAGCACGTCTGCCTGCATTGCACACTCAAACTCTTTTTAACTAAGCCATTATACTAGCAAACACTCAGTGTACCTAGTGGCATCCTAAACGTGGCTATTGGACTTTTGTCTAGTCCCTCTAGTGCAAAGATATTTGCAGCACATCTGCCTGCATTGCACACTCAAACTCTTTTTAACTAAGCCATTATACTAGCAAACACTCAGTGTACCTAGTGGCATCCTAAACGTGGCTATTGGACTTTTGTCTAGTCCCACTAGTGCAAAGATATTTGCAGCACGTCTGCCTGCATTGCACACTCCAACTCTTTTTAACTAAGGTATTATACTAGCAAACACTCAGTGTACCTAGTGGCATCCTAAACGTGGCTATTGGACTTTTGTCTAGTCCCACTAGTGCAAAGATATTTGCAGCACGTCTGCCTGCATTGCACACTCAAACTCTTTTTAACTAAGCCATTATACTAGCAAACACTCAGTGTACCTAGTGGCATCCTAAACATGGCTATTGGACTTTTGTCTAGTCCCACTAGTGCAAAGATATTTGCAGCACGTCTGCCTGCATTTCACACTCAAACTCTTTTTAACTAAGCCATTATACTAGCAAACACTCAGTGTACCTAGTGGCATCCTAAACGTGGCTATTGGACTTTTGCTATAGTCCCACTAGTGCAAAGATATTTGCAGCACGTCTGCCTGCATTGCACACTCCAACTCTTTTTAACTAAGACATTATACTAGCAAACACTCAGTGTACCTAGTGGCATCCTAAACGTGGCTATTGGACTTTTGTCTAGTCCCACTAGTGCAAAGATATTTGCAGCACGTCTGCCTGCATTGCACACTCCAACTCTTTTTAACTAAGCCATTATACTAGCAAACACTCAGTGTACCTAGTGGCATCCTAAACGTGGCTATTGGACTTTTGTCTAGTCCCACTAGTGCAAAGATATTTGCAGCACGTCTGCCTGCATTGCACACTCAAACTCTTTTTAACTATGCCATTATACTAGCAAACAGTCAGTGTACCTAGTGGCATCCTAAACGTGGCTATTGGACTTTGCTATAGTCCCACTAGTGCAAAGATATTTGCAGCACGTCTGCCTGCATTGCACACTCAAACTCTTTTTAACTAAGCCATTATACTAGCAAACACTCAGTGTACCTAGTGGCATCCTAAACGTGGCTATTGGACTTTTGTCTAGTCCCTCTAGTGCAAAGATATTTGCAGCACATCTGCCTGCATTGCACACTCAAACTCTTTTTAACTAAGCCATTATACTAGCAAACACTCAGTGTACCTAGTGGCATCCTAAACGTGGCTATTTGACTTTTGTCTAGTCCCACTAGTGCAAAGATATTTGCAGCACGTCTGCCTGCATTGCACACTCCAACTCTTTTTAACTAAGGTATTATACTAGCAAACACTCAGTGTACCTAGTGGCATCCTAAACGTGGCTATTGGACTTTTGTCTAGTCCCACTAGTGCAAAGATATTTGCAGCACGTCTGCCTGCATTGCACACTCAAACTCTTTTTAACTAAGCCATTATACTAGCAAACACTCAGTGTACCTAGTGGCATCCTAAACATGGCTATTGGACTTTTGTCTAGTCCCACTAGTGCAAAGATATTTGCAGCACGTCTGCCTGCATTTCACACTCAAACTCTTTTTAACTAAGCCATTATACTAGCAAACACTCAGTGTACCTAGTGGCATCCTAAACGTGGCTATTGGACTTTTGTCTAGTCACACTAGTGCAAAGATATTTGCAGCACGTCTGCCTGCATTGCACACTCCATCTCCTTTTAACTAAGCCATTATACTAGCAAACACTCAGTGTACCTAGTGGCATCCTAAACGTGGCTATTGGACTTTTGTCTAGTCACACTAGTGCAAAGATATTTGCAGCACGTCTGCCTGCATTGCACACTCAAACTCATTATAACTAAGCCATTATACTAGCAAACACTCAGTGTACCTAGTGGCATACAAGAAGTGGCTGTTGTACTCCATTAGTGCCCCACTTGTGCAAATCTATGTGCAGCACCTCTGCATGACACCCTCCTGCTCTGTTTTTAATAAGCTATAATGATAGCAAAAAATACTGCCATTTAGTGGCATCATAGAACTGGCTATTGTATTCCATTAGTGCCCCACTGGTGCCAAGCTATTTCTAGCACCTCTGCATGACACCCTCCTGCTCTGTTTTTAATAAGCTATAATGATAGCAAAAAATACTGCCATTTAGTGGCATCATAGAACTGGCTGTTGTATTCCATTAGTGCCCCACTGGTGCCAAGCTATTTCTAGCACCTCTGCATGACACCCTCCTGCTCTGTTTTTAATAAGCTATAATGATAGCAAAAAATACTGCCATTTAGTGGCATCATAGAGCTGGCTGTTGTATTCCATTAGTGCCCCACTGGTGCCAAGCTATTTATAGCACCTCTGCATGACACCCTCTTGCTCTGTTTTTAATAAGCTATAATGATAGCAAAAAATACTGCCATTTAGTGGCATCATAGAACTGGCTGTTGTATTCCATTAGTGCCCCACTGGTGCCAAGCTATTTCTAGCACCTCTGCATGACACCCTCCTGCTCTGTTTTTAATAAGCTATAATGATAGCAAAAAATACTGCCATTTAGTGGCATCATAGAACTGGCTGTTGTATTCCATTAATGCCCCACTGGTGCCAAGCTATTTCTAGCACCTCTGCATGACACCCTCCTGCACATTTAGCTATGCTAATTTTATAGCAAACTCAGGGAATTCCTTGCTGCATTTGATCATTAGGAGGGATAGAAAGTGAGGCTTCTTTTACTGTCCTGATACCCACAGAACACGGCCACTGTACCCATCTGTCCACTTTTGCCACGCTATTTAATTTGCACAAAGAGCTGACTCTTTTTCTGCCTTCCTAAAATTGTCTGGAATACTAAGTTAGTGTTCCTTTGCTGCCAAGCAAGGTACAACACATGTGCATTCTACACTCCTTTCCATTTCTGGAATGCAATTATTAACTGCAGGTAGTCCAGGCAATCTGTGACGAAGGTGCAGGCGTGGATATAATGTAGCCTGCATCCAATGATGGTTCTCTCGATGTCTGACAGCTCAACAATACCTTCTGTTTCCACTTCCAACACAAGTGATGACCTGCCAATCACACTCCCTGTTGCGGGTAAAGGAGTGGAAGTTCAGTGTGAAAAACCATGTGTGACTGCTGTCCCCACAGTCACAGAGGATGAAGAGCACGCAGATGCACTTGATGGGACAGGCGGTGGTTGCACAGGCACGCTAGGCCGCATTGTAGCACAGTGAAATTCACATTGAGACTTATGCTTCATTTTAAGTCGTGTACAGGGTGGGCTCCCCAGTATGCAGCAAAACCAGGCAACAGGAAAAGGACTCTAGGCAGTTGGGTTGATAAATGATTGTTTAACTTTACCAAAACAAACAATAAGAACCATGCATACAATTAAAATAATTGAACAATCTATTCTGTTGCCTACTACCTGCTAATCCCTCTGTGTAGCAGTAATTGTGTGTTTGTGCGTGTGTGTGTGTGTGTGTGTGTGTGCGAACACGACTTACCAGTGGCGCATCACAAGAGCTTACAAGTTATCTACCTAAACATAGACAAAACACATGACCCCCCCTGAATACCCTTGTTAACTGAAGCCTCACAGCTCACAGATATTGCAGATGATAACAGTGTGAATGCAAACCACACAGCTCTGCAACACAGTCATGGAAATCTTGAAAAGCAACAGTCAATGCAAACATGTGTTGCTGTCCCTCTGTCAGGTTTCCGGGATTTCCAGTTCTCTTTTGAAAGAGCTTGCCCTCGGTTAAGATGGAGTTTACTGTTCTGTTGCCCTACTTCCTGTCCAGCTGCTTAAAAGGCCGCCTCTAAGCCTAGTCCAGTGCCTGAGTATACTGCTTGCTGTGTGCTCCTGCTTTGCTGCTCCTAATTCTTGATTGCCTTTGGATCCTCCTGAAAGACTACCGACACCGTCTCTGGACCGTACCCCGTTTTCTTCAAGCTGTGCCCGGACTCCGTCTGCCATCTTCGGTCAGCACTTCTGCCCGGTACCTTCCGGTTCGTAACCACTCTGGACTATCATCCCGTACGGACACTTCTGGACTTTACCACTTGCCCCTTGTGTCCCGGCTGCTGCGTATTTAGGCCTTCCGGGGTGATTGCCAGACAGTCCCTGTATAGGGGTTCGCTCTTGGTGGTCTCCCTGGGGGAGTCCGGTGCGTGGCCCCGGGAATTCCCTTCGCTCCGTTTCGGGAAGGTATTTCGTGTATTATTGTTCTACTGTGTTTGTTCCGTTGTGTACCTATCGTGGTTACCTGTTATAAACATATTTGTACCAAGAACTCGTCTCTGGTTGTCATTGCCCTAACGCTATCGAAATCCTCAGAACATACAATAGTATTACACCCTCTATGATTTAAACTGTACGTGACAATTTGACAGTGCAGAGGCAGCAAGTCTTATTGTCTATATAGTCGGCCTACCCAGAACAGATATGTGTTTTGCTAATAAAACAAAGTGTTGCGTGCCCGCATTGTCTGGGCACAGCCTACCGTACCCGGGTACTGTGATGTCCAGTTGCCAGAAATACAGACTTTACGCTCCTCTCACGGTAAACAGTATAGACAGCACCGTAAGAATGTTGGTCTGTGGCACAGGATGCTGCTCACTGACGTTACAGTGCTCATCATCAAAGTACAACACAACTCCCCTCACAATTGAACGAAGTGTTTCCGCGGTGGCTCCTTGCTGTAACACACACCTTTAGCTTTTCCTTCTGTTCATAGACAGCATCTCCAAGTCCACACCCGAAGAGCAATTTTATATTACTATAGTGACCAAAGGCAGATCCAAAAAAACAGCAGCCCCTTGTGTGTAGTCTGCAACAATGCATGCAATGAACGGCAAATAAGCATATTGCGTTGACAGTTGCTAAAGCTGAGCAATACACCTTCACGCTGTCAATTCATATCCATGTGATACTTCATGGAGGAAGTACTCAAAAGTGTGAGTTTTTGCCTTCTACTTACAGATTGTTGACAAATCTTACAGATTACATGACTTTGGTGATCCTTTGCGATGTCCAAAAATTCACAGGCTAGGAAAGGCTTACAGCCCATGCGACCTGCATAGCCAACACGACATCTGCTCAGAGTCAAAGTTGTGGTCCAGGATTCAGTTGTTGACGTGCTTCCAGGACTTTGTCTCTGGCCAGGAAGACGCAACGTAACCTCGTCGTCAGTAGCATCCTCCTCCACCTCCTCTGCTGACCTCATCGACTGGCTGACTTTGGTTTGACAGTAAGTGTTGTCTCCAACCTCATCAATAACCCTGTGTGTTTTCATTCCCCTCGTCCTGAGTCCTCTGAGACAACCTCTTCCTGCCCTGACCGAATAGTAAAGTTGTCCTTCCAATCAGGTATCTGTGCTCCTCATCATGTTCCCCATTGTCTCCACCAGGAGGATTTAATTTTTGGAAATGAGGGTGTAGATTAGGCACAGCACCTTCTTCATCGGGGCCTGGATCCCAGTCACAAAGCTTCAGGCTATCTGCGCAGATCATTTCCCCTGTCTCATGGAACTTGCTACCTCAACACGCTAGATTATATGCTACACACGCAAGCTTCAAACTGAATCTGAAAACTCATCTGTTCAGAAATGACTATAACCTTCAATGACACCACCACCATACGTACTTGACGCTCAACCTAAACAACTCCTACTGTCTCCTCCCAAAAATCCTTTAGAATGTAATCCTGCAAGGGCAGGGCCCTCTTCCCTCTGTACCAGTCTGTCTATAGTTACTTGTATATGTATTCTGTATGTAACCCCCTTCTCATGTACAGCACCATGGAATCAATGGTGCTCTATAAATCAATAATAATAAAAATAATAATAACTTCCTTGTCTGTACTCATTGCAGCTTTGGAGCAGACCTCTGATTCCCAGGCTATAGTGCGACTGAACAGCTATGCAAACTCAACCATCTCTGTCACCCCATACTCAGCAGGGCTGGTGGAAACTTGAGAGCTGTTAGGAAGCAAGTGCGATTGGATTGACACCACAGAGGAATGGAGTATTTGGGATCTTGAAATTGGGGTGGAGGAGAGGCCACTTTATGGAGCAATTCAGATCCATTGAAGCAGCTGCTGATTTGGCCTCATCTACATTTGTTAGCGATGGTCGTGTCCATGAAAAAAGGGATCATATCAGATTATCCATGGGAAGAAGTACACCTGTTCTTTTTGATGTTATTTGTTGTTACAAAACGGTGACACCTTAAACGCAAGCAGCCTGCTGCGGTTTCAGTTGCGCCCAGGCGTCAGCTGCCATTTAGGCCTGTGCCTCGGGTTGTCCAGCTGGCTGCTTTCTCCTCCACGTCTAAGTGTGGAGAGGCAGCTAGTGCGCATGCGTGTGCCGATTTACCCCAGCCGCAGCCTAACTCCAGTGTTTCGCCTAGTGAGTATGCTCAGCCTGACTGTGCCATTCCTGAGGCTAAGTCTTCATTTCGGGCTACAGCGCATGCTCCCACACTTAGTGCGAAAAGCCTCTTTGCACAGGTACTTGCACTCCGTGCCAGGTCTAAGTCCTGTGTTGTGCCTAGACACCATGCTAAAGCTGATAGTCTTTTTTCAGAGACTGTATTTCATGCAACTGACCATGGTCAGGCACTTACTGCACCAGAAACTAGGTCCGGTAATGAACTCTTTGTCCCTGCCCCTGATGTGGGGGGCCCATTTAGACCACAGGGCATCAGGTGCCCTGACGATGTGGCCAGGCCACTCCCAAATGGCTTGCAGAGGCCCGCCGCTATGACTTGCCACCGCATTATTGATGGTCAGACGATGACTGGTGAGGTGTTTGGGTCATGACAGCCATGAGGTCATCATTGAAGTTGCGGTTCCAAATAGGACGCTAGTTATGCCACTCATGACGTATCACTCTGCTTTTGTCTCCAGGAGGTGCATTGTGGTCCACCCTGGTTTGTGGCGGACCCAGGTTATAAAAGGGGCTGGAGACAACAAGGAGGTGCGCAGTCTTCTATTATGCTCCAAAAGAGAACACCTCCATGTGTTGAACCCATTGCGGCTTTAGGCCAGAGGTAGGCAGGGATAGGGTGTCGATGCAGGCCACCACCACAGTTGGTAACGCAGAACGGTTAAGACCAGCTCCTGTCCTACCAGTCCTGCTTGTGCAGCCCAGTGGCATTAACAGGCCTGCTGCTGCTGATGCGCCTGCTGTTCACAGGTGTGGCCCCAATGCACACGGTCAGCGTCCTGAATGGCCCCTGTGATGTTAACAGGGAGTTCCTGGGCTGGGTGGGCGTGTGGACCCTGTGACGCTAACAGGGCTCCCAGTCTCAAGATCTGAGTGGCGTCTAACTTGGTTCAGGCTACTATTAGTTTCATAGCCACACAGCTCTGTATCCTCCACCGAACCTTCCAGTTGCCAACCTCTCCTTTTCCATCTGGGAGCACGGTGGACACTGACTGCTGATGGGGATATATACCTTTCTCTTTCTTTTCTTATTAATTTACGTTATATAGCGGTAACATAGTATATACCACCTTATCCAAATCTGCCAATCCCACCGTAACAGATGGTGTTTCTTCATCAAATGTTACTTTTGCTTAACCACCAAACCCACGGACCAAAACTTTTTTCCCCTTTCCAACACACCTGTTCCCCTTTTCACCCGCATCTGTCCTTTTTCAACTCATTTTGTATATGACCAAAAGTGCAACTCTGCAGGGACACCGTACTCAATGGCATCTCAGCACAACAGCCAGCCCTCGGTCCCTCAGATGTGGACAAGTAAAAGACCATTTCCTCCTATCCATGACAAAGCGTTGAGATTCACTCTGTGCAGCACTGGTGTTTAGTGGAAAAGCAGATCGAAGATTGCGTAACACCTTCTGAAGATACTCCTGTACACGTGCGTCCCTTTATATTTCAGGAATTATTTCGCCAAATTTTGTCTTGTACCGGGGATCTAACAGTGTAGCAACCCAGTAGTTAGCATTACTTCGAATTCCTACAATCCGAGGGTCATGTTGTAGGTAGTGCAGCAAGAAGACACTCATGTGTCTTGTGCATCCAGGAGGACCAAGTCCTTGGTGTGTTGGTGGCAGAGAGGTGAGAATCGTGCCTCCTTCCTCTGCCCTCTCCCCCCAACCTCGCACAACCGAAATGTGAGCAAGCTCTCACTCATCTGCTGGGTCTTCCATGCCCATCGCCAGTTCGTCCTCCATTTCTTCATGGCTCCTGCACCTTCCTCAACAATTTTTGCTGATACTATGCGCCCTTGTTAATCCCTATCCCCAACAATAACTGCTGCCTAGGTGCCGCTTACCGTATGGACCTTGTAGATCTTATTATCCCTTCTGCATATGACTCCTCCTGTACTTCCTCAACTTCCTCTTGGACCAATACCTGACTCCGAATAATGCTTGCAGTGTGCTCTATCATGTAGATGACCAGAATTGTCACGCTGAGAATGGCATTGCCAGTGCTAAACATCTTCGTCGACATTTGTAAACTGTGTAGAAGGGTGCATAGGTACTTGATCTGACACCACTCCAGCAGCGTGATCTGCACCACCTCTGGATCAAGTTAGCCCAGGGTATACGTCATACCATATTTCAGCAGGGCTCTGCGGTGCTGCCACACACGCTGCAACATGTGCAGATTCCAATTCCTGCATGTCGGAACATCGCATTTCCGGCGTTTAACCGCCAGACCCTAAGACTTACGGAGCGATGACAGTTGTTGAGCTGCTGGGTGCGAAGGATGAAAGAGAGCACACAGCAGCGTGCCCGCTGCACAAGGCCATGTAGGCCGGGATGGTATTTTAAAAATTGCTGGACAACCAGGTTCAACACGTGAGCCATACAAGGCACGTGTGTCACATTGCCCTGAAGAAGGGTCGCAGACTGGTTTGCATCATTGTCGCACCCGACCTTCCCTGACTGCTGGTTGACTGTAGAAAACCATTGATGAAACTCGGTCTCACTCTCCAGAGCTAACCGTCCACAATTCCTCAGCGGTGTCTCACATTTCCCCTACATTTCAAAGTAAACATTTGACCGCCTGATGGCCTTGAGCTCTGCTGCCAGCATACTAAGGAGGTGTGTGGGATTCCTTGGGTGCAGTTACAAGGAAGGGTGGCCTGACCACACAGGGTTTGGGCCGAGGTGGAGGACCCACACGAGGTTGAGGAGGCAGAAGCAGTGGAGGAACTTGTACATACAGAGGAAGGATTGACACACAAGTCGTGGGGACGGCAAGACTTGTACAGCAAACCCTTCTCCATCTCTCACCATAGTTACCCAGTGCCCAGTCAGCAACATGTAACTCCCCTGTCCATGCTTACTGGTCCAAGAATCTGTGTTGAAATGCACCCTGTCACACACAGAGTTTCTCAAGGAGTTGGTGAGGTTGTGTTCGACCTACTGTGGTAGCGCGGGCACGCCTTTCTTGGAGAAGGAGTGACGACTGGCCATCGGCTCTTGGGGCACTGCAATGGGCATAAGGTCTCGAAAATCCTCGGTCTCAAAAGGGTGTAAAGGCAGCCTTTCTGTTGCCAACAAGTTGCAGATGATGAAACTCAACATCGTAGGCATGTCATGCCCTTCGAAAATCATGTAAAACATAGCGAGGGGACTCCAACCACAGTCTCTCTCGTTGCCACTAATTGGGCCACACACACCCCACTTGACTGGCATCAGTTGACCCAATTTTCAAGATGAAAAAGATGCTTTGCATGAAGCACTCTCAAAAATACGCGTGCCTTTCCCGTCCCCTGGCTGACCCAGGGGAAGAAAAGTCCTCTGAGAGCCATGACTTGTTCATCTTGGTTCTTTTTGGAAACACAGCGAGGGGACTCCAACCACAGTCTCTCTCGTTGCCACTAATTGGGCCACACACACCCCACTTGACTGGCATCAGTTGACCCCCCTTTTGAAAAAGAAAAAGATGCTTTGCATGAAGCACTCTCAAAAATACGCGTGCCTTTCACCTCCCCTGGCTGACCCAGGGGAAGAAAAGTCCTCTGAGAGCCATGACTTGTTCATCTTGGTTCTTTTAGAAACACAGCGAGGGGACTCCAACCACAGTCTCCCTCGTTGCCACTAATTGGGCCACACACACCCCACTTGACTGGCATCAGTTGACCCAATTTTCAAGATGAAAAAGATGCTTTGCATGAAGCACTCTCAAAAATACGCGTGCCTTTCCCGTCCCCTGGCTGACCCAGGGGAAGAAAAGTCCTCTGAGAGCCATGACTTGTTCATCTTGGTTCTTTTAGAAACACAGCGAGGGGACTCCAACCACAGTCTCCCTCGTTGCCACTAATTGGGCCACACACACCCCACTTGACTGGCATCAGTTGACCCAATTTTCAAGATGAAAAAGATGCTTTGCATGAAGCACTCTCAAAAATACGCGTGCCTTTCGCCTCCCCTGGCTGACCCAGGGGAAGAAAAGTCCTCTGAGAGCCATGACTTGTTCATCTTGGTTCTTTTAGAAACACAGCGAGGGGACTCCAACCACAGTCTCCCTCGTTGCGACTAATTGTGCCACACACACCCCACTTGACTGGCATCAGTTGACCCCCCTTTTGAAAAAGGAAAAGATGCTTTGCATGAAGCACTCTCAAAAATACGCGTGCCTTTCCCGTCCCCTGGCTGACCCAGGGGAAGAAAAGTCCGCTGAGAGCCATGACTTGATCATCTTGGTTCTTTTAGAAACACAGCGAGGGGACTCCAACCACAGTCTCCCTCGTTGCCACTAATTGGGCCAAACACACCCCACTTGACTGGCATCAGTTGACCCCTCTTTTGAAAAAGGAAAAGATGCTTTGCATGAAGCACTCTCAAAAATACGTGTGCCTTTCCCGTCCCCTGGCTGACCCAGGGGAAGAAAAGTCCTCTGAGAGCCATGACTTGTTCATCTTGGTTCTTTTCGGAAACACAGCGAGGGGACTCCAACCACAGTCTCTCTCGTTGCCACTAATTGGGCCACACACACCCCACTTGACTGGCATCAGTTGACCCCCCTTTTGAAAAAGAAAAAGATGCTTTGCATGAAGCACTCTCAAAAATACGCGTGCCTTTCGCCTCCCCTGGCTGACCCAGGGGAAGAAAAGTCCTCTGAGAGCCATGACTTGTTCATCTTGGTTCTTTTAGAAACACAGCTAGGGGACTCCAACCACAGTCTCCCTCGTTGCCACTAATTGGGCCACACACACCCCACTTGACTGGCATAAGTTGACCCAATTTTCAAGATGAAAAAGATGCTTTGCATGAAGCACTCTCAAAAATACGCGTGCCTTTCGCCTCCCCTGGCTCACCCAGGGGAAGAAAAGTCCTCTGAGAGCCATGACTTGTTCATCTTGGTTCTTTTAGAAACACAGCGAGGGGACTCCAACCACAGTCTCCCTCGTTGCCACTAATTGTGCCACACACACCCCACTTGACTGGCATCAGTTGACCCCCCTTTTGAAAAAGGAAAAGATGCTTTGCATGAAGCACTCTCAAAAATACGCGTGCCTTTCCCGTCCCCTGGCTGACCCAGGGAAAGAAAAGTCCGCTGAGAGCCATGACTTGATCATCTTGGTTCTTTTAGAAACACAGCGAGGGGACTCCAACCACAGTCTCCCTCGTTGCCACTAATTGGGCCAAACACACCCCACTTGACTGGCATCAGTTGACCCCTCTTTTGAAAAAGGAAAAGATGCTTTGCATGAAGCACTCTCAAAAATACGCGTGCCTTTCCCGTCCCCTGGCTGACCCAGGGGAAGAAAAGTCCTCTGAGAGCCATGACTTGTTCATCTTGGTTCTTTTCGGAAACACAGCGAGGGGACTCCAACCACAGTCTCTCTCGTTGCCACTAATTGGGCCACACACACCCCACTTGACTGGCATCAGTTGACCCCCCTTTTGAAAAAGAAAAAGATGCTTTGCATGAAGCACTCTCAAAAATACGCGTGCCTTTCGCCTCCCCTGGCTGACCCAGGGGAAGAAAAGTCCTCTGAGAGCCATGACTTGTTCATCTTGGTTCTTTTAGAAACACAGCGAGGGGACTCCAACCACAGTCTCCCTCGTTGCCACTAATTGGGCCACACACACCCCACTTGACTGGCATCAGTTGACCCAATTTTCAAGATGAAAAAGATGCTTTGCATGAAGCACTCTCAAAAATACGCGTGCCTTTCGCCTCCCCTGGCTGACCCAGGGGAAGAAAAGTCCTCTGAGAGCCATGACTTGTTCATCTTGGTTCTTTTAGAAACACAGCGAGGGGACTCCAACCACAGTCTCCCTCGTTGCCACTAATTGGGCCACACACACCCCACTTGACTGGCATCAGTTGACCCAATTTTCAAGATGAAAAAGATGCTTTGCATGAAGCACTCTCAAAAATACGAGTGCCTTTCGCCTCCCCTGGCTGACCCAGGGGAAGAAAAGTCCTCTGAGAGCCATGACTTGTTCATCTTGGTTCTTTTAGAAACACAGCGAGGGGACTCCAACCACAGCCTCCCTCGTTGCCACTAATTGTGCCACACACACCCCACTTGACTGGCATCAGTTGACCCCCCTTTTGAAAAAGGAAAAGATGCTTTGCATGAAGCACTCTCAAAAATACGCGTGCCTTTCCCGTCCCCTGGCTGACCCAGGGGAAGAAAAGTCCGCTGAGAGCCATGACTTGATCATCTTGGTTCTTTTAGAAACACAGCGAGGGGACTCCAACCACAGTCTCCCTCGTTGCCACTAATTGGGCCAAACACACCCCACTTGACTGGCATCAGTTGACCCCTCTTTTGAAAAAGGAAAAGATGCTTTGCATGAAGCACTCTCAAAAATACGCGTGCCTTTCCCGTCCCCTGGCTGACCCAGGGGAAGAAAAGTCCTCTGAGAGCCATGACTTGTTCATCTTGGTTCTTTTCGGAAACACAGCGAGGGGACTCCAACCACAGTCTCTCTCGTTGCCACTAATTGGGCCACACACACCCCACTTGACTGGCATCAGTTGACCCCCCTTTTGAAAAAGAAAAAGATGCTTTGCATGAAGCACTCTCAAAAATACGCGTGCCTTTCGCCTCCCCTGGCTGACCCAGGGGAAGAAAAGTCCTCTGAGAGCCATGACTTGTTCATCTTGGTTCTTTTAGAAACACAGCGAGGGGACTCCAACCACAGTCTCCCTCGTTGCCACTAATTGGGCCACACACACCCCACTTGACTGGCATCAGTTGACCCAATTTTCAAGATGAAAAAGATGCTTTGCATGAAGCACTCTCAAAAATACGCGTGCCTTTCGCCTCCCCTGGCTGACCCAGGGGAAGAAAAGTCCTCTGAGAGCCATGACTTGTTCATCTTGGTTCTTTTAGAAACACAGCGAGGGGACTCCAACCACAGTCTCCCTCGTTGCCACTAATTGGGCCACACACACCCCACTTGACTGGCATCAGTTGACCCAATTTTCAAGATGAAAAAGATGCTTTGCATGAAGCACTCTCAAAAATACGCGTGCCTTTCGCCTCCCCTGGCTGACCCAGGGGAAGAAAAGTCCTCTGAGAGCCATGACTTGTTCATCTTGGTTCTTTTAGAAACACAGCGAGGGGACTCCAACCACAGTCTCCCTCGTTGCCACTAATTGTGCCACACACACCCCACTTGACTGGCATCAGTTGACCCCCCTTTTGAAAAAGGAAAAGATGCTTTGCATGAAGCACTCTCAAAAATACGCGTGCCTTTCCCGTCCCCTGGCTGACCCAGGGGAATTAAAGTCCTCTGAGAGCCATGTCCACATTGTCAGTGGACAGACACCTGTGCTTATCTGCCAGCAGACCCCCAGCAGCACTGAAGACAGGTTCCGAGAGAACGCTGGCTGCAGGACACAACAAGATCCCCAAGGCGTACGTGGCGAGCTCAGGCAATTTATCCAGATTGGAAGCCTAAAATGAGCAGGGCTCAAGTTGCACAGTAATGGCATCGATGTTTCCTTGCATATACTCATATATCTGTGTCTACTCCTCTTTTTCCTTGTCCAGCTCTTTTGTTTTCGCATGAGTATATGTCCTTGTCACTTTCCCATGTGTTTGTGTTGTGTTGTGAGTTGTTTGTCACCTTTTGGACACCTTTGAGGGTGTTTTCGAGGTGTTTTTATGTGTTTGTGATTGCCTGCCATTGTTTCCTATGCAGTTCGAGTTCGGTTCGTCGAACGTTCGACGAACCGAGCTCGAACGGGACCTCCGTTCGGCGAACCGACCTCGAGCCGAACCGGGACCGGTTTGCTCATCTCTACTAACAACCAAGTCCTGATTGAAGGCAACAGCCCGACCGTGAAGGGGAGACACCGCCACCGCCAGGGCACCAGTTTCCCAGGGCCAGCACCTGCGGGCAAGAGTAGAGCTCCTTCGGCCCAGCTTGAAGCCGAGGAGTGGGTAACCGGTGGGAACCCATCGCTACCAAAAGGACTTTACATAGGTGCAGGGAAGAGACCGTCACCGCTAACTGCAGGGAACATCAGCACCGTGAACCGTCCGAGGGACCCGTCCAACCAGCCGTTTGTTTACCGAGAACTGTGTCGTGTTTACTGGCTGAGTGAGTACCTCCGTGCCGTGCGGCACAGCGCTGCCCCTGCGCCCCTGCACCTCCACAGGCCCCAGACCCGCCTGTCCACCATCCCAATCCCATCACCGGGCCCCGGGAGCACCACAACCCCTACCCACGGAGGGCACATCAACAACTGGCTGCTCCATACCATCACTCCCGGGCTCCCCATACAGAGCAGCGGTGGTGTTAACAAATCACCACAACCGTGGGTGGCGTCACGGACAATAAACTATCCCAAAACACCAATTCCCCTTTTCACTCACGGGCGAGGAGCGCCGCTCGAGTCCCCGGGATCCGGCCCATCGCTCGAGCCACCAAGCAGCGGCAGGCCGCAGCAGCCGCGGCAGCCGGACCTGAGCAGTGGGAGAGCGCGGAGTCCCCTCCTCCGCCCGCGACAAAAGCCATCCTCTTCTCGCTCACCTTCAGCTGCACTGGTTCTCAGTGTATGAGCTCTTGATCACATTGTAGGTTCTGCTGCCTATTCCACTCTCCAGAATTTTCAGGAACAGGTCAGGGTGCCACACTGAGCCAAATGCCTTTTTTGGGCCCATGAAACATACAAATATTTTCCGTTTTTTGCTGTGGATGTGGGTATTGATGAGGCTGTGCAGGGTGTAGATGTGATTGGTGGTGCGGTGGTTTGGCATGAACCCAGCTTGGCTTCTGCTGAGGATGTCACCCTGGGTGAGGAAGGCAATAATCCTTTTATTAATGATGCTGTTAAACAGTTTTCCAAGTATGCTGTTGACACAGATCCCTCTGTAGTTTGCTGGATCATATCGGTCTCCATTCTTGTAGAAGGGCATTATGAGACCTTAATACCAGCTTTGAGGGAAGTATCCGGCACTCAGGACGTGGGTGAATAGCCAGTGCTGCATGAATGTCTGGGGAACTGTGTTTGATCATCTCAGGCAGGATGCCATCACTGCCCCCAGCCTTCTTACATTTTAGCAGTTTGATTCTGTCTTTTATTTCCTGTATACTAATTAGTATGTCCAGAGGATTTTGAAAGTCCTTCATTGTCTCCTCCATGTCCCGCAGTTTAGTCGTTAGATGCTCCTGTTCTGAGGTTAGGTCTTCTTCTGGGATATTCTTGTAGAGGCCCTTGAAGTAGCTGTGCCAGATATTGCCATTTGGAATGTGGAGGGTGCTTTGCTTGGGATTTGTGCCGATATGGCTCCATTTCTCCGTTGTCTGCTGTGATTTCATAAGTGGGATTTTTTAAGTGGGCAATCAGAAATATTCCAGAAATGGCCCAGAAGTGACCAGAAGGTGACATTTAACTGTGTTTGCTGCTTGCACTTTATTTTTCCCTTTTTATTCCTACCTTTTTCAAACCTTAGTCTCACCATGTTCACCTTTGGCCTCACAGTCTTTGCTCCACTTCTCCTCACTCTCCTTTGATATCCCCAAACCCAAGAACTCTCCAAACAAATAATCATCTCCTCTACACTCCTACCTCCCCACTTGTCCTCATCTGCTGACCTGCTCCTAAACCTCAAATCGCTCCTAACAACACATAGACCATGTCGTCCACTCACCTTCTCCCACCTGCTCTCCCTTTCTCTAGTTCTCCTCACTGCTGGTGACATATCTCCCAATCCTGCCCCCCCCACAGATGATACACCCCTCTTTATCACCCACTTATCACTCCCCACCTTCTACAAACTACCGCAACCTCTCCAATATAAAATCCATTCCCTCTCACCCACTCCACCGCTCCCTTTCTCTGGAGCACTCTGGAATACCCGTTCTGTCTGTAATAAACTGCATGTCATTTGACGATCTCTTTACCTCTAACAATCTATCCTTTCTGGGCTTCACCGAAACATGGCTGACACCCTCCAACACAGCCTCCCCAGCTGCGCTGTGCTACGGTGGCCTTCACTTCACCCACACTCCTCTCCCTGGCAATAGACAGGGTGGAGGAGTGGGTCTCCTTCTTTCTAACAACTGCAGCCTTAACACAATCTAACCTCTACCCTCCCTTGTCCTGCCTTTCTTTCAAGTGCACTCTGTCCGAATCTATTCTCCCTCCAACCTCCAAGTGGCCATCATATACAGACCCCCAGGCCCTACCACTGCCTTCATTGACCAATTCTCTGCCTGGCTCCTACACTTTCTCTCTGCTGACATTCCCACTATCATCATGAGTGACGTCAACATCCCCACTGACACCCGCCAGTCGGCAGCCTCCAAACTCCTGTCCCTCGCTTCATCTTTTGGTCTAACTCAGTGGTCCACCTTTGCCACCCATAAAGATGGACCTTATTGTTACGGGGGGCTGTCTGATAATAAAACTTAAAGGAATGTCAGACAGTCAGTGTTCTCCGTGCAAAGACTCTGCTGCAGACTATGGCAGAGGATAAGGGGTATATAAGTGTGCCACTGTAAAAAATAATAGCACAAGTGCAGAGTGCAATACCTCTGTTATACTCACAGAGGAATATAATTAGAAAATAAAGCAATTCCTCCCTTACTTAGAGGGTGTGTGGAATGGTCTCTGTTAAAGATCACAGAGACAAAAGCAGTGAGTGGGAAATGGCACCTACCTAGGTCCGTTCCTCTAGTGGTGCCAGGAGACGGACAGCAGTGTAAGCCGCACAAAGCTCCTACCTGCGTTCGCTCCACTAGTGTGCGAGGACACGAACCACTAGATATGGCACCTGCCTAGGTCCGTTCCTCTAGCGGTGCCAGGAGACGGACAGCAGCGTAAGCCGCACAAAGCTCCTACCTGCGTTCGCTCCACTAGTGTGCGAGGAGGACACGAACCACTAGATATGGCACCTGCCTAGGTCCGCTCTTCTAGTGGTGCAAAAGAGATGGACAGCAGTATAAGCCGCACAAAGCTCCTACCTCTGTTCGCTCCCCTAGTGTGCGAGGATACAAACAACTGCCAGACGCAGTATAAGGAACGTTACCCTAGCGGCAACGTCCACCTACGAGTAGAATCACAAGGCCCAGCCGGACCATGTGCCTCAGGCAACTGCCTATGTCTGCTCCACTAAGAGGTAAGGATACGGACTACAGCCGAAGCTGTAAGGTATAAGAACGCTACCCTGCCGGTAGTGCTCACCTAACATAGACAGAGAGATGCCTAGAGGGACGTGCACAGGGCGTCTACCCTCATGCATGAATCAAGAGGACTGAGCGCCCAGCGGCGTGCGTCAGGGTCTTATATAGACTCTGTGCCTCATCCAAGATGGAGGACACCAGAGCCAATCTGCTGCCAGAACAGCAGCAATGGCATCACAATGGCCTATCACCAAGCAAAGCGTCACAAGCACATGACCAGCGACCAATCGACATAGAAGGTGTCAGAGACATGTGATCACGTGTCACAAGCACATGACCAGTGGCCAATCAGCTTAGAAGGTGTCAGAAACATGTGACCCGAACATGTGCAATGGCTCCAAGATAGGACTTAGTCTCCAGCGCTTGCACATGTGCAGTAGCAAGAAATCCGGACATAGTCTCCAGAGCCACAGCAACCGTAACACTTATCTTCACCTAGACCTTATCTTCACCCGCCTCTGCTCTCTATCTGACCTCACAACCTCCCCTCTCTCCCTATCTTTCCACCACCTACTGATCTTTTCAGCCTTTTCCTCCTCACCTGCCCCCATTGTCCAGCACCTAGCACCCCCCCGCAGAAACCTTGCACATCTCAACATGCACACCCTCTCTGACTCTATCCTACCTATATCCTCCATATCTTCTCTCCATGACACAGACAGTGCCACCATTTTCTACAATGCCACTCTCACATCAGCTATTGATTCAGTTGCCCCTCTCATGCACGGCAGAGCAAGGCAAATCAATAGACAATCCTGGCACAACAGCCTCACTAAAAAGCTTTGACAACTGTCTAGGGCTGCTGAGTGGCAGTGGAAGAAAACGCACTTCCAGGAAGATTTCACCACATTCAAAAACGCAATTCACACATTTCGTTCGGCCCTCACCTCTGCAAAACAGGTGTTACGGGGGCTGTCAGATAATAAGGGAATGGAAGGCTACCCGACAGTTAGGGTCCACCGTGCAGAGCTCTGCTGCAGAGTGTGGCAGAGGATAGATGAAACCTGTACCACCAAAGCGGTACTGACACTGTTGCGTCACAGTGTCACCAAGACCAATAGCGGCGTATACTGTTTAAGTCACAGCGACTACCTTATTAGAATAATATAGGAGTAAAAAAGCAAAAGAGTGAGGAATACAACATAAAAGTGCATAGAAGTCTCACAGTCTGTGAGCGTGAAAGCACCTGTCTCAGTTAACAGTCACAGAGACAAGGTGTAGTGTGTGCAATATGGCACCTACCTATGTCCGCTCCACTTGTGGTGCAAGGATACGGACAGCAGCAAGGCTGCTAGCTTGAAACTCCTGCCTATGACCGCTCCCCTAGTGTGCGAGGATACAGACTGCTGCAGGAGGCAGCGTAGTGGTGCGTTACCCTAGATGGCTACGACCACCTAACCTACCCATGTCCGCTCCACTAAGGTGCGAGGACACGGACAACAGTACGGCTGAAAGGTACAGGAGCGCTACCCTACCGATAGCTCTCACCTCAGAGTAGGACCACAAGGCCCAGTCAGACCATGTGCAGCAAGCAACTGCCTATGTCCGCTCTACTAAGGTGCGAGGATACAGACCACAGCATAAGCTGCAAGGTACAAGAACGTTACCCTACTGATAACGCTCACCTAGATAGAATAGGTGCCGCAAGGGACATGCACAGAGCGTCTACTCCTATGCAGGAACCAAGAGGACTGAGTGCCGGGCGGCGTGCCTCAGGGTCTTATATAGACTCTGTGCCTCATCCAAGATGGAGGACACCAGAGCCAATCCGCTGCCAGAATTACAGCAATGACGTCACGCTGGCCTATCACCGAGCAAAGCGTCACAAGCACATGACCTGCGACCAATCGGCATAGAAGGTGTCAGAGACATGTGACCACGTGTCACAAGCAGATGACCAGCGGCCAATCAGCTTAGAAGGTGTCAGAGACATGTGATCTCGTGTCAGTGATGATGTCACCCGCACATGTGCAATGGCTCCAAGATAGGACTTAGTCTCCAGCGCTTGCACATGTGCAGTAGCAAGAAATCCGAACTTAGTCTCCAGTGCCACAGCAACCGTAACAAAAGGATTACTTCAGAACCCTCATATCCTACTTAACACACAACCCCAAACAGTTATTCAATACTTTCAAGTCCCTCCTTCGCCCACTACTGCCCCCTCTAACCTCCCTCATCTCTGCAGAAGACTTTGCCACATATTTCAAAGAAAAGATCGACCAAACCAGGCAAGTCTTTTCTGCTCAACCACCATAATCCCCTCATAGAACAGACTACTGCCCCTCCCCCATAAACTTCCTCCCCCCATCACCGAAGGAGAGCTTACACGTCTTCTCTCAAAAGCGCACCTCACCACCTGTGCAGTTGACCCCATCCCACCTCCTCCCCAACCTCACCATTGTCCTTATTCCAGCCTTAACTCATCTTTTCAACCTATCCTTAACCTCTGGCACCTTCCCTTCTGCCTTTAAACACACAACAGTCACTCCCATCCTAAAGAAATCTTCCCTCAATCCAACCTCTACTACCAGCTATCGACCCATATCACTACTCCCGTTTGCCTCACAACTCCTCGAACAACACGTCCATGCTGAACTTTCCTCCCACCTCTCATCTAACTCTCTCTTTGACAACCTACAGTCTGGCTTCCGTTCACATCATTCTACTGAAACTGCCCTGACTAAAATCACAAAATGACTTACTGCCAAAGCTAACAATCACTTCTCTATACTCCTACTTCTCGACCTGTCCTCAGCCTTTGACACTGTCGACCACTCCCTTCTAATACAGATCCCCTCTTCTCTTGCTGTCAGAGATCTTGCCCACTCTTGGATCTCATCATACCTTTCCAATCGCACTTTAGTGTCTCCCACTCCCACACAACCTCTTCATCCCGCCCTCTTTCTGTTGGCGTCCCTCAAGGCTCAGACCTGGGTGTTACGAGGGGGACCCGGGGAAGCGTGCCAAGATGGTATAGGACAGCTTCCGCCGGTCAAGGTCCACTGTGCGGTGTAGGGAACCTCTCCTATGGTTGATGAAGAGTGAGCGGGTTGCTGCTGGCAACCAGGAGAATGACTGCTGTAGGAAGGAGGGAAATAGGAGTGCAGCAAAGCACAGACAGATGTTGGTGGTAGGGGACTCTATAATTAGGCGGACAGACAGGGTCATCTGTCACCGAGAACGTGAATGCCAAACAGTGTGTTGTCTGCCGGGTGCTCTGGTTCGGCATATTGCGGATTTAATAGACAGATTGCTGGGTGGGGCTGGGGAAAACCCAGCGGTCATGGTGCACATTGGTACTAATGACAAAGTTAAAGGCAGGTGGAAGGTCCTTAAAAATTATTACAGGGAACTAGGAGAGAAGCTGAAGTCCAGGACCTCCAAGGTGGTGTTTTCAGAAATACTACCGGTGCCACGAGCGTCACTAGAAAGACAGCGGGAGCTTAGGGAGATAAATACATGGCTTAGAAATTGGTGCATGAAGGAAGGGTTTGGGTTCATGGAGAACTGGACTGACTTCTCAGTCGGCTACAGGCTCTACGGTAGGGACAGGCTGCACCTCAATGGGGAGGGTGCAGCTGTGCTGAGGGAGAAAATGGTCAGACGGATGGAGGAGCTTTTAAACTAGGATCTGGGGGGAGGGAGGGTAGTGGAGCAAATAAGGAGATAGATAGAGCAGATAGAGACAGTGAGATGGTAATGGTCAATGAAGGATTAGGGGGGGATGGGACATGCAAGGAACGTAGGGAGGCTAGGAGTAATAAAGGTGTTAATAGTATTAAATGTCTACTGGCAAATGCAAGAAGTTTTGCAAACAAAATGAATGAATTAGAGACTCTTATGTCAACCATGGATTATGATGTGGTGGGCATTACGGAAACCTGGCTGGATGAAAGCCATGACTGGGTGACAAACATACAGGGTTATACTACAAAAAAAGGTGGTGGGGTGTGTATATTTATCAAATCTAACCCAAAACCTGTGTTGAATGATGACATTGGGGGGAACTGCAAAAATGTAGAGTCAGTATGGGTAAATGTACATGGGGAGGGGAATAATGGAAAAATGCTAATTGGAGTTTGCTATAAGCGTCCTAACATACCTGAACAAGTAGAGGGTGAAATGCTGTAACAAATTGAAAAGGCAGCTAATAATAATAATAATAATTGGGTTCTTATTATGGGGGATTTCAACTATCCAGACATACAGTGGGACATAGAATCTTCTGGTTCTGCTAAAAGCTGTAAATTCTTATCTACCATTCAAGACAATTTCCTCTCTCAGATGGTAGATGAACCGACCAGGGGAGATAATTTGCTAGATCTGGTCCTGTCAAATAGACCGGATACCATTTCAGATCTACAGGTCCGGGAGCACTTGGGCACAGCGATTATAATATGGTAAGCTTCAAAGTTACATTCAATAGAACATTTCAAAGGGGAAATGCAAAAACCTGGAATTTTAGGAAAGCTGATTTCTACAAATTAAGGGAAGAGCTTAAATGTGTAGCATGGGACAAAGTCATGGTAACTGGGGATACCGAACATAAATGGGGTAAGTTTAAGGATATACTGCTAGAGTCCTGTAAAAAACGTATACCCTCTGGTAATAAAATGTCCAGGAATAAAAAGAAACCACTATGGATAATTAAGACTGTACAAAGTATAATAAAACAAAAACAAAGGGCGTTTAAAATCTTAAAGGCTGAGAATACAGAAAAAGCATTTCAGAAGTATAAAGATATCAATAGGAAATGTAAAAAAGAAATCAAGCAAGGAAAACTAGCTACTGAAACAAAAATCGCCAAGGACATTAAAATAAATCCCAAAATCTTTTATAAATACATTAATGCCAAAAGGAAAACAAAGGATAGTATTGGCCGCTTAAAATATAATAACAAGTTAGTTATAGAGGACAAACAAAAGACTGAGATATTAAATAGGCATTTCTCATCTGTGTTCACCAAGGAACTGACTGTACCAGGGATCATTCAACAAGAGAAAAATCAAAGTTCACCACCCAATATAATTAATTTAACACAAGAAGAAGTACGCCTACATCTAAGTAAATTAAACATTGACAAATCCCCAGGGCCAGATGGCATTCATCCACGAATATTGAGGGAATTGAGCTCCATTATCGACAGACCACTGTATCTCATCTTTTTAGACTCGCTTGTAACAGGGTTGGTGCTTCAGGATTGGAGGATTGCTGATGTGGTACCGATATTTAAGAAAGGTAAGAGGGTAGATCCAGGCAACTACCGTCCAGTAAGCCTGACATCAGTAGTATGCAAAGTTTTTGAGGGCATTTTAAGGGATGACATGCAAAAATATATTGCAGAAAATAATATAATAACTGACAAACAGCATGGATTCATGAAAGATAAGTCGTGTCTAACCAACCTGTTGGGGTTCTATGAGGGGGTAAGTGCAAAACTGGATATTGGTAATGCAGCTGATGTGATTTATTTGGACTTTGCAAAGGCATTTGATACTGTACCACACAATAGCCTTATATTAAAGCTCCAGAAGCAAGGACTAGGGGAAACTATATGCAACTTGGTAAGGAATTGGCTAAAAGATAGGAAACAAAGAGTAGTCATAAATGTTACATTCTCTAAATGGGCCATAGTCAGCAGTGGGGTGCCGCAGGGATTTGTGCTAGGACCGATTCTTTTTAATCTCTTTATTAATGACCTTGTGGATGGGATTGATAGTAAAGTGTCAGTCTTTGCTGTTTACACCAAACTATGTATGATATTAAAAACTGACCTTGATAGTATAATATTACAAAAAGATCTGGATAAGATGTCAGAATGGGCAGATACTTGGCAAATGAGATTTAATGTTGATAAATGTAAAGTAATGCACCTAGGACGGAGTAATCCTATAGCTGCGAATACATTAAATGGAAGTAAACTCGGGACTACAGAACAGAAGGACTTGGGTATTCTTATTACAAATAAGCTGAGCAGCAGCACTCAATGTCAAGCAGCAGCTGCAAAAGCAAACAAGATTCTAGGGTGTATAAAAAGAGAGATTAGATCCCGTGATCTTAGTGTATTGTTACCCCTCTATAAATCACTTGTAATGCCACATCTGGTATATGGGAACCAGTTTTGGGCTCCACATTTTAAAAAGGACATTCAGAAGTTAGAGGCAGTTCAAAGGCGGCAACTAGACTACTACAAGGAATGGAGGCCGCCATATGATGAGTAATGGAGGCCTCCCATATGATGAGAGGTTGAAAAAGTTAGATTTGTTTAGCTTAGAAAAAAGACGTCTCAGAGGAGACTTCATTTATATGTATAAATACATGTGTGGTCAATATAAAGGACTGGCACATGACTTATTTCTTCCAAAGACAATACTAAGGACCAGGAGGCACTCACTGCGAGTGGAAGAAAAGCGATTCCGACAGCTAAATAGGAAAGGGTTCTTTACAGTTGGAGCAGTCAGACTGTGGAATGCCGACCACAAGAGGTAGTAATGGCAGATGCTATAACAGCTTTTATATCAGGGCTGGATGATTTCCTCAGTACACGCAACATTGTTGGTTATAAATGACTTAGTGACCAAATGTAGAACTGGTGGAGGAAGGTTGAACTAGATGGACCTAGGTCTTTTTTCAACCTAAGTAACTATGTAAATACTCCTACTTCTCGACCTGTCCTCAGCCTTTGACACTGTCGACCACTCCCTTCTATTACAGATCCCCTCTTCTCTTGCTGTCAGAGATCTTGCCCTCTCTTGGATCTCATCATATCTTTCCAATCGCACTTTCAGTGTCTCCCACTCCCACACAACCTCTTCATCCCGCCCTCTTTCTGTTGGCGTCCCTCAAGGCTCAGACCTGGGTGTTACGAGGGGGACCCGGGGAAGCGTGCCAAGATGGTATAGGACAGCTTCCACCGGTCAAGGTCCACTGTGCGGTGTAGGGAACTGCTGCTATGGTTGATGAAGAGTGAGCGGGGTACTGCTGGCGATCGTCTGTTACGTCACAGACGATCTGTGTACACCGGCCTGCCCTAACCCGTGAGGGTTGTATGGCACGGGGCTCACGGCTCAGTGTACCCTGTTGCACGAGGACGCACAGTGGTGCCCGCGCACGTGTGCCAGAGTAAAGTCACGGAATTGTGGCACGAGGGTAGCACAGCGGTGCCCACGCACGTGTGCTTCAAGAACCAGGTGAGTCCGAAGGAGTCTCAAGGAGCTCACCCAGGGCAGGGACATGGCCTGCAAACAAGATACTGCCGGAGCAGCAAGGGCAGGAACATGGCCTGCAAACAAGGCACTGCCGGGGCAGCAAGGGCACAGCCCACAAGTATACAAAATGACTGCACAGCGGCGTAGCAGCACGCTGCCAATCATCCAACAATAGAGGACGGTCGCGCGCCGCCATATTGGCAGGAGGAGCTTTTAAGGAGGCGCAGCTCCACCCAAGGGCGGGCGCGAGGCGGAGATGACGGACTTGACCCAATTAGTATCCACGACGTCCCAGCCCGGCCAGTCAGGGTTCACCACATCACCAGCCTCTTTATCATGCCGTGTGACGTCAGTGGGCGAATCAGGACATGCCACGTAGTGCACATGTTCATCTTCCCGCCTCTCGGTTTCACAATGTGCAGAGATAAGGGAAGTCTTGCTGCTTTGATGAGCAGCTAACCTCTGCACATTGTGTAGTCTCTCGGACTTTCGGCGCTGTTTTTGCAACAGGAGAGCCACGAGGTGTAACATTACCCCCCCGTCTAGGGCCCCCTTCCCACCTTTGCTTTAAGGCCGCTACCAAACCCGGGGCATGGATATGATCAATTCTCAGGATCTATGCTCTGGGCCACGACCGGCCCACTCCACGAGGTAGTACCGCTTGCCCCGTATGACTTTTGTCTCAACAAGTTTTACTATCTCAGGGTCATCGGAGGAAGAGCCGGATTGGGCCGGCAGAGACCCCGAGAATTTATTAAGATGTACGGGTTTCAAAAGGGACACATGGAAGGTATTGGCTATAGCCCAGCGTGGAGGGAGCTGGAGTAGGTAAGCCACCGGGTTGACTTGCTCTAAGACTTTAAACGGCCGCAGGTACCTAGGGGCGAACTTGGCTGCCTGCACCCGTAGGTTGATATTCTTAGAGGACAGCCACACTAGGTCACCAGGGGTGAAAGATGGTGCAGGGCGGCGGTGCTCATCAGCCGTCATCACCATCTGGTCTTTAGCCCTCTTAAGGGCCTTCTGGGTGTTATCCCAGATCTCATGGGCCTCAGTCGCCCAATCCTCCACTCTAGGATCGGCTGGCATTATGGGCATCGGAACCGGGATTCTGGGATGTTGGCCATTGTTGAGCAGGAACGGGGTCTGGCCAGAGGACTCGTGGACCGTATTATTAATTGCAAATTCGGCCCAAGGAAGGAGGTTAGCCCAGTTGTCGTGGTGCACGGAGATGAAGTGGCGGAGGTAAGTTACCAGGGTCTGATTGGTCCTCTCCACCAATCCATTGGTCTCGAGATGGTATACGGAGATGTTCAGCTCTATCTGCAAGAGCTTACAGAGTTCTCTCCAGAAGCGAGATGCAAACTGGGGACCCCGGTCACTCACCACCTTGTCAGGCATGCCATGCAGTCTAAATACATGCCGAATGAACAAGGTGGTGAGGGCACGTGACGTCGGGAGTCGTGGGAGAGGCACCAAGTGGACCATTTTACAAAAGTGATCCGTGATGACCCATACAACCCTGTGCCCTGCTGACTTGGGCAGATCTCCCAGGAAGTCCATCCCCACCACTTCCCAGGGACGATCCGGCACCGGCAGTGGATGAAGAAGACTCGCAGGTCTCTGCCGGGACGGCTTATTCCATGCACACCACATACAGGCTCCTACATATTCCTGTATGTCCTGGCCTACTCTCGGCCACCAATAATGGCTGGCCACAAGGTCTCTGGTCCCTTTGACCCCGAAGTGCCCCCTGACCTTGGATGCATGGGCCTACGCTAGCACCTCGTTCCGTAGCTCAGGGGGAACGAGGGTCTTGCCAGGTGGTACCTGGTCCAGAGAGGTGGGAGTGACCATCCTCCAGCTGTCCGGAGGTAATATAAGACGAGGCTCCTCCTCTTCTTCCTCCAGCACGACCATACAACATGACAAGGCATCGGCCCGTATGTTCTTCTCACCGGCCACGTGGCGGATAGTAAAGCGAAAGCGGGAGAAGAACAGAGACCAACGAGCCTGCCTTGGGTTCAAGCGTTGTGCTGTCTGGAGGTATGTGAGGTTTTTATGGTTGGAAAATACCTCAAATGGGTGCTTCACACTCTCCAGGAGATGTCGCTACTCCTGAAATGCTAATTTCATCGCCTGTAACTCCCTATCCCCTATGGAGTAGTTCCTCTCAGCCGGAGAGAAGGTCTTTGAGAAAAAGAAGCACGGATGCTTCCTTCCACGTTTGTTTTTCTGGTACAGGACTGCACCAGCACCGACCAAAGAGGCGTCTACCTCCAGTAGAAAGGGTTTGGAGATGTCTGGACGATGAAGGATGGGAGCTCTGGAGAAGTGGGTTTTGATAGTGTGAAAAGCCTCTACCGTATCCCGTGTCCACGCTTTGGGATTAGCACCCTTGCGGGTAAGGGCAATGATGGGTGCTGCCACCGTCGAGAAGTTGGGAATGAACTGGTGATAATAATTGATGAACCCCAAGAATCGCTGGATCGCCTTCAGCGAGCAGGGCTCAGGCCAGTTCATTACTGTCTGCAACTTCCCCGGATCCATTGCTAACCCCTGACTGGACATGATATACCCCAGGAACGGCAAGGATTCACGTTCAAAAACAAAAAAATGCAAATGATGAATCTGAGTCGCCCACCACAGCGCTGCAGCGGTCGCCTGCGGGACACTTCGGGGACTTCTCTGGCAACAGGTATGACTGGTTAACTTTCATAGGAGTTGTGACGCCACTCTCGGTTTTGCGGTCAGGGGTGGGTGACCGCCACTGCTGTTTAACGAGCGTCTGGGGCTTGTGGTATTGCAGTCGGATGGTCTGGCCTCCCGAGAGTGAGGCTGGCCCCAGGGGCTCGGGTGAACCACAGGTCGCAGAAGAACTCACACACAGTCCAAAATGTATTTCAGGTTGTTTATTCACTGCTTGTTGGTGGTGGTGAGGCGCCCGGGCGACACTGTGATGGACCAAGGAGGGAACCAGGTATTCCTGCAGGCCGTTCTGAGGGTAGCTATTAACTCGCCTTCCTTGCACTTCTTTTGTTTCGGATAACCCTAGACTTGCAGTATCGTGGGAATAATCCAAAGAAAGTTGCTACTGCCTCTCCTTCCCTTTCTGGCCCATTTGCCGGCAGCGTGGACCTGGTGAGATGGCTTGTGGCTCTGTCTCCTTGTGGGTCCCCCTGTTGCTGCTGAAGCTCGAGCTCTGTATCTTTGGTGAGGAACCTCTAGTCCCCTCACTGGCAGGTTTAGCAGATCAGTAGATCAATATCTGGCTCTAGGGACCTGTTCCCTGTGCGTGCGTAGCTACCAGCAATCCTCGTACTCGACTGCCTCTCTTCAGGTGTCTTTCAGGCTGACTTTCTGGTCCCTGTACTCCCCCGCTAACGGCTACCACACCAACAGGGTCTGGCTAGCGTGGATGTACGTCTGCCTCCTTCAGCAACTTCTGTACACTACCCCAGACTGGCTTGCTCCTCCTCCAATTCTGCTGCCACTGCATCTTAGCTCCCAGCCCCTCCTCTACATCCCTTTCTGAGAATTGAAAGTTAACCTCCTCAGGTTACGCAAGGGTCCCCTCTCAAGGTGTGGAAGCCTGGTTGCTATATGTCTGTGTGTACACACCCCTGTTATGATCTGGAACCATGGAAGACCACCATAATTCATTGGTAAAAGGTGACAAGAGCATTGGCAACTAATCTGGCCGCCATCCCCTTACTAACCATCAACACTAGAAGTAGCCGAGGGGTGAACTAACATCCTGTGCACTGCGAACCCAGCCGGAGAACTAGCTATCCTAAAGGAAGGAAAGATGAATAACTCTCTGCCTCAGAAAATAGATAAAGAATAGCAAGCCCCCCACATTCAAAGACTGCGGTGATATAGGAAAACACAATACACAGATAGATGATAGGATTAGCAAAAGGTGAGGCTCCCACTGACTAAAATAGGAAAGGACAGGAAAGGGGCTGATGGGGGCCAGAGAAAAACTCTGCAAAATTCCAAATTCCTGATAGTACAAAAAGGCCCTCAGATCGCACGATCAACACTCCGTCCTATACCAGGCGTTCTTTTCATACCAATGGACAGAATACAAGAATCATAACAAATTCAAAAAGCCACAAACACATGGACTTATAGGAGCTATACTCCAAACAAAACTGCAGGGAGTTTCCCAGCTAAGCAACTGAGAGGGAAAATCCCTGCAAGCAAATAAACTGAAAACAACCACAGCAAATGACAATCTCAGATAAGAGTAAAAGAACCAAACAACAAATAAAGAGCAAAGCACTTATCTGGGGTAGATGTGGTGTGGAACAGAATGAAGCAGGCTGGTGAACAAATAACAACTGACATCCGGCATAGCCTGCTATCAGACCAGGATTTAAATAAGCAGAGAGTTAGCAATGGAAACGCCCATTGCTCAACACACCTGGTCTATGTCCAAACCATTCCTGGCCACAAGAGGGAGCCTCCCAGCAGCCAAAGCATAACTGACATTCACAACACGCCCCATTCTGGCCTTTGGAATTTACCTGGAAGCACTGCCCCAGCATAGGTGCAGTACTCAGTGGTGCCTGACCAGGTCAGGGGCGCCACAAATCTTCTTCCAAGACTTATCTCTCATAACACTGAGAATCATCCATCTCAAACCATTATTAAGAGCTATGGTATCCCACATAAAATAAAAAAGCATACACACATCCTGGATTGGTGCTGTCTGGTGAGTATACTTCTTTTAACTTACTTTTGCCACATTAGATTTGAACTAATATAACCTATTTATCACTAGGTTTGTGCTACCTAATCGGAAAGCCATGTAATGTACGATCAGAGACTCTGTTTTCAAGCAGTAAACCTGCTTCCATGTTGTCCAACCCCGCCTCCATCACGGATTGGCAGATTCCTGCCTCTGCACAGTGTACACAGAAAGTTACCAATCAGAGGGGTGGGTGGGGTTATACAGAGCTCAGCATTTAGAGAAATGGTAAATCCAGAAAAGAAAAAGCTGAGATTTTATGTAAACTTCAGCAACTAGCCCAGTAGATGATAAATTGTTGGAATCAGTGTCTGTTCTCCTACATCATGCTGCTCTCAGATGGGTTGGCAACAACCTGGCAACAGATTTCTTTTAAAAAGAAGTTGTTCAGTAGTATCCAACCCTTTAAACTATACCAAAGTTAGCAGAGTTGTAATATCTAGAGATGAGCGGACCTGTGGATATTGGGGTTTGACAGGTTCTTCCAGACTTTAGTTAAAAGTTATTTTTGGGACCCATATGAATTTGTTCCCAGACACGAAACCCCATATAAGTCAATGAGGACCCAAACTAATGGGCTCAACTCCACTAACGAGTATAGTGGAAATCAATGATTGCACAGTTCAGCTCTCCATTCACATACAGCCAGCCATAAGCATAGTATTTCTGGGGGAATGAGGATGGGGCTGTCATGCTCACTGTCAGAAGATATGGTGGCGAGCTCACAGAAAGCATCCCAGGGGTGAAGTGGACCCCCAGGACCACAGGAGGAACCTGGACTTACACTTGAAGGGGAGGTGCTTGACTAAAAGCCCACTCAGAGGCAGGATGCCAGGTGCCACTCCCAGGGCAACGAGCGAGACTGTGGTAGCAGGATTGGGGGAACAGAAACTAAGAGCAAAGTCCTGAATAGGAACTGCCAAGGTGAGCACCAGCAGATATCAGACACAAGACTCCAGGAATAGGACCTCAGGCACAGGTCATGGACATCAGATCAAATAGGAATAACATTTGGAACACCATTCTAAGTTCGAACTGGTTGCAAAAACCTAAAAAAACATCACTATGGGGAGATAAGGTATGCACACCAGTGACTATGTAAGGGGAATACATGAAATAGCAGAAACTGCTGTGTGAATACTGACTTGAAAAATCCAATAGCTATATGTAAGAGTGAAAATGTGAAAAATGGAATCTGCATTACTGCCATGAACATATGAATCAAGAGAAATTTAGCTACTGAATTGATCAATGCAATAGAGCCCCAACACATTGCATTGATCAATTCAGTAGCTAAATTTCTCTTGATTCATATGTTCATGGCAGTAATGCAGATTCCATTTTTCACATTTTCACTCTTGCATATAGCTATTGGATTTTTCAAGTCAGTATTCACACAGCAGTTTCTGCTATTTCATGTATTCCCCTTACATAGTCACTGGTGTGCATACCTTATCTCCCCATAGTGATGTTTTTTTAGGTTTTTGCACCCAGTTCGGACTTAGAATGGTGTTCCAAACGTTATTCCTTATTTGTTAGTATTTTTTCGTTTGTGAACCCTCCCCAACCACACCTATTGCCAATCCATATCATACGCATAAATAGCCTGGGTCTCCGCTTCCCATACACGGTAAGTTTTTTAACTGCATGAGAGGACACACACAAGCTAGGGACCCCAACGTAGAGAAATACTTTGGCGTAGTGTTGGGGCTCTATTGCATTGATCAATTCAGTAGCTAAATTTCTCTTGATTCATATGTTCATGGCAGTAATGCAGATTCCATTTTTCACATTTTCACTCTTGCATATAGCTATTGGATTTTTCAAGTCAGTATTCACACAGCAGTTTCTGCTATTTCATGTATTCCCCTTACATAGTCACTGGTGTGCATACCTTATCTCCCCATATGGACATCAGATCAGGCTTCAGACATCAGACAGAGGACATCAGACGCCAGACATCGGGTACAGCAGGCAAAGAATACAGCAAAGTGGCACAGGAACAATAAGCATGGACCTCAGCAGGGTGGTGTGGGAAAACCAGACGGGGACCTCAGCAGAGTAATGTCAGCATAGCACATACTTCCAGACTTTAGGAAACATAAACACGACTTTATTCACAGGATACAGCAGGACTACAGGTCCATAACATGGCAGGATAACAAGGCCCATCACACGGCCGGATATCAGGGTCCATCACATGGCAGGATATCAAGGTACATCACACAGCAGGATGTCAGGGTCCATCACATGGCAAGATGTCAGGGTACATCACACGGCAGGATATAAGGGTCCATCACACGGCAGGATATCAAGGTACATCACACGGCAGGATATCAGGGTCCATCACACGGCAGGATATCAAGGTCCATCACACAGCAGGATATCAGGGTACATCACACGGCAAAATGTCAGGGTACATCACATGTAGAATATCAGGATACATCACACTGCAGGATATCAAGGTCGATCAGACGGCAGGATATCAGGGTCGATCAGACGGCAGGATATAAGGGTCCATCAGACGGCAGGATATCAGGGTCCATCACACGGCAGGAAGTCAGGGTACATCACATGGCAGGATATAAGGGTACATCACACGGCAGGATATCAGGGTACATCATCACACGGCAGGATATCAGGGTACATCACACTGCAGGATATCAGGGTACATCACACGGCAGGCTGTCAGGGTACATCACACGGCAGGCTGTCAGGGTACATCACATGGCAGGATATAAGGGTACATCACACGGCAGGATATCAGGGTACATCATCACACGGCAGGATATCAGGGTACATCACACTGCAGGATATCAGGGTACATCACACGGCAGGATATCAGGGTACATTACACGGCAGGATATCAAGGTACATCACACGGCAGGCTGTCAGGGTACATCACACGGCAGGAAATTAGGGTCCATCACACGGCAGGAAATTAGGGTCCATCACACGGCAGGATATCAGGGTACATCACACGGCAGGATGTCAGGGTTCATCACACGGCAGGATATCAGGGTACATCACACGGCAGGATATCAGGGTACATCACACGGCAGGATATCAGGGTACATCACACGGCAGGCTGTCAGGGTACATTACACGGCAGGAAATTAGGGTCCATCACACGGCAGGATATCAGGGTACATCACACGGCAGGCTGTCAGGGTTCATCACACGGCAGGATATTAGGGTACATCACACGGCAGGATATCAGGGTACATCACACGGCAGGCTGTCAGGGTACATTACACGGCAGGATATCAGGGTACATCACACGGCAGGCTGTCAGGGTACATTACACGGCAGGCTGTCAGGGTACATCACATGGCAGGATATCAGGGTACATCACACGGCAGGATAACAGGGTACATCACACAGCAGGATAACAGGGTACATCACATGGCAGGATGTCAGGGTACATCACATGGTAGGTTTTCAGGGTACATCACACTGCAGGATATCAGGTTACAGGGTAGGTCTGTGGTGCCGCAGTTTTTCAGGGCCGGCGTTATGTGCGGCAGACTGGGCAGGGCCCCCACGCTCTGATGGGCCCCCCCTCCCACGCTCTGAGGGCCCCCAGACTTTCAATCACAAACTGCAGTGATAGCACAAGTTCCTTACTATTGCTGTAATTTGCACGGCTGCAGAAGGACCTGTGGTGACATCACAGTCATGTGATATCACCGTAGGTCCTGCACTGTGTAAGTCCCAGACCTGTCCTGGAGACCGCGCCTCTATTCAAATGTACGCGTATCTTTCAGACGCGCGTACATCTGAACAGTGCGGCCGGTGAGAGGAAGCGGAGGAGCTGCTCAGCCCCGCACCGACACAGTGGCCGTCATCACACTGCCGCCGGAGCAGCAGAGAAGAGGACGCGCAGGGCCGCAGGTAAGCGCTCAGGGAGAGCCGAAGGAAAAAAATATATAGATATATATATTTTCACTTCTCCTCGTTGCCGCGGTGCCTCCAGCTGCTTCTTCCAGACCGCAGGACACAGCTCCGGCTGGGTGCTCCCAGGCACATCCGATGGCTGCAGCACCTGGCGGTGATCATGTGATGCGGCACCTGACGCATTAGCTGATCATAAGTCTCGCGGTGACGCCAGCTTTTTACCGCCCGGCCGGCTTAAAAGATCAGCTGATGAAGTCTCCTGACGGCATCAGCTGATTACCGGCAGCTCCTGCAGCATTCTAACAGGAGTCAGCACGGACGTGTGGGTTTTTTTTTTTTGCACTGATGCATCAGCTGATTGTATAACCGTCTTTTATACAATCAGCTGCTGTGTCATGTGATTCAGGCCCTTGAACCTGACACATCATCTGATCGCTTTGCCTTCCAGCAAACCGATCAGATGATATTGGATCCAGATTGGATGGCGCGGGACCCTTGACCCAGGATTACTGCGGAGGGGGTTCTTTATTTCAATAAAGATGGAGTCACTAATTGTGTTGTGTTTTATTTCTAATAAAAATATTTTTCTGTATGTTGTGTTTTTTTTATCTTTACTAGAAATTCATGGTGGCCATGTATAATATTGGTGTGACACCATGAAATTCGGGCTTAGGGCCAGTTGATCATATACAGCTAGCCCTAACCCCATTATTACCCAGCGAGCCACCCGTCACCAGGGCAGCTGGAAGAGTTGGATACAGCGCCAGAAGATGGCGCTTCTATGAAAGCGCCATTTTCTGGAGTGGCTGCGGACTGCAATTCGCAGTGGGGGTGCTCAGAAAGCTTGGGCACTCTGCACTGCGGATTCCAATCCCCAGCTGCCTAGTTGTATCTGGCTGGACTCAAACATTTGGGCGAAATCCACGTCATTTTTTTTTTTTATTATTTCATGAAATTCATGATATAAAAAAAGGGTTTCCCTTTATTTTTGGATTTTTGGTTCCCAGTCATGTACAAATAGGCAGCTGGGGGTTGGGGGCAGCCCGTAGCTGCCTGCTGTACCTGGCTAGCATACAAAAATATGGCGAAGCCCAAGTCATTTTTTGGGGGGGCAAAAAACTCCTGCAAACAGTCCTGGATGGAGTATGCTGAGACTTGTAGTTCTGCAGTTGCTGTCGGCTCTCCTGCATACACTATTGGATGGAGTATGCTGAGCCTTGTAGTTCTGCTCCCCTGCCTCTCCCTCCAGCATACAGTCCTGGATGGAGCATGCTGAGCCTTATAGTTCTGCAGCTGTCTGCTCTCCTGCATACACTAGTGGAGAATGAAGAACATATTGAAGAAGTAAATGACAGACCTTTTTTCTTTTTTTCTAACAATCTTTAATGGCATTGTTCACTGATAAAAAACGCAATGAGCAAAAATGCACCAAAAAGCATGCATTTTTTGCCACTTTTTTGCGTTTTTTGCCGCAAAAAAACTCACAAAAACGCAGGGTCAAAAAACGCAGTGTGTGAACTTAGCCTAACGTGTATGTGTGGGAACAACGGCATAATAGGGGATAGGAAGGGGACTGGAATGAGGATTTTTCTAAGGGATGGGGGGCCCATTCATACACTGCACAAGGATGGAGGGGACCATTGCTACACTGCACAAGGATGGGGTGACCATTGCTACACTGCACAAGGATGGGGGGACCATTGCTGCACTGCACAAGGATGGGGGAGCATTGGTACACGGCACAAGGATGGGGGGGGCCCGTTCCTACACGGCACAGGGATGGGGGGGCCCGTTACCTATATACAAATCTCCTGTTTATAAAGTCATCTGTGATCACTGTATTACCTGTACTACCTGTATTACCTGTACACTGACACTATATACAGAGCTCCTGTGTATAATGGCACTGATGGCAATATTAATGTTATTAGTATTGTGGTTTTTATTCATGATCATTTATTGTAGTATTCATCATTGTGTAGTAGTAATATGTGGTCTTGTCATGGTTTGGTGGCATTTGTCTCTTGTATGTAGTATTATTTGGTAGTCTGATCATAGTGTTGTGGTATTTCTCCCTTGTATGTGGTAATATTTGATTACTATGTGGTCAAATTATGGTGTGGCGGTATTACTCTCTTGTATGTGGTTCTGTTTGATCACTATGTATTGGTAATATGTTATCTGGTCATGGTGTGGTAGTATTACTCTCTTGCATGTGGTTGTGTTTGATCACTATTTATTGGTAATATGTTATCTGGTCATGGTGTGGCGTTATTACTCTCTTGTATGTGATTGTATTCGGTGACTATGTGGTGGTAATATGTTGTCTGGTCACAGTGTGGTGGTATTTCCCCCTTGTATGTGATATTATCGGTCTTGGTATAGTGGATTGTGTTGGGTCTGGAGGTCACTTTTTTCCTATATCAATATGGGGAAGATTCTTTATTTCCAATAGTTTAAATATTTGAATATTTAACCCCTCGCTGTCCTGTGACTATTGCACTGCAGCAAATATGCACTTACAGAGATTCTCCAGTGAAAACAAGTAATCTCCTTTTTTAAGGCCACGTGCACACAGTATTTGGTGAGTTTTTACCTCAGTATTTGAAGCCAAAACCAGGAATTGTAAAATCAGTAAAATGAGGAAAAGTATAATAGAAAGATTCTGCATTTTTCACCCACTCCAGATTTTGGCTACAAATACTGATGTAAGATATTGACCAAATACTGGCAGTGTGAACGTGGCCTAAGCATGTGATAACTTATTCATCTGTTGGGGTCTGATTGCTGGGACCGGAACTGATCTGCAAAATGTGCAACTTCTATCCCCCATTACACTGGAGCTCATGTCTCACCCGACCCCTGATCCATTCATTCCCTCAGTGGCTGTGAGCGCTGTGCTTGTTTTTATCTGACTGCTCCACAGAGGATGAATGGAGCTGCGGCCACACATCCCACCCCATAGAGGATGAATGTAGCTGCGGTCACACATCCCACCTGCTGCCGCTGCATTGTATAATGGGCATATAAGTGTCCTGTCAGGGACAAAAGTTCCCCAATCTTCCGGTCGGTGTGGTTTCCACTGGTCTGGTTCCACTGATCAATAAGTTATCACCTACCAAACCTGTGGATGGGTGATAACCTATCACCAAAGATCCCCCTTACTGCAAACTACTGTAATTGTACAGAGTTATTGTGAGTCCACAGGAGATGTGCAGGAGCCGCCTGTGCTTTACAGTTAGCGCTAAACTATAACGGGCATAGCAGCAAATAGATATTTGCATGTAGCTGTAGAGTGGGCCCCTAGAGTTATTTCCCCTGGTGGGCCCCAGACACCCCAGTCCGACCCTGTCAGGGTACATCACACGGCAGGATATCAGGGTACATTACATGGCAGGATGTCAGGGTACATCACACGGCAGGATGTCAGGGTACATCACACGGCAGGATGTCAGGGTACATCACACGGCAGGATGTCAGGGTACATCACACGGCAGGATGTCAGGGTACATCACACGGCAGGATGTCAGGGTACATCACACGGCAGGATATCAGGGTACATCACACGGCAGGACATCAGGGTACATCACATTGCAGGATATCATGGTACATCACACGGCAGGATATCAGGGTACATCACACGACAGGATATCAGGGTACATCACACGGCAGGATATCAGGGTACATCACATTGCAGGATATCAGGGTACATCACACGGCAGGATATAAGGGTACATCACACGACAGGATATCAGGGTACATCACATTGCAGGATATCAGGGTACATCACACGGCAGGATATCAGGGTACATCACACGGCAGGATATCAGGGTACATCACACGGCAGGATATCAGGGTACATCACATTGCAGGATATCAGGGTACATCACACGGCAGGATATAAGGGTACATCACACGACAGGATATCAGGGTACATCACATTGCAGGATATCAGGGTACATCACACGGCAGGATATCAGGGTACATCACACGGCAGGATATCAGGGTACATCACACGGCAGGATATTAGGGTCTGTTGAGCCTCTGAGACCTTCAGGGCACTACCAGGTACTGCATCACAACTAGGATGCAGGACCTACCCCCAGGGACCTGGAACACCAGTACCAGTGACATCTGCAAACACTCAAAATCTCCAGTTTCCACTCCACACTAGGGTTGACAGACTAGTTAGGGACCAAAGGATGGCCACCCAGAGGGTGGAGCCAGTGCAGTCCACTAGGCAGCCCGGTGGGAAAGTAAAAAAGAAGAAGCAAGACAGTCGGCAGAGACGGACGTGTCTAGAAACGGGGTCGTGTAACAATGAACCCGGGTGCACAGAAGAGTGGTTGCCAGGGAAGGTACACCCAGGTACCTCTGGAACCAGAGCACTGACGGGGAACAGGGCCCTAGGTCAGGCGCCAGCTTCACTTGGCCTGGAAAATACCTGCATAGTGAGGGGACTTTCACGGACCTCACTGACCCAATGATCCAGTGGCATCAGCAGTAACTATCGGACAAGGGTCCGGAACCAAGAACCGACCCTACAGGGTTCACACTGCCCGCCATACGGACAAGAGTCTGCCAACAGACAGTAATGGACCTACAAATGCTCCATGCTATCGGGCCCCAACCAAAAGCTGAAGGTGTCGGGGACAGCGCAACCGGGTCACTAAACTTGACTGGAACTACAGAGACCTTAACCAGCCGTCCAAGAGCCCAATGTGAGTAAAGAACTGTTGACTTATACCCCATGGTGTGGTCTCCCTTTTTTGGCGAAAGTCTCCACTACACATGCCCGGCCCTAATTGCGGAGAGCCTACCATCTCAGCTGCCATTACCATCAGCCCTAGGGGTAACCAACTCAGCAGCGGCGATTCCACCAATATAACCGCAACCCGCAAGTGGCGTCATACCAAAGACTCACATATCCCTTGTGAATATTCCCCATAAAAAAGCATCCCCAGGGTCAGGGAACTGGGCAATGGCCAGTATACAACCCTGACACAGTATCCCCGTATATGTATGGCACGGGATCGAGTACCCTATAGCTCTAGGCAACACAGCTTCATCACACAACAGGATATCAGGGTCCATCAAACGGCAGGATGTCAGGGTACATCACACGACAGGATGTCAGGGTACATCACACGGCAGGATGTCAGGGTACATCACACGGCAGGATGTCAGGGTACATCACACGGCAGGATGTCAGGGTACATCACACGGCAGGATGTCAGGGTACATCACACGGCAGGATGTCAGGGTACATCCCACGGCAGGATATCAGGGTACATCACACGGCAGGATATCAGGGTCCATCACACGGCAGGCTGTCAGGGTACATCACACTGCAGATTATCAGGGTACATTACACGACAGGATATCAGGGTACATCACACGGCAGGATATCAGGGTACAACAGACAGGAGGATATCAGGGTACATGACAAGGCAGGATGTCAGGGTACATCACACGGCAGAATATCAGGGTACATTACACGGCAGGCTGTCAGGGTAATCACATGGCAAAATGTCAGGGTACATCACACGGCAGGATATCAGGGTACATCACATGGGAGGAACATAAATACAAGACACAGGACCAGGTTGAAGTCCAGGGAAATTGCCAGTAACTAGATACTCTGGTCCCTGAATACCCAGGGACCTGAGCGCACCAGGACAATGGTTAAGCAGTCTGCAGGAAGGATACCAGACTCAGACAGGTGACTGGACACAGGGAGTATACAGGTGTCAGAAACAGAAGACCGCAGCCCTTCAGGAGAAACACATACAAATACACACAAGGCTCTGGACTTCCTATCAGGGGGAGGAGCCTTCAATAGCTGTGGCCTCCCAGCAAAAGGCTGGTGACACCTTAGCAAGATGCACACATCTCACTATAAAAGATTAGTAAATGTGTTTGTGCGTGTGACGTCCTGGCCTATCAGGTCGTCACAGGGTATTGTGCAATCTGCCCTTCTGCAATATATCCAATCCTCCTTGGTTACGGATCCCTAGCCTGTGGTGTTGCTAAGAACAAGCTAATCAAAATCCTAAAAATAGTCTGCATCACACCCACCAGACACACCAGTGGACAGCCTGAAGGGAATAGGGTTGGCCACTTGGGGGGTTGGAAAAAGGGAGGTCAGGAGTGTTAGGGAGCAGTTGTTGAGTGGTGACTCTCGTGTGGAGAGGTCATGGAGCTGGGCTCCTCGTTTACTAGGTGGCAGACGTTGGTCTGGGCCTGGTAGGAGCTGGAACCCCAGTCGGAGGGAATCGTGTCGAGGGGCACGGAACTGCCGATCAGGGCAGCCAGCGGCCTTGAGCCATCTCCGGGCAGGGACCAGGGCACGACAGGGTACGTGGACCCTAAGCCAGGAAGTAGCTTCAAGCGTCCTGGTAATTTACCCGACGAGGGCAAAGACTTCACGATTCGTCCTTCACCTCCAAAATCGGGTTACTAGCACAACGAGGGGGATATGACTTTCCCAATATATAATCCAGAAAATCCCAAGTGTTTAACCCCTACCCACGGAGGGGTTAAACATCTGGCTGCCATTCCATCACCACCGAGCACTTCCAACAGCAGCGGTGGTACTCCACCTTACTACACACTGTGGGCAGCATCACAAACTCTAACCACAAACTCCCCTGTAAATACTTCCTTTTATTTCGAGTGTCGGCGCAACCCCCTCTCAGGTCCGGAGACCCCTTGAGCCACCGCGGATCCTTATCCGAGCAGCAGCCTGGCTGCTGGCGCTGGGGCGCTACACACACCCCCTAGGTGGAAAGTAGGAAACCTCACACAACATGTGCAGAGCCTGCAGCCTAGGTGGGAGCAGAGCCGACTATCACGTAGGCATCCATTGAGAGCAACAGCCAGGGACTAGAGATGAGCGGTGTTCGAATCGAACTGTTCGCCAATCTCAAATTCGACCTGTTTTATGCGATGTTCGAGTCGTTCGACGAACGCGAACAGTTAGCTTCAAATTTGACAGTTCGAGGTTATGTTCGATAATGGTTCGATCACCAAAAGCGTAACTGGCTTTTCACAGTAATACTGTCATTGACTGTGAATATAGTGGGACCTTGGTTAACGAGAACAATCCGTTCTGGGAGTCTGGTTGTTAACCAAGTTACTCGTTCAGCAAAGAAAGATTTCCCTTAGGAAATCATTGCAATGCAGACAATTCGTTTCACAACTTGTTAAATGTCCCATCCTGGTCCCCTATTGTGCCATTCCACACATGAACAAACACATGCAAACACACACAAACATACACGCACACACACATATTATGCTCACCTTACCTTCCATTCCATCGCCGGCCTCCTGGGACTTGCAGTTTGCCGGTACAGGATGTGTATCGGGTAAACATGCGACTGATGCCCCGGAACTTCCGCTGCCAGTGCGCTGATGTCAAAGGCAGGAGCCGCTTGCCTCTGTTTGGCCAGCGCGCTGCCTTTCAGTAGCGTCTGACAGAGGAAGTTCCTCCCTGGTTGCGATGGTTACCCGATGCACGTAGTTTACTACAGGATGTGTATCGGGTAACCATCGCAACGAGGGAGGAACTTCCTCTGTCAGACGCTACTGAAAGGCAGCGCACTGGCCAAACAGAGGCAAGCGGTTCCTGCCTTTGACGTCAGCGCGATGGGAGCGGACACTCCAGGGCATCGGTTGCATGGTTACCTAATGCACATCTTGTACCGGCAAACTGCAAGTCCCAGGAGGCCGACAATGGAACGGAAAGTAAGGTGAGCATAATACGTGTGTGTGTGCGTGTCGCGGGCGGAGGAGGGGACGCTGTGCTCTCCCACTGCTCGGGTCCGGCTTGCTGCTGCTCGGTGGTGGCTCGAGCGGTAGGCCGGATCCCGGGGACTCGAGCGGCGCTCCTCGCCCGTGAGTGAAAAGGGGATTTTGATTATGGGGGTTGTGATTATTGTCCGTGACGCCACCCACGGTTGTGGTGATATTGTTGACACCACCGCTGCTCTGTACGGGGATCACAGGAGCGGTGACAGGGAGCAGCTTGGTTGTTATTTCTCCCCTCCGTGGGTAGGGGGTTGTTTGTCCCGGGGCCCGGTGATGGGGGTAGGGATGGTTGGTGCAGGCGGGCTACGGGGCCTGGCGAGGTGCAGGGTCGCAGGGGCAGCGCTGTGCTGCACGGCACGGTGGTACTCACTCAGCCCAATGATGAAGACACAGTTCTCGGTAAAACACACGGCTGGATGGACGGGTCCCACCGACGGCTGCGGTTGTTTTCTCCCGGCAGGTTGGTGATGATGACTGCCTTTCCCTGCACCTAGTTACTGCTGTTGGTTACGATGGGTTCCCACCGGTAACCCGCTCCCCGGCTTGAATGTGGGCCGGAGGAGCCCCTTTTGCCCGCAGGCGCTGGCCCTGGGAAACGGTTGCCTTTGCGGTGGTGGTGTCTCCCTCCCTCGGTTGGACTGTTGCCTTCTGTCGGGACTTGATCGTTGGGAAACCCAGTAGGTTCCCTTCACTAACGGATTCGGCAACTTCACGGCGACTCCTAGCCTTGCCGGGGTCCATAGGCCCCTGCCAGTTGGTGCTGGCTTCTCTTCGTGTACCGGTCCGGTACCGCCGGGCCACCGCCCATTCTTGGTCCTTACGGTAACTCGGATAGGCCACTCCTGCAGAAGGTCACCACCGTCTGCCAACCTTGCTGTCTCGCCCGGGCCACACACCCGGACGCTGTCAGTCAGTTGCTCCACTACTACACTTTGCTTCCTTCCACTTTCACTTCCCTAGCTTATCTGCTGCTTTTCCCGCCTCCAGGACTGTGAACTCCTTGGTGGGTGGAGACCAACCGCCTGGCTCCACCCCCTGGTGTGGACATCAGCCCCTGGAGGAAGGCAACAAGGGTTTTGTGTCTGACTTTGGTGTGCCTGCTGGGAGTGTGGGGTGTGTTGTGTTGTTCTGTGTGGCCCCTGGCTTGTCCAGGGCGCCACATGCGCGTTCATGTTTGTGCATGTTTGTGTTTGCCTGCCATTGTTTTCAATAATGTTCGAAGGAGTTCAAAAGTGTTCGTCGAACGTTCGATGAACACACCCGCCGTTCGATGAACCGAACAGAACTCGAACACTATGGTGGTGGCTCATCTCTACCAGGGACTGCACTTATACACGGACGGCAGAGAAGAGGAAAGCAGATGCACTGCACAAGGTACAGAGAAGATGCCGACATCCCTAGTATGTCAGTGTGACATGAGCTTTTGTTTTTTTTCCACACAGTATCCGAAAAGGTTGCTTTTAACTCCAGTAAGAAACATTCAGAGACTGGGCCGAGCACCACATGTTCCCAAGCACCTCGATGCTTGAGCAAGTGGTTAGCGTACGAACAGCACCCAAACTCAGACACTGACATTTTTTAAAGATTGTTTTCAGATTTGAGCCCTGGACACCCAGTGTTCAGTAAGAATCCTGAACTCTACAGTTCGAGTTCTCTCATTCCTGTAAATCTTGGTCATCATTTTTTAAAATGATACAGCAATTGAATTCGACATCTATATTTTATCACCCTATCAAACTATGGAAAAATATTTGCATGTTATATATCTGGTGACATATTTTGCATCTTTGTACTTCAACTATATATTTTATCTCCATAACGCTTGTACAGAAGAATATGAGAGGTTCCTCGGAAACATATCACCTTCTATATTGTCCGCTAACATTCAAATTCAAATATGGCACTTTTTTGTATCTCTGCATTAATTGCAATTTTGATTTCTATATTGATAACATTCCCTGGATACACGTTCATAATTGTTGTGAATATTATGGATTGGGTGAAGAACAAAAGACTTGAAATAAGTGATCAGATCATTTCTGGAATTAGCCTATTTAACCTTATTCACAATTTCCTTCAAGTATGTCTTGACGGCATTGACTTCTCAAATGGACTTAACCTAACTTTACTTAATTACTTCCTAATTAATCTTGTATTCATGTCTCTAATATTCTGCAGTTTATTGTTCTCCACATTCCTGGCAATTCACTTTTGCTTGAAGATTGTGAGTGTCAACCACAAACTCTATCTCTATGTTCAACTAAGGTTTCCCAAGATGTTTCCATGGATCTTCCTTCCATCGGTCTTTACTTCAATTCTTATAAGTGCTCCAGCCTCGTTGAGGTTTTCAGAAAACCAGTTTCAAAACTCCAGCGATGGTCTACAGAATCCGACCCAGTCAGTCATACCTTTCCTGTATACACCTTATATTGTACTTTCTTCTTTTTGCCTTTTACTGTTATTTACTGCGGCTCTGAATATCATTTTATCTCTGCGCAGACATATTAGACAGATACATAATAACACAGGAAAGTTTAGATCTCAGATTGTTGAGGCTCATGTCACCGCAATGAAAACAATTATCTATTTGCTCATTTTTAATGTCTTTTATTTCGCTTTACTTATCTTCGTAATTGCTTCAGATTTCCATAGTCTTTTGATTGACTTTGTACCTTACTTGGTCGCATTTTGCCACATTTTTGGCTTTCTTATATTAATACAAGGAAGCAGAAAGTTACAAAAAAAAGTTTTATTGTATCTGTCGTCATTGTGCTCATTTATTCGAGGAGGCAGCTAAAAATTCAACTTCATAATGTTACACCTTAACACACCAATTTAGGCATTTGCTTTAGACATGTATCCTCTACGTTTTGTATGCCTGCAGTCTTTCATGGCTTAGGCCGCTTTCACATTGCGTTTTTATCTACGTTCACTGGTCCCGTCGGGGCATCTGTCAGAACCCCCCTCCCTCCCCCGTTTAAAGGGGTTCGGACGCATGCGCCGACGTGGCCATTGACTATAATGGAGCAGACTGAGTCAGCGTGTGCTCTGTTTTGCATCATTTGTGGGCATATACATTTTTTGCAGGCAGACACCCAGACATAGCAGACTATGTTAGGGTGTTCGCCCTACAGAAAACGTATATGCCAGAAAAATGGTGCAAGACAGAGCACACGCTCACTCCATCTGCTCCATTATAGTCAATGGCCCCGTTGGCGTATGCGTCTGAAACTTGTTTTGTGGCGGGGAAGGGGGGGCGGGTTCGGACGGATGCCCCAACGAGACCAGTGAACGTAGGGAAAAACGCAATGTGAAAGCGGCTTACATATATCTAAAATATGGTTAAAACACATGTAAAACAACTTCATGAGAACAAATTTAATACCCTGTAATAATAATCATTGTATTTTGTAACGTAACTGTAGAAATATAGACTATGAGTGATGTTAGAAAGAAATTAACAATGTGTTTGCCACATTGATTATAATAAATGTTTGTTTTATGAAAATTCTACGTCAAGTCTGGTTTTTAAGAAGTGAGTTTAGCACAATTTTGTTTTCTAATGTAAAAACATGGCTTTAATTGAATTTGGTGCAGATATACACTGGGTCTTCTGGGTATTCTCCTCTCTGTATTTGATTTCCCGGCCAACAAACTGGCTCAGAACCAGCAGCACTCATGCAGCCTCATTGACACTACCATGTTTTACCTGCAAACTAGCCAGGGGTGAAGGCAGAAGGGGTTTATAACCCCTTCTGTCTTCTAGTTTGCAGGCTACACAGGACTTAGAAGGGGCTATGCAGCAAATAGAAACAATGGCATAGCCAGTACTTCGGTGGGTCCGGTATTCACATAATTATCATTATAGGGGACAATTTATGTAAAAAAAAAAAAAACGGAAACTTGTAAACAAGTAACTGCAACAAAAAAAAAATATTTTTTACATAAAATATATTTAATTACAAACATAGCAGAATCTATTTGGTATTCACATGACCATATTAACCTTGAGACTTAAATCAACAAGGTATTTGGTGTAAAAGAAGAACAGTAAAAAATAGACAAATTAAAAAACAAAACCAAAAATTGTTGTTTTTTTATTGTTGTATTTCCATCACAAACAAAAATATACAAAATTATACTCTAATTTGTATGTACCCAAAAACAGATATTAAGTCTTGTTCTGCATAAAAAACAGTTTTTTACAGCTATGTGAATGAAAAAAAAATATGGCTGTTGAAATGAGGAGACACAAGACCAATCTTAAAAAAATAAATAAATAAATAAAAAAAATTTGCAAGTCATTAAAATGAAATCAGGCCTGATCACTGGAGATGTGTGATGTCCGTCCAGGGCCACAGACTTAGGATGATTGTCACAGACAGACTAGAGGCAAGTCGCCCACTCAGCAAGATCCCAAAAACTCTGAAACCCCATAACCCCTGTACAAGGATCTGGAATTACAAAAAGGTCCAGGAGATCGCTACCTATGGAATGCTGCAATCTAGAGAAGAGTGTTCACCAGGTAGGGTCACAACCAAGAGGCACAGAAGAGACAAAATCAGCAGGGAAATGGGGGGGGGGGCAGTAAATCAGCTTAATTAAACTGGAGATGGCAGCGAGGTACAAAAATGGCAGGCAGACGAATGGTCAGAAATTAGGTAGAGGTCAAAACTAGAGATGAGCGAACCGGTCCCGGTTCGGCTCGAGTTCGGTTCACCGAACGGAGGTCTCGTTCGAGTTCGGTTCGTCGAACGCTCGACGAACCGAACCGCATATGAAACAATGGCAGGCAATCCCAAACACATAAAAACACCTAGAAAACACCCTCAAAGGTGTCCAAAAGGTGACAAACAACTCACAACACAACACAAACACATGGGAAAGTGACAAGGACATATACTTATGCGAAAACAAAAGAGCTGGACAAGGAAAAAGAGGAGGAGACACAGCTATAGGCATGGCACGCCCTTCTAAAATCATGTGAAACACCACAAGGTGACTCCAAGCGGAGTTCTCCCTTTTTTCCAAAAATTGGGCCACCCACACACACACACACACACACACACACACCCCTTCAGTGGCAGCACTTGTGCCCAAGTTGTACACTTCACTGCTAGATTTGCATCAAGCTCATTCAAAAATATGCCATAATTAACCGTCCCCAGCATGACATCGGGGTAGGTAGCAAAGTCTTTTCTGATCCCAGCTCTGTGCATCTTGGATCATTTTTAAAAACAATGTAAGCAAGGGTTACTCCAAGCGGAGTCTCCCTTTTTTCCAAAAATTGGGCCACACACCCACCCACCCCTTCAGTGGCAGCAGTTGTGCCCCAGTTGTACAGTTCACAGCTAGATTTGCATCAAGCACATTCAAAAATTTGCCATACTTAACCGTTCCCAGGATGACCCTGGGGTAGGTAGATAAAGTCTTTGCTGAACCATGACTTGTTCATCTTGGCTCCTTTTAAAAAACACAGCAAGCAAGGGTTACTCCAAGCGGAGTCTCCCTTTTTTTCCAAAAATTGGGCCCCACACACACCCACCCCTTCAGTGGCAGCACTTGTGCCCCAGTTGTACACTTCACAGCTAGATTTGCATCAAGCACATTCAAAAATACGCCATACTTAACTAGAGTTGAGCACGGTTTGCGGTTCTCCAGTTCGCGGCTCGAGTGATTTTGGGGGCTGTTCTAGATCGAACTAGAACTCGAGCTTTTTGCTAAAGCTCGATAGTTCTAGATACGTTCGAGAACGGTTCTAGCAGCAAAAAGCAGGGCTTTTTACAGCTACAGTGTGCAGGAGCCATCGCTGGCAGCCTGCCAGAAGCTGGTAACCAAGATAAACATCGGGTATCCAAGCAAAGCGCTTTGGTTAGTAACCCGATGTTTATCCTAGTTACGTGCAGGAAGCCCACACTTCCCCGCTCAGCTCACTCCGCCTTCTCCTGCACGCAGCATTTACACACACACACACTCACACTCACCTGTCCCCAGCCAAGCAGTCCACGACACTGACGTCCTCAGCGCCACCCACTTCGCACTCCGCCACCAGAACACATGGCTCCGCCCACCTGCACTCTGCACACATTGTCCCGCTCGGCTTACCTGCGGTGATGAAGTCCCAACCTCAGCGCTGTCACTGTCCTCCATGGCCGCCGCTTGTCACATCACCTTCTCTCGCTTCCGACCCGAGACTGACTAGCGGTGATGTCACGGGCCGCTCGCGATACTTGGCTGTGAAGGCGGCGGTCATTGAACTCAGTGACAGGTGCTGTCAGCAGTGCAGGATATCAAAGCAGGTAATGTACCTCGCTGAAAGCAGCACTTGTCATCCCCTGCAGTGACCTGGGCTGACCCATTGATGTTAGCTCAGGTCACTGCACTGCTCTCCCAGCCAATAGGGAACATCCTGCTCTTCATTGACTGGGACAGTGTGGATCCTCATGGCAACCCCTTGGATTACACCAGACCTGGATTTGTTTTTCTTTCTAATAAATTGGTTAAAGAGGGAATGTATTGGGGAGTGTTTTTTCAAATAAAAATGTGTTTGTCGTCTATTTTTTTTTTATTACTGACTGGGTTGGTGATGTCGGGTATCTGATAGATGCCTGACCTCACCAACCCCAGGGCTTGATGCCAGGTGACATTACACATCTGGTATTAACCCCATATATTACCCCGTTTGCCACCGCACCAGGGCGCGGGATGAGCTGGGGCGAAGCACCAGGATTGGCACATCTAATTGATGTGACACTTCTGGGGCGGCTGCGGCCTGCTATTTTTAGGCTGGGGAGAGTCCAATAACCATGGACCTCCCTAGTCTGAGAATATCAGACCCCAGCTGTCTGCTTTACCTTGGCTGGTGATCCAATTTTGGGGGGACCCCTACGTGTTTTTTTTTTTTTTTTAATTATTTATTTAATTTAAAATAACAGCGTGGGGTGCCCTCAGTTTTGGATTACCAGCCAAGGTGAGGTTGCCAGCTGTGGTCTGCAGGCTGCAGCCATCTGCTTTACCCTAGCTGGCTACAAAAATAGGGGGAACCCTACATCATTTTTTTTTTCATTTTTTTGGCTAAATACAAAGCTAAGCACCCCTTAGTGCCACATGAAAGGCACCAAAGGGTGCAAAATTACAAAATGCAGGAGAGTGGGACATTATGTGTCTTTCTGCCATTATAATGATAGAAAAGACTGATATGAAGTGCACAAGCACAGGAAAATCACCAGAGCGCTCTATGCTGTGAAAAGCAGTAGAAAATGGCACTGGAGTGAACATGTGACCGCCTCATGTAGGATGAAGCTATGGATCCTGGGTAAATTTATGTATTTTCCCTCCTTCAGTTTTTTTGCAGTACACAAAAAAAACGGAAGGCACACGGATGACAAACAGATGACATACGGACCGTCTACGGAACAGAAACGGATGCCACATGGATGCACCCGTGAAAAAAAACGGACTGTTTTTTGCAGACCGCAAAAACGGATCGGTCGTGTGAATGTAGCCTTATTCTGATCTGCCGTTTATAAACAGCAGGCAGAAATAAGTGAATAACGCCCCCCAGCGTCAGAAAATCTCCGGGGTTTCAGGGCTAGCTGAGACCCTGGAGATCATGATTCAGGACGGTTTTTCCGGTCCCTGCTCACGTGATCACAGGTATACACCGTACACCGATGATCACGTTGCAGTAAATGACAGCGCCGGTAAAAAATTATTTATCTCCCATCTGGCATGAACAAACATGATAAATCTCCTCCCTGGTCCCCTCCGGTCCCCCGGTGTCGCCAAAGTGCCCCCCTGATGCCCTCTCAGAAATCCAAGATGGCCGCACAGCAACGCGCTGGCCGCATTCACCCTAGTCCTCTTATTTCTGTCGCATGTGCCATGACACATGCGACAGAAAACTCCTGCCCAGGCCCTGCCAGGTCACCCCCTATAACCCCACCGGTGTTCCCCGGTGTCCCACAGTACCTGTGCAGCGTTCATCCCTCCACGGCCCTCTCCTTCACAATAGACGCTGCATGCACAGAGCGGCTGTCAGCTCAGCTTCCTGTGTTCAGACACAGTGAGTGGTGGTTATGCATCTGTAAGCTAAATGGGCGGCACGGTGGCTCAGTGGTTAGCACTGCAGTCTTGCAGCGCTGAGGTCCTGGGTTCAATTCTCACCAAGGACACCATCTGCAAGGAGTTTGTATGTTTTCCCCGTGTTTGCGTGGGTTTCCTCCGGGTACTCCGGTTTCCTCCCACACTCCAAAGACATATAGCGCTATGGAATTAATAACGCTATATAAATGAATAAATTATTATTATTACTGCAATGCACTGCTCATGAGGTAAGGAACATAATTGATCAGGAGAGCTATATACTACATTTCCAAATGGAGGGATTTGCTTTTATAGTTTCCCTGCTGAACGACTACCAAACATGAGAGTCCGTTATACGCCACAAGAAAACACATCTAAATAGCGAGCTCTGTTGTTAAGTATTCATTCAGCTGGATAACTGGACTTAAAAGGGTATTCCATCTCCAAGATCCTATCCCCAATATATAGTAGGTGGAATAGCAATAAAATCAGCAACTACCAATATTTGGAAATGTAGAATAGTTCTCCTGATTAGGCATGCCCTTACCTCATGACCAGGGAATTGCAGCTTTGGTAGCAACCATTACGACATGGACTCTGCTGCTGTGGACCCGGGGAGAGTGAGTGCAGATTCATTGGACCCACATTCCTCACATGAAGGGTCTGCACTTCTAGAAAATGGGGGATACGTTCCCTGAGTGTCCCCCCCCATATTCTAGACGGTCCAGAGTCGTCGTGGGACCCCTTTATTTTTTTTCTTACAATAAATTGGTGAAAGAGGAAATGTTTTGGGGACTGTTTTTTCAAACAAATTTCTTTTGTCGATTTTTTTTTTGTTAGTACTGACAGTTTGTGATGTCATGGTGTCTATTAGATACCCAACATCATAAACTGCTGGGCTTGATCTCAGGTGACTTTACAGCTAGTATCAACCCGATTTATTACCCCGTTTGCCACTGCACCAGGGCACGGGATGAGCTGGGGTGAAGCGCCAGGATTGGCGCATCTAGTGGATGCGCCACGTCTGGGGTGCCTGCGGCCTGCTATTTTTAGGCTGTGAAGGCCCAATAACTATGGACCTTTCAACCCTGAGAATACCAGACCACAGCTGTCCGCTTTACCTTGGCTGGTGATCCAATTTGGGGGGACCCTACTTTTTTTGTGTAATTATTAATATTTATATAATAATTATAAAAAAAGCCTGGGGGGACCTCCACATTGGATCCCCAACCACGGTAAAGCTTCCAGGTGTGGTTTTCAGGCTACAGCCGTCTGCTTTACCCTAGCTGACTATCAAAAATGGGGGGACCCAATGTCATTTTTTTTTTAACTATTTTTTAAATAGAAAAAATTAATGGGCTTCCCTGTATTTTGATTGCCAACCAAGGTAACGGCAGGCAGATGGGGGTGGCAACCCATAGCTGTCTGCTTTATCTGCGCTGAGAATCAAAAATACCGCGGAGCGCTACGTCATTTTTTTTAAAGATTTATTTTTACAGCACTGTGATGTCCAGCAATCAAAATACAGGGAAGCCCATTTTGTTTTTAGTTATTTAAATAAATAATTAAAAAAAATATATATGGGCTCCCGCTGCATTTTTTGTATTGCTAGCTAAGGGTAATCCAAGCAGCTACTGGCTGCTAACCCCCACTGCTTGGTGTTACCTTCACTGGCAATGGAATATCCAGGGAAGCATTTTTTATTTTTTTTGCCAAAAAACTACAAAAAAAGGACGTGAGCTTTGCCATATTTTTGTATGCTAGCCAGGTATAGCAGGCAGGTGCTGGAAGAGTTGGATACAGCGCCAGAAGATGGCGCTTCTATGAAAGTGCCATTTTCTGAGGCAGCTGCAGACTGCAATTCGTAGCAGTGGGGCCCAGAAATCTCAGGCCAACCTGTGCTGTGGATTCCAATCCCCAGCTGCCTAGTTGTACCTGGCTGGACACAAAAATGGGGCGAAGCCTACGTCATTTGTTTTCTAATTATTTCATGAAATTCATGAAATAATAAAAAAAGGGCTTCCCTTTTTATTTTTGGTTCCCATCCGGGTACAAATAGGCAACTGGGGGTTGGGGGCAGCCGTACCTGCCTGCTGTACCTGGCTAGCATACAAAAATATGGCGAAGCCCAGATAATATTTTCAGGGGGCAAAACAAAAAACTTCTGCATACAGTAATGGATGAAGTATGCTGAGCCTTGTAGTTCTGCAGCTGCTGTCTGTCTGTATGGAGAAGAGCAGACAGCATCTGCAGAACTACAAGGCTCAGCATACTCCATCCAGGACTGTATGCAGAAGTTTTACTCCATCCAGGACTGTATGCAGAAGTTTTTTGCCCACCAAAAAAATGACGTGGGCTTCGCCATATTTTTGTATGCCAGCCAGGTACAGCAGGCAGCCACGGGCTGCCTCCAACCCCCAGTTGCCTATTTGTACCCGGCTGGGAACCAAAAATATAGGGAAGCCCGTTTTTTTTAATTATTTCACTTATTTCATGAAATAATTAAAAAACAAATGACGTGGGCTTCGCCCCATTTTTGTGTCCAGCCAGGTACCACTAGGCAGCTGGGGATTGGAATCCGCAGCACAGGTTAGCCCGAGGTTTCTGGGCGCCTCTGCTACGAATTGCAGTCTGCAGCTGCCCCAAAAAATGGCGCTTTCATAGAAGCGCCATCATCTGGAGCTGTATCCAACTCTTCCAACAGCCCTGAAGCCGGGTGGCTTGTTGGGTAATAATGAGTTAATACTAGCTTTGTTTTACTAGCTAGTATTAAGCCAGAGATTCTTAATGTCAGGCACGTTTGACCCAGCCATTAAGAATCTCCAATAAAGGGTTAAAAAAAAGACACCACACAGAGAAAAAATACTTTAATAGAAATAAATACACAGACACATTAGAGACTCCATCTTTATTACCCCCTGTCAGCCCTCCACAATCCATGGTCTTATATCTTTCTCGTTCAACAAATGCAGCTCTGCTCCATCACTGCTGCATGGGGAAAGACGCTGCTTCCCGTGCAGCCTTCACTCTGTGAAGGCTGCACGGGAAGCAGCGTGCAGCCTTCACTCAGTGAGTGATCAGTGCTGCTGGCTGTTAGCGGTAACAGCGGTAACGCTGACAGACGCGTTACCATATCAACGGTGCTCCAATCATGTAATTCCCGGAGCCGCGGTTAGCGGTGACATCACCGCTAACTGCGTTGCTATGGCAACGGTGATCTCCGTTAATGATCGGCTGTGTCAGCCGGTCCCTAATGGTACGGGGAGTTGACCGTGTGCTAGAGCATGTCGCCGGTACACGGCGATACACAAATGTGCACCGTGTACCGGAGAGTGCAATGACGGGACCTACGACAGGACATGACGTCAAAGCCATGTGACCAGTCTGTAGCCAATGAGATAATAGCCACGTGACTGGTCACATGGCTATTTTGACGTCACGAGTCCTGCAAAAACAGGTGTGACAGCTGTCCCCACAGTCCTAGAAGATGAAGAGCGCGCGGATGCACTGGAAGGGGCAGGCGGTGGATGGTCCGCTCCACTAGGCCACATTGCAACACGGTGAGCTTCCCACTGGGACATATGATATTTATTCATGTGACGATTCATGGAAGAAGTTGTCAAACTGCTGAGGTTTTTGCCTCTACTAACAGATTCCTGACAAATTTTACAGATCACATGATTTGGGCGATCCTTTTCAAGGTCAAAAAAGACCAGGCTAGGCAAGGCTTAGAGGGTATGCGACCTGCTGAGCCACCCTGACTAGTGCTCAGAGGCAGAGTGGTGGCTGAGGATGCAGTTGTAGATGTGCTACTAGTACTCCTCCTCTGTCCAGGAAGGCGCAAGGTAATTTCGTCGTTAGCTGCATCCTCCTCCACCGCCTCTGTTGACCTCCTCGAGTGTCTGACTGTGGGTTGACAGTAGGTGGGATCTACAACTACCTCATCAAATGTTGTGTTTGCACTCCCCTCACCTTTAGACCGAGCCTCTTTCTGTCCTGACCGAATATTTAAGTTGTCATCCCAATCTGGTATCTGCGTCTCATCGTCATCAGTATGTTCCTCATTGTCTATAACAATAGGTGTTACAGTTTGTGAATAAGGGTCAACATTATGCTCAGAAACTTGGTCATCATGGCCTGAATCTGAGTCACAAAGGTTCTGGGCATCACTGCAGACCATTTCCTGGTCTGTACTCACTGTAGCTTGGGAGCAGACCTCTGATTCCCAGGCTATAGTGTGACTGAACAGCTCTGCAGACTCAGCCATCTCTGTTCCACCATACCGTGCAGGGCGGATGGAGACTTGAGATCTGGAGGAAAGCAAGTGTGGTTGGGATGACAACTCCAAGGACTGGGGTTTTTTGGATGCGGTAGTTGAGGTGGAGGAGAGAGCACTTGTTGGAGCACTTGATATCCATTCAAGCATGTTCTTTTTTTGGGCATCATCTACCTTAGTTCCAGTTGTTCGTGTCTGTAAAAAAAGGAGCACATCGGATTGTCCACGGAAAGTAGTAGACTTCTTACTTTTGCTGGAAGATGGCCTATCTTCATCAGTTGTTAATGTAGCTTTGCCACCTTCCCCACGGACACAAACTTTTTTTCCTTTTCCAACACACCTGTTCCCCTTTCCACCAGCATCTGTCATTTTACCACTCATTTTGATTGCGACAAGATTGTCCACTTAAAATGTGGTAGTACGAATTGAGAGGTGGTGTAGATTGCAGAGGTGGTCTAGCTTTATTGACAGCAGAAGAAACAACACTGACTATCCCTGACAATGCACCTATGGCCCTTAAACTGGCAGCACAGTTTGCTTTTATAATTGCTTAGTAAAAATGAGCTTGAGGGTGCAATGCAGAGGTGCTGGAAATTGCTTGGCACCAGTGGGACACTAGTGGAGTCCCACAGCCACTTTTAGGATGCCACTAACTCGCATCACTATTTCAAATTAAAATGGCTTTGCAAAAATGTGCAGGAGGGGAGAATGCAGAGGTGATGAGACTTGCTTGGCACAAGTGCCACAATAATGGAGGACAGCAGCCACTCTTTGGATGGCACTAACTGGCAACAATTAAAATGGCTTTGCTAAAAAGTGCAGGAGAATACAGTGGCCGGGTTGTGGGTCAGTGTAGAGGAAAGGAAGCCTCACTTTATATCCCTCCTAATGGTGAAATGCAGCAAGGTAGTCCCTGAGCTTAGCTACACAGACGCTGTTATCTGAAGCTGTAAAAAGTGTTTCCTTGGACCTGACTGTCACCTATGGCTCTAAGCCAGCTGTAATTAGCCCTTAAAAGGGCTGAAATAAAATTCTGTCCCTAATCTGTAGAACGCTGTGTGTATAGCATACACAGCAGGACCGGCGACAGGAGCTGCGTGAGAGGTGACTGACACCCAGACGCAGAAGGCAGATAATGCTGTGCAGGAACAAAATGTCCGTTTTTATAATGCAAGGACATGTGACATGGACAGCCTATGACACATGCCCTTGCTTCTCTGGCAAAAAGTCCACTTAACTGTGTGTGTGTCTGGGATTGGCTGACATGCTGGCCCGCCCCAGTACACACGCAATTAGGGAAGGAAGAAAAAAAAAAAAAATTGGCGATCACCATTATCCCTGCAGCAGTGATCTGAACGCGCAGCCCCCGCACACTATACAGTGAAATTTCATAATAGTGTGAGTTAAGCGGGCTTTACACGAGACGACTGATTGTGCGATGCATAGTCGGGGTCACGGTTTTCGTGACGCACATCCGGCATCGTACACGACGTCGTCTCGTGTAACACCTCCTAGCGACGCAGTATCGCTCACAAATCGTGAATCGTGTACTCGTCGCTAGGTTTCATAAAATTGTTTCATTAAAATGGCGGTAGTTGTTCATCGTTTCCGTGGCATCACACGTTGCTCCGTGGGACACCACGGAAACGATGAATAGCAGCTTTACCTGCCTCCTGCGGCACCCGACGGCTTAATGGAAGGAAGGAGGTGGGCGGGATGTTTACATCCCGCTCATCTGTGCCCCTCCGCTTCTATTGGCTGGCTGCCGTGTGATGTCGCTGTGACATCGAACGTCCCTCCCACTCCAGGAAGTGGACGTTCGTCGCCCACAGCGAAGTCATCCGGAAGGTAAGTACGCGTGATGGGGGGTTAAACGAGTTTGTGCGCCACGGGCAACTAATTGCCCATGACGCAAAAACGACGGGGGCGGGTACAATCGATCGTGCTATCGCACAATCGGTCGTCTCGTGTAAAGCAGGCTTTACACTATCACAGTGAAAAGCCAGCTAGTAATTAGCTTAGCTTTTTGCTGATAGCTCGAGTTACGTCGAGAACGGTTTTAACGAACTTTTAGCAAAAAGCTCGAGTTCTATTTCGATCTAGAACACCCCCCCAAATCACTCGAACCGCGAACTGGAGAACCATGAACAGCGCTCAACTCTACTCGTAACAGCATCTCCAGCTTCTTCCAACCGAAGTGCCCATCTCCGTCATGATAAGCCCGAAAGACTTTGGGTACACAATTCTAAAGCACCACCAACTGACGAACTTTCTCGTGGGTCTTCAGGTCAATCAACTCCCGGTACAACTTCTGCTGGTACAGGCACAGGTGGTCCCTCTCTTTCCACAGTCGCTGGGCCTCAGAGGGGGGCGCTGAGTCAATTTGGCGCATGCCTTGAGCTAGCAGGGTCTTGACCAGTCGGATCGCAAGCGCCTGGTCTTGGGTTTCTCGCCACTTCTGACTGGGCAGTGAATCGAGGTTCACCTGCTGCTGGGCCACACCGGGCTTCTCCTCCTGTGGCTGGTGGAACGCGGGCAGCTCTATCTCCTCCAGGCGGTCCTACTCCGCTCCCTTGTCAGACAGATGCGGCATCCTGGATAGGGCGTCTGTGTTGGTGTTCTTGCGCCCGGCCCGGTACTTGACAGTGAAGTCGTAGTTAGACAGCCGGGCCATCCACCTTTGCTCGAGAGTGCCTAGCTTGGTCGTGTCCAAGTGCGTCAACGGGTTATTGTCCGTGTAGGCGGTGAACTTTGCTTTGGCAGGTAGTGCTTGAACCTTTCGGCTATCGCCCACACCAGGGCCAGGAACTCCAATTTGAAGGAGCTGTAGTTCTCGGGGTTCCGCTCGGTGGGTCGAAGCTTCCGGCTAGCATAGGCGATCACCTTCTCCTTTCCGTCCTGGATCTGGGACAGTATGGCGCCTAGGCCCACATTGCTGGCGTCCATGTACAACACGAAGGTAAGGCCGTAGTCTGGGTAGGCTAGGATCTCTTCCCCTGTTAATGCCGACTTCAGCTGCCGAAAGGACTCTTCCTGCTGCTCACCCCACACAAACTGGGTCCCGGATGGTCTACCAACCTTGGTCTGTCCCACGAGGAGGTCTTGCATTGGGGAGGCCATTTTCGTGTACCCCTTGATGAAGCGGCGGTAGTAGCCCACCAGGCCCAAGAACTGTCGTACCTCTCTCACTGTGGTTGGGCGGGGCCATTCTTGGATGGCCGCGACCTTCTCCAAGTCCGGGGCCACACCCTCAGCACTCACCACATGCCCGAAATACTGCACTTTGGGCTTCAGCAAGTGGCATTTGGACGGTTTCAACTTCATCCCGTATTTAGCCAGGGCCGCAAACACTTCCGCCAGGTGCTCCAGATGGGATTCATACGTCCTGGAGTATACGATCACATTAGCCAGATGCAGCAGGACTGATTCGAAGTTAAGATGACCAAGACAACACTCCATAAACCTATGGAAGGTCCCTGTGGCATTACACAGCCCAAATGGCATGCTGTTGAATTCGCAGAGTCCCATCGGTGTAGTGAACGCGGCCTTCTCACGGTCCTCCGGTGTGACGGCCACCTGCCAGTAGCCACTGGTGAGATTAAGAGTGGAGAAATAATTAGCGTTTTTTAACGCGGCCAGAGACTCTTCAATGCGGGGGAGAGGATAGGCATCATTATGTGTGATCTGGTTGATTTTGCAGTAGTCTACGCACATCCTCATGGTACCGTTCCTCTTCACTAGCACCAGTGGGGCTGTCCAGGGACTACAACTATCCTGAATGACTTACGCCTCCTTCATGTTGTGCAGCATATCTTTAGCGCACTGATAATGTGCTGGGGGAATTGGCCTGTATCTCTCCTTAATGGGCGGGTGTGTGCCCGTAGGGATATGGTGTTGGACCCCCTTAACCCTCCCAAAGTCTAGTGCATGTTTGCTAAAAACTTGCTCGTACTCCTGAACCACCCGGTATACCCCCTCTCTATGATGTGCTGGGGTAGATTCGGTGCCGATGTGTAGCTCCCATCACCAGGCTTCTGGCTGTGCAGGTGATGTATGGTGGCTAGTGTCAGGGGCAGGGACAGTAGGAGTGGTCTCTTGAATGGCGTGGGTGTCTATGGTGAACAGTTTAGCTATCGTGGCATAGCGGGGGAGCCTAACTTCCTCTTCTCCATAGTTCAGCACTCTCACCGGAACTCTCCCCTTCTTGACGTCAATCACCCCCCTGGCAGCCATTACAGTAGGCCAGTGTTCCAAAGGCAAGGGCTCCACCATCGCCGGGTAATCTCGTCCCTGGGGGTCGACTGCTGCTCTGCACCAGATCATCATTTCACTCCTGGGTGGTACCACCAGGGGTGCCACGTCCGTCACCCGCGCACCACCAATCTCTCCTCCTGTCAGGTTCCCTTGCTGCCGCTGCAGGAGGGCCCTGATCTCGCGCTGGAGTGCCCTCTGTTGGTTCCCTCCTCCTGTGGCGAACAACTCCTGCAGCAAGATCAACACCTCACCCATGCAGTGCTCCATCACATTCGTCCCTAATACTATCTTCGGCTTACAGTCACTAGCCTCATGCAGCACCACAATCATTCCCTGGTGCTTCAGTTCTGTCCTCCCCACAGTCAGGGTTACTTCCTTAAGCCCCATTTGAGTCATAGGGAGTCCGTGAGCTGCAACAACAGTCATGCCACTATCGGGGGGGGCTAAGTTCACTGTCATCCCAGTACCGCTGGTACAACGTATAGGGCATGGTTGTTACTTGCGATCCAGTGTCCAGCAAGGCTGTGGTTGGGACCCCATCCACTGCCACCGAGATAATAGGGCGGCCCCCAACATACCGGTCCCGCCAGTCTGCCGGGCCATGGGGGTCTACTACTGAGGATTGGCCCTTGGCCCCAGGGGTTGCTCGTTTAACGGACAGAGACGAGCATGATGGCCAGGCTGGTTACACCGGTAGAACACCGGCGGCCCATACCGTGGGTCCGGCGCCCTTCTCTGCTGCATCCACGGGACACCCTCGGGGCGGTCGGCGAGCTGGATGGTCTCCAGGGACTTGGCTCTTGATGGAAGCTTGAGGGCGGCGACCACACGGGCGAGGTCCTCATGCATTCGTTGCACCTTATCAGCCAGCTCGTCCCTCACCCCAGCGGGTGCAGCCAGGGCCGGTAGGGACAGCAATGGGGGTAGCACAGCGACAGGAGTGGTGGCGGCCGGCCAGGGGGCCGCGGCCAGGGGGTTAACTTCCAGGGGCTGCAGGGCCTTGATGGCCCACTCTTTCACCACGGCAAAATCCAGATCAGGGTGCTCGAGGGTCCACAGCCGCAGCTGCTTGCGGTCTTCAGCAGACCCCAGGCCCCGTAGGAACTGCTCCACCAGCATCTTGTTACTATCGGCCTCACTGATGGTGTCTACCCGCTTTAGGGTTCAGAGAGCCATCTGCAAGCGTAAAGCATGGTCCCTGATGCTGTCTGCTGACCTCTGCTGGCAGTGGTAAAACTGCATCCGGAGTTCGGCTGCGGTGCGGGTCTCGAAGGTGGCCTGGAGCTTTTCAAAGATGGTGGCCACAGAGGCCCGGTCCGCGTCAGCCCAGGTCTCCGTCTCCTGCTCAGCCGCCCCGGTTAGCTGCCCTAAGACTACCACTGCACGCTGCTTGCCAGTCATGGCATACAGGTCGAGAACCAAGCATATTTTTTTCCGGAAAGCCTGCAACGTATCAGGCTTCCCGTTATACTGGGGTAGCCAGGCTGCGCCGGGTACATAGGGCAAGGAGATTGGCATTACCTGGGTGACCGCAGGGGCCGCGGCCTCCTCCGCTCATACAACCAGAGCAGGGACAACAGCATCCCCACCGTCGGGCGCCGCCGCTCCGGCGGCCTGCGCCATCCCATCGTCGCCGCTGGGGGCCGACATGTTGTCGCTGCTTTCCCCCTGGTTTTCTCTCTGCACTCCTCCTTCGGAGGTGGGGCTTCACTTTCGCACCTTCACTGCTCGGGGAAGACGACTCGAGCGGGAAACTTTCGCGACAAGGTGGCGGGACTTCAACTTTTTCGGCCGGACGCCGCCGACGGGAACTTCTAAGGTGCACTTTCCACAGGTAAGCGGACTGTCCGAATCCTGCTCGTGACGCCAGAAGAGATCGATGTGTACTGCCCTGAGAGGGGCCCGGCCTGCTTCTCCGCTTGCTCGGGCCGAGCTGCTCGAGGTCCGGGCTCGGGTTGTCGGTGGCACGAGCGCCTCCGGACCGGGGGCCACATCACTCAGTTTAAGGGGAGAGGCAGTGGGGTGGTGGTGGTGGTGGTGACGTGACGAGGCGCGCAGTCGGGGAGGGCCGTGCTGTCATTCCTTCCCGTCGTGACAGCATCCACGGGTTGTGGTGATGGGATGCACCATCGCTGCGGCTGGAGTGATGGCAGGCTCATCCGGGATCGGTGTTGCGGCCGCAGCCGAGATGTTAGCCCCTCCGTGGGAAGGGGCGGTATGTCCCAGGGCCCGGTTCTGGAGTACGGGGAGCGCTGATGTTGTTGTTGGGGTGCAGGGTGTCGTGCCGCGGTGTAGTGTCGTGCCCGGATGGCACTGGTGTACTCACGATTGATTCACACTCAGAGTCACTGGTAAAAAAAAAAATGACGTACGGTTCCCCCTATTTTTGTAGCCAGCTAGGGTAAAGCAGACGGCTGCAGCCTGCAGACCGCAGCTGGCAGCCTCACCTTGGCTGGTAATCCAAAACTGAGGGCACCCCACGCTGTTATTTTAAATTAAATAAATAATTAAAAAAAAAAACACGTAGGGGTCCCCCCAAAATTGGATCACCAGCCAAGGTAAAGCAGACAGCTGGGGTCTGATATTCTCAGACTAGGGAGGTCCATGGTTATTGGACTCTCCCCAGTCTAAAAATAGCAGGCCGCAGCCGCCCCAGAAGTGGCGCATCCATTAGATGTGCCAATCCTGGTGCTTCGCCCCAGCTCATCCCGTGCCCTGGTGTGGTGGCAAACGGGGTAATATATGGGGTTAATACCAGATGTGTAATGTCACCTGGCATCAAGCCCTGGGGTTGGTGAGGTCAGGCGTCTATCAGATACCCGACATCACCAACCCAGTCAGTAATAAAAAAAACTAGACGACAAACACATTTTTATTTGAAAAAACACTCCCCAATACATTCCCTTTTTAACCAATTTATTAGAAAGAAAAACAAATCCTGGTCTGGTGTAATCCAAGGGGTTGCCATGACGATCCACACTGTCCCAGTCAATGAAGAGCAGGATGTTTCCCATTGGCTGGGAGAGCAGTGCAGTGACCTGAGCTAACATCAATGGGTCAGCCCAGGTCACTGCAGGGGATGACAAGTGCTGCTGTCAGCGAGGTACATTACCTGCTCTGATATCCTGCACTGCTGACAGCACCTGTCACTGAGTTCAATGACCGCCGCCTTCACAGCCAAGTATCGCGAGCGGCCCGTGATGTCACCGCTAGTCAGTCTCAGGTCGGAAGCGAGAGAAGGTGATGTGACAAGCAGCGGCCATGGAGGACAGTGACAACGCTGAGGTCGGGACTTCATCACCGCAGGTAAGCCAAGCGGGATTATGTGTTCAGAGTGCAGGTGGGCGGAGCCATGTGTGCTGGCGGCGGAGTGCAAAGTGGGTGGCGCTGAGGACGTCAGTGTCATGGACTGCTTGGCTGGGGACAGGTGAGTGTGAGTGTGTGTGTGTGTGTGTATGTGTGTGTGTGTGTGTGTGTGTGTGTGTACATGCCACATGCAGGAGGGGGCGGAGTGAGCTGAGCGGGGAAGTGTGGGCTTCCTGCACGTAACTAGGATAAACATCAGGTTACTAACCAAAGCGCTTTGCTTGGATACCCGATGTTTATCTTGGTTACCAGCTTCTGGCAGGCTGCCAGCGATGGCTCCTGCACACTGTAGCTGTAAAAAGCCCTGCTTTTGCTGCTAGAACCGTTCTCGAACGTATCTAGAACTATCAAGCTTTAGCAAAAAGCTCGAGTTCTAGTTCGATCTAGAACAGCCCCCAAAATCACTCGAGCCGCGAACTGGAAAACCTCGAACCGCGAACCACGCTCAACTCTAATGCTTACTGGTCCATGTCACTGACTGGGCACTGGGTAACTATGGTGATAGATGGTGAAGGGTCTGCTGCACAAGTCTTGCCGTCCCCACAACTTGGGCGTCAATCTTCTGTCTGTCCAAGTTCCTCCACTGCTTTTGCCTCCTCAACCTCGTCTGGGTCCTCCACCTCTGCCCCAAGCCTGCCTGGTCAGGCCACCAGCATTGTAACTGCGCAGAAGGAATCACGCACCCCTCATTACTATGCTGACAGCAGAGCGCAACGGCATCAGGCGGTCTTTTTCTTGAAATGTCTTGGAAATAAGAGTCACACAGCGTCTGAGTTGTGGGCAGCTCTGGAGACTGAGTTTGGTAAATGGTTGTCTCCACTCAACCTGCAGCCTGGTAAGGCCGTGTGCAACAATGCTGCAAACCTTGGTTCGCATGGGCAAGGTGACACACGTGCCTTGTATGTTGAACCTTGTTGTCCAGCAATTTTTAACACACTATCCCGGCCTAGATGGCCTTCTGAACAGGGCACGAAAACTGTCTGCTCACTTCCGTCATTCAACCGCCGCAGCTGAGCGACTTGCATCGCTCCAGAAGTCTTTCGGCCTGCCGGTTCATCGCCTGAAATGCGATGTGGCAACACGCTGGAATTCTACTCTCCACATATTACAGCAACTGTGGCAGCACCGCCGATCACTGGTGCAATACGTCATGATGTATAGCCTGGGCCAATGAGATGCAGAAGTGGGGCAGATCACTCTCATGGAGTGGTCTCAGATCAAGGACCTATGCACCCTTCTGCACAGTTTCGACATGGCGACGAATATGTTTAGCGCTGACAATGCCTGTATCAGCATGACAATTCCAGTCATTTACATGCTGGAGCACACGCTAAACACTATTTGGAGTCATGGGGTGGGAGAACAGGAAGGGGAGGAACTACAGGAGGATTCATATGCGCAAGGGACAACAACATCACCAAGGTACAGACGTTCATCATCACCAAGGCGGCAGGCATGGGACATTGGGGGACAGGGATCAACTAGGGCGCATGGTAGCAGGCAAAACGTTGAGGAAGGTGCAGGAGAACATGAAGAAATGGAGGACGAACTGTCCATGGACATGGAAGACTCAGTGGATGAGGGAGACCTTTGTCAAATTTCAGTTGAAAGAGGTTGGGGGGAGATGTCAGAGGAAGAAAGAACGGTTAGCACCTCTATGCCACAAACACAGCGTGGACTTGGTCCGCATGGCTGCGCAAGACACATGAGCGCCTTCTTGCTGCACTACCTACAACATGACCCTCGTATTGTCAAAATTAGAAGTGATGATGACTACTGGCTTGCCACACTGTTAGATCCCCAGTACAAGTCCAAATTTTGTGACATAATTCCAGCCATAGAAAGGGACGCACGTATGCAGGAGTATCAGCAAAAGCTGTTACTCGATCTTAGCTCGGCTTTTCCACCACACAACCATGGTGCAGGGAGTGAATCTCCCAGTTGTAACTTGACAAACATGGGACGGTCTCGTCATCTTCAACAGTCTACCCGTACCAGCAGCACCGTATCTGGTGGTGGTAACAGCAATTTTATTGAATCTTTTCATAATTTTTTTAGACCATCCTTTGCAAGGCCACCAGAGACAACAAGTCTGACACAGTCAATGGCTGGAGAGGATGATACAGGAGTATCTCCAAATGAACATCGATGCCATGACTTTGCAAATGGAGCCTTGCTCATTTTGGGCTTCAAATCTTGAAAAATGGCCAAAGCTCTCCGCTTACGTCTTGGAGATCTTGTCGTGTCCAGCTGCCAGCGTTGTCTCTGAACGTGTCTTCAGTGCTGCTGGGTGTGTGGTCTTGAATCCACAAGGAATTTACTACCCCTGTGTCATCCTGGGAGAGTAAATGCTTGTGGATTTGGAATGTGCTTGATGCAAATCTACCTGTGAAGTGTACAACTGGGGCAAAAGTGCTGCCACTGATGGGGTGTCTGTGTGGCCCAATTTTTGGGAAAAAGGGAGACTCTGCTTGGAGTAACCCTTGTTTTTTTTTTTTTAAAAGGAGCCAAGTTTTACAAGTCATGGTTCAGCAAAGACTTTGCTACCTACCACAGTGTCATCCTGAGGACGGTTAAGGAGGGCGTATTTTTGAATGTGCTTGATGCAAATCTACCTGTCAAGTGTACAAATTGGGCACAAGTGCTGCCTCTGAAGGGGTGTCTGTGTGGCCCAATTTTTTGAAAAAAGGGAGACTCTTCTTGGAGTAACCCTTGCTGTGTTTTTTAAAAGGAGCCAAGATGAATAAGTCATGGTTCAGCAAAAACTTTGCTACCTACCCCGGTGTCATCCTGGGGACGGTTAAGGATGGCGTATTTTTGAATGTGCTTGATGGAAATTTTCCTGTGAAGTGTACAACTGAGGCACAAGTGCTGCCACTGAAAGGGTGTCTGTGTAGCCCAATTTTTGGAAAAAAGCGAGACTCCTCTTGGAGTTACCTTGCGGTGTTTTACATGATTTTAGAAGGGCATGCCCTGCCTATATCTGTGTCTCGTCCTCTTTTTCCTCATAACGCTGTTTTGTTTTCGCATGAGAATTTGTTCTTGTCACTTTCCCATGTGTTTGTGTTGTGAGTTGTTTGTCACCTTTTGGACACCTTTGATGATGTTTTCTAGGTGTTTTTATGTGTTTGTGATTGCCTCCCGTTGATTTCTATGGGTTCGGTTCGGTTTGCCGAACCGCGACCAGTCCGCTCATCTCTAGTTACGAGAGCGGTTCTACTGGAGTGGGATGTGGGATTCCGTAGAGGCGTGGTGCCGATAGTGCGGCCCTTGTACGCTGAGAAGACGGGATGAAGCTAGCTAAAGGGCCCCGCTACAGCCAATTGTTACCCACCAGCTGCTGGAATTGGTTGCCTTGGATCACGTCAAGCTTGCGCCCAGCCAAAACGGATACACCTACGCCTTAACCACCGTGGACCACTACTCCCGATTCATGGGGGTTGTCCCGGTAAAAGATCTGACTGTCCGCACGGCTGCCAGGGTCTTTCAAGCCTACTTCTGCCGGCCCCATGGCTACCCGGAAAAGGTGCTTATAGATCCGGGTTCGGCCTTTGAAGCAGAAGTGTTTCAAAAGTTCTGCCACTTGTACAGGTGAAAGAAAATCCGGACCACCCCCTACCATGCCGAGACCAACGGGATGTGTGAGAAGATGAACCATCTGGTCCTTAACCTCGTCAAAACATTGCCCTTGGAAGAGCGGAACTTGTGGCCGGAGAAGCTGCCTGACTTGTTAGATATCTACAACAACATACCCTGTAGTTCTACCAAGTGTACCCCGGCGTACCTGATGAGCGTCTGACCCGGGCGACTGCCGATAGACCTGGAGATGGGCTTGGAAGCGCCCGAAGCCCTGCCCTCCTCCGCCAGCTGGGATGCCAAATGCCAAGTACAGTACCGGCGGATTCAGGAGTATGTGGAGAAGAACCTGCATCAGAGCCGGGAGAAGCAGGAACAGCACTTTAACCAACGAGCTCCAGCTACTCCCTTCGAACCAGGAGATGTGGTGCTGAAGCGTAAATGCAGAACCCATAAAATTGACAACCAGTGGGAGAGGAGCCCATATGTTATACAGCCCACCGGATGGGAGAATGAGAAGACCTACCTGATCAGCCATGACCAGGGGAGAACCACGGCTACCGTTTCCAGAGCGCACCTGAAGAAATGCCCGGATCCCCTGAAGTTAGTAGAAGAGACCCCAGTTCCCGTGCCCCATGATGAAGCCACAAAGAAAGAGGTGATCCATAACATTATGGGAGATTTTCCAGCAGACTGGCCCATGCAGAATGGTGCGTTGATTGTTCCCGTGATAATGTTCCCGCAACCCGCGGAAGAAGTGGAGATGGAAACGCCCACCAGAGAACCAGCAGAGCCAGTGCCCAGGGATGCACCTACCCCCAGTCCCCCTAGGCCTCCACCTACTCCACTTGTCACCCGGGAAGAGGGAACCATCGTCCCCGCTTTCCCATTACCTTCCACTGACACTCCAGTGCTGAGACGATCCACCCGCTGCTTAGGTACAGGGAGACATTTAGGGGTGCGAGACTTGATTGTGTATATCAGTCGAATGAACCAGTAACCAATTGACAAGACACTCACCTGATTAGCAGAAAGGACCAATCCCCGTTGGGACTTGTGTGAACCCCCCATTGAAAACCCTGTTGCAACAATGACTGCTCATGGACAAGGCCGTGGACTTGCTGGCCACCCAAAAACTTTTGGGCTTGTAAATAATTGCCCTATCTGCCCCCTTTAACATGCCTTCCCGTTCCGTTAGCCTCCGGAGACGCAGATTGGAGGTAGGGCCTGCAGCAGAGCAGGCTGGGGTCCGGTCACCACTGGGACCGGTGACCATGCTCCGGGGAGCCCGTTGACAACTGCCGGGTGCGCGGCACTGTACCCGTTCCCGCCTGGGTGACCTGCCATGTTCCTGTTTCCGAACTGGGGAAAAGGGTGCTGCCCATTTCTTAGGGGCATTATCAAGGCTAGGTTGTTTGAGTGGGAAAGGCGGCAGGACATGTACCCGTTCCGTTTAATAAAGTTTGAAACGTTAAAGCAAAATGCCTGCTGTTAAAGGGAAGACCTTCAGTAACCATAGTTTGTATAAATGTTATTATAATTGTAAGTATTTTCCTGTTTTTTCCCGTTTACAGTTGAAAAATAAAAATAAACCGGAGTTGGTTGGGCAGCCCGCGGACGGTCTGCATTAAACCAAGGGGGTTTGTGACGCCCTGGACCCCAGGGGTAACAGGTAATTACATCTACCACATAAACACACACCCCCACCCCCTGTGAGGTCACACACATGTCACCCGAAAGGGAGACCTGATGCCTCCCTCAGGGCCAGTAGAGCACACCAGGTGGGCGGAGTCAGGCGGAAAGGCATGCTTACTGAGGAGACTACTGTCCTGGGGCAGGAAGTTCAAGGAGTAGAGTTTTTAAGTTGACAGTGAGGGGTAGTGGAGCACATGAAATAGCAGAAACTGCTGTGTGAATACTGACTTAAAAAATCCAATAGCTATATGTAAGAGTGAAAATGTGAAAAATGGAATCTGCATTACTGCCATGAACATATGAATTAAGAGAAATTTAGCTACTGAATTGATCAATGCAATAGAGCCCCAACACTACGCCAAAGTATTTCTCTACGTTGGGGTCCCTAGCTTGTGTGTGTCCTCTCATGCAGTTAAAAAACTTACCATGTATGGGAAGCTGAGACCCAGGCTATTTATGCGTATGATATGGATTGGCAATAGGTGTGGTTGGGGAGGGTTCACAAACAAAAAACTACTAACAATAAGGAATAACGTTTGGAACACCATTCTAAGTCTGAACTGGGTGCAAAAACCTAAAAAAAATCACTATGGGGAGATAAAATATGCACACCAGTGACTATGTAAGGGGAATACATGAAATAGCAGAAACTGCTGTGTGAAGACTGACTTGAAAAATCCAATAGCTATATGTAAGAGTGAAAATGTGAAAAATGGAATCTGCATTACTGCCATGAACATATGAATCGAGAGAAATTTAGCTACTGAATTGATCAATGCAATTGAGCCCCAACACTATGCCAAAGTATTTCTCTACGTTGGGGTCCCTAGCTTGTGTGTGTCCTCTCATGCAGTTAAAAATCTTACCATGTATGGGAAGCTGAGACCCAGGCTATTTATGTGTATGATATGGATTGGCAATAGGTGTGGTTGGGGAGGGTTCACAAACGAAAAACTACTAACAATAAGGAATAACGTTTGGAACACCATTCTAAGTCTGAACTGGGTGCAAAAACCTAAAAAAACATCACTATGGGGAGATAAGGTATGCACACCAGTGACTATGTGCATACCTTATCTCCCCATAGTGATGTTTTTTTAGGTTTTTGCACCCAGTTCAGACTTAGAATTGTGTTCCAAACGTTATTCCTTATTTGTTAGTAGTTTTTCGTTTGTGAACCCTCCCCAACCACACCTATTGCCAATCCATATCATACACATAAATAGCCTGGGTCTCAGCTTCCCATACATGGTAAGATTTTTAACTGCATGAGAGGACACACACAAGCTAGGGACCCCAACGTAGAGAAATACTTTGGCGTAGTGTTGGGGCTCTATTGCATTGATCAATTCAGTAGCTAAATTTCTCTTGATTCATATGTTCATGGCAGTAATGCAGATTCCATTTTTCACATTTTCACTCTTACATGTAGCTATTGGATTTTTCAAGTCAGTTTTCACACAGCAGTTTCTGCTATTTCATGTATTCCCCTTACATAGTCACTGGTGTGCATACCTTATCTCCCCATAGTGATGTTTTTTTAGGTTTTTGCACCCAGTTCAGACTTAGAATGGTGTTCCAAACGTTATTCCTTATTGTTAGGGGTAGTGAAGCAGCTGTCAGGGACCCGGGTATGAGTCTGGGCCCCTTGGAAACGTCAGGCAGGCAGACGGTGGTGGCCGTCTGAAGAAGTACCAGTACAGCAACTGGCGGGACCGTACGGACCGGGCCTGGGTTGTAGCCCGCCGGTCCTGAACAGGGGAGTCAACCGTGTACCAGAGCACCAGAAACCGGGTACTCAGACCCCGTCCTAGCTTAGAAGCCACTGAGTATAGGCAAATTGACTGATTGCTGGCTGGACCTCACGGGTTCATCCACACCCAAAGTCCCGAAAGAAGGCAAGAGCCCACCGAGACCGGGTGAGCGCCACCGCCTGCGGGCCAAACACCCGACGGGCCAGCGCCTGCGGGCACCCGAGGGCTCTTACGGCAGCTCAACACCGGGGAGTGGGCTACCACTGCTCAGGCAGGGGGGCCGAAACACAACAACCAGAGGTGCACGGGAAAAGGGGCCACCATCAACCCCACAGGGGACATCAGCAGCCGGCCGCGGGGACCGACCGCATCCGAACTTTGGTTTACCAGTGACTCTGAGTGTGACTCAATCGTGAGTACACCAGTACCATCCGGGCACAACACTACACCGTGGCACGGCACCCTGCACCCCGACAACAACATCAGCGCTCCCCGTACTCCAGAACCGGGCCCCGGGACACACCGCCACTACCCATGGAGGGGCTAACATCTCGGCTGCGGCCGCAACACCGATCCCGGACGAGCCCGCCATCATTCAGCCGCAGCGATGGTGCATCCTGTCACCATGACCCATGGGTGGCGTCACGACCCGTAGGAACAACAGCGCGGCCCTCCCCGGCTGCACGCCTCGTCCCATCACCACCACCACCCCACTGCCTCTCCCCTTAAACAGCGACGTGGCCTCCGGTCCGGAGGTGTTCGTGCCAACGACAACCTGAGCCCGGACCTCGAGCGGCTCGGCCCGAGCAAGCAGAGAAGCAGGCCGGGCCCCTCTCAGGGCGGTACATATACGGTCAATGTATCATGGCTGTGTGCGATATACAGTCAGTGTATAATGGCTGTGTGCGGTTTATGGCCAGTGTATCATGGCTGTGTGTGTTATATTGTCAGTGTGTCATGGCTGTGTGCGGTATACGGTCAGTGTATCATGGCTGTTTGCGGTTTATAAACAGTGTATCATGGCTGTGTGTTATATGGTCAGTGTGTCATGTCTGTGTGTAGTGTAAGGTCACAGTGTCATGGCTGACTGCGGTATATAGTCAGTGTATCATGGCTGTGTGCAGTATATGGCCAGTGTATCATGGCTGTGTGCGTTATATAATCAGTGTGTCACGGCTGTGTGCGGTATACGGTCAGTGTGTCAAGGCTGTGTGCATTATATGATCAGTGTATCATGGCAGTGTGCATTATATAATAAGTGTGTCATGGCTGTGTGCGGTATATGGCCAGTGTATCTGATCGGCCAGGATCCGGCACCTGGCACTCTCGCCAATTGGCTGTTTTTAAAGGGAACCAGTAAGGTGCACCATGCACCCAGTACCATACCATTTACACAGAATGTGTACACAGAATGTGTGCATAGAATGTGTGCATAGAATGTGTGCATAGAATGTGTGCATAGAATGTGTACATAGAATGTGTGCATAGAATGTGTGCATAGAATGTGTGCATAGAATGGCAGGCACGATACTGCTTAAGGAACGTGTCTCTGACTGTGGAGCCCCCCCCCCTGACCAATCCTAAAGGAAGCAAGGGTCGTGCCCATATCCCCTCTTTCCACCATTCCCTAGGTGAGCCACTAATTGGGATGCCCAGCTGACCAACGGGATCACAAGAGAAAGGGGGGTCCAGCCACACCTACAGGGGTTAAATTCAGTGCCCGGGGTCAGCGATTTCCTCTTTCCCTCTGGCTGCCCCTCTAGAAGCTTTTGTTCCTGAGGACCCCATGGAGACGATCGTCATGGCTGACTCCCTGATGGAGGCCCTGCGGCAGAGAGCGGCACAGGAAGGTGAGCACTGGCTACAAGCCCTTATTTCTGGCCTCAGCGCTCCCCTCCCTGCGCCCTCTCCGGCTTCTCAGGGAATTCTATCCATCCCTGGGACTCCGTCCACCGCAGCCCCTCCAGGCCACCCCATAGATCTGTATGCCCAGGCCTCATCCTCACAAGTCCCCACCACAGCCCCTCCGGACTTCCCCATAGATCAGCCCGAGTGCTCGCTAGCCTCCCCCGCAGCCCCACACTCCAGCACTAGCTCCCCCGGGATCCAGCCGGTCACTAGCCCCCTGCACACGGAGCTCTCAGCCCAAGCCAAGCCCAGGGAGCTGCCGAGCCAGGGAGACCGACGCTCCCAGCGCTGCTCTCGCCCCCCACAGCGCCTCCGGGTCACCGGTGAACCCCTGCATCACCGGCGCCGGCCAAGAAAAGCTAAGCCCCACGTGGAAGCGCCCTGCCCCCTCCAGAGATCCAGGAGACAAATCACCTCCTCCTCTTCCAGGCCGAGCGTCCTGGCTCCGCCCACCATGCAGCGTCATTCCCGGGCACCGCCCACTCCCCTGTTGCAATGCCAGCAGGCGAGCACCTCCCCTCCTACAGGCTCCGCCCCTCCAGCAGGCTCCAGCGTGATGCTTACACAGGAGGCGGAGATCACCAGTGTAATGTCCACAGCTGCAGGTTCCTCTGCTCGGTCTCTCCTGACCGATCAGCGATCCCTGCAGCAGGGCTATAATGTTACACACAGTGCACCAAGCACCACTGACACACACACATCATCACCACTAACAGCCCCCCCTCACACAGCCCTTACCAGACATACAATGCCCCCCATACTCCTGCCCCCCAGCAATGCTCAGCACACCACTAACCACGTAATCCCCACTAACTCACCACATTCAGTGCACATCCCAACATTAACCAGCGGAAACCACTTAGTTACTGCACATAACCCGCCCTGCGAAACAATTAGCACAAGTTATAATGGCCCCTCGGTCGCCCCCCAGCGCACCCATAGCCACAGCAGGCGTAGGCATAGGCGCAGCAGGTCCTCCCCAACCTCCTCCGACGAGTCCCGACGCCATTCCCCACATCCCTCTAAAAGGCGATCCCGACATTACCACCGGAGACGCAGCTCCCATAGGAGCCGCCACAGATCGCGGTCCTCCAGATGGCGTACCCCATCATCATCTTCACAATGGTCCGACAAATCCGAGAGTCCCAACAGACTAGCCCAGCCTCTCGACCGACGCCAGCGGTCACGAGCCGCATCCATGGCTGTCAGCCAGGGAGACCGGTCATCTCCCAGGGCGCCCGGCGAAATTAACCAGACCATCATCCAAGCAGGAGTCCCTCCAGCACCCGGAGTCGCTCCGCCAGCCATCATCCCAGCGGGAGCCGGAGTCCCTCCAGCACCCGGAGTCGCTCCCCCAGCCATCATCCCAGCGGTAGCCGGAGTCCCTCCATCACCTGGAGTCGCTCCTCTAGCCATCATCCCAGCGGGAGCCGGGGTCCCTCCATCACATGGAGTCGCTCCTCCGTCCGTCAATCGAGTGGGAGCCGGGGTCCCTCCATCACATGGAGTCGCTCTTCCTGCATCACACAGCGGTGAGTTCTCCGAGGCCAATGCACACGACACCGTACATAATATCGGGCATAACGCAGTGGGGAACGAGCTAGTGTCAACCATTAAGGCATTAATTCATCAGCTGACGCGCTCTCGCGCTACACCAGAAGATAAAGCTACACCGCAGCTAGCGAGCCTTCACAAGGACGCGTTCTTCTGCGGTATTAGCCCCCTAGGGGCGCACATAGATCAGGAGACAAGAGACAAAATCTGGAATAATGACTATATTGACATATGGTCCCTATTATCCCCCGACCAACTGACTATAGATAAAGAAAGGAGGACAAACGACCGTTCATACGACAGAAATAGACCGAAAATAGCGCAGACGATGAATAATTGGCTACAGGCTTTCGCAGTCTTAGGCTGTATTATGGGCCAGAAGCATCCGGAACGCTGCTCCGAGCTCTATATATATCAGGATCTGATATATAACTCATACAAGGCCCATGGCGGGTCAGCCTGGCGGCGGTATGACGAGGAGTTCCGCAGGCGGCTGGCCCTGCAACCCAGCCTAGGCTGGGGAGTTAAAGCGACAGACGTATGGTTACGACTGATGCTGTCACAGAAGCAGCCCCCCTTTTCACCTACGACCACTAGCTACCCCGCAGCCCAACACTCAGTGGTCGTGCGAAAAAACGGGCCCTGCTGGCAATTTAATGAGGGAAATTGCCGTTTCCACGCATCGTGCAGATACAGACACGACTGCTCTGCTTGTGGAGGAGGACACCCAGCAGCAAGGTGTACCCGTCCAGCAATCAGGGTGCCTACAAGGCAGAACCCCGGTGAGCGTAACCGCAATGGCCCCCTGGTTAAACCTCTACCCTAATAAAGAAGCTGCAAGGCAATTGCACTCCGGCTTTACACACGGTTTTATTATCCCCTTCAAACCTAATAGAACACCAACCCTGGCGCATAACCTAAAATCCGCTCGCGAATTCCCCGACATCTTGAAACAAAAAATTCAAAATGAAGTAAACCTAGGCCGAATGGCGGGCCCCTTTGAATCAATCCCTTTCCAAAATATCAGGATATCCCCGCTAGGCATTATCCCAAAAAAGGAACCCGGGAAGTATCGTCTAATCCATCATCTGTCCCACCCAAAAGGCGCATCGGTTAACGACGGAATCCCCCCAGAGGAAGCATCGGTAACATACGCGTCCTTTGACAAAGCAGTAGAATTAGTCCGCGAAGCGGGGCCCGGTGCCCTGCTAGCTAAATCTGACATAGAGGCGGCATTCCGCCTATTACCCGTGCATCCCGACTGCTTCCACCTGCTAGGCTGCAAGGTGAACGAACACTATTATTACGATATGTGTCTGCCAATGGGATGTTCCATCTCATGTCACTACTTTGAGCTGTTCAGTTCGTTCCTGGACTGGGTAGTTCGTTACGAAACAGGCAGCAATTCCCTGATCCATTACCTCGACGACTTTTTATTCGTCGGCCCTGTAAACTCTAAACTCTGCTCCCTCCTCCTCACAAAATTTAAATTTATAGCTCAGCGCTTCGGTGTCCCGCTATCACCAGAAAAAACAGTCGGCCCCTGTAACGTCTTGCCTTTCCTCGGCATCGAGATAGACACTAACGCAATGGTTTTTCGCCTACCAGCAGAAAAAATTCAGAAAACACTGCATATGCTGGAGGGTTTCTGCGAGGCAAAAAAGGTTACCCTCCAACAGATGCAGTCCTTGCTGGGTCTGCTGACATTCGCCAGCCGCGTAATGCCGGTCGGCAGGGCCTTCTCTCGGCGATTATCACTAGCAACAAAGGGCATTTCCCAACCAGGCCATAGAATCAGGCTCACTCGCTCGCTGAAGGCAGACTTACTAGTCTGGAAGACTTTCCTTCAATCTTTCAATGGCCATACCTGCGTCATGGCTAAAGAGACGTCAAGCACAGACATAGGGCTCACTGTAGGTGGACGTAATAAAAAGAGCTTTGCGGCAATCTACAAGAACCAGTGGTGTACCGGCAGCTGGCCGGATCTGTGGGCCACATCAAGCTGGGGGAGTGACCCAGCCCTGCTAGAAATATTCACAATTGTATTATCCATGGAGTTATGGGGTCATCAGCTGGAAAACTCAAACATTCGATTTCCAACAAAAAATCCAATAACGGCGAAGAGCTTAAATCACATGTCGTCTGCGTCGCTGCCCTTACTGGCTCTGCTACGCAGGCTCGCCCTTCTGTGCCTGAGACACAACATCTGGTGCCGAGCTCATATAACGGCGGACATAGACGATAACCTTGTTAACTCTCTTTTATGTTCCGATTGGCAGGCCTTCACAGACCATCTCCCAATGGCGCATCCAGAGGGTATCCCGTGTCCTCCATCGCTATGGGACACCGTAGCCAATCACTAATGCCTCTAATCCGTGCCTCCGTTACACCGGCTACCTGGCAGGTCTATGGTAAGGCTTGGGAGGAGTGGTGTTCACTAATCCAGGGTAGGCCCGTTCATAACTGCGACCGCGCAAGAAGCGAAGTGACGACGGAATTTTTGCTTCGGCTCAAAGAACAAGGGGCGCCGGGCACATCGGGACAACGGCATTTATCAGGGATAGCCTTCTTTTTTCAATTAGCAGGGTGGGTGGATGTGACGAAGTTCTTTGTCATTAAGCAAGCCATGAAAGGCTGGAAAAGGCTTCAACCTAGTCAGGAATGTCGTCGCCCCATGTCATTGAAATTACTACACGACATGATTGCAATATCCCCCTCAATATGCAAGTCTCCATACGAGGCGTCCCTCATATCAGCAGCCTTCGCTATCGTTTTTTTCGGCGCGCTGCGCATTGGTGAATTGTTACCACGCTCAAAAACAGCAACTGAAGGCGGGCTACTCAACGAGGATTTAGTCATATGCAGCAATGCTCTGCGCATTCGCGTGCGTAAATCCAAATGCGACCCCACCGGGAGGGGCACGTGGGTCCTGGTTAACTCAGCAGACGGCCCAGTATGCCCACTAAAAATAGTCAAACAGTACGCGCTGATCAGACACGCAAGCAGATTTTTTCTTTCCCATACGGACGGGTCCCCGCTTACCAAGTATCAATTCCAAGCAATGTTTAAACAGTGCTTAGCGAAAGCTGGGGAGAATCCGAAGGAATACGGGACCCATTCCTTCCGAATCGGGGCAGCCACTGAGGCAGCTAGGGCAGGAGTAACGGAGGCTGAAGTGCAGAGAATGGGTCGATGGAAGTCCGCTTGCTTTGCCAGATATATAAGACCGGATTTGCTGAAATAACACGTTTATCTATTACAGGCGACTGCAGACCGGCAGTCTGGGTAGTTGGTCACTCTTATATTTACTGGGCAGAAAAAAGAGCCATGATTCGACCAGGAGGAAAGAACCTTGGCTTCAGAAACGTTGAGGTCAATTGGAGAGGCATCAGAGGGCTAAGATGGCAACAAATTTTCCCGGAGATGGTGGACATCTCCAGGTCGGCCACGGGGCCGTTGGTAATGGTGATTCATGCTGGTGGCAATGATTTGGTGAAACGCAGTACGGTCGAACTACTAACAGTGATGAAGACGGACATCGAACGTTTGGCCTACCTCTTCCCGGATACAGTATGGGTGTGGTCAGAGATAGTACCACGAGCGGTATGGCACGGAGCAAAAAATGCAAATGGCATAGAGCGGTCAAGGAGAAAGATCAATGCGAGAATGGCAAAATTCATGAGAGAAAGATGTGGAATCGTGGTGCGTCACCACCAGTTGGAAGGCGATAACTCTGCACTGCTGAGGGCAGACGGAGTGCACCTTACGGACATTGGTCAAGACATTTTGTTGTCCGGGATACAGGACGGAGTGGATCAGGCCCTGAAGGTGATGGGTGGGGTCGGAGTCCTGTGTAGGCGGTACACATGATCCTCCGTGGCGGAAAATGGCGGAGAGGGGGCCAAGGTCGTAACAGCTCGTTGGCTGCACGCCGGTCGGTCGCAGACAAGGTTGCGGCGACGAGCTCGTAATGACATGGAAGGCCCCTTCTCTACCTATGAACTTAATAAACTGTGACCGACCTGTTTTCACCCCATCTAGGCCTGCCCGTGTTTTCATTTGGGGACTGGGGGGAAGAGGGGAGGGCACCGCTTCAAACATACGGGTCTCCACAGTCTGGCAGGCACGATACTGCTTAAGGAACGTGTCTCTGACTGTGGAGCCCCCCCCCCTGACCAATCCTAAAGGAAGCAAGGGTCGTGCCCATATCCCCTCTTTCCACCATTCCCTAGGTGAGCCACTAATTGGGATGCCCAGCTGACCAACGGGATCACAAGAGAAAGGGGGGTCCAGCCACACCTACAGGGGTTAAATTCAGTGCCCGGGGTCAGCGATTTCCTCTTTCCCTCTGGCTGCCCCTCTAGAAGCTTTTGTCCCACCCTCCCTCCCTTATATGCTCAGCACCCTCTTATTAGTTTTATTGTTTTTTTTTTTTTTTTACCAGAATAATTGTGTGTTAACTGAATATATGAATATAGATGCAACCCTTGTATTTGAAATTACGTCACAGCGGAAAATGGCGGAGAGGGGGCCAAGGTCGTAACAGCTCGTTGGCTGCACGCCGGTCGGTCGCAGACAAGGTTGCGGCGACGAGCTCGTAATGACATGGAAGGCCCCTTCTCTACCTATGAACTTAATAAACTGTGACCGACCTGTTTTCACCCCATCTAGGCCTGCCCGTGTTTTCATTTGGGGACTGGGGGGAAGAGGGGAGGGCACCGCTTCAAACATACGGGTCTCCACAGTCTGTGTACATAGAATGTGTGCATAGAATGTGTGCATAGAATGTGTACATACAATGTGTACATACAATGTGTACATAGAATGTGTACATAGAATGGTTACATAGAATGGTTACATAGAATGGTTAAATAGAATGTGTACATAGAATGTGTACATACAATGTGTGCATAGAATGTGTACATAGAATGTGTACATAGAATGTGTGCATAGAATGTGTACATAGAATGTGTAAATAGAATGTTTACATAGAATGTGTAAATAGAATGTTTGCATAGAATGTGTACATAGAATATTTACATAGAATGTGTACATATAATGTTTACATAGAATGTGTACATAGAATGTTTGCATAGAATGTGTACATAGAATGTTTACATAGAATGTGCAAATAGAATGTTTACATAGAATGTGCAAATAGAATGTTTACATAGAATGTGTAAATATAATGTGTACATAGAATGTGTACATAGAATGTTTACATAAAATGTTTACATAGAATGTTTACATAGAATGTTTACATAGAATATGTACATAGAATGTGTACATAGAATGTTTGCATAGAATGTTTACATAGAGTGTGTACATAGAATGTGTACATAGAATGTGTACATAGAATGTGTAAATAGAATGTTTACATAGAATGTGTACATAGAATGTGTACATAGAATATTTACATAGAATGTGTACATAGAATGTGTACATAGAATGTGTACATATAATATTTACATAGAATGTGTACATAGAATATTTACATAGAATGTGTACATAGAATGTTTACAAATAATGTGTAAATAGAATGTTTACATAGAATAATAAAAAAGATTGTGTACATAGAATGTTTACATAGAATATTTACATAGAATGTGTAAATAGAATGTTTACATAGATTGTGTAAATAGAATGTTTGCATAGAATGTGTACATAGAATGTTTAAATAGAATGTGTACATAGAATGTTTGCATAGATCGTGTACATAGAATGTTTACATATAATGTGCACATAGAATGTTTAATAGAATGTGTACATAGAATGTGTACATAGAATATTTACATAGAATGTGTACATAGAATGTGTACATAGAATGTGTACATAGAATGTTTACAAAGAATGTGTAAATAGATTGTTTACATAGAATGTGTACATAGAATGTGTACATAGAATGTGTACATAGAATTTGTACATAGAATATTTACATAGAATGTGTACATAGAATGTTTGCATAGAATGTGTACATAGAATGTTTACATAGATTGTGTACATAGAATGTGTAAATAGAATGTTTACATAGCATGTGTACATAGAATATTTACATAGAATGTTTACAAAGAATGTGTAAATAGAATGTTTACATAGAAAATGTACATAGAATGTGTAAATAGAATGTTTACATAGAATGTGTACATACAATGTGTACATAGAATATTTACAAAGAATTTTTCAATATAATGTTTACATAGAATATTTACATAGAATAATAAAAAAGATTGTGTACATAGAATGTTTACATAGAATATTTACATAGAATGTGTAAATAGAATGTTTACATAGATTGTGTAAATAGAATGTTTGCATAGATTGTGTAAATAGAATGTGTACATAGAATGTTTAAATAGAATGTGTACATAGAATGTTTGCATAGAATGTGTACATAGAATGTTTACATAGATTGTGTACATAGAATGTGTAAATAGAATGTTTACATAGAATGTGTACATAGAATATTTACATAGAATATGTACATAGAATGTGTACATAGAATATTTACATAGAATGTTTAAATAGAATGTGTACATAGAATGTGTACATAGAATGATTGCATAGAATATGTACATAGAGTGTGTACATAGAATGTTTACAAAGAATGTGTAAATAGAATGTTGACATAGAATGTGTACATAGAATATTAACAAAGAATGTGTAAATAGAATGTTTACATAGAATGTGTACATACAATGTGTACATAGAATATTTACAAAGAATGTTTCAATATAATGTTTAAATAGAATGTTTACATAGAATGTTTACATAGAATAATAAAAAAGATTGTGTACATAGAATGTTTACATAGAATATTTACATAGAATGTGGAAATAGAATGTTTGCATAGATTGTGTAAATAGAATGTTTACATAGAATGTGTACATAGAATGTTTAAATAGAATGTGTACATAGAATGTTTGCATAGATCGTGTACATAGATTGTTTACATAGAATGTGTACATAGAATGTGTACATAGAATGTTTGCATAGATTGTGTACATAGAATGTGTAAATAGAATGTTTACATATAATGTGTACGTAGAATATTTACATAGAATGTGTACATAGAATGTTTACAAAGAATGTGTAAATAGAATGTCTAAATAGAATGTGTACATAGAATGTGTACATAGAATGTTTGCATAGATCGTGTACATAGAATGTTTAATAGAATGTTTACATAGAATATTTACATAGAATGTTTACATAGAATGTTTACATAGAATGTGTAACTAGAATGTTTACATAGAATGTGTAAATATAATGTTTACATAGAATGTTTACATAGAATGTGTAAATAGAATGTTTACATAGTATATGTACATAGAATGTTTGCATAGAATGTTTGCATAGAATGTTTGCATAGCACGTGTACATAGAATATTTACATAGAATGTGTACATAGAATATTTACATAGAATGTTTACATAGAATGTTTACATAGAATGTGTAACTAGAATGTTTACATAGAATGTGTACATAGAATGTGTATAGAATATTTACATAGAATGTGTACATAGAATGTGTACATATAATGTTTGCATAGAATGTGTACATATAATGTGTACGTAGAATATTTACATAGAATGTGTACATAGAATGTTTACAAAGAATGTGTAAATAGAATGTCTAAATAGAATGTGTACATAGAATGTGTACATAGAATGTTTGCATAGATCGTGTACATAGAATGTTTAATAGAATGTTTACATAGAATGTTTGCATAGAATGTGTACATAGAATGTTTACATAAAATGTGTAAATAGAATGTTTACACAGAATGTTTACATCGAATATTTACATAGAATGTGTACATAGAATATTTACATAGAATGTGTACATAGAATGTGTACATAGAATGTGTACATAGAATGTGTATAGAATATTTACATAGAATGTGTACATAGAATGTGTACATATAATGTTTGCATAGAATGTGTACATATAACGTTTACATAGAATGTGTACATAGAATATTTACATGAAATATGTACATAGAATATTTACATAGAATGTATACATAGAATGTGTACATAGAATGTTTACATAGAATGTGTACATAGAATGTGTACAAAGAATGTTTACATAGAATGTCTAAATAGAATGTGTACATAGAATGTTTAAATAGAATGTGTACATAGAATGTTTGCATAGATCGTGTACATAGAATGTTTAATAGAATGTTTACATAGAATATTTACATAGAATGTTTACATAGAATGTTTACATAGAATGTGTACATAGAATGTGTACATAGAATGTTTGCATAGAATGTTTAGAAAGAATGTGTAAATAGAATGTTTAAATAGAATGTGTACATAGAATGTGTACATAGAATATATACATAGAATATATACATAGAATGTGTACATAGAATGTGTACAAAGAATGTGTACATAGAATGTTTACATAGAATATGTAAATAGAATGTTTACGTACAATGTGTAAATAGAATGTGTAAATAGAATGTGTACATAGAATGTGTACATAGAATTTGTACATAGAATGTGTACATAGAATATTTACATAGAATATTTACATAGAATGTGTACATAGAATGTTTGCATAGAATGTGTACATAGAATGTTCGCATAGAATGTGTACATAGAATGTGTAAATAGAATGTGTACATAGAATATTTACATAGAATGTGTACATAGAATGTTTACATAGAATGTTTACATAGAATGTTTACATAGAATGTGTACATACAATGTGTACATAGAATATTTACAAAGAATGTTTCAATATAATGTTTACATAGAATGTTTACATAGAATGTTTACATAGAATGTTTACATAGAATGTGTAAATAGAATGTTTACATAGATTGTGTAAATAGAATGTGCACATAGAATGTTTACATAGAATATTTACATAGAATGTGTAAATAGAATGTGTAAATAGAATGTGTAAATGGAATGTTTACATAGAATGTTTGCATAGAATGTGTAAATAGAATGTTTACATAGTACATGTACATAGAATGTTTGCATAGAATGTTTGCATAGAATGTGTACATAGAATGTGTACATAGAATGTGTACATAGAATGAATACATAGAATATTTACATAGCATGTGTACATAGAATGTTTACATAGAATGTGTACATATAATGTGTAAATATAATGTTTACATAGAATGTGTACATAGAATATTTACATAGAATGTTTACACAGAATTTTTACAAAGAATGTGTAAATAGAATGTTTACATAGAATGTTTGCAAAGAATGTGTACATAGAATGTTTACATAAAATGTGTAAATAGAATGTTTACATCGAATATTTACATAGAATGTGTACATAGAATATTTACATAGAATGTGTACATAGAATGTTTACAAAGAATGTTTAAATAG